>NC_092370.1:244058153-244691664 GCF_030028105.1 Mobula birostris
CTCTTCCTCTATTCCCCACTCTGGCCTTTCACCTCTTCTCACATGGCTATCTCTCCCCCCCGGGGCCCCTCCTCCTCCCCTTTCTCCAAGGGTCCACTCTTCTCTTCTATCAGATTCTTTCCTCGCCAATCCTTTACCCACTGGGCTTCACCTATCACCTTCTTGCTATTCTGCTTCCCCGACCCCTCCCCCAGCTTTTTATTCTGGCATTTTTCCCTTTCCTTCTCTGTTCTGAAGAGGGGTGTCGGCTCAAAACGTCAACCGTTCATTCAGTTGCTCAGAAGCTGCCTAACCAGCTGAGATCCCCCAACAGTTTGTTTGTGTTGTTCTGGATTTCCAGCATCTGCAGATTTTCTCGTGTTTATACATGTAAAATATGGACAAGTTAAATTAAATGTTCTTTTTAAAGATATATCAGTGTGAAGGCTGTTTTTGCTTAGCTTGAATAAGAACTTTAAACTGTAGTTTAAATGTCTGTGATTTATATTGGTGACAAAGTCACCATTACTACTACTATGGTTTGTTGCTTACATTCAAAGTTCAAAGTAAAATTTATTTTCAGAGTACATATGTGTCACCACGTACAGCCCTGAGATTCTTTTTCTACAGGCATACTTAGAAAATCCATAGAACAGTTACTGTAAACAGAATCTGTAAACTGTAAACAAACTGTGCAAATGCAGATAATAAACAGCTACCAATAATAATGAGCATGAAATAACAAGACCAAAGAGTATTTAAATAAGTGTAGTGTGACGAGAATACACATAGACTAAGATGTTAACTGTCCTGTGCTGGCACCAGTGGGATCAGCAGTTGGTCTGCCACCTCTCTTCAGGAGAGAGAGAGATAAGGAAAACAATGGAGCAGCATTTGGAGATGTTAATGAAGGGACGGGAGAGAGTAATGGAAGGCGAGCTGTCAAGATCGGCTCCCCCTTTGAACCCTGAACTGTTTGAAGTGATGGACAGGCGATACCCCAGCAGGGGGATAAAAAGGGACACGTTCACTAAGGCAGACACACACGACACCACGAGGTAACGAGACCCTGGAAGCGGTGCATTTCCCACAAGTCGGTGGGAGCTTTGGAGGGCCGGTCGTGGGACCAAACCATAAACGCACAGGGTGGAAAGGTACGATCGGCGGGAACCTGGTGTGTGTCCGCCCTTGCCTGGGTGCCAGGTTCACCGCAGAGAAACGATCGTATCTGGAAACGGAGGGGTCACGGTCGGTGACCTCAGAAGACTCCACAAAGGGCACGCCCGAAAGCTGACTGTGAAGAATATCGAAGGTCTGTGTGGAAGCCGTTTGAATATTCATTCGTTTTTTGCTCTCTCTCTCCTTCCCCCCACTGTCCATCGCCATGGCAGTGATAGAGCTTGATTGATCCTGTTATCTTAATTCTGTGTACATGTGTGTTTATCAATTGCTGAACTGTTGCATTTATTATCCTTTTGATTAGAGTACTGTGTTGCTTGTTTCTTTAATAAAACTTTCTTAGTTCTAGTAATCCAGATTCCAACTGAGTGATCCATTTCTGCTGGTTTGGCAACCCAGTTATGGGGTACGTAACATAAGTGGGGTTCTCGTCCGCGATTTTGAACGCTAAATTTGGGACGGAGTAAATCGATTGGGTTAAAATTCCCGAAAGAAAGGAAAGGCAAACAGCAGAAATGGAGATTGAGGAATTTATAAAGGCGCCGACCTTGGAGGCATTAGAGGATGCCAGGAAAGTAGAATTGGCAGCTGTGGCCAAACGGTTGAATCTTGTTAAGGGGAAGTCGACAATGAGGAGAGAGGAGATACACAGAGCTATCGTAGAGCACTATGTATCTAAAGGTGTGTTTCCCTAAGGGGAGCTGGAGGTGGTGTCTATTGAAAAACCTGCTGGAGACGTGGTACAGGTGCAGCTTGAAAGACTGAGACTCGAGCACGAGTTCTGGGTACGGCAGCTAGAGCGAGAAGAGAAAGAGAGGGACAAACAGTTGGAGAGAGAAGAGAAGGAGAGGCAATGGGAGCGAGAAGAGAGAAAGAGGCGGAGGGAAAGGGAATTTGAGCTGGAGAAGTTAAAGATGATGGCAGCGCAGGGGCCCATGCCGAACCAAGGTGGAGGGTTCAGGGCGACCCAGGAGGTTAGGCTGGTTCCCCCATTTGACGACACCGATGTGGATCGGTACTTTCTCCATTTCGAAAAAGTTGCTACAAGTCAGGACTGGCCGAGGGATAAGTGGGCTGTTTTGCTTCAGAGTGTACTGAAAGGGAAAGCCCGACAAACTTACTCAGCTTTGTCCGCGGAAGATGCCCAGAGGTATGAGGTGGTGAAAGAGGCCATCCTCAGGATTTATGAGTTGGTCCCGGAGGCATACCGGCAGAGGTTCCGGAATGCGAGGAAGCAGTGGGACCGCACGTATTTAGAGTTTGCCCGTGATGTTCAGACATATTGTGAACGTTGGTGCGCCTCGAAGGGGGTAGATGGGGATTATGACAGACTGCTACAGCTGATCCTGATTGAGCAGTTTAAAGGTTGTGTCCCTGAGGGTATGAGACCCTACCTAGATGAGAAAGAGGCAGCCACGTTAGCCGCAACTGCTAAGTTAGCGGATGAGTATGCGTTGACGCATAAAGTGAAGTTTGCCCCAAGTAAAGGCTACCAGAAGGGTAGTCAGGATGGCAGGGAGAGTCCGCCAGAAAAGTCAGAAATTAAGCCGGGGACTAGTGAGAAGGATAAGGTAGACCGGGAGCAGTCTGGTAGGAAGTCTCCTGGGATCGTCTGTTATAATTGTGGGAAAGCTGGACCCTTTGCGTCCAGGTGCTTTGCCCCAAAGAAGGAGATGGGAAAAGGAAAAACGGCGATTTTGACTGGCTGTATCCAGCTGGTAAACGAACCGCTAGGAGAGGAAAGGTCTGCCAAAGTTCAGGAAGGGCGCGAGAGGTTTATCTCGGCCGGATTGGTGTCAGTGAAGGAGGGATTAAACCCAGTTCCAGTGCGGATCTGGAGAGACACGGGAGCGTGTCAGTCATTGATATTGAAGAGTGTATTAGAGTTTAGCTCAGAGACTTGGACTGGGAAGGTCAAGGTCAAAGGTATTGGGGAAGGGACAGAGGCAGTCCCTTTGCACCAGATACACCTACAAAGCAACCTGGTCTCTGGACTAATCACGATCGGGGTGAGGTCCGAATTACCGATGAAAGGCGTGGAAGTCTTGCTCAGTAATGACCTCGCCGGGGGAATTGTGTTCCCAGCCGTGAGATTGACAGGTCAGCCTGCCAGCATTGAGGCCCCGCCCATGGACTCACAGGTTCATCACGGGACTGCCGAAGTAAATTTAGCTGAGATGTACCAGGAGGAGGTAGAAAGTGAAAAGAAGGAGTGTAGTGAAACAAGAGGTAGTGAGGGAGCTGAGACAGACTTAGCATTAGCCAGGAAGGAATTTGTGTAGGCGCAGGAGCGAGACGAGGGGCTGATGGTTTTGGCAGAGACAGCTCTCTCTGATGCGGAATTAAGAAGGGAGCCAGTAGGCTAATGTGTGGAGGAGGAAGTGCTAAGGAAGAAAGGGAGACCAAGTACCGTACCCGCAGATGAGGAATGGGGGGTGGTGCAAAAGAGTTATGGGGATGAGATTTTTAACCTGGCCCACAAGATATCCCTTGGTGGCCATTTTGAGGTGCTGAAGGAAACAGTCGGCGGAACCATGAAAGAGGTTTACTGGCTGCATAGGAGGAAGGATGTTATTGATTATGGCAGACATGAACTGAGACGGTCACAGGTTTTTGATATGCTAACGAACCTAGTCGGTGTTAGCGCGGAAATCAATGAAGTTAGAGCCCCCTTTAAGAAAAAAAACATTTTGAAAAGCTGAGTATGGTATCGACCAGATGGGAGAAGGCTATTATTTTGGCCAGCTCTGCTGACAAGGTCTCTCCTTTAATCCCCAAACAAAGCGACTCGTTAGGAGAAGTGATTAAACGACTCGCACACGTGTGTTTGATTGTCCCGAGGCAGTGCAAAGAACTGGGACGTTGGGTGGTGTTTGTTATGCTAGGTCAGCCTAGTGAGCAACATCCTATAGAATGAGTAATTCAGTGACGAAAGGGCTGACGAACACAGAGGTGTGTATTGGCGATGTAATACGGCTGTCTGAAGCCAGCTTGATAGTGATCCTTGAAAAAAATGAGTTCGGCCACACGAAGGTCACTTATCTGGGAATTGTGGTAATACGGGCAGCTGGCAGCGATGCAAGCTAAAGTGCGGGCTATCTCTGACATCCCAACCCCGACAGGCAAGAGGGCCCTCAGAAGGCTCTTGGAGATGGTGGGGTACTGTAGGAAGTTTTGCAATAACTCTGCAGTTACTACCCCTCCCCCTCCTACTAAGCCCTTGCGAGAGAAAACTAAGTCGGGATGGGACGACCCTTGTTATTGTGGTCTGGGATGAAACCCAATGAGAGGTTACATTGATCGCAATTCATCAGTGTTTTCGGCCACTATGAAGTTTGCTAAGTTGGAGCCTGGGTTAAGGGATTATTAATAACACATATAAAAGGAACAGAAAATGTGATTGCTGACTGTCTGTCAGGTGTTGACAACTTAAAATTCGCTGTATTAGCCAAATAGCTGATAAAGATGTATATTTGTGTGTATCAAATAATGTATTCATGTTTGTAATTTTTACCCCGGTAAAAATCCTTAAAGGTGAGGGGTGTGACGAGAATACACATAGATTAAGATGTTAGCTGTCCTGTGCTGGCACCAGTGGGATCAGCAGTTGGTCTGCCACCTGTCTTCAGGAGAAAGAGAGATAAGGAAAACAATGGAGCAGCATTTGGAGATGTTAATGAAGGGATGGGAGAGTTTAACAGTAGGACAGCTGTCAAGATCGGCTCCCCCTTTGAACCCTGAACTGTTTGAAGTGATGGACAGGCGATACCCCAGCAGGGGGATAAAAAGGGACAGGTTCACTAAGGCAGACACACACGACACCACGAGGTAACGAGACCTTGGAAGTGGTGCGCCTCCCACAAGTCGGTGGGAGCTTTGGAGGGCCGGTCGTGGGACCAAGCCATAGACACACAGGGTGGAAAGGTACGATCAGCGGGAACCTGGTGTGTGTCACAGTCGGTGACCTCAGAAGACATCACAAAGGGCACGCCCGAAAACTGACTGCGAAGAATATCGAAGGTCTGTGTGGAAGCCGTTTGAATATTCATTCGTTTTTTGCTCTCTCTCTCCTTCCCCCCACTATCCATCGCCACGGCAGTGATTACTGTGAACTGAACTGAACTCAGTTGAACTGAACTTTGCGTCACTTTGAAACTGGTCATTTACCCCTAGACGACGATAGAGCTTGATTGATCCTGTTATCCTAATTCTGTGTACATGTGTGTTTATCAATTGCTGAACTGTTGCATTTATTATCCTTCTGATTAGAGTACTGTGTTGCTTGTTTCTTTAATAAAACTTTCTTAGTTCTAGTAATCCAGACTCCAACTGAGTGATCCATTTCTGCTGGTTTGGCAACCCAGTTACGGGGTACGTAACAGTAGTTATCCCCTTTTGTTCAAGAGCCTGATGGTTGAGAGGTAGTAACTGTTCCTGAACATTCAGAATTGAAGGAAATGCTGAATTTCAATTAGAGGTTAGTGAAAATAAAGATGCAATTTTTTCCCATCCATGTTCACAGGCTCCCTGGAATCTATCCATGGACACCCATGGGGTCCATAGAGCCCAGATTAAGAACCCCTGCTTTAATGGAATATTGAACTTCCATTGCATACACCATAGCAGATCATAATTGGGAAGTTGGAGGCAGGAACCTGATAGAAAGAATTTTATTTAGAGGTACAGGCCCTTCTGGCTGAACAAACTCACGTGACCAATTTAACTTCTTTTGCACACAGCCTAACAAAGTTCAAAGTCAATTTTATTATCAAAGTTCATATATGTTACCACATACAACCCTAAGTTTCATTTTTCTGAAGACATAGTCAGCAAATCTATAGAATAGTATCTATAACAGACCATAGTTTGAAATTAAGAGGCGAGAACGTCTTTGGAAATATTCATAAAAGTTTGTAAAACACTAGAATATTCTTCCCATAGCTGTGTGGGTTTCTTGGTTTCTTCCCACATTGTTATGCTCTTGCTTCTTCCCATTCCAACGACATATGGGTCTGAAGCTTAATTGGTCACATGAGTGTAATTGGGCAATATGGGCTTCTTGGGCTAGAATGTTTAATATCACCGGAATATGTCATGAAATTTGTTGTTTTTGTTACAACAATACAATGCAGAGCATAATAACAGAGAAAAAACATGAATTACAGTGGATATTTATATATTAAATAGTTAAATTAAATAATCTGCTGTAACTCTACATAAATGAATAACATTCTTGCTACATCTGTTTCAAACGGCTATGATCTTCTTACACATACAATGTCTGAAAGATCATAAATATAATTATTGTAAATCCTTTTGCATATCACCGCACTGTAACTAAATATAACTGATTGAGCGCTGCGAGGAGGTAATACCGAGGTTTAATAAGGTATTGGTCAGACCACACCTGGAGTATCGTGGGCAGTTGCTGTCCTCTTATCTAAGAAAGGATGTGCTGGCATTGGAGAGGACCGAGAGGAGTTTTATGAGAATCACTCTGGAAGTGAAAGAGTTAATACAGGCCTAGAGTATTTGAATAGAAGGACGTCCCTTTAGAACAGAGATGAAGAGTAATCTATTTGGCCAGAAGGTGGTGTATCTGTGGAAGTCATTCTCACAAATGACCATGAATACAATCTCATTAGGTATATTTAAAGTTGACCTTGATTGGTTCTTGATTAGTCAGGGCATGAAAGGTTACAGGGAGAAGGCAGGAGAAGGCAGGAGAAATGAGTTGAGAGGGATAATAAATCAGCCATGATTGAATGGTGAAGAAGACTCGATGGGCTGAATAACTGAATTCCGTTCCTATATTTTATAATTTTGTGGTCAAACTTCAAATTCACATGATGAGGAGTTTTAAATCACAACATGAATGACCGTGATAGAATTTCTCAGTGTGTGAAGCACAGGTATAGCTTCCTATATGTGTGTTGTTGATCAGGGTCAAATAGTCCAATGTCTTTCAGATACCAACAAGATGAAAAGCAGTCTGAGACAATTTTAACATTTAGTAAGCTACACTGTGTCTGTAATTATAAATATGACCCCCTGGTCCAATGGTGTTTTCTTTAGGTTACTTCCAGGTCTATTGTATACTAATTGTAGATATTGTTATATTTAGTCAACAACCCCATTATTCTGATGTGTGCCCTCCAGCAGGGTAGAAGGCAAACTCAAATGTCCTTGATCTTTATCTGAATTACCATTTTTATATTCCTGTGTAACAAAGGCTGTTGAATTAACAAGGGACCATTTCATTCTATTTAAATTTTGCATCCGCCTGCTCAATTATATGCACCCAGGAGAGGTGTTATTTTTAAGGCTCCTGGTGACTTGCAGCAGTCTTGGCTGGGAGCTCAGATTACATTCGGAAATCCATTTGTACCAGACCCAGTGCTATCACAGCTGAGGCTGTGGCACTTGCAAAATGAAGAAAACAGAGGAGAGCATTTTTCCTTGTCAAATGTTTGATGCAATGAAATGAGACAGATTGATTGTGCAATGTCAAACTGACAAATGGAATTGGAGATAAAAACTGAAGGAATGTATTGGAGAAAATGCTGGAAACATTCAGCGGATCTGGTAGTATCTTTGGAATGAGTTCATGCTTTCGACTGGAGACACCTACTCAACCATCAAAGAGTAGGTACAGGAGCCTGAAGACACACTCAAAATTTCAGGCACAGTTTCTTCCCCTCTGCCATCAAACTTCTGAATGGACAATTAATCCATGAACACCTCCTTTTCTTTTTGCACTACTTGTTTTAATTCAATTTTTTATATATACATACGAAGGGTGATTGATAAGTTTGTGGCCTAAGGTAGAAGGAGATGAGTTATTAACTTCAAACTTTCTGCATTCTCACTCAAAGAGTTGAACTGCACGTGCATGTAACAAGAGCTGTATCATTCATCTCCTTCTTCTTTAGGCCACAAACTTATCAATCACTCTTGCTGTGGACCACCTGGAGGTCCAAGACGCTTTTGTTACATGCACGTGCAGTTCAACTCTTTGAGTGTTAACGCAGAAAGTTTGAAGTTAATAACTCGTCTCCTTCTACTTTATGCCACAAACTTATCAATCACCCCTGCTGTGGACCACTTCTACAAAGAAAGGATCTGTATGCTCCAGGACCGCTGGACTAAATGTGTACATGTAGGAGGGGACTATGTTGAAAAATAAATGTGCTAGGTTTTCTAAAATTGACTCCTTCTACCTTAGGCCATGAACCTATCAATCACCCCTCGTACTATACAAAAGTCTTTGGCACATATATATGGGTGCCTATGTATACGAGGGTGCCTAAGACTTTTGCACAGCACTCCATTGTCAACGTGGAGCAGAGAACAAGTTTGTAAGTCTGGTGAGAAAAGGGTGTAGGGAATAGTGAGGTTAGAGTGCCACAGTATGGGACAGGTGGCAGGGAAGTAGTGCCAGGCGTGGAGGAGTGCTGTATGCGTAAACACACCGAGCCGTGAGACACCTGGAAAGGTCACTTGATTTCAAACAATTGGTTTATTACAGGATGTCTCTCTGGTGCTTCTCACTCCCTGCACTCTCCCTTTCCCTTTCGCCAGCCATGATTCCCCTCTTTCTGCCTCTTCCCAATCTCAGTCCAAAATAGAGACTCATGTGACGACAAACCAAGTTATCAGAAGATTGATGCTAATGAGAAAGAGATAAGGGAGACAATGGAGGAATGTTCAAAATGTTAATGAGAGAGGAGAGAGATAACAAAAAGAGACACAATTCAGAATATTGACAGACCGATTGCTTTGAACCTGAACTCTTTGAAGTTTGATGGACAGGCGATACCCCAGCAGGGGGATAAAAAGAACAGGTTCGCTAAGGCACGACACACACCACGAGATCATGAGATAATAAAACCCTGGAAGAGCGGTGTGCCCCCACAAGTTGGTGAGAATTTGGAGGTCTGGTCGCGGGAACCGGCGCACAGGGTGAAAAGGTACGATTGGTGGGAACCTGGTGTGTGTGTCCGCCCTTGCGTGGGTGCCGGGTTCACCATGGAAGAACGGTCGTATCCGGAATGGAGGGGTCACAGTCCGTAACCACAGAAGACATAAAAGGGTCCGCCCGAAACCACCTGTGAACATCAAAGGTCCGCTGAATCAAATTTGCATTCTCTCTCTCTCTCACTCTCTCCAACGGCACAGCAGCGATTACTGCGAACTGTACTAAGCTGAACTGAACTCTGCGCCACTTGAGACTGATCATTTTACCCCTAGACTGCTATAGAGCTTGATTGATTCCTATTACCCTCGTTCTGTGTACATGTGTGTTTTATCATCGCTAACGTGTTGCATTTACATCCGTACGATTAGAGTACTGTGTTACTTATTTCTTTAATAAAACTTTATTAGCTTCCAGTAATCCAGACTCCAACTAGTGGTCCATTTCTGCTGGTTTGGCAACCCAGTTACGGGGTACGTAGCACTCAATAGAGAATCAGCTTTATCACTCACAGATGTCATGAAATTTATGTTTTTTATGTGGCAGCAGTGCAGTGGAGTGCATACAATTACTAAAATACTGTGCAAAAGTCTTAGACACCCTAACTATAAATATGTGCCTATGACTTTTGTGCAGTACTTTAATAATTTTGTATCATTTTCTGTGCGGGTTATTTTTGATTTGATTTAAAGCACACGGTGGAAAGACATCCATGTCCATCCTCCGTTTACTTGCCTGTGAAACAGCAATATCTGTGAATCTTAGGCTTTTGTGAATATTGGTAAACATTTAGTAGATATGTGCAAAAGATTGGACACCCTAGCTAACACATATGTGTCAAAGGCATTTGCACTGTACTGTCTTTTTATTATAACTTATAGTTTATATTATTATGTATTGTAATGTACTGCTGCTGCAAGACAACAAATTTCATGACATATGCCAGTGATATTAAACTTGATTCTGATTCTGATTCTACTCCTGAATAACTTGCAACCACTGAGATCCCGTCACTAGGACAGTAAGTTGTTTGCTGCTTACTGTACTGGTTACTATCTACTATTTACCTGTGCTGCACACGGCATGCATTTGAATTATATTTTATTTACTAACTTATGGCAATATTTTGATCTCTGTTCTGTGTGTCTTAGATGCTGTGTGGGTGCACCGTGGTCTGGAGGAACATTGTCTCATTTGGTTGTATACACATACAATCAAATGACAGTCAACTTGAACTTGAATGTCATTCAAGCAAGAAAATCTGTGCATGTAAAACTATTCTTACAGGATAATTACAAGTGGCATTGAATTAAATGATCGGCAACTTAATTTTAAAAAAATCCATATTTACATGCAACAAGTGATTTTGATAGACAATAACACTAAGAGGCTATTAGCTCATTATATGGCTAATGATTATTGCCTTTGTTTTCTTAAGTTCTCACGTATTTTATCAGGCTTCTATGTGATTCCATATTAGTCCTACAGCAATGCAGCTGATGTTCCATTGCTTGTTGGAGCATCCTTATAGATAAGTCAGTTCAAGGGCAGAATAAGGAATGGATATAATCAATGGCCTGCTGGCAGAGGCCTCATCCTCTAAAGCAGGGGCTTCCAATCATCTTTATGTCAAGGACCAATGCCATTAAGCAAAGGGTCTGTGAAACTCAGGTTGGGAACTCCTGATCTAAAGATATTTTGGTGATCAGGGGCTCAGCACATCATCGGGACTCAACTACCAGACCCGAGACAATCTACAAATCTCGATGCCTAAGGCACATTTGTAGCATCACTAAAGACTCATCCCATTGCGGACTCTGACTATCAAATCTCCTGCCATCTGGTGGTAGGAGATACAGAAACATTTTAGCCAGACAGTAAGACTGAAAAACTGCTTCTTCCCGAGGTCTGTTGTGGAGCTGAATAATGCCATACCCCTACTTGCCAGCGGCCTTTTGAGTGTCATGGACTATTGAAGTCACTTGTTGCATGTAAATATGGAATTATTTTTAATTAAACCGTACCATATAATCTAAAAATGTTTTACATGGACTGGGGTACTATCACAATCTTGTAGTCTTGAACAATGACAATAAAATTCTATTATATTGTATTCTATACAGCAAAACTGTTGTTGGGTGTCAGGAAATTCTACATATTAGATTCATTGTATGGACAGTAGAAGTCTGGTTTTTAGACCATAAGACATCCGAGCAGGATTAGGCCGTTCGGCCCATTGAGGCTGCTCCACCGTTCAAACATGACTAATTTATCATCCCTCTCAAATCCATTCTCCTGCCTTCTCCATAACCTTTGAAGCTTAACAAATCAGGAAACTATCAACCTCTGTTTTAAATATACCCAATGATTTAGCCTCCACAGCAGTCTGTGGTGATGAATTGCACATATTCATCTCCCTCTGACCAAAGAAATTTGTCTTCTTCTTCATCTCTGTTCTAAAGAATTGTCCCTTTATTCTGAGGTTGTGCTTTATGGTTCTAGACTCTCCCACTACAGGAAACATCCATTCGAAATCTGTGCTATAGGCCTTTTGTATTTAAAAACATAAACACGAGGAATTCTGCAGCTTTCACCAGCAACTTTTCTGTGTGTTCCTTTTGTATTTGATAGGTTTCAATGAGATTCCCTCCTCATTCATCTTAACTCCAAAAAGTATGGGCCCAGAGCTAACAAACACATCTCACATGTTAACCCTTTCATTCTCAAGATTATTTCTCATATATCTTCTCTGGACCTTCCCCAATGCCAGCACATTCTTTCTTAGGTATGGGGACAAAAACTACTCACGATACTCCAAGTGCAATCTGAGTAATATTTTATAAAGTCTCAGCATTACATAAACATAGAAAGTCTGCAGGTGCTGGAAATCCAAAGAATCACACACAAAATGCAAGAGGAACTCAGCAGGTCTGGCAGCATCTATGGAAATGAATAAACAATTGTTGCTTTGGCCTGAGACCTTTCTCCCGGACTGAGAAGGAAGGGGGAAGACGCCAGAGTAAAAAGGTGGGGGGCAAGAGGAAGGAGGACAGCTAGAAGGTGCTAGGTGAAGCCAGGTGTGTAGAAAAGATAAAGGTCTGGAGAGGAAGGAATCTGATAAGAGAGAAGAGTGGACCATAGGAGAAAGGGAAGGAGAAGAGGACTCGGGGAGGTAATGGGCAGTTGATAAGAGGTAAGAGGCCAGAGTAGGGAACAGAAGAAGAGGGGAGGGGGAAGGGAAAATTAACCAAAGGTGAAATTAATATTCATGCCATCAGGTTGGAGGCCAACCAGATGAAATACAAGGTGCTGCTCCTTCACCCTGAGAGTGGCACCATCTTGCCACCAGAGGAGACACATTGGAATGGGAATGGAAATTGGAATTAAAATGTTTGGACACCAGGAATTTCTTCCTTTGGAAGATGGTGTGGAGATACTCAACAAAGTGATCCCCCAACTTATGACAGATCTCACCAATGTAGAGGAGGCTGCATTGGGAGCACCAGTAACAATAGATCACCCCTGTAGATTTGCAGGTGAAGATCTCCCTTACCTGGAAGGACTGTTTGTGCCCTGAATAGAGATGAGGGTGGAGGTGAATGGGCAGGTGCAATGTATAGAAGCAACACATTATGTTCCTCCTGGGTACCCTCCAACCTGATGGCATCAATGTTAATTTTTCCTTCCAGTATAAAATATTTTTCCCTCCCCCTCTCCTCTTCCTCTGTTCCCCAATCTGGTCTCCTAATTCTTCTCAACTGCTTATCACCTCTGCTGGAGTCCTTTCCTCCTTCCACTTCTCTGGTCCACGCTCCTCTCCTATCAGATTCCTTCCTCTCCAGCCCTTTATCTTTTCTGCCCACCGCTTTCACCTATCACCTTCTAGCTAGCCTCCCACCTCTTCACCCCACCTTTTTATTCTGGCATTCCACCCCCTGCTTTCATAGAACATAGAACATAGAACATAGAATAGTACAGCACAGTACAGGCCCTTTGGCCCACAATGTTGTGCCGACCCTCAAACCCTGCCTCTCATATAAGCCCCCACCTTAGATTCGTCTGTATATCTGTCTAGTAGTCTCTTAAACTTCACTAGTGTATCTGCCTCCACCACTGACTCAGGCAGTGCATTCCACGCACCAACCACTCTCTGAGTAAAAAACCTTCCTCTAATATCCCCCTTGAACTTCCCACCCCTTACCTTAAAGCCATGTCCTCTTGTATTGAGCAGTGGTGCCCTGGGGAAGAGGCGCTGGCTACCCACTCTATCTATTCCTCTTATTATCTTGTACACCTCTATCATGTCTCCTCTCATCCTCCTTCTCTCCAAAGAGTAAAGCCCTAGCTCCCTTAATCTCTGATCATAATGCATACTTTCTAAACCAGGCAGCATCCTGGTAAATCTCCTCTGTACCCTTTCCAATGCTTCCACATCCTTCCTATAGTGAGGTGACCAGAAATGGACACAGTACTCCAAATGTGGCCTAACCAGAGTTTTATAGAGCTGCATCATTACATCGTGACTCTTAAACTCTATCCCTCGACTTAAGGAAGCTAACACCCCATAAGCATTCTTAACTACCCTATCCACTTGTGAGGCAACTTTCAGGGATCTGTGGACATGTACCCCAAGATCCCTCTGCTCCTCCACACTACCAAGTATCCTGCAATTTACTTTGTACTCTGCCTTGGAGTTTGTCCTTCCAAAGTGTACCACCTCACACTTCTCCGGGTTGAACTCCATCTGCCACTTCTCAGCCCACTTCTGCATCCTATCAATGTCTCTCTGCAATCTTTGACAACCCTCTATACTATCTACAACACCACCAACCTTTGTGTCGTCTGCGAACTTGCCAACCCACCTTTCTACCCCCACATCCAGGTCGTTAATAAAAATCACGAAAAGTGGAGGTCCCAGAACAGATCCTTGTGCGACACCACTAGTCACAATCCTCTAATCTGAATGTACTTCCTCCACCATCACCCTCTGCCTTCCGCAGGCAAGCCAATTCTGAATCCACCTGACCAAACTTCCCTGGATCCCATGCCTTCTAACTTTCTGAATAAGCCTACCGTGTGGAACCTTGTCAAATGCCTTACTAAAATCCACATAGATCACATCTCTGTTTCCTGTCAATCAGCCAATGCTCTACCCACGTATGTAACTTTCCCGTAATTCCATGCGCTCTTATCTTGTTAAGTAGCCTCATGTGTGGCACCTTGTCAAAGGCCTTCTGAAAATCCAAATATACAACATCCACTGCATCTCCCTTGTCTAGCCTACTGGTAATTTCCTCAAAAAATTGTAATAGGCTTGTCAGGCAGGATTTTCCTTTAAGGAATCCATGCTGAGTTCTGCCTATCTTGTCATATGCCTCCAGGTACTCTGTAACCTCATCTTTGACAATCGACTCCAACAACTTCCCAACCACCGAAGTCAAGCTAACAGGTCTATAATTTCTTTTTTGCTTCCTTGCCCCCTTCTTAAATAGCGAAGTGACATTTGTAATCTTCCAGTCCTCCGAACCATGCCAGAATCTATCGACTTTTGAAAGATCATCCCTAATGCCTCCGCAATCTCCACAGCTACTTCCTTCAGAACACGAGGGTGCATTCCATCTGGTCTGGGTGATTTATCTACCTTTAGACTATTCAGCTTCCTGAGTACTTTCTCTGTCGTAATTATGACTGTGCATACTTCTCTTCCCTGTCACCCTTGAGTGTCCGGTATACTGCTGATGTCTTCCTCAGTGAAGACTGATACAAAATACTCGTTCAGTTCCTCTGCCATCTCCTTATCTCCCATTACAATTTCTCCAGTATCATTTTTTATCGGTCCTATATCTACCCTCACCTGTCTTTTACTCTTTATATACTTGAAAAAGCTTTTAGTATCCTCTTTGATATTCTTTGCTAGCTTCCTTTCATAGTTAATCTTTTCTCTCTTAATGACCTTCTTAGTTTCCTTTTGTAAAGTTTTAACAACTTCCAAATCCTCTGTCTTCCCACTAATATTTGTTTCCTTGTATGCCCTCTCCTTTGCTTTAACTTTGGCTTAGACTTCTCTTGTCAACCACGGTTGCATCCTTTTTCCATTCGAAAATTTCTTCTTTTTTGGAATATACCTGTCTTGCACATTCCTCATTTCTCGCATAAACTCCAGCCAGTGTCCCTTTCCAGTCAACTTTGGCCACTTCCTCTCTCATGCCACTGTAATTTCCTTTACTCCACTGAAATACCGACACATCAGATTTCGGCTTCTCTTTTTCAAATTTCACAGTGAACTCAATCATGTTATGATCACTGCCTCCTAAGGGTTCCTTCACCTCAATCTGTCCAATCACCTCCGGTTCATTACACAATACCCATTCCAGTACAGCCGATCCACTAGTGGGCTCAACAACAAGCTGTTCTAAAAAGCCATCTCGTAGACATTCTACAAATTCTCTCTGTTGAGATCCAGTGCCGACCTGATTTTCCCAATCCACTCGCATGTTAAAATCCCCCACAATTATCATAACACTGCCCTTCTGACAAGCCTTTTCTATTTCCTGTTGTAATTCGTAGTCCATATCCCTGCAGCTGTTTGGAGGCCTATAAATAACTGCCATCAGGGTCCTTTTACCCTTGCAATTTCTTAGCTCAATCCATAAAGATTCTGCACCTTCCGATCCTATATCGCCTCTTTCTAATGGTTTAATATCATTTCTTACCAATAAAGCCATGCTTCCCCTTCTGCCTACCTTCCTATCCTTCCGATACACCGTGTATCCTTGGACGTTCAGCTCACAGAGACATGCATCCTTTAGCCACGTCTCAGTGATGGCCACAATATCATACCTGCCAATCTGTAGCTGTATGACAAGATCATCCACCGTATTCCTTATGCCGCATGCATTTAAGTATAACACCTTAAGACCAGTATTTGCTACTTTTCGCTTTGATTCCACTGCAACTTTATTGCAATGCAACTCATCCCAATGGCTACAAATTTGCCCTATCACCTGCCTGTCTTTCCTGACATCTTTACTGCTCACTATCTTAGATTTATTTCTGTTTTCCCCTTCCTTTTCTCTGTCATTCCAGTTCCCATCCCCCTGCCAAATTAGTTTAAACCCTCTCTACCAGCTCTATTAAACTTTCCCGCAGGGACATTAGTCCCCTTCGGGTTCAGGTGTAACCTGTCCTTTTTGAACAGGTCATACTTCCCCCAGAAGAGATCCCAATTATCCAAGAATCTGAAGCCCTGCCCCCTACACCAATCTCTCAGCCACGCATTCATCTGCCTGATCCTACTATTCTTGCCCTCGCTAGCACGTGGCACAGGTAGCAATCCCGAGATTACTACCCTGGAGGTCCTGTTTCTCAGCTTCCTTCCTAACTCCTGGAAATCTCTCTTCAGGACCTCCTCCTTTGTCCTATCTATGTCATTGGTACCAACATGCACCAAGACAACTGGCTGCTCACCCTCCCCCTTCAGAATATTCTGGACCCGATCCGAGACATCCCGTACCCTGGCACCTGGGAGGCAACACACCATGCGGGTATCTCTATCGGGCTCACAGAATCTCCTGTCCGTTCTCGTGACTATGGAATCCCCTACGACTACCGCATTCCTCTTCTCCCTCCTTCTCTCCTGCACAACAGCGCCAGGCTCAGTGCTAGAGACCTGGTCACCGTGGGCGTCCCCTGCCAGATTATCCCCCTCTACAGCATCCAGAACAAGATATTTGTTGCTGAGGGGGACAGCCACAGGTGTGCTCTCCACTATCTGGGCAATTCTCTTCCCTCTCCTGACGGTGACCCAGTTTTCTGACCCCTGTAGCCTAGGGATGACTACCTCCCTGTAGCTCCTGTGATTACCTCTTCACTTTCCCTGATAAGCAGTAGGTCATCAAGCTGCAGCTCCAGATCCCTAACACAGTCTCTGAGGAGCTGCATCTCGGTGCACCTGGCACAGATGTGGCCATCAGGGAGGCTGGAGGTCTCCCAGATTCCCACATCTGACACCCTGAACAAAGTGTAACGTTCAGTTATATTGGCTCATATATGTCTAGGGGAAATCTCATCCAGCACCTGCCTCAACGCTCCCCACAGGGTCGGTGGCCACCCGGTGGTCATCAGCCAGCGCACCCAGTAAATTTTAACAAGTACACTTTATAGATATTACTAATTCTATGACATTAATATAAATTCGATACAGAAGGGGAAATAATGAAAAAAAAGGCACCAACACTTATCAAAGTCCAAGTTCTTCGTGCACAACCGTTGAAGCTCAATCGATTCCTGACGACCACCCGGATCCTGTCGACTCACAGCTCGGGACCACCCTGAGTGATCGACCGGAGCTTTTTGCACGTCCACCGTCCTCCTCGTCTCTCCTCCGACTCCCCGTCTCTCCTCCGACTCCCGACCAAAAACCCCGTCCACCGTCCTCCCCGTCTCTCCTCCGACTCCCCGCCAAAAACCCCGTCCACCATCCTCGCCGTCTCTCCTCTGACTCCCCGTCTCTCCGCCGTCCTCCCCGTCTCTTCTCCAACTCCTGGTCTCTCCTCCGACTCCCCGTTGTCCTCCCCGTCCACCGTCCTTCTTGTCTCTCCTCTGACTCCCTGCCAAAACCCAGTCTACAGACACATGAGACAGCATTGTATCTGAAAACAAAACGATACATGACCACCCATTGGCTAATGGCACCCTGCTACCTATAATAACCCAAGCAACTGTCTAGTTAGAGACTTTCTCAGCGTTCCCCAGTATAACATAACAAAGAAGCCATTTTAAATTTAACTGAAAAGAAAGACCCTGTACGAAAGCACTAACCCTGCAGGCATGCTATCTAATTCTACAGGAATGAAACAGGAAAAGTAAGTCTACTCACCCAAAACAGATGAACTTTTTAAACCGTTAGCTCGTACTGTTAACTGTGAGAGCCCTGCTGTTCCTGTCTGTCCGGGCCAATTTGCGAAAGGGGGGGGAGGGGAGAAAAAAAGAGTTGGTGCCTCGCTTTCGCCTCTTCCCGTTTACCGCCAAAGCCCGTTGAAGCCAAAGCCCTACACTCTGCTCCCACTCACTCCGCTACCCGCTCCAACAGCTGCCCGCTGTATAGGGTGGTCTCCTTTTTAAACTCTCCGTGCTGTCCTGTTGACATCACGCACCTGCGCAGTCTGGTCCTTCTTGCACTCGAAGAAGTTTTTTAAAAAAAAACTGCTTTCCTTCAGAATTCAGCTCCCACGACGCTCAAAAGACAGTCATTGGTAGGACGTTCATCCTGGTAAGTCTATCCTCTCTTAATTCAATTCCATTCTTTCACTAATTTTCCTTGTAATCTATTCCCCTGTATTCACATCAATATCCCCTTCCCTCCAGCTACCCTCCACAAATCAACTTCCCAACTGTCCTCCCATATTCGACCATTCACCTCTACACTTTGATTATTTGATTTACAACTCTCAGTTGACCGACACCGACGTGTACCTTTGGGAGATTTGAGTGCCAGGAAGAATGGTCGCAGAGAGAATTTCCAAGCTACACAGAAGACAGGACTGAACCTGGGCCATTGGCCTTGTGAGGCCGGAACTATACAAGCCAAGACACTGTACTGCACAAACCAAACACCCACTGTTCCATACAGCAGTGCCATGTGGCCTTTGCATTTCTGTTCACTTACAGAGTAAAATTAATGCCACATCTGGCTCATACTTTTCTCTGCGTGTGTGATTGAGTTTTCAATGCATTATAATTAGAACCATTGCTGGAAAGGTAACTAGGGTCTCTGGCTGGAAATTTAATCAACATTTCTAAAGCAAACTCCAGTCTTCTATTTTGCTTAATTGGGAGCCTTTCAACAGGTTCTTCTCTCCCCACCTTTGTAATTCTCGCTTAAGATTCAAAATTCAAGATTGTTTTATGTAATTTCCAAAAGACCATAAGATGTAGGAGCAGAATTAGTTCATTTAGCCCATTAAGTCAACTCCATCATTTCATCATGGCTGATCCAATTTTCCTCTCAGCCCCGATTTCCTGCTTTCCTCCATATCCCTTCATGCCCTGACCAATGAAGAATCTATCAACCTCTGCCTTAAATATACATAATGACTTGTCTCTGCAGCTACCTGTGGCAAAGAATTCCATAGATTCACCACTCTCTTGTTAAAGAAATTCCTCCTCATTTCCGTTCTAAAAGGATGCCCCTCTATTCTGAGGCTATGTCCTCTGGTCTTAGACTCTCCTGCATAGGAAACATCCTCTCCACATCCACGCTATCAAGGCCTTTCAGCATTCAATAGGTTTCAATGAGTTCACCCCTCATTCATCTGAATTCTAGTGAAAACTTGCCCACAGCCATCAAACACTCTCACATGACAAGCCATTGAACCCTCTTTAGTTTCAGCTCATCTTTTCTAAGATAAGGGGCCCAAACCTGTTCACAGTACTCCAATTGAGGCCTCACCAGTGCTTTATAAAGTCTCAACATTACATCCTTGCTTTTATATTCTAGTCCTCTTGAAATTAATGCTAACATTGCATTTGCCTTCCTCACCACAGATTCAACCTGCAAATTAACCTTTAGGGAATCCTGCACAAATACTCCCAGTTCCTTTTGCACCTCATTTTTTTTGTATTTTCTCTCCATTTAGAAAAGAAGTCAACTCTTTCATTTCTTCTACCAAAGTGCATGACCATACAATTCCCAACATAGAATTCCATTTGCCAAGGTTTTGCCCATTTTCCTCATTTAAGTCCTTCTGTAGCTTCTCCACTTCCTCAAAACTACCTGCCACTCCATGTATCTTCATATCATCTGCAAACTTAGCAAAAAAACCATTATCTAAATCATTGACATATAACATGAAAGAGCCGGTCCCAACACAGACCCCTTTGAAACACTATTAGTCACTGGCAGCCAGCCAGAAAATGCTCCCTTCATTCCCACTCATTGCCTCCTGCCAACCTTGTCAAAGGCCTTCTGAAAATTCAAGTACACAACATCAGATTTGAATTTGAATTTGAATTTATTTAATCTTACACATCCTACAATGTGAGGGAGTAAAAATCTTTGTGTTATGACTCCGTTGCAATGTACAGAAAAGTGAATTTATAAGTCTAATGGCTTGTAGAAAGAAGCTGTCCCATCGCCTGTCGGTCCTGACTTCAATGATGTGGTACCGTTTGCCAGACGGAAGCAGTTGAAACAGTTTATGGTTGGGGTGACTGGTGTCCCTGATGATCTTCTGGGCCTTCTTTATACACCTGCTGCTGTAAATGTCCTCAATGGAGGGAAGTTCATATCCACAGATGTGCTGGACTGTCCATACCAGTCTCTGCAGTGCCCAATGATCAAGGTTGGTGCAGTTCCCGTACCAGGAGTGAAACAGCCAGTCAGGATGCTCTCACTGGTGCCCCTGTAGAAGGTCTTGAGGATTTGAGGGCTCATGCCGAACTTCTTTGGTCACCTGAGGCAGAAGAGACGCTGTTGTACTTTTTTTGCTACACAGCCGACGTTTACCGTCCAGGTGATTCAAGCAATTTTTCTTTGTCTATCTTGCTTACTACTTCTTCAAAGAATTCTAACAGATTTGTCAAGCAGGATTTTCCCTTGATGAAACCATGCTGACTTTGGCCTATTTTATCATGTCCCACCAAGTAACCTGAGAACTCATCCTTAATAATTGACTCCAACATCCTCCCAACCACTGAAGTCAAATTAACTGGCCTATAGTTTCCTTTCTTCTGCCTCTCTCCATTCCTGAAAAGTGCAGTGACATTTGCAATTTTCCAGTCTCCCGGAACCATTCCAGATTCTAATGACTCTTGAAAGATCATTACTAATGACTCTACCATCTTTTCAGCCACCTCTTTCAGAAGTCTGAGATGATTTATTAACCGAGATGAGTTATTAACTTCAAACTTTCTGCATAATCACTCAAAGAGCTGATCTGCATGTGCATGTAACAAGAGCTGTATAACTCATCTACTTCTACGTTGAACCACAAACTTATCAATCACCCATCTGTGGACGCTTTCTGGAGGTCCAAGATCTGTATGCTCCACGACCGCTGGACTAAGTGTGTAAATGTAGCAGGGGATGATGTTGAAATGTGCTAGGTTTTCTAAAATTGACTCCTTCTACCATAGGCCACGAACATATCAATCACCCCTGGTACAAGATAAATTCAAAGTAAATCTATTATCAAGGTGCATACTGTATAGGTCGCCATATACAACCCAGAGATTAATTTTCTTGTGGGCATAATCAATAAATCCAACAACCATAATAGAATTAATGAAGGACCACGCCAACTGAGTACAACCAGTGTGCAAGAGACAATAAACTGTATTAGTGCAAAAATAAAGAAATAATAATAAATAAATAAGTATATGAAGGTTCTTAATCATCCTGGTCATTGTTTATCAAGCAGTAGAAAATCAAAGCAACTGGACTTGCTGTGTTGTCCAGAAGATGTTGAGGCATCTTCAGTTCTGATCAATGTGGGTAGTTTCCTGGCTTATAAGCTCTAAATAAATAAGCAATAAATACTGACAACATGTGGTGAATTGTCTTTGAAAGTGAGTCCATAGATTGTGGGAACAATTCAGTGATGTGGCAAGTGAAATTGGGTAAAGTTATACTGTTTGGTAATGCACAGATAGGCTATATACATAGATTGATTGGATGTTCATGAAGTGTCTCTTCGCATAAGGTGATTGACGGGAAATGATAATGTAGTGGTGATGGAGGGTGTGGAGAGGTGGAAAAGTGAGGCGAGGTATTGATCAGCATTGCTACTAGAGAAAATAATTATTTTTGAGTCTAGTGGTCCTGGCATGGATGCTATGTAGCCTCCTCCCTGATGGGAGTGGGACAAACAGTCCATGAACAGGGTGAGTGGGATCCTTTATAATGTTACAGGCCCTTTTCTGGCAACTTTCTGTAGATATGTCCTTGATGGCAGGTAGGCTGGTGCCAGTGATGTGTTGGGCAGTTTTGATGACCCGCTGTAGAATATTCCTGTCTACCACATTGCAGTTTCTGTACCATGTAGTGATTCAGCATGTTAGGATGCTCTCCACTGTGCATCTGCAGAATGACATGAATATTGATGTACATAGTCCAGCTCTCTTCAGCCTCCTCAGAAAGCTGAGGTGTTGATCAGCATCCCTGATTGTGCAGAATGTGTTCTGGGACCATGAGTGGTTGTGCGAGATGTATACTCCCAGGAGTTTGAAACTGTAATGAGGGATATGAGTGGTGTGAGTTCTCCTGAAGTCAATAACCATCTCCTGAAGCTGAATATAATATTTTGCCTGAATTTGTTTCTGAGAACCATTTTGGCACGGCTGCTTTTATCAGAGATTCCAATTCCTTCTTTTGCTACATCCCGTCTTTTTATCATTTTGCCTCATTCTCCATTGTATTAGTTCATTAACTAAAATGTATTAACCTTTACTGATGGATCAGCCTTTGGAATTCACTAGATTAGTGCCACGCTTTACAGCACTGGCTGTAAGATCAGGGTTTGATTCCTGCCGCTATCTATAAGGAGCTTGCATGTTCTCCCCATGACCCCTGTCATGTGGGGCTTGTTTACTTGTCAGTCAAAAGCTGCCGGTCATCGACTGGCCCACTTGAAGCATAGAGTAGTTCTTTCCCGTTGGTTGCCTTGTGTGCCACGGCACCAGTGCCTGGTTTCACACGCCTTTCTTTTGTCTTTGGGGCACTCGTTCTCACACTGAGGTTGTGACCATTGCCGAGAACCATTTGGAAAGTATGCAACACACACAAAATGCTGGAAAACTCAGCAGGCCAGGCGGCATCTGTCCAAACTTGAAACATTGACTGTACTCTTTTCCATAGATGCTGCCCGGCCTGCTGAGTTCCTCCAGCATTTTGTGTGTGTTGCTTGGATTTCCAGCACCTGCAAATTCTCTCTTGTTTGGGAAAGTATGCTCCAGATTTAGGAGGACCATGCACACTCTAGATAAACATCTGTTCGTTAAATGTTTAATTGTGTAACTTGGGGGGGAGCACTTAGATGTTTGGTTGAAAGTTTTACTGTTTGTAAATAAATGATTAATGTGCTTATTCATAATCAGTGTCTTCTGTCTCGCTCAGCAAACCCGTGAACAGATTTCCTTGCAACAACTACGTGAGTTTCCTTCCGTTTCCTCCCACATTCCATTGATGTACAGTTAGGGTTAATAAGTTGTGATATGTTATGTTCGTGCCAGAGGCATGGCAACACCTGCAAGCTGCCCAACACAATCCTCACAAATGGTACATTACTCTGTATGCTTCCATGTACAGTACATGACAAATAAAGTTAATCTTTATGTTGCCCTAAAATCAACATAACTGAGTGTAAGGCGGTTACATTACTGGAATTCAGATTAACAGTCTGGAAATACAAGCTCAATCTCATCAGAGCAGTGCTGGAATTCAAGTTCAGTTAAACCTCCAAGAGGACCACAGCCGAGTCATGGTTTGGAGGCCTGTGCACCACAATAACCCAGAGAGCTCTGCTGGCCTGAGTCCAGGCTTAATGGTTTAGCTCTTGGTAGGGTTGCCCATGCCAAACAGGTCAAAGGGTAGAGGCCAGACTAAGAGTGGTCCACCGGTCCTCCAGGTTAGGGGGTTCAACTCATGGCTAACAACCCTGACTGGTCAAACAAAATTGTTAGGGAAACAGTAATGAAGAATCCTTCTACATCTGAGTGTGACGGTATTCTGGGACTTGCATGAGTGACATTAGTAAAAACAAAGAGAAAGCTACTGCAATGATGAAGGAAGACCTGAACACCACCAGAGATGGAGGACCTTCATTGCTACCCTAAACACCAGTGGTGTAACGGGCAGAACATAAGGAAGTAATCAAATGAATTGTGTGAATAGTGAAGGATTACACAAATATATTTAATTTAGTCAGGAGAAATGAATTAATTGGGAAAACACAACTCTCAGTATTATAACTATAAAACTACTGGACTGATATAAAAACCCATCTAGTTCATTTATGTCCTGTTTTTGCGGAGGAGGTCAACCAGTGTGATCACAGTTGAGGTTCCTGCATTAGGTCTTAGAGATTAAACCTCAACTCACCAGGTCAGTTTCCAACACTGATAATTTCTCTTTTCAAGTATGTCCAATTCCCTTTTCATCTGCTTCTCCTGCCTTTCCTAGTTTAATTTTTCAGATTATAGCAATTACTGCATTAATTAAAATGTCTCCTCACCTCACTTCTGGTTATTCTGCACAACCTATCACTCAACATCAAGAAGAGAAAAGAAATGGTAATTGACTTCAGGAAGGCAAGAGGTCCTGAATAAGCCCCAGTATTCATGAATGGTGAAGCAGTGGAAAGGGGTCTCCAGTTTCAAGTTTTTGGGGATGAATATCACCGAGGAGCTCTCCTGGCCCATCGACACAACCTCGATAGAAGGGAAAGCTCAGCAGTGACTATACCACCTGAGGTGCTTCATGAGAGATAATCCGCCCCAAAAATTGCTGGCCAATTTTTATCAAGAGCATACTGACGTACGGAATGACAGTGTGTTACTCCAGCTGCAGCAAGACAGATCACAAAACCTCCAATGGGTGATCAGGCCGGCTCAGCATATCATTGAGACTCAACTACTGGTCTTGGAGACAAGCTATAATTCTCAATGTCTATGGCGTGCTCACAATGTCATTAAAAACCCATCCCATCCCTGACACTGTTCAATCTCCTGTCATCAGGTGGGAGATACAGAAATATCTTCACCAAGACATTAAGAGCAAAAAATAGCTTCTTTCGGAGTGCTGTTGTGCAGCTGAATAATGCTACACCCCAGCATTTGAATGTTATGGACTACCAAAGTCAGTTGCTGCATGTAAATATGGGATTTTTTTTTGAATGAAGTTATACTGCATGCATTGTAAGTATCTGTTTTGCACAGACCGGAGTAGCACTGCAAACTCATTGTCTTGGGCAATAACAATAAAGTTCTATTCTCTTCTATTCTAACTGATCATCCTACTGATGGATACATTTTTTTTCTGATTTATACTATCATAACCTCTCAAGTAAATCTCACCCAAAACAAAGAAAGGAAACAATACCACCTACATTTATCCCTTCACGTAACCAAAGTCTCTCATTCTTGGTTTCATCCTGTTACTCAGAAAATGTACTTATATTTGTTGGACTTTTGACTTCAAACTTTACAATAGCTGAATATTGCCAGAATGCTGCCTGGATTAGAAGGCATTTACTATAGAAGAGCTTAGATGAACTTGGGTTCTTTTTGTGAAGTGCCAAAGGCTGAGGGGAAACTTGATCAAATTTTTAAGATTAGGAGACACGTAACTAGAGTAAACAGCCAATATCTGTCTCCCGGGGTTGAAATGTCTAATACTAGACGGTATATAGTTCTGCCACGGAACGGACAGATCCAAGCCCAGCTGCAAAAAGAGGACGGTTCAGCATGGAGGCTAGCAACTCCATCCTGCAAAAACCCAGAGCAACAGAAACACCAACAGAAGCTCCAAAGACCTCATCTATGGGAGTGGAAAGAACTTTACCTAGAAGATGTAGGAAGCCGTGTGGTAAAAATGTAACTACAGGGCCGATCGACTTTCTGTCAGCCCAGGACTGAGAACTCTGCTGAGCTGCTGTCAGTGGCCAATGCCACAGTCAGGGTGATAGGTTAAGAAGATGTAGTTAAAGTGAGAGCTGGGATGTTCAAAGGGGTAAGTTATTTTAACAGAGAATGGTAGTGACTAGAATGCGTTGCCTATGATGATAGTAAAGGCAAATACAATAGAGAGGCTTAGATAGCTCTTAGACAGGCAGATGAATGTGCGGACAGTGGAGGACATTGCATAGGCAGAGTAGATGAGCTTAAGTGTTTAAGTAGTTCAGCACAACATTGTGGGCCAAAGGACCTGTTCCTTTGTTGCACTAGTCTATGTTCTATGTAAAGCTTAGATTTCAACCAGATCGAAGTGAAGCCCAAATGATTTACCTTTGCACATTGTTCCATTGAGTCTTGGAGTCAACAGGGCCCATTTAGATCGGGGCCTGCAGCAAACACACAATGAAGTTCTCTCATCCGACAAGCTGAGTAGTGATACTCCTAGAATCTGCATCATGCAAGCCAAGTGCTTATACTGGATAATCTTCAGGAACAATCCTGAGTAGGTTTCATGCTCAAAGTCATGTAAATCTTGGGCCTGATACTTCATTTAGCTCATGGTGGGGAGTCGACATCAACACATTGGGTAAGGCTCAGATCCAATACTGGCTGGAGTTTAGGCCCAGTCTGGATGGAGATAATCAGAACTACCTTATCTATGCCGATAGCCACAACTTTCTTCAGATGCACAGTAGAGGGCATCCTAACAAGCTGCATCACTGACTGGTACAGATACAGCACTGTGGTGGACAGGGAGGCTCCACAACGGGTAGTAAAAACTCTGAACGCATCACCTGTACCAGCCTACTCGCCATCAATGAAATATATGCAGAAAGGTGCCAGCAAAAGGCCAACAATATCATGAAGGATCCCACTCACCCTGTTCATGGTCTGTTTGTTCCGCTCCCATCAGAGAGGAGGCTACATAGCAACCACACGAGGACCAGCAGATACAAAAGCAATTACTTTATCAGGCAGTTAGGCTGATCCACATCTCCACCTACTAACACACCCCTCCACAACCCCTATCACCACTACTTTATCATTTCCAGTCAGTCACCTTATGTACAGATACTTTTGTGCCAAATGTCACCTTATGGACAACTTGTTATCATGTTCTTTAACTTAGTGTGTATTTTATATGTTGCATCAGAACCAAAGTAACAATTATTTTGTTTTCCTTTATCTTTTCCACAGAACAAGAAGCTTAGAACTTTGGGGAATAGGTTTAAAGTGATGGGGTGGGGAATTTAAATGAGATCCAATGGACATGTTTTTCTCCTACAGAATGTGCTGGTCATTTGAAATGAATTACCAGAGAAGTTATAGAGGCAGAAACAATTAGTGTTTAAAAAGCATTTGGACAGATAGTTGGATTAAAAAAAAGTATAGGGAGATTATGGTCCCAGTGCAGACAAAATGAATTAATGTAGATAATTGATGGTTGGCTCATCCAAGGTGGGTCAAAGGGGACTAATTCTTTGCTATGTGAAAACTGCTAAATAAATTGTTGTCTTTTTGAGAATTGTTGTTTTTGTTGAGATTCAAAGATAAACTGCCAAATAGAGAAATAGACATCCTGATGTTGTTTCTGTCTGTGTTCTATCTTTTAGTACTTTGTGTTTGATCTCTGGGTATTTTTTTCCAGCTGCAACCAGAATACATGGCATTTTACATTGAACATCACAGTACTGCCACTTTCAAATCAGAAGCTCACAGCTCCTCATGGTATCTTTATTCTTCATCGATATGAATAATGCAAGTGACAGGAGTCATTTTTTGAGGGAAGAAGGGTTGCTTTCTGCTGTGCTATGAGATAGTTCAAGTGACAGGTCACAGCAGGTCATCTAATCACAAGCAAGTCTACCGCATCAAGTTCAAAGCTGAAGTATTCAAGTGAAGATATGAGACCCTTGCAAAGGTCAGTGTGAGCCCTGAGACAGCAGAATTTGAATCGTGCAAAATCGCTTGCTGGATGTCATTAACCTGTACTTCTAAAACAAATGCACAGATTCAATATGTGGATGAATCCAGATATGTATTAAACTCAGAACTCATTATAATTCATATGAATAATTCCAAGGATATCAAAGTAAATTGAGGTCCTCTGTTTGCCTGTGTTGGTAACCTTCCATTTTCAATCCTGAATTGAAAACTAATAAACTGAAGAAGCATGATCTTTCCTTGCAAAAGTTGTTCAGAAACCAAACTATTTTTTGTTGAAATCGTGCCTTCTATGGGACCCTGCATTTTTGAGAAGTTCTAGGTTAATTCATGATCTTCTCATACTTACTATCTTTAGTAGGAATTGATAAATAATTCAGTAAATACCTTTGATACTTATCTCACTGTACTTACAACAGTCAGCATGACAAATCATCTTAATTTTTAAAGTAGGTCTCTTTCATTCCTGCTTTTCATGACTCAGGATTTCAAGGCAATCTTGGAAACATAGAAACATAGAAACCTAGAAAACCTACTGCACAAAACAGGCCCTTCGGCCCACAAATTTGTGCCAAACCTGTCCCTACCTTAGAAATTACTAGCCTTACTTATAGCCCTCTATTTTTCTAAGCTCCGTGTACCTATCCAAAAGTCTTTTAAAAGACCCTATTGTATCCTCTTCCACCACCATTGCCGGCAGTCCATTCCACACACTCACCACTCTCTGAGTAAAAAAGCTTACCCCCGACATCTCCTCTGTACCTACTCTCCAGCACCTTAAACCCGTGTCCTCTTGCAGAGCCCTGGGGAAAAAGCCTCTGACTATCCACACAATCAATGCCTTAATCCTGAAAAGATTAAAGCTCATTCCTTCAGAGTTTCGCATATTTCCTTATTTTTTTTATGGAGTTACAGCATGGAGTAGACCCTTCTGGCCCTTCAAGCCACACCTCTCAGGCAATTGTCCAATTTAATCCTAATCTAATCACAGGACAATTTACAATAACCAATTAACCTAACAACTGGCATGTATTTGGACTGTGGAAGGAAACCAGAGCACCTGGAGGAAACCCATGCAGTCAAGAGGAGAATGTATACACTGCTTACAGGCTTCAGTGGGAAATTCACCCGGGATGCCTGTACTGTAAAGCATTGTGCTAACCAGTATGCTACTATGCCACCCTTATCAAAGAGGGCAATTAGCCTTTCAAATCTATGCTGCCTCTGAAAGCATTTCAATTCTCTAACTTATTTTCTCTCACTTCACTGTCTACAGAACAGGAATAGGCTCTTCGGCCCATCTAGTCCATGCCGAACTGTTATTCTGCCTAGTTGCATTGACCTGAACCCTCATTACCCCTCCTATCCATGCAGTTATCCAAACTTCAAATTTAAAGATCAAAGTAAATTTTATTATTAAAATATATACACGTCACCACTTACAACCCTGAGATTCATCTTCCTGTGGGCCTACTTAGCAAATCTATAGAAATATAAATATATACCAATAAATAGTGAGAATATGAAATAATGAGAACTTAAAGTGAACTTAAGAAAACTTAAAGTGAGATCATTGGTTGTGGGAAAGCCTCAACGGATGGACAACTGAGTGTAGTTATAAACATCTTTTAACATCTTTTAAATGTTGCAATTGATCTGATTCTACCTCCCATTTATATTTATTAAGAAATAAAGGTGGAATAGTCCCTCCTGGCCCTTTGAACCGCACTGCCCAGCAACTCCCAACAACCCCAATTTAGACCATAGACCATAAGACATAGGTTCAGAATTAGGCTATTTGGCCCATTGACACTGCTCTGCCATTCAATCATGGCTGATCCTTCTTTTTCTCCTCCTCAACTCCAGTTCCCGACCTTCTTCTTGGAACCTTTGATGCCATCTCCAATCAAGAACCTATCAAGCTCTGTCTTAAATACACTTAACGACCTGGCCTCCACAGCTGCCTGTGGTAACAAATTCCACAAATTCGCCACCCTCTGGCTAAACAAATTTCTCCACCTCTCTGTTTTAAATGGATGCTGCTCTATCCTGAAGATGTGCCCTCTTGTCCTAGACTCCTCCGCCATGAGAAATATCTTTTCAACATCTACTCCATCTAGGCCTATCAACATTTGAAAATACAGACCCAGAGCCATCAAACATTCCTCATATGATAACCCTTTCATTCCCGGAATCATCCTTGTGAATCTCCTCCAATGCCAGCCCATCTGTTCATAGATGAGGAGTCCAAAACTGTTCACAATACTCAAGGTGGGGCCTCACCAAGGCCTTATAAAGCTACAGCATCACATCTCTACTCTTGTATTCTAGACCTCTTGAAATGAACAATAACATTGCATTTGCCTTCCTCACCACTGACGCTACTTGCAAGTTAACCTTTAGGTTGTTCTGTACAAGGAGTTCCAAGTCCTTTTGCAGCTCAGATTTTTGGATTTTCTGCATTTAGAAAATGATCTGCACATTTATTTCTACTACCAAATTGCACGACCATGCATTTTTCAACATTGCATTTAATTTGCCACTCTCTTGCCCATTCTCCTGATCTGTCTAATTCCTTCTGCAGCCTGCCTGTTTCCTCAATAATATCTGCCCTCCACCAATCTTTATATCATCTGTGAACTTGGCCATCTATTCAATCATCTAAATCAGTGATATACAGCATAAAAAGAAGCAGTCCCGACACTGACCACTGTGGACCACCACTGGTCACTGACAGCCATTCAGAAAAGGATCCTTTTGCTCCCACATGCTGCCTCCTACCAATTAGTCAATGCTCTAACCATGCTAGTAATTTTCCTGTAATACCCTGGGCTCGTATCTTGGTAAGCAGCCTCATGTGTGGCACCTTCAAAATCCTTCTGAAAGTCCAAATATACAATATCCACTGTATCACCTTTATCTATCCTACTTGTAATCTGCTCAAAGCATTCCAACAGGTTTATCAGGCAAGATTTTCCTTTAAGGAAACCATGCTGACTTTGTCCTATCTTGTCCTGTGTCTCCAAGTACTCTATAACCTCATTCTTAACAATTGACGCCAACAACTTCCCGACCACAATGCCAAGATCGAATCCAAGTTACTGCATCTATGTACCAACAGAATCAGCTTCTGCCACAAAATATTACCCTCGCCAAGTCTAATCATTGCTTCCCTATAGGTCATCTTATCTGAGTTGAGTCTTCCAATACAAGATGCTCAGTTGAGATGATCCTAACATGCTGCATCACTGGAAAATGAACTGTGGTGAACAGGAAGGCAATACGACAGGTTGTAAAAACTGACTAACACATCAAGGTACCTCATGCAAGGCTATTGAGAAAGTAAGGAGGCATAGGATCCATGGGGATATTGCTTAGTGGATCCAGAACTGGCTTGCCCACAGAAGGTAAAGAGTGGTAGTAGACGTGTCATATTCTGTACGGAGGTCGGTGACCAGTGGTATGCCTCAGAGATCTGTTCTGGGACCCCTACTCGTCGTGATTTTTATAAATGATCTGGATCAGGAAGTGGAGGGATGGGTTAGTAAATTTGCTGATGACACAAAGGTCGGGGGTGTTGTGGATAGTGTGGAGAGCTGTCAGAGGTTACAGCGAGACATTGATAGGAAGCAAAACTGGGCTGAGAAGTGGCAGATGGAGTTCAACACAAGTAAGTGTGAGGTGGTTCATTTTGGTAGGTCAAATATGATGGCAGAATATAGTATTAATGGTAAGACTCTTGGCAGTGTGGAGGATCAGAGGGATCTTGAGGTCCGAGTCCATAGGGCACTCAAGGCTGCTGCGCAGGTTGACTCTGTGGTTAAGAAAGCATATGTTGCATTGGCCTTCATCAATCGTGGGATTGAGTTCAGGAGCTGAGAGGTAAGGTTGCAGCTATATAGGACCCTGGTCAGATCCTACTTGGAGTATTGTGCTCAGTTCTGGTTGCCTCACTACAGGAAGAATGTGGAAACCATAGAAAGGGCGCAGAGAAGATTTACAAGGATGTTGCCTGGATTGGGGAGCATGCCTTATGAGAATAGGTTGAGCGAACTTGGCCTTTTTCTTTGGTGCAACGGAGGATGAGAGGTGACCTGATAGAGGTATATAAGATGATGAGAGGCATTGATTGTGTGGATAATCAGAGGCTTTTTCCCAGGGCTGAAATGGCTAGCAAGAGAGGGCACAGTTTTAAGGTGCTTGGAAGTAGATACAGAGGAGATGTCAGGGGTAAGTTTTTACAGAGAGTGGTGAGTGCATGGAATGGGCTTCCAGCGACGGTGGTGGAGGCGGATACGATAGGGTCTTTTAAGGGACTCCTGGACAGGTACATGGAGCTCAGAAAAATAGAGGGCTATGGGTAACCCTCGGTAATTTCTAAGATAAGGACATTTTCGGCACAGATTTGTGGGCCGAAGGGCCTGTATTGTGCTGTAGGTTTTCTATGTTTCTTTGTTTCTATCACCAGCATCAGCCTACCCACCAACAAGGACATATATAACAAGCATCAGCAGGCACAGGAAGAGCTTCTTCCCTGAGGCTGTGACTCTGCTGAACCTCTCATCACAGCACTAAGCAGCATTGCACCCATATTGTACTGTCTTAGTACTTTTATATTTCTGTGCTGTAGCACTTACTTTTTATTTGCAGTTATTTGTAAATAACACTATTCTTTTGCACTTCTGGTCAGATGCTAATTGCATTTCGTTGGCTTTGTATCTGTACTCTGCACAATGACAATAAAGTTGAATCTAATCTAAATCTTGTCTAATCTATATATAAAAATGTGTGGAAAAGGGCTAATAACATCATGAAAGTTCCCACCCACCCTGCTCATGGACTACTTGTCCCACTTGCATCAGGAATGAGGATATGTAGCATCCATGCCAGGACCACCAGACACAAAAGCAGTTACTTTCCCCAAGCAGTAAGGTTGATCAGCACCTCCACCCACGAATCCATCCCTCCACATCCACCACCACCACTACTTTATCACTTCCTGTCAGAGTCACCTTATGCACAGACTCTTCTGTACCTAGCGTCACTTTATGGACATAAATCAATCAACGTCTATAAACTATTTTAAGTATTTATATTCATTGAGTTTTATTTTGGTTTTGTGTTCTTTATCATATTGTGTTTTTTTGGGATGCATCAGATCCAATTTGACAATGATTTTGTTCTCCTTTGCACTTGTGTACTTGAAATGATACGAAGCAATCATGAACGTCGATCTCTTCAAAAACATCTTAGGACCATAGAATCGTAGAATTGTATAGAACCGAAATAGTTTATTTTAACCAACTCATTTATGACAACAGTAATGCCTTTCTCCGCTGATCTAATTTGCCAACACTGGGCCGATATCCAATCCAAGTACCAGTCCAAACATCCTGTAAAATGATGGAGCTTGAAGTTCATAAGGTCAATTATTAAAATCCATGTTCTGTGGAAACTCTCCCATTTACCAGCTCTCCAAATTTACTAAGGAATGAGTCATATGAATTAAATTGACTTTACTTCTTACATCCTTCACATACATGAGGAGGAAAAATCTTTATGTTATGTCTCCGCCTGAATGTGCAATGTGCAAATTATAGTAATTTGTAATAAGTGGTATGTACAGTAAGATATACAACAGAGCATTCAATATAGATTAGAAATACAATTGTGTCAGCATGAATTAATCAGTCTGATGGCCTGGTGCAAGGAGCTGTCCCGGAGCCCATTGGTTCTAGCTTTAATGCTGCGGTTCTATGTCCCGGATGGTAGCAGCTGGGACACTTTGTGTTGGGGTGACTCAGGTCCCCAACGATCCTTCGGGCCCTTTTTAAGCACCTATCCCTGTAAATGACCTGAACAGTAGGAAGTTCACATCTACAGTTGTGCTGGGCTGTCAGCACTACTCTCTGCAGAGTCCAACAATTGAGGGAAATACAGTTCCCATTCCAGGCAGTGATGCAGCCAGTCAGGATGCTCTCAGTTGTGCCCCTGTAGAAACTTCATTGGATTTGGGGACTCGTGCTGAACTTCTTCCACTGTCTGAGATGAAAGAGGCGTTGTTGTACTTTTTCACCAAGTGGGGTCCTCGGTGATGTGTATACCAAAGAATTTAAAGCTATTCATCCTCTCAACCCCAGATACATTGATGAAAATAGGGGGGATCCTGTCTCCGTTCCTCCTGTTGTCCACAACCAGATCTTATGTTTTGCAACAATGAGGGAGAGGTTGTTTTTTGACACCACTGTGTCAGAGAGATGACTTCCTCGCTGTAGGCCACAATCGTTATTGTTTGAGATAAGGCCGATCAATGTTGTGTCATCGGCAAATTTAATTAGCAGGTTAGAGCTGTGGGTAGCGACATAGTCATGGGTATACAGGGAGTAAAGGAGAGTGCTTAGGACACAGCCTTGGGGGGCACCTGTGTTGAGGGTCAGGGGTGAGGAAGCCCACTCTTACCACCTGCAGGCAACTTGACAGAAAGTTCAGGATCCAGCCGCACAAGGCAGGGTGAAGGCCAAGGTCTCTGAGCTTCTTGTTGATCCTGGAGGGAATTATGGTGTTGAATGCTGAACTGTAGTCCAAGAACAGCATTCTCACATAAGCATCCCTCTTCTCCGAATGTGTAAAGACAGTGTGTAGAGTTGTGGCTATTGCATCATCTGTTGATTGGTTGTGTTGGTAGGCGAATTGTAGGCGGTCCAGTGTGGGTGGCAGCATGCTGCAGATGTAGTCCTTGACAACATCTCAAAGCATTTGCTTATTATTGAGGTGGGTGCGACAGGACGCCAGCCATTCAGACATTCTACCTCGGTCTTTTTAGGTTAGAGGGACAATGGTGATGATTTGAAGCAGGAGAGCACTCTACACTGGGAGAAGGAGAGAGGGAGAGAGGGAGAGACATGTGCACCACGAAAGATATTCCAGTTGATGTCGTCAAAGCAGTCCTGTATCATGGGGACTGATTGGTCGGACCAACAATGGACAGTTTTAGTAATGGCCACCTCTTGTTTCAGCTTCTGCCTGTACATGGGACAAAACAGGATGGAGGGGTGATCAGACTTCCCGAGTGAAGGATGGAGGAGTGGTTGTAAGCATTGCAGAAGGGAGAGCAGCAGTGATCGAGTGTGCTATCTCCCCATATGCTCACCTGGATGTGTTGACAGAATCTCAGAGAGACCTTAGTCAACGACGCACAATTAAAGTCTCTGGCAATAATGAGAGCAGCCTCCGAGTGCACAGTCTCCAGGGTGCTGATGGTCTTTTACAGTTCCTTAAGAGCCAGATCAATATCAGCCTGCTGCAGAATATACACAGCTGAGATAATAACAGCCGTGAACTCCCTAGGCAGCCAGAGATGTCTATCTCAGCACAAGGTACTCCAGATCTGGGGAACAAAAAGATTTGAGGACATGCACATTCAGAGGGTTGCATCTTGCATTATTGACCATGAAGTGTACGCCACCTCCTTTACTCTTCCCAAAGAGGTTTTTAGATCTGTCCACCCGGAACAGGGAGAATCCAGAGGGCTCAATGGCGTGATCCAGTATCCCCTCTGTCAACCAGGTCTCCATGAAGCACAAAAAATTACATTCCTTTGTTTCCCACTGATAGAAGATTTTGGCTTTCAGTTTGCACAGCTTGCTGTCTAGGGACTGAACATTAGCCAGGAGTATGCTCAGGAGCAGCAGCCGATTAGTACACCGTCTCAACCTCACCAGGACACTGGCCCTTTTCCCTTGCTTCCAATACCGCTTCCAATGTAGCGGCAGTGTAATAAATGAGGTTCCCATGGATCATGTAAGCAGGGGTTCCCGGTGTTGAAAAGGCAGTGTGTTGTGGGTAAGTGCTGTCTTCCCGATGTTCAGAAGAGTCAGACGATCATATCTGATGTGACTATCAGCTACTTCAACAAGAAATGCGAATGAAATCACAGAAATTAGCAGTAAACTGTAGAGTTGGGATGGAGCTCGCAACATGGCTGCCGTACGTGGCGCCATCTTGAGCATCTGTTCCACCCCCTTCCCCATCCTACACCAAGGGGTTGATGTCATTCCTAATGAAGGGTCTTGATTCAACATGTTGACTCCTTATTCCCCCCATAGACACTGCTTGACCTGTTGAATTTCTTCAGCGTTCTGTGTGTGTTGCTGAATATTTCCAGCAGAATCTCTTACGTCAAGAGGTATGAATGGCACACTTCTTCAGGAGGCTTCAGTGCAATTCACTCTGGTGACAACCTGCTACCATCCCTTAGAACCCCATTCACTCTATTGAAAGAGGAAAGCAGAAAATAAAAACAAGTATTCTCTAGCTGTTTATTTAGGTCACAAAGCATGGAAACAGGACCTTCAGTCCACAAATCTGCACCTATTACCTTTCATATTCCCCTTACACTCACCTCCAATCACCTTAATCATATACTCATCCCATCCTACAATTCCTCTGCACACACTAAGGGCAATTCATAAGAGGCCAATTAAGTTCTAGTTCAAGTTTATCATTATCTTACTCTGTGTGTGTGTTTTGTGTGTGTGTGTGTGTGTGTGTGTTTTGTGTGTGTTTTGTGTGTGTGTGTGTGTGTGTTTTGTGTGTGTGTGTGTGTGTGTGTGTGTGTTTTGTGTGTGTGTGTGTGTGTGTGAACTTGAGCTTGAACTAATTGGCCTCAACCAAACATAACACATAACAACGTTTCCCTGGACCACAGTGCACCCGCAAAACATATATCACTCACACACAACACATAAAACAAAATATTACCACAAATAAGTTTATAAAATATAATTCAAAAATGTATTTAGTGTGCAGCACTGGTGAACAGCTCGCTGTCCTCGTGATGAGACCTAGGAGATGGCAGAATTTTCATTAGTCTCACAGCCTGATGGAAGAAGCTGTTACCCAGTCTGTCAGTCCTAGTCCTGATGCTCTTGTACTTCTTTCCTGATGGTAGTGGGGCAAAGAGATTGTGGGATGGGTGGTAGGTAGTCGGAATTAACATGCCAATTCATCTGTGAACTGAATCCAGAAGACCCAGAGAAACTCATAGACTTCACATAGATTAGGATTGAACTGGGTTGCTGGAGATGTGAGGCAGCCACTCTGCACTCATCCTGCCCAAAGCTTCTTCCTACTGTTGGAGTGATGTGGCCCAGTTCTCCATTCCAAAGGGACGCAGTTCCTTCTCCTTTAAACTGTGATGCTGGGAGTGTCAGGATTTGCAATGTGTCCATGCCAGGATTGGGAATGTGTCGACGGCTTCCAACTGGAGCACAGGGAAATTCCATGTCTATAGTATTTGGATAGTATTGGCCAAAAAAATGTCCACAACTCATCACATACTTTCAACCGTGAGTGTAGACTTGAGTAGCCTCGTCTCATAGACTCGGAGTTGTGACTTCTGAGCTGTTTGCACAAAATACAACAATATTTTTCTGCTTATGTGGCTAAGGCTAGCCTTTACAAAGAACATAAAATGAGCTTAAAGATTCAATGATTCAAAGTACATTTATTATCAAAGTATGTATGACTTGTCTTCTCACAGACCGCTGTGAAACAATGAAAAGCCACTAAACATGTTCAAAGCAAAACATCAACATCCCTCATGCACACAAAAAAAAACAAATCGCACAAATGGTATCAAAGAAGACAATGATAAGACACAAAATTGAAAGAGTCCAGGCATATTCAGTTCAGCTCAACGCTCGCTATCTCCACGCCGTCCTAATTCAAAATTGCCAAAAAAGGAGAAAGCAGAAACACATCATACCATGATCTATATAGTCATTGTGACAGGTTGGGCATTCGTACAGCCATCTGAAGTTTCTGCATCAAGATTGAAGAAAAGACTGCCACTATCCTATTTCCTATTACTGCCAACGGCCAGTTTCACCTTCTATACATTTTAAGTGATCTAAGCTAGTAGAAAGTGCTTATTTTTGTTTCATCATATTTGCTGAAAACTACTGGACTAGTTGTCCAAGCACTTTGATATGAGTTGATCCTGGAAGTCATTCCAAAGCTACCCATTCGCTCTAGAAAATAAATCCATACAAAGAAAGCATAGAAGCATGAAAGGACTGAAAGTGTCGGTAACTCATTTCATACTGCATTTATTATCAAACGCAGTCTGCATTTGATATGCTGTATACAATCTTGAAGTTCATTTTCCCACAGGCAACCATAAAACAAAGAAAAAACCACGGAACCTGTACAAGAAAAAACATAGAAACATAGAAACATAGAAAACCTACAGCACAATATAGGCCCTTCAGCCCACAAAGCTGTGCTGAACACATCCTTACCTGAGAACTACCTAGGCTTACCCATAGCCTTCTATTTTTCTAAGCTCCATGTACCTATCCAGGAGTCTCTTAAAAGACGTTATCACTTCCGCCTCCACCACCGCCATTGGCAGCCCATTCCATGCACTCACCACTCTGCGTAAAAAACTTACCCCTGACATCTCCTCTGTAACTACTTCCAAGCACCCTAAAACTATGCCCTCTTATACCAGCCATTTCAACCCTGGGAAAAAGCCTCCGACTATCCACACAATCAATGCCTCACATTATCTTATACTCCTCTATCAGGTGTGACAAGAATACACATAGATTAAGATGTTAGCGGTCCTGTGCTGGCACCAGTGGGATCAGCAGTTGGTCTGCCACCTCTCTTCAGGAGAGAGAGAGAGAGAGAGAGAGAGATAAGGAAAACAATGGAGCAGCATTTGGAGATGTTAATGAAGGGACGGGAGAGAGTAACGGAAGGCGAGCTGTCAAGATCGGCTCCCCCTTTGAACCCTGAACTATTTGAAGTGATGGACAGGCGATACCCCGGCAGGGGGATAAAAAGGGACAGATTCGCTAAGGCAACACACACACGACACCCCGAGGTAATGAGACCCTGGAAGCGGTGCATTTCCCACAAGCCGGTGGGAAGTCTTTGGACGGCTGGTCGTGGGATCAAGCCATAGACGCTCAGGGTGAAAAGGCACGATCGGCGGGAACCTGGTGTATGTCCACCCTTGCCTGGGTGCCAGGTTCACTGCAGAGAAACGATCGTATCTGGAAACGGAGGGGTCACGGTCGGTGACTTCAGATGACATCACAAAGGGCTCGCCCGAAAGCTGACTGCGAAGGTCCATGTGGAAGCCGTTTGAATATTCATTCGTTTTGCTCTCTCTCTCCTTCCCCCCACACTGTCCATCTCCCACGGCAGCGATTACTACGAACTGAACTGAACTTTGCGTCACTTTGAAACTGGTCATTTACCCCTAGACAACGATAGAGCTTGATTGATCCTGTTATCTTAATTCTGTGTACATGTGTGTTTATCATTGCTGAACTGTTGCATTTATTATCCTTTTGATTAGAGTACTGTGTTGCTTGTGTTTTTAATAAAACTTTCTTAGTTCTAGTAATCCAGACTCCAACTGAGTGATCTATTTCTGCTGGTTTGGCAACCCAGTTACAGGGTACGTAACATAAGTGGGGTTCTCCTCTGCGATTTTGAACACTAAATTTGGGACGAGGTAAATTGATTGGGTTAAAATTCCAGAAAGAAAGAAAAGACAAACAGCAGAAATGGAGGCTGAGGAACTTATAAAGGCGCCGACCTTGGAGGCATTAGAAACGGTTGAAACTTGCTAAAGGGAAGTCGACAATGAGGAGAGAGGAGATACACAGAGCTATCGTAGAGCACTATGTATCTAAAGGTGTGTTTCCCCAAGGCGAGCTGGAGGTGGTGTCTATTGAAAAACCTACTGGAGATGCAGTACAGGTGCAGATTGAAAAACTGAGACTCGAGTACAAGTTCCGTGTACGGCAGTTGGAGCGAGAAGAGAAAGAGAGGGACAGACAGTTGGAGCGAGAAGAGAAGGAGAGAGAGTTAGAAAGGCAGGAGAGAGAGTTAGAAAGGCAAGAGAGAGAGTTAGAAAGGCGGGAGAAAGAGAAACAGTTAGAAAGGCATGAGAGAGAGTTAGAAAGGAAGGAGAGAGAGAGAGAGAGAGAGAGAGACAGTTGGAGCGAGAGGAGAAACAGAGGGAAAGGGAATTCGAGCTGGAGAAGTTAAGGATAAGGGCAGAGCAGGGGCCCGTGCCGAACCAAGGTGGAGGGTTCCGGGCGACCCAGGAGGTTAGGCTGGTTCCCCCATTTGACAATACCGACGTGGATTGGTACTTTCTCCATTTCGAAAAAGTTGCTACAAGTCAGGACTGGCCAAGGGATAAGTGGGCTGTTTTGCTTCAGAGTGTACTGAAAGGGAAAGCTCAACAAGCTTACTCAGATTTGTCCGCAGAAGATGCCCAGAGGTACGAGGTGGTGAAAGAGGCCATCCTCAGGATTTATGAGTTGGTCCCGGAGGCATACCGGCAGAGGTTCCGGAATGCGAGGAAGCAGTGGGACCGCACGTATTTAGAGTTTGCCAGGGAGATGCAGACATATTGTGAGCATTGGTGCGCCTCGAAGGGGGTAGAGGGGGATTATGACAGACTGCTACAGCTGATCCTGATTGAGCAGTTTAAAGGTTGTGTCCCTGAGGGTATGAGACCCTACCAAGATGAGAAAGAGGCAGCCACGTTAGCTGCAACTGCTAAGTTAGCGGATGAGTACGCGTTGACGCATAAAATGAAGTTTGCCCCGAGTAAAGGCTACCAGAAGGGTAGTCAGGACGGCGGGGAGAGTCCGCCAGAAAAGTCAGAAAGTAAGCCGGGGACTAGTGAGAAGGATAAGGTAGACTGGGAGCAGTCTGGTAGGAAGTCTCCTGGGGTCGTCTGTTATAATTGCGGGAAAGTCGGACACTTTGCGTCCAGGTGCTTTGCCCCAAAGAAGGAGACAGGAAAAGGAAAAATGGCGATTTTGACTGGCTGTATCGAGCTGGTAAACGAACCGCTAGGAGGGGACAGGTCTGCCAAAGTTCAGGAAGGGCGCGAGAGGTTTATCTCGGCCGGATTGGTGTCAGTGAAGGAGGGGTTAAAACCAGTTCCAGTTCGGATCTGGAGAGACACGGGAGCGTGTCAGTCACTGGTACTGAAGAGTGTATTAGAGTTTAGCTCAGAGACCCAGACTGGGGAGGTCAAGGTCAAAGGTATTGGGGAAGGGACAGAGGCAGTCCCTTTGCACCAGATACACTTACAAAGCAACCTGGTCTCTGGACTAGTCACGATCGGGGTGAGGGCCGAATTACCGATGAAAGGCGTGGAAGTCTTGCTCGGTAATGACCTCGCTGGGGGAATCGTGTTCCCAGCAGTGAGATTGACAGGTCAGCCTGCCAGCATTGAGACCCCGCCCATGGGCTTACAGGTTCATCACGGGACTGCGGTAGTAAATTTAGCTGAGACGTTTCTGCCAGCCTTGTACGAGAAGGGGGTAGAAAGTGAAAAGAAGGAGTGTAGTGAAACAAGAGGTAGTGAGGGAGCTGAGACGGACTTAGCATTAGCCAGGAAAGAATTTGTGCAGGCGCAGGAGCGAGACGAGGGGCTGAAGGTTTTGACAGAGACAGCTCTCTCTGACACAGAATTAACAAGGGAACCAGTAGGCTATTGTGTGGAGGAGGAAGTGCTAAGGAAGAAAGGGAAACCAAGTACCGTACCCGCAGATGAGGAATGGGGGGTGGTGCAAAAGAGTTATGGGGATGAGATTTTTAACCTGGCCCACAAGGTACCCCCCGGTGGACATTTTGTGGTGCTGGAGGAAACAGTTGGTGGAATCATGAAAGGGGTTTACCGGCCACACCGGAGGAAGGATGTTATTGATTATGGCCGACTCGAACTGAGACGGTCACAGGCTTTTGATATGCTAACAAACCTAGTTGGTGTTAGCGCGGAAATCAATGAAGCTAGGGTCCCCCTGATAAGAGAAAAAAAACATTTTGAAAAGATGAGTATGGTATCGACCAGATGGGAGAAGGCTATTGTTTTGGCCAGCGCTGCTGATAAGGTCTCTCCCTTAATCCCCGAACAAAGCGACTCTTTAGGAGAAGTAATTAAACCACTCACACACGTGTGTTTGATTGTCCCGAGGCGATGCAAAGAACTGGGACGTTGGGTGGTGTTTGTTACACTAGGCTAACCTAGCGAGCAATATTCCTATAGAATGAGTAATTCAGTGACGAAAGGGCTGACGAGTGCAGAGGTGTGTATTGGCGATGTAATACGGCTGTCTGAAGCCAGCTTGATAGTAAACCTTGAAAAAAATGAGTTCGGCCACACGAAGGTCACTTACCTGGGAATTGTGGTGACACAGGGGCAGCTAGCAGCGATGCAAGCTACAGTGCGGGCTATCTCTGACATCCCAACCCCGACAGACAAGAGGGCCCTCAGAAGGCTCTTGGAGATGGTGGGGTACTGTAGGAAGTTTTGCAATAACTCTGCGGTTACTACCCCTCCCCCTCCTACTAAGCCCTTGCAAGAGAAAACTAAGTCGGAATGGGACGACCCTTGTTATTGTGGTCCGGGACGAAACCCAATGAGAGGTTACATTCATCACAATTCATCAGTGTTTTTGGCCACTATGAAGTTTGCTAAGTTGGAGCCTGGTCTAAGGGATTATTAATAACACATATAAAAGGAACAGGAAATGTGATTGCTGACTGTCTGTCAAGGTGTTGACAACTTCAAATTCGCTGTATTAGCCAAATAGCTGATAAAGATGTGTATTTGTGTGTATCAAATAATGTATTCATGTTTGTAATTTTTACCCCGGTAAAAATCCTTAAAGGTGGGAAGTGTGACAAGAATACACATAGATTAAGCTGTTAGTGGTCCTGTGCCGGCACCAGTGGGATCAGCAGTTGGTCTGCCACCTGTCTTCAGGAGAGAGAGAGATAAGGAAAACAATGGAGCAGCATTTGGAGATGTTAATGAAGGGACGGGAGAGAGTAACGGAAGGAGAGCTGTCAAGATCGGCTCCCCCTTTGAACCCTGAACTGTTTGAAGTGATGGACAGGCGATACCCCAGCAGGGGGATAAAAAGGGACAGGTTCGCTAAGGCAACACACACACGACACCCCGAGGTAACGAGACCCTGGAAGCGGTGCGTCTCCCACAAGCCGGTGGGAAGTTTTTGAACGGCTGGTCGCGGTATCAAGCCATAGACGCTCAGGGTGAAAAGGCACGATCGGCGGGAACCTGGTGTGTGTCCACCCTTGCCTGGGTGTCAGGTTCACTGCAGACAAATGATCATATCTGGAAACGGAGGGGTCACGGTCGGTGACCTCAGATGACATCACAAAGGGCTCGCCCGAAAGCTGACTGCAAAGGTCTGTGTGGAAGTCGTTTGAATATTCATTCGTTTTGCTCTCTCTCTCCTTCCTCCCACACTGTCCATCTCCCATGGCAGCGATTACTGCGAACTGAACTGAACTTTGCGTCACTTTGAAACTGGTCATTTACCCCTAGACAATGATGGAGCTTGATTGATCCTGTTATCTTAATTCTGTGTACATGAGTGTTTATCATTGCTGAACTGTTGCATTTATTATCCTTTTGATTAGAGTACTGTGTTGCTTGTTTCTTTAATAAAACTTTCTTAGTTCTAGTAATCCAGACTCCAACTGAGTGATCCATTTCTGCTGGTTTGGCAACCCAGTTACGGGGTACGTAACACAGGTCATCTCTCATCCTCCGTCGCTCCAAGGAGAAAAGACTGAGTTCACTCAACCTGTTCTCATAAGGCATGCTCCCCAATCCAGGCAACATCCTTGTAAATCTCCTCTGCACCCTTTCTATGGTTTCCACATCCTTCCTGTAGTGAGTTGGGCACGTGGACAAGTGGTTAAGGCATTCATCTAGTGATTTGAAGGTCACTAGTTCGAGCCTCAGCTGTGGCAGTGTGTTTGTGTCTTTGAGCAAGGCACTTAATCATACATTGCTCTAGTGTCTGTGCGAGGAGTGGTGCCCCACACAGACTTCCAATCTGCACCTTGTAAGGAATGAGTCGCCATTCCCTCCCTTCCAGAATTGAGCACAGTACTCCAGGTGGGGTCTGACCATGGTCCTATATAACTGCAACATTACCTCTCAGCTCTTAAACTCAATTCCACGATTGATGAAGGCCAATGCACCGTATGCCTTCTTAACCACAGAGTCAACCTGCAGAGCAGATTTGAGTGTCCTGTGGACTTGGACCCCAAGATCTCTCTGATCCTTCACACTGCCAAGAGTCTTGCCATTAATGCTATATTCTACCATCATATTTGACCTACCAAAATGAACCATCTCACACTTACCTGGGTTGAACTCCATCTGTCACTTCTCAGCCTAGTTTTGCATCCTATCAATGTCCTGCTATAACTTCTGATAGCCCTCCACACTATCCACAACATGCCCAACCTTTATGTCATCAGCAAATTTACTAACTCATCCCTTCACTTCCTCATCCAGGTCATTTATAAAAAACACGAAGAGAAGGGGTCCCAGAACAGATCCCTGAGGCACACCACTGGTCACCGGCCTCCATGCAGAATATGACCCATCTACAACCACTCTTTGCCTTCTGTGGGCAAGCCAGTTCTGGATCCACAAAGCAATGTCACCTTGGATCTCATGCTTCTTTACTTTCTCCATAAGTCTTGCATGGGGTACCTTATCAAATGCCTTGCTGAAATCCATATACACTACGTCTACTGCTCTACCTTCATCAATGCGTTTAGTTACATCCTCAAAAAACATCAAATATTCCCCCCACGTGCAAAAAAAATGCAAATGACAACAAAAATTTTAAAAAAGCAAAAAACACAGAATACAAAACACAAAATTCAAAGGGTCCAGGCATATTCAGTTCGGCCTAGTGTCCTTTATCTGAAGGCCGTTCTGATTCAAAATCACCCAAAATAGCAACAAAAAAATGAGGGACCAGAAACCAGAACCACATTATAGCGTGAACTAAATGAGTCATTGTGACTGGTTGGGCATTTTTACAGCCACCTGAAGTTCCTGCATCAAGATTTAAGAAAGAGCTGCAGCTATCCTGTTTTGTATTACTGTCAACATCCAATTTCACCTCCTATATGTTTTAAATGAGCTGAGCTGGTAGGAAGATCTTATTCTTACTTCATCATAGCTGCTGAAAACTATTGGACTGTTTGTACAAGCACTTTGACCAGATTTGATCCTGGAAGTCATTTCATAACTATCTATTCAACCCAGAAAAAAATCCATAAGAAGAAAGCATGAAATGGCTGAAAGTGTGGGTAACTCAATAGACAGAATTTGATTCTGGTATCAGCTAATGCACTGAAAGTGACCATTTTCCCCATTTATGGCAGCTCCTAGTACAGCTACTGTATTCTTTTAGTTCCCATTCCCAAATCTTTTCCTAAAACCCATGCAAAGCATTCTCTCTCTCACTTCCTTAAAAAGCATTGATTAATTCTGTATCTGACATCTGTTTTGGATGTGTCTATTACATCATAATCATTATCTCTGTAGAAAACGATGCAGCTTTTTATAAAACTCTAGATAGGACACATCTGGAGTCTTCCATACGTCTTTGTCACCACATTTTAGAAGGGATGTCGAGGCTTTGGAGAGGGTGCAAAAACTAGAATGTTGGCTGGATTGCAGGGCATGTACTATCACAAGAGGTTGGACAAATCTGGATTGTTTTCTCTGGAGTGCTGGAGGTTGAGGGGAATTCTGACAGAGGTTCAAAAAATTAAGAAAGGCACAGATAGAATAGACAAGCAATATCTTTCACCAAGGGTTGAAATGTCCAATATCAGAGGGCACGTATTTAACTTGACAGGGGGTACTTTCAAAGGAGTTGTGAGAGACAACCTTCAAGAGGACCACCATCTTGTCGTAGTTTGGAGGCTTGTGTGCCTCAGTGAGCCAGAGATCTATGCTGGCTGGAGTCTGGGCTTTATGCTTTGACTCTTTGTAGGGCCACATGTGTCAAACAAGTCAAAAGGTAAAGGCCAGGCTAAAAATAGTTCAGGGTCAGAGGTTCAGCTCAGGGCTAAGAACACTGACTGGTAAAACAAAACTGTTATGGAAACAGCAATGAAGAATCCTTCTACATCTGAGTTTTCCTGAGTCTCCACCTGAAACTTGCATGTCTAACATTAGTTAAAGCCTAGCTACTGACATGATGAAAGAAGCCCTGAAAACAACCAGAGATGGAGGACCTTCATTGTTGCCCTAGTTCCAGCGGCGTAATGAGCTGTAGAATGAGAGAGGCAAGATTTTTTACATGGAGAGTGGTGGATGCCTGGAATGTGCTGCCTGGAGTCATCGTAGAGCCAGAAAGAACAGGAGACTTTTAAGAGACACTTAGAAAGGCAAATGATTTTGTGGGAAAGGAAAGGGTGTGGTCCTTGTGCAGGCATAAGGGATTCATTTTGTTGCCTAAATTAATTGGTTTAGTACAACGTTGTAGGCCAAAAGGCCTGCTCTATATTCTAAAATGGATTTGCCACTCCAAACCCTTGTATCTTTTTGTCTCAAAGATAAGCAAATGACCCCTGGTCTTGACCAGACTGCTATTGTGAACAGCTTCACTTCATTTGCCTAAATTAATCTCATTATGATCTCATGTAAACCTATCAAAGCTTGTCTCAACTTTTAGCTCCTTAACAGTTCTTCCATAGAAACTAAAGCTCTTGTTACTCGTTAAGTCTGGCAACAGAAAATTAGTCAGGAAAGACAGGAATAGTAACTGCAAATGACATTACAGCAAGCTGTGCGGTTCTACAAGAAGAATTAACTCACAGTGTGTGAAATCTGCTTCCTATTGTGAATAAAATATTCTTTTCACAAAATGAGCATGTCAATTTTGAATGCAGGCTACTGTCTTAGTCTGCCCGCTAATCCAGGCTTTTATTTCTCATCAATATTTTCCTACTCAATATAAGTGTCTTTCCAACAATTTTGGTTCCTAATGCATTCCAAATCATCTGTAGTTTGTCCAGTGTCAGAGCAAAGAGAAGTTCGGCTGTGTTATAGTTAAATGTTCAGCAAAACCAAAAAATGTGAAAGTGAGAGCAAGCACTTTAGTCTCTGTGAAATGAGAAAAAAAAAAGCTCTTCATTCTTGTAAGGAAATCAGAATTGAATATTTAACCGTGCTTTTCCATTGATAGATTAATTGGAAAAGACTTGCTTTTTGTTTCAGAATGCCAACAGTAATTGACTTTTGATATGGAGAAGAAGGAATTCTTCTGCAATAAGATGAATACGATGAATTAACAAATTTCATGGCATGCCGGTGAAATTAAACCTGTTTCTGATTCTGATTTAAAGATTTACACTAAAAATAACCATACATGCTAAAAGATTAATTTTTGATCTCCACTTTCAAATTACTGAATGGTCCATAAACACACGAGCAGAATCGGAAACAGACTTATTATCACTGACATATATCATGTAATTTGTTCTGCGGTAGCAGAACAGTGCAATATTATAAACAACAAGAAAAATATATATGCAAAAAATTAAATACTACTTCATAGAGTCATGGAAAAGTACAGCACAGGAGCAGGCCCTTTGACCCATCTAGTCCATGCCGAACCATTTAAACTGGCCAGTCCCATCAACCTGCTCTGAGACCATCATCATCCATACCCCTGCCATCCATGTACCTATCCAAACTTCTCATAAACATTGAAATCAAGCTCAATGCACCACTTGTGCTGGCCGTTCATTCCACACTCTCACACAACCCTCTGAGTGAAGAAGTTTCCCCTCATATTCTCCTTAAATTTTTCCCCTTTCACCTTTATCTCATGACCGCTAGTTGTAGTCCCACCCAACCTCAGTGGAAAAAGCCTCCTTGTATTTACCCGCCTATACCCCTAATAATTTTGCATACCGCTATCAAATCTCCCCTCAATCTTTCTACATTCCAAGGAATAAAGTCCTAAGCTATTCAATCGTTCCTTATAACTCAGGTCCTGCAGTCCTGCTGGCATCCAGGTACATTTTCTCCGTACTCTTCATTTTGTCCTCTTTCCTGTACTCACCATTCTTTTTTTCCCACAATTGATTTATTTTGTAATTTGTAGTGATATTATGTCTTTGCATTGTACTGCTGCTGCAAAGCAATGAATTTAGTGTCATAAAAGACAGTGACAATAAACCTGATTCTGATTCTGACACATTGTAATGAAACTTGCACTGCAATGCACCTTCTCGGTAACTCGAACACTACGAGGGGTGATTGATAAGTTTGTGCCCTAAGGTAGAAGAAATTAACTTTAGAAAACTTAGCACATTTATTTTTCAACATAGTCCTTTCCTACATGTACACATTCAGTCCAGCGGTCATGGAGCATACGGATCCCTTCTTTGTAGAAGTGGTCCACAGCAGGGGTGATTGATAAGTTTGTGGTCTAAGGTAGAAGGATGTGAGCTATTAACTTCAAACTTTCTGTATTATCACTCAAAGAGTTGAACTGCGGGTGCACGTAACGAGAGCGTCTTGGACCTCCAGGTGGTCCACAGCAGGGGTGATTGATAAGTTTGTGGGCTAAGGTAGAAGGAGATGAGTCATACAGCTCTCGTTAAATGCACGTGCAGTTCCACTCTTTGAGTGAAAATGCAGAAAGTTTGAAGTTTCTCCTCATCTCCGCCTACTTTAGGCCACAAACTTATCAATCACCCCTGCTGTAGACCACTTATGGAGGTCCAAGACGCCGACTTCTACAAAGAAGGGATGCGTATGCTCCACGATCGCTGGACTAAGTGTGTAAATGTAGGAAAAATAAATGTGCTAGGTTTTCTAAAACTCACTCCTTCTACCTTAGGCCACAAAATTATCAATCACCCCTCGTACATTCTGCATTCCATTTTACCACATCGATGCATGTATATGAATTGAATGATCTCTCTAATCGGCATGCAAATTAAACCTTCTCACTGCATCTTGGTATATGAGCAAGTCGCATTCATAGAATGCTTTCATAATATCACGGTAAACTAAAGTAGTGCCTGGAGGAACAAACAGTGGCATGCAACGAAGTAATATACCACAAATTCCCCCAGCAATAACGAGGTGGTAAACAAATTATCTACTTTGTCCATGATTTTAAACCTTGTGGTTTTTTTTCGAATTTTATTTAGAGACAGTGTGGAATAGGACCTTCCAATGATGCTCTAGAAGTAGTAATGGGAGACAAGGAAAAGGTGGATGAACTGAGTAAGTATTTTGCGTCAGACTTCACAGTGGAAAACACAAGCAGATTGGCAGAAGTTCCAGGTGTCAGGGGTCATGAAGTGTTTGAGGGGGTCATAAAGTGTATGAAGTTACAGTTACTAAGGAGAAAGTTCTTAGGAAACTGAAATGTCTGAAGGTAAATAGGTTACCTGGATCAGGTGGTGTATACCTCAATGTTTGTTACCTGGATTCAGGAGCATGCCTTATGAGAATAGATTGAGGGTACTTGGCCTTTTCTCCTTGGAGCAATGGAAAATGAGAGCTGACCTGATAGAGATGTATAAGATGATGAGAAGCATTGATCATGTGGATAGTCAGAGGCTTTTTCCCAGAGCTGAAGTGGCTAGCACGAGAGTGTATAGTTTTAAGGTGCTTGGAGGCAGGTACAGAGGAGATGTCAGAGGTAAGTTTTTTTTACACAGAGAATGGAACGTGGAAAGGGCTGCCAGCAACAATGGTGGAGGCGGATACGATAGGGTCTTTTAAGAGATTCCTGTATAGGTACATGGAACTGAGAAAAATAGAGGGCTATGGGTAACCCTAGGAAATTTCTAAAGTAAGTACATGTTCAGCACAGCATTGTGGGTTGAAGTGCCTGTATTGTGCTGTAGGTTTTCTATGGTTCTATGTTCTATGTTCTGAAAGAGGTGGATGAAGAAATTAGTAATGATCTTTCAAGAATCACTAGATTCTGGAATGGTTTTGGAAGACTGGAAAATTGCAAATGTCACTCCACTCTTCAAGAATGGAGAGGGACAGAAAAAAGGAAATCATAGGCCAGTTAGTCTGACCTCATTGGTTGGGAAGATATTGGAGTCTATTGCTAATGATGTGGTTTCGGGTACTAGAGGCACATGATCAAATAGGCTGTAGTCAGCATGGTTTCCTCAAATCAAAATCTTGCCTTACAAATCTGTTGGAATTCTTTGAAGAAATAACAAGCAGGATAGACAAAGAAGATTCAGTTGATGTTGAGTACTTGGATTTTCAGAAGGCATAACAACATAAGAAATAGGAGCAGGAGTCAGCTATCTGGACTGTCAATGCTGCTCTGCTATTCAATAGATCATGGCTGATCTGATCATGGACTCATCTGGCATTTGATATGAGGCTGCTTAACAAGCTATAAGCCCATGGTATTACAGAAAGAATCTAGCATGGATTAAGTAGTTGTTGATTGGGAGGGGGCAAAGAATGGGAATAAAGTGAGCCTTTTTTGCTTGGCTGCCAGTGACTAGTGGTGTTCCTCTGGGATTTGTGTTGGGACAGTTCTTTTTCTGCTGTATGTTAGTGATTTGGATGATGGGAATGATGGCTTTGTTGCAAAGTTTGCAGATGATACAAAGATAGCTGAAGGGCAGGTAGTTTTGAGGAAGTAGAGAAGCTACAGAAGGGCTTAGACAGATTCGGAGAATGAACGAAGAAGTGGCAGATGGGATACAGTGTCAGGAAGTGTACGGTCATGCCCATTGGTAGAAGAAATGAAAGGGTTGACTATTTACTAAATGTAAATTCAGAGGATGTTTCCTATGGTGGGAGAGTTTAAGACCAGCAGACACAGCCTCATAATAGAGAGGCATCCTTTTAGAATGGAGATGCGGAGGAATTTCTTCAGCCAGAGAGTGGTGAATCTATTGAATTCATTGCCATAGGCAACTGTGGAGGCCAAGTTTGTATGTATACTTAAAGCGGAGCCTGATTAGTCAGGACATGAAGGATATGGGGAAGAGGCAGGAGACTGGAGCTGAGAGGAAAATTGGATCAGCCATGATGAAATAACAGAGCAGACTCAATGGCCCAAATAGTCTAATTCTGCTCCTATAAGACCATAAGACCATAAAACAAAGGAGCAGAAGTTAGCCATTTAGCCCATCGAGTCTGCTCCGCCATTTTATTATGAGTTGATCCATTCTCCCATTTAATCCCACTGCCCCGCCTTCTCACCATAACCTTTGATGCCCTGGCTACTCAGATACCTATCAATCTCTGCCTTAAATACACCCAATAACTTGGCCCCCACTGCTGCCCGTGGCAACAAATTCCATAGATTCACCACCCTCTGACTAAAAAAATTTCTTCACATTTCTGTTCTGAAAGGGCGTCCTTCAATCCTTAAGTCATGCCCTCTTGTACTAGACTCCCCCACCATGGGAAACAACTTTGCCACATCCACTCTGTCCATGCCTTTCAACATTTCACATCCACTCTGTCCATGTCTTTCAACATTGTATCTTATGGTCTTCTGGTCTTCCAGCCCAATGAAACCTCCCCAATAACCCCAACCTAATCACAGAAAAATTTACAAAGACCAAAGACCAATTAACCCACCAACCAGTACATCTTTGGACTGTGGGAGGAAACACACACAGTTCATGGGAAAAATGTACAAACTCCTTACAGAGGACACCAGAATGGAACTGCGAGCTCCAATGCCTTGAGCTGCCTTAGCATTGTACTAACTGATATTCAGGAACACATACTTAAAGAAGATGCAGCAATTCAACAAGGTTACTTGTTACCATCTTCTCAAGTGCAATCAGGTTGGGCATTCAAATACTGGCTTGGCATAAAAAAAACAACATCATTTGAATGAATGTATTAAAACTTTGTCTACAGTGTCACAAAATCTCATGGATGGTCATTGAAATATAGAATTTCAAAACATATTGAAGGCTTTCTGCTTCACTGCTGGACTCATCACTGAGTTTACAGGTGGACCAGTGAAGAGAGGAATGTATTGTAAAAGATGTGTTTAAAAGGTATCTTTGAGCTATCAACTTAGTTTTATTTATTATTTATTAGATTTCAAAATTTCCTAAGTAAATATACATTCTAATGAACATATTTACCTTATTTCAAAATTTTAAATGATGCAAGTTTTGACAAATAAACTCTTCTCAGGCTTCCAGCCAAGAACAGGTATCAATTTCAACTGGCATTTCAGTGATAAATTCTGCCATCTTCATCAGTGATGATGCCTCAGCATAGCTAGTCCAACAGTATTTATACTCCTGTCATCCATCCCACCTGATTGGTTAGTCCTCATCCAATCAGGTTTCTGCTGTCCTATCTTGTTTACAGTTGGATTCCAGTTCTTAATTAGAGTGAGACCTCTGTCTTTGTTAAAGTTATTTTCCTATAGTTTTATTTTAATAGATTCCTTCACCAGGTGGCCCCAAAAGCAATTGATGTGACACAATAGTTTTGTGCTGTCAAAGTCAATCCTATGGACATTGTGAATGCAATGTCTACTTTCACCAATTTCTCCAAATAACCCAAACCGATACACCTCCTGTGCTCCTTGATGCGGGCTCCCACCGTATGTCTCATCTGGCTGATATATACTGCTCCACGTTCACAGGAAATCCTGTAAACAGCAGCTGTCCTGAGACTGGGGTCATCTTTGACCCACATAAACTGTGATTTGAGCTTCCTTACATGTTTGTTGACATTATAAATCCATTAATTCTTCAGGATCCCGGTGATCCTTCCACAAACCTTGTAAATATAGGGAAGACAGGTGGTAGCGACTGGTTCTTCCTCGTTGTTAGGTTCCTTGATTTTGACGTTGGCCCTTTTAAGGGACTGATTGATTTCCTTCACCTTGTAGCCATTCTGTAGGAACATCATGCATAATTGTCTTATTTCTTTGTGGAAACTCACTGGGTCTGAAATAGCTTTTGCATGGTTAATCAAAGTAGAAAGAACCGCTCTACTTATGATGGTGGCTGCGATCGTCGAGGTGTAAGTCTGTGTGAGTAGGTTTCCGATAGACATCATGTATACTTATCAGCCAACATGGATTCAATGGGATGAAGTTTTGGTTTCCATGCTGTTTGACTACATGACTACAATTCTAGTGGACATTAGTTGGACTTGGGACCAAGACACTCAGGGACTTGGGCTATACTATCTTTTAAACATGAGAAAGTCTGCAGATGCTGGAAATCAAAAGCAAAACATAACAATGCTGAAGGAACTCAGCAGGTCAGGCAGCAAAGAGTTAACAGTCAACATTTTGGGCCAAAACCCTGCTTCAGAACTCTTTATTTTTGTCTTTTATTGATCTGTATGTTTTTCGGCTGTTGTAGTATGTGCTTTTGGTGCCTTGTGCTGCGTGTGACTGTTGGTACTGTGTTTTGCAACTTGACCCTGTTTATCATTGTTTCATCTGGATGTTTCATGTGCATGGTTAAATGACAAATAAACTTGAATTTGAAATTTAAGCCAACCAATTTTTTGATTCAATTGAATACATTACCATTGGCCCGGAGTTGCTTGGAACATCAGCTGAAGAAAATTACAGGTAACATTTGAACAAAAGACAGGGAATGAAGTGATAGAGAACTTGCTCAGACATTGTGCAATTCAAATTGGTATCACGACCAGTACAGATATTGTGGGCTGAAAGGTCTGTCCCTGTGCTGTACTCTTCTATGATCTGTATTCCATGAATTACTTGGAGTAATGTGTACCAACAACAATGCCAAGCTCGGCTGAGAAAGGAGGAGGGATGGTCATGGGATTAGTAACTGCATCCTGTAAAAACTGAGCTACAGGATCACCAACAAGCCTTCCAACAACTTCATCCCTGGGAGTGGAAGGATACACCACGAAGATGGACTATACCTGGGGACAACTTGAAACACAGGCCCAGGACAGAGAGCTCAGTTGAGCTGCTGTTGATGGCCTACGCCCCAGTGGGGATAATGGACTTAAGAAGGAGAAGAAGAAGAAGAATGTGCATTATGGGTAAGAACTAAATGATTAGTAATGTACATAAAACTTAAAGTAATATGCCATTGATTTCAATGTGATCAGAATTGCAAAGTGCTGGGTATTTCAGCGTGAGTGTGGTTTCTGATATTGGATGACTTGGCATGACATCTAAAACTTCAACAAACTTCTATAGATGTGTGGTGGACAGTGTATTGACTGCACACAATTGGTATGGAAACACCAATTTCCTTGAACAATTCCCTTGTTCGGTGTGGGCCCCCAAATCCGAAGAACTTTCTACACAGGCACAACTGAGAGCATCCTGACTGGCTGCATCACTGCCTGTTATGGGAATTGTACTTCCCTCAATCGCAGAACTCTGCTGAGAGTGGTGCGGACAACCCAGCGCATCTGTAGGTGTGAACTTCCTACTATTCAGGACATTTACAAGACAACTGTGTAAAAATGGCCCGACGGATCACTGGGGACCCAAGTCACCCCATCCACATACTGTTCCAGCTGCTACCATCCGGGAAACAGTACCACAGCATAAAATCCAGGACCAACAGGCTTCTGGACAGCTTCTTCCACCAGACCATCAGACTGCTTAATTCATGCTGACACAACTGTATTTATATATTATATTGATTATCCTGTTGTACATAATATTTATTATAAATTACTATAAACGGCACATTAAGCATTTAGACAGAGATATAACGTAAAGATTTTTACTCCTCATGTATATGAAGGATGTAAGTAATAAGGTCAATTCAATTCAATTCAGAAAATCTTACAAAAAGTTGGGTGGTCTTTCATTGATTCTGATATAGTTATTATTCTATAGATTTGTTGCATATATCCACAAGAAAATGTATCTCAGGGTTGTATATGGTGACATGTGTGTACTTTGATACTAAAATTTACTTTGACCTTTGAACTTTGAAGTAGTGGATATGGACAGTCCATCACAGGTAAAGCCCTCCCCATCATTGAGAACATCTACATGCAGTGTTGTCTCAGGAAAGCAGCATCTGTCATCAGGAACAGCTAATGCACAGGTTATGCTCGCTTTTCACTGTAGCCATCAAGAAGAAGGTACAGGAGCCTCAGGACTGTCACCACCAAGTTCAGGAACAGTTATTACCTCTCAGCCATCAGGCTCCTGAACCAGAGGGAATAACTTCACTCACCTTTAGTTGCCCCATCACTGAACTCTTCCCACAACCAATGGACTCACTTTCAAAGACTCTTCTTCTCAGATTCTCAATATCTATTGCTTATTTATTTATTACTTTTTCTTTCTTTTTGTATTTGCACAGTTTGTTCTCTTTTTCACATTGACTGTTGCTCTGTTGATTGTAATTATTGCATTTAACTATGGTTATTGTATTTATTGTGTATCCTCACAAAGAATGAATCTCAGGGTTGTATACGGTGGCATATAATGATAAATATGATAATAAATTTACTTGGATCTTTGAACATGTATATAGGTAATGATATAAAAATACAAGCAAGTGTAAGAAAATTAAACTACAGGAGAAATAATTATAATTATACAATCCAATCCAACGTCCTTTATACTTAAATTTCAAGTTTAGTTGTCATTTAACCATACATGATTAGCCATAAATATAGGCAAATGAAATAGCATTACTCCAGTGCCAACGTGCTAAACACAGTACCAGCAGTCGTACACAGCTCAAGGCACATATGACACAAATAAGACACCAGTAAAATACAGTTGCACAAAAAATATATATAATCCAAGTCCCTGAGTTCCTGAACGTCACAGCCGTCTTCAGTTACACTTGTGTACTGATGAATGACATTAAGCAATCTTGAATCTTGAATGACATACCCACTGATTCGTGGGAACTCCTGGTCAATGATTGCTTAAGATAGAGAGGGAGAGATCTTATTTTATTTAGAGATACAGTGCAGATTAGGCCCTTCTGGCACATCAAGCCACACTGCTCTGCAACCCCCAATTAAACCCTCGCCTAATCACAGGACAGTTTACATTGACTAATTAACTTATTAGATGGTACATCCTTGGACTGTGGGAGGAAACAGGAGCACCTGGGGAAAACCCACACATTCCATGGGGACAATGTATAGTTTCCTTACAAATGGCATCAGAGTTGAACTCTGAACTCCAACAGTCTGAGCCGTAAAAGCGTTGTGCTAACTGCTACAGTACCGTGAGGGGCCTCACCCTTGATCTTATGAAATTGTCTACAGAACAGATGGCAGACTTTTCAACCTTGCCTGTCTCAAGTCCAAAAACAAGACATCCATGAGTTCCCTTATCGAGTTCCAATACGCAGATGACAACAGTGTTACAGCTCTCTCAGAAAACCACCTACAACAGATTCTGACTGTCTGCAACCGTGCATACATGAAACTTGGACTTATCATCAATTCAAAGAAGTCTCAGATCATCTACCAACCCTCATCAACTGAGACAAGTCGGATAGAACCATCAATTCAACTTGGCGAAACAACCCTGGAAAACGTGGACCACTTTCCATATCTTGGAAGTTATCTCTCCTCCAATGTCGACCTTAATGACGAGATCCAACATCGTCTTAAATGCGCTGGAACAGCTTTTGGACTTCTCCAAACAAGAGTCTTTCATGATCGTGACATCCAAACAGACACCAAAATGTTAGTGTACAAAGCAGTGGTGATCCTAACGCTCCTGTATGCATCAGAAACCTGGACAACATACCGACGACATCTGAAGGCACTTGAAAAGTTCCATCAACGCTGTCTTCGAAATATCTTAAATATCAGATGGGAAGATAGAATAACCAACGTCAGCATGTTAAATGAAACAAAAACGACAAGCACCGAAGCCTACGTCATCAAGAACCAACTAAGATGGAGCGGTCATGTTGTTCGGATGAAAGACGAATGTCTGCCGAAACAAATCTTTTACTCCCAGCTTAAAGAAGGCAAACGTAAAAGAGGCGGACAACAGAAGAGATTCAAAGACGTCTTAAAAGCCAACATGAAGAAATGTAAATCGACATCAACAATTGGGAAACCAATGACAAGGACAGGAAACTCTGGCAAGCCATCATCCGAGAAGGAACAGCAACTTTCGAAGCCAATAGATGTGCAGAATTAGAAGAAAAGAGAAGAAAATGGAGAGAGAGGCAGCAACAACCAAAGCCCGATCTGCCATCTGGAACTACCTGTCCTGAATGCAGAAGAACTTTCAAAGCCAAGGTTGGACTCATAAGCCACTTGAAAGCCCATAAATAGATCAATGGAATAAAGAGCATCATCCTTGACCTTGAGGGATAGCCACGACAACAGTACCATGGTTCATACCATTGTCACTGAGAACCTGAAGTATCTTCATTGAGAGCAAGCCGAAACCCTGGAAAATTACTGAAGTGCATCATCTGTCATAGTCAACAACAACCTACCTGCTCTAAACAATCCAGGACTCTGAGTCTCACACCTACTTTATCAACAGGAACAGAACCCAGAGGCAGGAGTCAAAATAAATTATTTGCACTCACGAAGGCAAATGCAATGTTGGCATTCATTTCAAGGGGACTAGAATATAAGAGCAAAGATGTAATGCTAAGGCTTTATAAGTCAATAGGCAGACCACACTTGGAGTATTGTGAGCAGTTTTGGGTCTGATATCTAGGCAAAGATGTGCTGGCATTGGAGAAGGTCCAGAAGAGGTTCAAAAGAATGTCTCCATGAATGAGAAGGTTAATGTATGAAGAGCATTTGATAGCTCTGGGTCTGTACTTGCAGATGTTTAGAAGATTGAGGGGGGATCTCATTGAAGCCTATTGAATATTGAAAGGCCAAGATAGAGTAGATGACTATTGCAGTAGGAACATTGCAAGATCAAGTATTGCAAGAAAGGACATAAAAGCAAACTGCAATAAAGGTTGGCATGGTAAGACCATAAGAAAGAAAGACAAAGGAGCAGAATTAAGCCATTCAGCCCATTGAGTTTGCTCCATTCCATCACGCCTGATCCCAGATCGCACAGGACTCCATACTTCTCGCCATATCCTTCGATGCCCTGACTGATCAGGATACGATCAAATTCCACCTTAAATATACCCATGGTTTTGGCCTCTGCCACAGACTGTGGCAGAGCATTCCACAAATTCACTACCCTCTAGCAAAAAATTCCTCCTTACCTTTGTTCTAGAGGGTTGCCCCTCAATTTTGAGTCTGTGCCCTCTAGTTCTGGATACCCCCACCATAGGAAGCATCCTCCCCACATCCACCCTACAAAATTCGGTAGATTTCAATGAGATCAACCCCCCCTCCCCCCTTCCCCGCATTCTTCCAAATTCTAGTGAGTAAAGGCCCAAAGCTGCCAAACGTTCCTCATATGTTAACCCCCTTATACCCGGATCCTCAAAGTCGTGAACCTCCTCTGAACTGTCTCCAGTGATAACACATCCACATGGGACCCAAAACTGTTGAAATGGTACTGTTGCAGTTAGACTGCTCTTGGAGTATTGTGAGCAGATTTTGGCCCCTTATCTAAAAAAAGATATGCTGGCTTTGGAGAGGGTCCAGAGGAAGTTCACAAGAATGAAAGGGTATGAGGACCGTTTGGTGGTAGAGTGATTGTTTCCTATTATGGGTAAGTATAGAGCCATAGGGCACACCTCGGAATAGAGGGATGTCCACTTAGAGCAGAGATGAGGATGAATAGCCAAAGAATAGTGAATCTATGTTACTCATTGCCACAGAAGCTGTGGAGTTTAAGTCAATGTGCATATTTAAATAGGAAATTAATTGATTAGTATGGCATCAAAGGTTATGGGGAGAAGGCAGGAGAATGAGGTTGAGAGGGATAATAAATCAGCCAGGATGGAATGAGCAAGCCAGTGGGATAGTTGCATCCACACCAGGCTTTGAGGTGAGTGGCTCCAGGTTCGAACCCAACTGGCTCTTTGCACGCTTTCCATCCTAGCTGCGATGAGCATTGAGCTAGCAACTTGGCCTCATTAAAAAAAAGATAAATGCTAAAGAAACAGCAAGATTGCTGCCCAGTGTGCCAGAAAGGAGCAACAACATGATGGAATAGCGGAGCAGACTCGATGGGTTGAATGGCCTAATTCTGCTCCTATGTCTTATGTCTTATGATCACTTCCACAGGCCTGCCAAAGAGAGGAATGGAGAAGAGTATAAAGCAGAATTTCAGTAATAAAGAAACAAGTACATTTATACTCTATCCATTATAACCCCAGGATATCTCAGTGCTCCTCAGATAATGTATTACCATTGAAGTTGTAGGAAATGTGACAGCTTTTTTTCTGTATAGTAGGTCGGCACAAATAGCAATGGGATAATAACCAGGTTATGTATTTTTACATCTGTGGATGGGGAGATAAATCAACTAGGAGAGCAATGATATCTCCTCCTCCTTTTTGAAATAATGACACGCAGTCTTTTATACGCACCTGAGAAAGCAGATGTAGCCCCAGTTTAACATCTCATCCGCAAGCCTTAATGGATTCAATTCACTTCCAAGTATTTGAACAGAGTCATTGAGGCATTCGTTTATATAGGCTAGCACCTCACTTCAACTAACAAAGTGACTGTATAAGAAAGCATTAAACCTCTCCACTGTATCATTCACATAGCGTAATTTCAAGGCCAGTGCATTTTATGTGTTTTGTGTTTAAGCAGAGGCTGTAAATAATGTGTGTTCAATCAGATATTGCGGTATCTTACAGATTATGCCATTTCATTGGTGGGGTGGGTGGAGAAGTGTATTATTGATGAAATCCTAACCACTTCATTTTAACTGCAACTTCCCAGGGAAAACAATGTCTATGACATAGGTTGTCTGGGAATGCTTAGCCCCACTCTCTAACTTTAATATTCTTTGCAGATATCACTCCAGTCTTTGAGTCTAGTGGGAGACCTTTTATAAACATGTTTTCTTTGAAATATGGAATTACAAATATATCCTTTCTTTTATTCTTACTTCAGTAATATGTTTCACCTGAGACTTCCCAAGGGTAGCAAAGTCAAAACTGATGTATTTGATAACCTTTGTATAAAATGTAAATTGCAGAGAAATCACTCAAAAGTATTTTTTAAACAAAAAGAAATCAGGCAGCAAGACTTTGAAAGAAGGGCAAGCTTGTGATTTTTTTCTATACAGTTCTGTTATCTTTACTCAATAGACCAAAAGAACATTTTTGAACAATCCAGCTTCTAAAATCGCAAACATTGCACTGTTAGTATCATTTGGGGGATCATCCATATGATAAACACTGATTGTTGTCGGCATGAAATTTTTCAAGTGGGTAGGAGATAAAAATCATTCATGTGCTCTGAGAAAATGAGTCAAGATAATACTGGCTCTAATCGACAATGCATCTTGCTCTTTTTGTATAAATATATATTATTTCTTCTCCTGTAGCTCTGTTTACCCAGCACCATGTCAACAGTTGATAGTGGGACACACAGGACACAAGCAAGGGATATGGAAAGAAGATTGAATTGCCAGCTAAGGGTCTGTAATATAGCCCATTTAGCTTTAGCAAAGAGCTAAAGAGAAAGAGCAAAGTTAAGACTTTTTTGATAATGTTTCAAACTTCAAGTGTGAAACTTCAGCAGAAGAGTCTTTCGCCAGAGAGTGGGGAATCAGTGGAATTCATTGCCACAGGTGGCTGTGGAGGCCAGGTCATTGGGTCTATTTAAGCCAGATATTGATAGATTCTTGATTGGTCAGGGCATGAAGGGATATAGGGAAAAAGCAGGAGGTTGGGGCTGAGAGGGTAAAGGGTCAGCCATGATGAAATAGTGGAGAAGACTCAATGACCCAGTTCAGTTCCTATATCTTATGTTGTTAAGAACTGGGAGATTGGCTTCTCATCCAACATACTTTCAAATGAATTACTTCACAGTGATTTTCAGGCGTAACAATCATATCATAATGTCTTTATTGTCACCTCTTTGTCATGATGAGCATGTCAGAGACAGTGAAGAGCAACAGCTCATGGGATGGCATGGCAGCAAAGTGGTTAGTGTAACATTTTACAGTGCCACTGACATGGGGTCGATTACTACTCCAGTCTGCAAGTTCTCACTGTGACTGTGTGGGCTTTCTGCCATATTCCGAAGGCGCACGAGCTTTAGTAGCTTAGTTGGTCAGATGGGTGTAATAAGGCAGTGTGGACTCATTGAGCTGGAAGGGCCTTTTCCTTTCAGAGACAAGAGAAAGTCTGCAGATACTGGAAACTCAGAATCACGTTTAATATCACTGGCGTATGTTGTGAAATCTGTTGTTTTGCAGCAGCAGTACACTGCAATACGAATTTTTAAAAAAACTATAAATTACAAGAAATATACATGTGTGTGTATATATATGTATAAAAAATACATAATGCAAAAAGAGAACAAAATATGGGTTCAAAGTCCATTCAGAACACTAATGGTGGAGGGGAAGAAGCTATTCCTAAAACACTGAGTGCATGTCTTCAGGCTCCTTGATGGTAGCAATGAGAAGAAGTTATGTCATGCTTCCTGCGTGATGGGGATCCTTAATGACCGATGCCATTGTCCTTTGAAAATGTCCTTCATGCTGGGGAGGCTAGTGCCCATGATGGAGCCAGCTGAGTTTACATCTTTCTGCAGCTTTTTCCAGACCTCTCTATACCAGACAGTGATGCAACAGTTAGATTGCTCTCCACAGTATATCCATAGAAATTTGCAAGAGTCTTTGATGACATACCAATTCCCCTCAAACTCCTAATGAAATATAGCCCATGTCGTGCTGTCTTTGTAATTACGTCAATATGTTGGGCCCCAGCATTGATCCTCTGAGATATTGACACTCAGGAACTCAAAAGTTCCTTTCCACTGCTGATCTCTCAATGCATCTTCCCTCAACTTCCACTTCCTGAAGATTACCACGAATTCCTTGGTCTCACTGGTACTGAATGCAAAGTTGTTGGTGTGACATCACTCATACAGCTGATCCATCTCATTCTTTTACGCCTCCCCGTCAAAAAAAAGATTGCTAAGCACAGAACTCAGAAGACAGCACTTAATTATAACCATATAACAATTATAGCACAGAAACAGGCCATCTCGGCCCTTCTAGTCCGTGCCAAACTCTTTCTCTCACCTAGGCCCACCGACCTGCAACTCAGCCCATAACCTTCCATTCCTTTCCTGTCCATATAGCTACCTAATTTAACTTTAAACACCAACCTGCCTCTACCACTTCTGCTGGAAGCTCGTGCCACACAGCTACAACTCTCTGAGGAAAGAAGTTCCCTCTAAGCTTTTGCCCTTTAACTCTCAACTCATTAAGTAGCACATTTTGTTCATAATCTGAACTATATAATAAGATTAATTAATAATTTATTACTGCACAACATTTGAAAACTAACTATTGATATTATTAAAATAACTGAAATACTTTATAGATTGACTCTGTTGGAAAAGATATTAATATTACTGAGAAAGATGCCACAGGTGAACAGTCTGAAAAACTTGATGTTGAACTAGTATTCCGAAGACTTCTGCTAATTATTTAGATATATGTGTTTAATATCCAACATGGCAGCTGAGGGATTCGGTTTTTGTTAATTAAATAAATATACCCTGACTGATAACATAGATAGTATTTGTGAAGTCATTGTATTCAACCCTTGTGGAAATGAGCACTGTTATCACACAGTGGGCACTTTCATTAGTTTGGTGTGACACTTTCGTCATTCTACGTGGTACAAAGTACCAGATAGGTCACACAGTCGCATAGTTTGTGTCCTTTGCTCTGGGCAAACAGAGCAGTTCAAGACAGTTTAAAATACAACACTCTGTGTATCATCGTCAAGCACATGTCCCTATCTAAGTCTATCATACCATCATGGTAACCCGGACTGAAATATATATGGAGTCTTTCATTTTTGTGTTTTATATTCTTTGATTTTGCTTGTTCTTTTTTGTTGCCATTTTTGTGCGATTTGTTCTTTGCACATAGGTGGTCATTGGTGTCTCAATATCCCCTTGTGCAATGGATTCCGTATTTTCTCCCTTGTAGAGGCCAGTCAATTTAGATAGACAAAAATATATCCTCCTTGATCTCCATCAGCACAGGAGCACCACAGGTCTGTGTGCTTAGGCCCCTGTTATACTCGCTTTACACCTATGACTGTGTGGCTAAGTACAGCTCCAATGCCATATACAAGCTTGCTGATGACACCACTGTTGTATCAAACGGGGTGATGAATCAGCAGACAGGAGGGAGATGGAAAATTTGTCTGAGTGGTGTCTTAATGTCAACCTCCCACTCAATGTCAGCAAGACCAAGGACATGATTGTAGACTTCAGGAGAGGGAAACCAGAGGTCCCCGCGCCAGTCTTCATCGAACGATCAGAGGTGGAGAGGGTTAGAAACGTTACATTCCTTAGTTTCTATACCACCTGTCCTGGACTTAGCATGTAAATGCAATTGGAAAGAACGCATGGTAGCACCTCTAATTCCTCTGGAGTTAGCAGAAATACGCATGACAACAAAGATTGTGGCGAGCATTCATACTTGTGGAGAGTGTGTTGATTGGCTGCATCATGGCCTGGTATGGAAAAACCAAAGCCTTTGAATGAAAATTCCTACAAAAGGTGGCGGATTTAGCCCAGTACCTCACGGGGAAAGCCTTCCCAACCATTGAGCACATCTACATTAATCAATATTGTAGGAAAGCAGCATCCATCATCAGAGATCCTCACCAGCCAGGCCATGCTCTTTTCTCACTGTTGCCATCAGGTAGAAGGTACGAGAGCTTCAGGACTCACACCACCAGGTTCAAGAACAGTTACTACCCCTCAACCATCAGGCTCTTGAACAAAGGAGGATAACTACACTCACTTGCCTATCCATTGATATGTTCCCACAACCAACGATCTCACTTATGATCTCTTTATCTTGTTATTTCATGTTCTCGTTATTTATTACTATTTATTTCTATTTGCATTTGCACAGTTTGTTGTCTTCTGCACTCTGGTTGAACTTTCATTGATCCTGTTATAGTTACTATCCTATAGATTTACCGAGTATGCCTACAGGAAAATAAACCTTCGGGTTATATGTGTGACATATATTTACTTTGACAATAAAATTATCACATAAAACAATAAAATAAGAGTAACAGACAGTGGAGAAGTTGTGGAGGCAGATCTTGGTAAGACCTCAAACAAAATCAGGATTCAAAAGATGGAACATGGTGCAACTAGTGTCCTGAGCTGCAAGTATCTCAATGCAAGAAGTATCATAGGAAAGGCGGATAAGCTCTGGGCATGGATCCACACCAGGAATTATGATGCTGTAGCCATTAGTGAGACTTGGCTGCAGGAGGGGCAGTACTGGCAACTCTGTATTCTGGGATTCTTTTCTTTTAGGAGTTACAGAGTGGGAGGGATTAAAGAAAGAGATGTGTTGCAAATACGTATATGTAAAAAAAAAGAAAATGTGTTAAGAGTCAGGTCTGGTCTGCAGGTCGAGATTTTAAATTGGAGAAAGGCCAGTTTTGATGGTCTATGAAATGATCTGGCAAGTGTGGATTGGGGCAGGCTGTTTTCTGGCAAAGGTGTACTTGGAAAGTGGGAGGCCTTAAAAGGAAATTTTGAGAGTACAAAGTTTGTATGTGTCTGTCAGAATAAAGGTAAAGGTAACAAGCGTAGGGAACCTTTGTTTTACAGTGATAAAGAAAACTTCAGAGGGGCGGAACGAAGTTATGATGGCACTAAACAGTGACTCCTTTGCTTGAATCTTCAGAAACAGCTCGATTTCTCTCTTTGATATCTCTTTCTTTCCTTTCAAAGGTTCTTTTGAAGACTCTGAACTGGAGTTAGACTTCAACTTCGGTTCTTTGTGGGAATGGGACCCACTCTCAGGGCCTCACGACCGGCTGCTTTCTGACATGCCAAGGACGCGGCCTGGAAGACTAGCAAGCCTTCAGGGTGCTGGATTTTTGTGGCTCTGGAGATGGGCTGATTCTAGGCCAGTGCCCCTGACTGCGGTGTCATAGAAGAACACAGAACATCAGGAGCAGTGGGTTAGCTGCTGATGTGTGTGTGTCCAGAGACCTGAGCCTTTCTGGGGCCGACTCTCTGGACAAAGGGCACAAAAAACGCGATGCAATAGACTTTCAACATTAAAAATCAGCCAGTTGTTTGTTATGTCTCCCCTCTCGCGGTGAAATGTGGACATCTCTTTTTCCCATATTAGGGAGAGAGAGCCTGTGGTATGTCAAATTACGAAGTGAACGAGTAGCCTTTGGGGTACTGCAAGTCTATGTCTTTATTGATGCTTTGCTGCACGCTGAGTTCTCAGCCAATGCTTTTTTGTTGGTGGGGAGGGGGGGCTCGTTGCCTTGTTACTGCTTATGCGTGGGAAGGGGGAGCGGGAGGAGGTGTTTTGGAGTTCTAACGTTTAACTGTCATTCATTCTTTGGGGCACTCCTCTGTTTTTGCGGAAGATTGCAAAGAAAAAGAATTTCGGGAGGTATATTGTATACATTTCTCTGGTATTAAATGAACCTATTGAAACTTATTGATATTGAAGCCCTGGATGAGAGAGAAAATTAGGTGTATAGCAGGAATAGGCAGGTAGGAACAAATGAGGTGCTTATGAAGTACAAGAAATGCAAAAGAACACTTGAGAAAGAAATCAGGAAGTCTAAAAGAAGGCATGAGGTTGCTCTAGCAGACAAGGTGAAGGAGAACCCTAAGGGATTCTACAGATATGTTAAGAGCAATAGGATTGCAAGGGACAAAACTGGTCCTCTGGAAGACCAGAATGGTAATCCACGTGTGGAGCCAAAACAGACGTGGGAAATCTTAAATACATTCTTTGCTTCTGTATTTGCTCGGAAGATGGATGCAGAGTCTATAGAAGCGAGGCAAAGCGGCATTAACTTCATGAACCCTGTACAGATTACAGAGGAGGAGGTGTTTGATACCATAAGGCAAATCAGAATGGATTCATCTCCAGGACCTGATAAGGTGTTCCCTCGGACCCTACAGGATGATAGTCCAGAAGTTGCTGGGGCCTTAGCAGTGATATTTAAAACATCCTTAGCGACAGGAAAGGTACCAGAGGATTGGAGGATACCCAAAATTGTTCTGCCGTTTAAAAAAGGCTCTAAACATAAACCAGGAAATTATAGGCTGGTGAGTCTGACATCAGTTGTGGGAAAGTTATTGGAAGGTATTCCAAGGGACCAGATATATAAGTATTTGGGTATACATGGATGGATTAAGGATAGTCAGCATGGACTTGTGTGTGGTAGGTCATATCTAACCAATCTTACAGAGTTTTTTGAGGAAGTTACTAGGAAAGTGGATGAAGACAAGGCATTGGATGTTGTCTATATGGACTTTAGAAAATATTTGACAAGGTCCTTCTTGGTACACTGGACAAGAAGGTTCAGTCACTCAGCATTCAGGATGAGGTAGTAAATTGAATTACAGATTAGCTTTGTGGGGGAAGCCAGAGAGTGGTAGTAGATTGTTGCCCTTCTGACTGAAGGCCTGTGACTCATGGTGTGCTGCAGGGATCAGTACTGGTTCCATTGTTGTGTGTTATCTATATCAATGATCCGGAAGACAATGTGGTTAACTGAATCAGTAAATTCATGGATGACACCAAGCTTGGGGGTGTAGTGAACAAAGAGGAAGGTAATCATGGCTTGTGGAGGGCTCTGCACCAGCTGGAAAAATGAGCTGAAAAATGGCACATGGAGCTTAATGCAGATAAGTACAAGGTTTTTGTACTTCGGTAGGACCAACCAGGGTAGGTCTTACACTGTGAACTGTAGGGCAGCAAGGAGTGTGATTGAACAAAGGAATCTGGGAATACAGGTACGCAATTCATTGAAAGTGGTGTCATGGTAGATAGGGTTGCAAGGAAAGCTTTGGGCACATTGACCTTCATAAATTAATTATACAGAAGATGTAATGTTTTTTGAAGTTGTATAAGATGTTGGTGAGGCCTAATTTGGAGTATTGTGTCAAGTTTTGGTCACCTAGCCACAGGAAAGATGTAATCAAGGTTGAAAGAATGCAGAGAAAATTTACAAGGATGTTGCTGGGTCTGAAGGACCTGAGTTATAAGGAAGGATTGAATAGGTTAGGAATGTATTCTTTAGAACATAGAAGATTGAGAGGAGATTTAATAGAGATATACAAAATTAAGAGTGGAATAGATAAGGGAAATGCAAGCCAGCTTTTTCCAGAAAGGTTGGGTGAGACTACAACCAGTGGTCATGGCTTAATGTTGAAAGGTGAGAAGTTTAAGGGGAACATGAGGGGAAGCTTCTTCACTCAGAGGGTTGTAACAGTGTGGAATGAGCTGCCAGCACAGGTGGTGCACGTGAGCTCGATTTCAATATTTAAGAGAAGTTTGGATAGGCACGTGGATAGTAGGTGTTTGAAGGGCTATGGTCCTGGTGCAGGTCAATGGGAGTCGGCAGGTTAAATCTTTTCTGCATGGACTAGATGGGCTAAATGGCCTGTTTCTGTGCTGTACTTCTCTATGACTCTGTGACACTAAAAGTTATTCTGAACTTCTGAACTTTGAACTTTGAATTTTGAACTTGGGTGATGTTCCTCTTCTTTCCGTGGTTTTCTTTCTTACGTGGCTGCCTGTGGAGAAGATGAATCTCAGGGTTGTACACTGCATACATTCTTTGATAATAAATGTACTTTGAATCATTTCAAAACACCAAATCCAGTTTAGTTAGAGGCATAGAAGAATCAGAATCATTTATTATGACTAAAACATGTTGTGAAATTCAGCAGGTCAGGCAGCATCTATGGAAATTAATAAACGTTTGATCTTATGGGCCAAGATTCTTCATCAGGACTGGAAAAGAAGAGTGAAAAAGCCAGAATAAGAAGGGGTAAGGGAAGGAGTACAAGCCAGAAGGTGATTGGTGAATGCTGGTAGATGGAGGAGTGGGGATGAAGTGAGATGCTAGGATGTGAAGGGCTGAAGAAGAAGGAATATGGACTATGAGGAGAGTGGACTGTGGGGGAAAGGAAAGGAGGAGAGGCCCCAAAGGGAGGTGATGGGTAGCTGAGAAGAAAAGAGTTAAGAAGTGGGTAATGGAAGAAATGGGAAGGGGGAGAAAGTACAAAGGGTTAGAAAAAATTGATGCTCATGCTATCAGGTTGGAGACTAACTAAATGGAATTTGAGGGAGGTGTTACTCCTTCAGTATCAGTGAGGCAGTCACGGAGGCCATGGCTTCTTCTACACTGATGAAATCCAATGTAAATTGGGGGACCACATTGTCAAGAAACTACACTCCATCCACAACAAGTAGGATTTCCCAGTGGCCAGCTACTATAATTCCAATCCCCACTCCCATTTTGACATGTCAGTCTATGGCTTCCTCTGCTGCCATGATGAGACCACTCTCAGGTTGGAGGAGCAATACCTCATATTCTGTCTGGGTTGGCTCCAACCTGTTGGCCCCAACATTGATTTATTGAACTTCTAGTTCTTTCTCCCCAACCCCAACCCTCTTCTGTTTCCCACTCAGGCGCCTCTTTTAGCTCTTCTGTTCTCACCAATCTCTTACCTCCTCCAGGGGCCTCTGTCCTTCCCTTTCTCCCATGGTCCACTCTTCTTTCCTATGTACTTCAAGTATTTAATCTCCGTCCGCCAGTAAAAGCAGGAACTCCCAGTGGGCACACATTTTAATTCCACTTCCCATTCCCATTCTGACATATTTATTCATGGCCTCCTCCACTTTAGTGATGAGGCCACACTTAAGTTGGAGGAAAAACATCTTATATTCACTTTGGGTAGCTTCCAACCTGATGACATTAATATTGATTTTCCAAACTTCCGGTAATGCCCCCCTCCCACCCTCCTTCAGCATTCCCCATTAGCTTTTCCCTCTCTCACTTTATCTCCTTGCCAACCCATTGTCTCCCTCTGGTGCTCCTCCCCCCCTTTTCTTTCGTCCATGGTTCTCTGTCCTCTGCTATCAGATTCACTTTCTCCAGTCCTGTATCTCTTTCACTAACCAACTTCCCAGTTCTTTACTTTATCCCTCCCCCTTCAGGTTTCACCTATCACCTTGTGTTTCTCTCTCCCCTCCCCTCACCTTTTAAATCTACTCCTCAGCATTTTTTCTCCAGTCCTGCTGGCGGGTCTCAGCCCAAAACGTCGACAGTACTCTTTTCAGTAGATGCTGCCTGGCCTGCAGAGTTCCTCCAGTATTTTTTGTGTGTTGAAATAACTGCTTCTCTGGATCTGATGCAGTGCAAAAAATCAATAAAATAAGTAGCACAATAATAAAAAAAAATCAATAAATATAAATACATAAGATAACTCATATACATGGATTGATTTTAAGTCCATAAGGTGCTACTAGCTACAGGAGTGTCTGTACAAAAGGTGACTCTGACAGGAAATGATAATGTGGCGGTGGTGGGGGTTATGGAGGGATGAGTTAGTCGGTGGATGTATTGATCAGCAATGTGGAAAATTATCTAGGCATGTCCTGCTCACAACCAGCATAAACAAATCATCATGGGTCTGTTACCCGTTCAGCAATCTACATCAGTATTCTGCGAAGTGATGCAGGATATTTGACAGTGCTATCAAGCAGTACTTACTCACAAATGACCTGTTCAGTGATGTTCAGATTGGGTCTCACCAGCATCACTTGGCTCCAGACCTTGCTCTAATGATTCAGAGTAGTCTTGCTTTAGAAGCTGCTATCTTGCTTGAACCTGTTCCACTCTTTATTGGAATCAAACATGATCTGCAGCTTATTTCCCGACACCAGCTTTTGACTTTATTCTGTCATGTCTTTGGTTAACGTTCTAAAATTTTAAATTAACATCAGTTGATTTTAGCAGAAGGAAGTTCAAACCTAATCTGTGAATATTCTGCTCCAAATGATTAAGATTCAGTAAACAGTACAAAATTCATCCGGGAAAAAAAAACACTGAAATTTAAATATTTTTAGAGTCATGGAGTCATGGAAAAGTACAGCACAGAAACAGGCCATCTGGCCCACCTAGTCCATGTAGAATTATTTAAGCTGGGACCATAGCCCTCTATATCCCTATCATCCATGTATTTTTCCAAACTTCTCTTAAACATTGAAATCCAGCTCACACAAACAACTTGTGCTGGCAGCTCATTCCACACTCTCACCACCCTCTGACTAAAGAAGTTTCCCCTCATGTTCCCCTTGAACTTTTAACTTTCACCCTTAACCCATGACATCTGGTTGTAGTCCCACCCAACCTCAGTTGGAAAAAGCCTGCTTGCATTTAACTTCTCTATCCCCTTCATAATTTTGTATACCTTTATCAAATCTCCTCTCAATCTTCTATGTTTTAAAGAACACAGTCCTAACCTATTCAATCTTTCCTTGTAACTCAGGTGATCCAGAGCCGGCAACATCCTTGTAAATTTTCTCTGTACTCTTTCAACCTTATTTACGTCTTTCCTGTAGGTGACCACAACTGTACACAATACTCCAAATTAGGCCACACCAATGTCTTATAAAACTTCAACATAACATGTCATCTTCTGCACTCAATGATTTGATTCATGAAGACAAATGCGCTAAAAGCTTTCTTTACAAACCTATCTACCTGTGCCGTGCTGCCACTTTCAATGAGTTACGGACTTGTATTCCCAAATCCCTTTGTTGTACTGGATACTTCAGTGCCCTACCGTTCACTGTGTAACACCTACCCTGGTTGGTCTTACCAAAGTAAAACCTTCCATTACATCCTATCTTCCATTTTTCAACCCATTTCAAGCCATGATAGTCTTCCTCGCTGTCCACTATACCCCCACTCTTGGTATCATCTGCAAATTTGCTGATCTAATTAATCACATTATCATCCAGATCATTGACACAGATGACAAACAACAACAGAACCAGTACTGATCCCTACAGCTCTCCAGTCAGAGAGACAACCATCTACCACCACTCCCTGGTTTCTCCCACAAAGCCATGTCAAATCTAATTTACTACCACATCCTGAATGCTGAGCAACTGAACTTTCATGACCAACCTCCCACGTGGGACCTTGTCAAATGGCTTACTAATGTCCATACAGACAACATCCAATGCCTTATCTTCATCAATTTTCCTGGTAACTTCCTCGAAAACCCTATAAGGTTGGTTAGACATGACCTACCACACACATCCATGCTGACTATCCTTAATCAGTCCATATCTATCCAAATACTTATATATCCAGTCAATTAGAATACTTACCAATAATATTCCCACTACACGTGTTACCTTTACCTTTTACTTTGACAGGCTTTGTACTCTCAAAATTTCACTTTTGAAGGCCTCCCACTTACCAAGTACACCTTTGCTAGAAAACAGCCTGCCCCAATCCACAATTAAAATCTGATACAATTAAAACTGGCCCTTCTCCAATTTAGAACCTCAACCCACAAACCAGAACTATCTTTTTGCATGTATACTTCGAAACTAATGAAATTATTATCATTTGGTGCAAAATGTTCCCTTTTGTAGCCTGCCCTGCATCATTCCCTAATAGCAGATCAAGTATTGCACATACTCTCACTGGGACTTATATGTACTGATTAAGGAACCTTTCCTGAACATATTTGACAAAATCTGTCCCATCTTTTACAGTATGCGAATCCCAGTAATATGTGGAAAGTTAAAAACACCAACTGAAATAACCTTATGTTACTTGCAGCAGTCTGTGATCTCTCTACAATTTTGTTCCTCCAAATCCCTTGGACTGTTCATAGAAATATTATGGGGCAAAGGAAAGGGGTTGAGATGGAGACAAAAAAAAATCAGCCACGATGGAATGGCAGAGCAGACTCAATGGGCCAGATGGCCTAATTGTGCTCCTATGTCATAAAGCCTTGTGTGGAAAGAAATTTGGTAAAAGCAATTTATGCATAACAATAGTTTACAAAATTTAATTTTATAATGAAAGTATTCTCTGTCATGGTGAGCTTGGTTCATGATTGACATTAAAGAGGAGATTGGATGCTTGAGTTGGCTATTTGTTTGTAGGGTTGCTCACTGAGCCTGCAAGCTAGGTCACAAATGTTTTGTCACAGATCAAAATGATATCAGTGCACAATTGAGTGTTCTTTCTCACATTTATATTGGCCCGACTCTTGGTGATACTGGTTACTAGTCTCTGCTAGACCCCAGCTAACCGGATATAACATATAACCATATAACAATTACAGCACGGAAACAGGCCATCTCGGCCCTTCTAGTCCGTGCTGAACTCATACTCTCACCTAGTCCCACCGACCTGCACTCAGTCCATAACCCTCCATTCCCTTCCTGTCCATATATCTATCCAATTTAACTTTAAATGACAACATCGAACCTGCCTCAACCACTTCTGCTGGAAGCTCGTTCCACACAGCTACCACTCTCTGAGTAAAGAAGTTCCCCCTCATGTTACCTCTAAACTTTTACCCTTTAACTCTCAACTCATGTCCTCTTGTTTGAATCTTCCCCACTCTCTATGGAAAAAGCCTATCCATGTCAATTCATAATTTTAAGCACCTCTATCAAGTCCCCCCTCAACCTTCTACGCTCCAAAGAATAAAGGATAGTGGCCCATATCCCTGGTTATTGGTCGTGTGAGCGCTGGTTCCTCAGCTGTCCGGAGTTAACACGTCAGCCCCGATCCTGCAGACGCATAGGTTCGCAAATTCTATCCAGTTCAATATGCTTATTTATAGAGACCATTGAGAACTAAGCTTCCAAGAATTCTTTTGATTTCTTGTTTTGTGCTTCTGCCAGGATATTTCTAGTTTCACAGATGGGCCTGTGTCCTTGGTTTTCATGTACGGAGATGAGTGGCAGAGGATCGTGTCTTCTTACAGCCAGCTGATGTTCATGTAGTCTAGCCAATAGTTTTCTCCCCATCTGTCCTACATGGTGATTGGGGCAGTCTCCACATTGAACTGGAATAGAATATAAAGACAGGGATGTAATCTTGAGGCTTTATAAGGCATGAATAATGCCTCATTTGCAGTATTGTGAGCAGTTCTGGGTCCTTTTATCTAAGAATGGATGTGCTTACATTGCATGGCATTCAAAGGTGGCTCACAAAGGCTCATAGGCTCTCCGGCCTATGATCAGGCCACACTTAGATCCCCTCCAGTTCGCCTACCAGCCCCGACTAGGAGTTGAGGATGCCATCGTCTACCTGCTGAACCGTGTCTACGCTCACCTGGACAAGCCAGCGAGCACTGTGAGGGTCATGTTTTTTGACTTCTCCAGCGCGTTCAACACCATCCGCCCTGCTCTGCTGGGGGAGAAGCTGACAGCGATGCAGGTGGATGCTTTCCTGGTGTCATGGATTCTTGATTACCTGACTGGCAGACCACAGTACGTGTGCTTGCAACACTGTGTGTCAGACAGAGTGATCAGCAGCACTGGGGCTCCACAGGGGACTGTCTTGTCTCCCTTTCTCTTCACCATTTACACCTCAGACTTCAACTACTGCACAGAGTCCTGTCATCTTCAGAAGTTTTCAGATGACTCTGCCATAGTTGGATGCATCAGCAAGGGAGATGAGGTTGAGTACAGGGTTACGGTAGGAAACTTTGTCACATGGTGTGAGCAGAATTATCTGCAGCTTAATGTGAAAAAGACTAAGGAGCTGGTGGTAGACCTGAGGATAGCTAAGGTACCGGTGACCCCTGTTTCCATCCAGAGGGTCAATGTGGACATGGTGGAGGATTACAAATACGAATTGACAATAAACTGGACTGGTCAAAGAACACTGAGGCTGTCTACAAGAAGGGTCAGTGCTGGACGATGCTGAGGATGTTCTACGAGTCTGTGGTGGCCAGTGCTATCATGTTTGCTGTTGTGTGCTGGGGCAGCAGGCTGAGGCTAGCAGACACCAACAGAATCAACAAACTCATTCGTAAGGCCAGTGACGTTGTGGGGATGGAACTTGACTCTCTGACGGTGGTGTCTGAAAAGAGGATGCTGTCTAAGTTGCTGTCTAAATCTTAGTCAATTTCTCCCATCGACTACATAATGTACTGGTTGGGCACAGGAGTACATTCAGCCAGAGACTCATTCCACCGAGATGCAGCACAGAGCATCATAGGAAGTCATTCCTGCCTGTGGCCATCAAACTTTACAACTCCTCCCTTGGAGGTTCAGACACCCTGAGCCGATAGGCTGGTCCTGGACTTATTTCATAATTTACTGGCGTAATTTACATATTACTATTTAACTATTTATGGTTCTATTACTATTTATTATTTATGGTGCAACTGTAATGAAAACCAATTTCCCCCGGGATCAATAAAGTATGACTACGACTATGACTATGACAAAAATTATTCCGGGATTAAAAGGCTTATCATATGAGGAGCATTTGACGGTTGTGGGCCTGTACTCACTGTATTTCAGAAGAATAATGGGGGAGGGGGATCTTATTGGAACTTTTTGAATGTTGAAATGCCTTAATAGAGTGGATATGGAGAGAACGTTTTCTATGGGAGGAGAGTCTAAGACCAGGGAAAAAACAGCCTCAGAATAGAGGAATGTCCATTTTAAATGGAGATGATGAGGAATTTCTTCAGCCAGCAAATGATGAATCTGTGGAATTTGTTGCTACCGTTGTCTGTGGAGGCCAAGTCATTGGGTGTATTTAAGATAGATTTTTGATTAGTCATGGCCTGAAGGGATACAGGAAGTAGGAAGAAGATTAGGACTGTGAGGAAAATGGATCAGCCATGATGAAATGGTGGAGCAAGCTTGCTGGGCCAAATGCTCCCGTATCTTTTGGTCTTATGGTCTTAAATGTTCAATTTTTCACAATGACTGTGAACAGTCATCCTTCATATATAAAAAAATGATCATAGCCTTTAAGATCTGACCCATTCTTTCTCCAGGCCAAGTTTGACCTGAAAGCTTGTTATCTACAATTAATCTGTTTAGTAGCAACAAAGCATGTAAAGCCTGCTTATGAAGCTCTAGTAAATAATCTGCCCTGAAGTCCAGCAGTTTCCTGAATAAATGGGAAGTGGGCAAGGGTATTATCTGTCCATTTGTAAGTGCTCATGAAATAAGTTCTTTGCTAGGCTACTTCACACTGGTGTTGCACAGGAGGCTCAATTACAGTAGACCCAGGTAAATAGAAATACAGATAATTGCATGAAAATAAAGATGTTCATTTAACTACCTGATCAAGATTATTGATGCCCTCATGTATATAAAATGTATGACATAAATTAACTGCTTTTCAAAGGTCTGAATTTATGCTTTCAGGTCATTGTTCCAATCCCTTACATTACTAAGGGTTCTGTCAGTCAAGGTCGGCCATTGATGTTGCATCCTAGGATGTGGATATATACAGCAGGACAGTACAATATGGAGAGAAAGCTGATGGCCATGTAGCTACCTCCCCCTCTCTATGAAGATGTTGAATCCAAAGGAACGGCAGAGACCGATTCAGTTTGGCACCAACAGCATCGCAGGAGTTGCCAGTCAGGATTGAATTCAACGTAGGACTACCTTAGGGATTCCAGCTCTGGATTTTTCCTTCACATAAGTGGGTATAGCCGCAAAGCAGCGAAGGTTTGAGATCAGAGTTTTCCTTCTCCTAGAGGAGCTGCCAGCCACGGCCGATGAGCCACATCTGCCCCAGGGATTGGTTTTAAGGCGCCAGTAACCTGCCTTTGGTTCTTCTCCTGTCAGAAGAAATGGTTCCACCAGGCTTAGTAGCTAAGCCACACCTGTAGGTCAGGAGATGGACTTGGTTGTCATTGGCTATTTGAGATGCATGCTATTGGGAGCATTTAGTAGGTAGTGGAAACACAGCTTCACGGCTACTCTCCCACCCCCAGCTATAACAACCAGAAGGAAACTTTACATTACTACTGCAATAATAATATGCAAACAACATTGAAAGACTGTAGTGAAAGTTTACAAGGATGTCGCTAGGACTTGGGGACCTGAGCTGTGTGGAAAGTTCAAATAGGTTAGGACTCTATTGCCTGGAACATAAAAGATTAAAGGGAGATTTAATAGAGGTACACAAAATTATGAGGGGTAAATTAGGCTAAATGCAAGCAGGCTTTATCCACTGAGGTTGCGTGAGATGAGGACTGGATGAGAACACACAAAATGCTAGAGGAACTCAGCAGACTAGGCAGCATCTATGGAAAAGAGTAAACAGTCGACATTTCAGACTGAGACCTTTCATCAGGACTGGAGAAAAAAATCTGAGGAGTAGATTTGCAAGGTGGGGGAGGGTAGAGAGAAAGGCCAAGCGATAGGTGAAATTTGGAGGGGGAGGGATGAAACAACGTGCTGGGAAGTTGATTGATGAAAGAGACAGAAGGCCATGGAAGAAGGAAAAGGGGGGAGGAGCATCAGAGGGAGGGAAAAGGGATGGCAAATGGTGAATGGAAGTGGGGGAGGCATTACTGGAAGTTTGAGAAATCGATGTTCATGCTATCAGGTTGGAGGCTACCCAAACGGAATACAAGGTGTTGTTCCTCCAATCTAAATGTGGCTTTATCACGACAGTGGAGGAGGCCATGGATGGAAGTATTGGAATGGGAATGGGAAGTGGAATTAAAATAGGTAGCCTCTGGGATATCCCGCTTCTTTCGGAGGATGGAACGTAGGTGCTCGGTGAAGTAGTCTCCCAATCTATGTCAGGTCTCACCGATATACAGGAAGCCACACTGGAACACCGAACACAGTATATGACCCCAACAGACTCATGTGTGAAGTGTCGCCTCACCTGGAAGGTCTGTTTGTGGCACTGAATGGCAGTGAGGGAGGAGGTGCAGTGGCAGGTGTAGCACTTGTTCCGCTTGCAAGATTAAGTGCCAGGAAGGAGGTCAGTGGGGAGGGATGAATGGACAAGGGAGTCACTTGGGGAGTGATCTCTGTGAAAAGCAGAAAGTGGAGGGGAGGGAAAGATGTGCTTGGTGGTGGGATCCAGTTGGAGGTGGTGGAAGTTATGGAGAATTATGTGCTTGATGCAGAGGCTGATGGGGTGGTAGGTGAGGACGAGAGTAATCCTATCCCTGGTAGGGTGGCAGGAGGATGGGATGAGAGCAGAGGTGTGTGAAATGGAAGAGATGTGGTTGAGGATAGTGTTGATGGTGGAGGAAGGGAAGTTCCTTTCTTTGTAAAAGGACATCTCTTTCATTCTGGAGTGAAAAACCTCATCCTTAGAGCAGATGCAGTGGAGACAGAAGAATTTAGAAAAGGGGATGGCATTTTTACAAGTAACAAGATTGGAAGAGATATAGTTCAGGCAGCTGTGAAAGTTCGAGGGTTTATAATATTCAACAGTGGATAAGCCGTCTCCAGAGATAAAGGCAGAGAAGTCATGGGTTAAGGGTGTAAGGTGAAATGTTTAAGGGGAACATGAGGGGGAATTTCTTCACTCAGAGAGTGGTGAGAGTGTGGAATGAGCAGCCAGTGCTAGCTTTCCCTAATGCCAGCATAGCTTTTCTGAAATAAGGGGCCCAAAACTGTTCACAATACTCCAAGGGTGGTTATTGGTTTCTTTGCTGCAATTAACGAGCTCCTGATTGGCTGTAGTGATGACTAGCTTCATGGCTGTAGATTCACTTTCGTGAATTTCAGATCTGAATGTTATTCACATACTTATATTGTCTGCACAATTTTTTTCTGCACATTGGATATTTGACACTTTTTTAAAAGTATTCTAATAGATTGCTTTAGAGTCATAGAGTTATTGAAGAGTACAGCACAGTAACAGGACCTTTGGCCCATCTAGTCCATGCCAAGCTATTTAAACTGCCTAGTTCCATTGACCTGAACCCTGGTCAGTACCCCTCCATATCCCTGCCATCCATGTACCTATCCAAACTTCTCTTAAACATTGAAATTGAGAAATTGAGCTTGCATGCACCACTTACACAGGAAAGCCATTCCACACTCTCACCACCCTCTGAGTGAAGAAGTTTCCCCTCATGTTCCTTTTAAACTTCTCACCTTTCACCTTTAACCCATGACCTCTGGTTGTAGTCCCACCCAACCTCAGACAGAAAAAAAGCCTGCCAGCACTTACCCTATCTACACTCCTCAATAACTGTTTTGCAATTGCCTGTGAGGAAACAAATCTCAAGGCTGTGTATAGTGTACAAATTTTACTAATAAATATACTTTGAACTTTGAACTTAGCTGCTAAACTACCACGCCACCATTTATTGCATTTTGCTATGACAGCTATGTCCCTTCTTGCAATTCCTGATATTGCAATATTGCTACTGCAATTGCGAACAAGTAGTCTTTCACAGCCTTTCCATCTTGAACCCAGTCACCAGGAAGAGGAAATCCTGTTTGTATTTGCCCAGAGTGAACTTGCCAATGTTTGTTGTCTATTATTAACTTGGCTATGGAAATACTGTCAAAGTATGCACTCATCTTAATATGAGTATCAATCCACGCTTGGGTAGATTTCCTGCCAGTCTTGCCTGTTATAAGAACTGCCTGAGGCTGTCTGTAATTGGTACACCAGTCCCAGTTAATGGAACTATTGGTGAAACACACCGTCAGCAGGGTAGGTAGGGTTGTTTCCCTAAATATATCTTTTCAGCCAATTGATTGAATTAAGATGTTGTATATTCAATATTTCAATAATATTTGAGTAATCTTATATAGTTTCATTAAGCATTCTTGTTTGTTTAAATAATTAATTATGAGTTAAATGTAAAAATACGTTAATTGCATACATCATCATGTTACCATTTAATACATGTGCACCTCTCTTAAAGTAAACCCGAACTGTATTCCCAGACACCCTGCGTTATTCTTTGAATTAGTTTAATGTTTTGAAATTACAACACATACTACAAGAGACTGCTATATTATCTGTAGCAGCTAGAAAAGCAAATTGTCCCAAGTTCCATAGGTTCAGCACTGCTTTCAAAGGTGTGGAGTAAAATAATTAGATTTTAGCAAAGTCAATCATGCATTCTGGAGTGTTAAAAAAGTTGTGTGATAGCATTCATGGGTTCAGTATCCATTCAGAAATCAGATGGCAGATGTTAAAAAGTTGTTCCTGAATCATTGAGTTTGTGCCTTCACGCTTCTGTACCTCCTTCCTGATGGTAGCAATGAGGACAAGGCATGCCTGGGTGATGGACATCCTTAATAATGGACAGCGCCTTTCTGAGGCATTGCTCCTTGAAGATGTCCAGGGTACTACAGAGGAGCTGTATGTCTGCCATGGCGGAGCTGACTAAGTTTACAATTCTCTGCAGCTTATTTCAATCCTGTGTTGTAGCGGCCCACCCCAATTCCAGACTCTGATGCAGTCAGTCGGAATGCTCTCTACAGTACGTTCAAATTTCCTCAAACTCTGAATGAAACAAAGCCACTGTCACACCTTCTTTGAAGCTGTATGGATACATTGGGGCTTGGATAGACCCTCAGAGATATTGACACCCAGGAACTTGAAATTGCTCATTGGACAATGCTCGTGTGCGCATTCTGGACAAAAATGTTAAAAGGAATGAAAATTGTTGTAATTATATAAATAGTGCTTTTTGCTCTTATAGAGTCCAGACCAAAAAAAACCTAGAATATTCAAGGTCGAATTTAAACTTCAGATTGCTGTGTTCAACATGCATCATGAACATCCTGATAATGACCAGAATGTGAACACAGAGCTTATTTTCTTTGAATGACTAGCTGGATCTAATTAGTAGAGCACCACTGATGTCTCATTCATTTAATCTAGCTTTTTTCATTAAAATGCATTAAAATCTTTGCACGCAAGTTGTTGTGCCATTAAAATTAAGAGCATCCTCACAAACCAACTGTTCTTGAGGAGACATTGCTCTAAGCCACCTACTTTTAGATGTCTATGTTATACCAATGAAATAGATTAAACATGACTGCCTCATGACGACACACTGTCAATATGAGCACAGTCCTGAGACACACCATTCATCATTCATATGACATTTACCTATTACGCTTTCTCTTCAAATCAAAGTAATCCTGTCTCCTGTTTGCCAATGATAAAATTACTTTTATCTTTTTACATTTATAGATGGAATACTTAATCTGTGAGAAAAAAAAACAGAAAAAAGGGATACATCTGTCTCTGTGGAGCATTGTATGATGTACTGACTTGCCACTTATCCCTGAATAATTACCCTTGTCCCAGATCACATCCTGGCAGTGATACACTCATCTCTTTGCAGGGACTGTACAAGTTGAAACATGGTCGGCTACATCCATTTATCATGTTTCATTAAAGAAACAACTAAGGAAGTGAAGGACTAATCAAGCATTTGCAAGGAAGAAAAGAAAATTAGCTGATTTTATTAAACAGCAAATGTAATACTGAGATGGCATCAGCTGCCTACTTGTCTTGTGTACAACAAGACATTTACTGATAGTGAATGTCGATTTATAGTGCACCATTTTTTTAATTTACTTATCTGAATGTTATTATTCACTTAGCTTGCCCAAAGTTCAAAATTTGTTGCCATCTGTTGCCATTTAAATGTAATTTAGCGTCAATCATTATCAAAATTGCATTTGCTTGCTGCTTTTCAATGCGATGCTACTTGCCCAAGTTACATCACCAGGAGGCGGTGAGGCTGGAGGAGACAGGCTGCATTGTGGTTGACTGTGGATTGATGGTTTTGACTCTTTCATTGCTTAGTGGTGACACCATTTGAGCTTGCTATCTTATGTGTGCTTTGTGCAGCTTGTGACTGCTGGTACTGTTTTACACGTTGACCCTAAAGTAACGTTGTTTCGTTTGGCTGTGTACATGAGTATTCATATATGGTTTAATGACAAATAGTCTTGAATTCAATCGAACTGAATCGCTATAATCTGCTGGTGCCAGGTGTTGTAATATGAACAAAGTCACCAGCGGACTCAGAAGTATTTTATTCACCAAAATGTATTACAAGTGTGTCCGACAGAGTGATCAGCAGCACTGGGGCTCCACAGGGGACTGCCTTGTCTCCCTTTCTCTTCACCATTTACACCTCAGACTTCAACTACTGCACAGAGTATTGTCATCTTCGGAAGTTTTCTGATGACTCTGCCATAGTTGGATGCATCAACAAGGGAGATGAGGCTGAGTACAGGGCAACGGTAGGAAAGTTTGTCACATGGTGTGAGCAAAATTATCTGCAGCTTAATGTGAAAAAAACTAAGGAGCTGGTGGTAGACCTGAGGAGAGCTAAGGTACCGGTGACCCCTGTTTCCATCCGGGGGTCAGTGTGGACTTGGTGGAGGATTACAAATACCTGGGGATACGAATTGACAAAAAATTGGACTGGTCAAAGAATACTGAGGCTGTCTACAAGAAGGGTCAGAGCCGTCTCTATTTCCTGAGGAGACTGAGGTCCTTTAACATCTGCCGGACGATGCTGAGGATGTTCTACGAGTCTGTGGTGGCCAGTGCTATCATGTTTGCTGTTGTGTGCTGGGGCAGCAGGCTGAGGGTAGCAGATACCAACAGAATCAACAAACTCATTCGTAAGGCCAGTGACGTTGTGGGGATGGAACTGGACTCTCTGATGGTGGTGTCTGAAAAGAGGATGCTGTCCAAGTTGCATGCCATCTTGGACAATGTCTCCCATCCACTACTTAATGTACTGGGTGGGCACAGGAGTACATTCAGCCAGAGACTCATTCCACCGTGATGCAGCACAGAGCGTCATAGGAAGTCATTCCTGCCTGTGGCCATCAAACTTTACAACTCCTCCCTCTGAGGGTCAGACACCCTGAGCCGATAGGCTGGTTCTGGACTTATTTCCTGGCACAATTTACATATTACTATTTAACTATTTATGGTTTTATTACTATTTATTATTTATGGTGCAACTGTAACAAAAACCAATTTCCCCCGGGATCAATAAAGTATGACTATGACTATGACTATGAGACACTCTTGGAGGAAGAGGCTTGTTCGACCCAATATTACATGAAATTTTTATATGCTAAAGATCAAAGGTAACCACAGGACAATTCTGCAGTTATAATGTTTCCTTTAAATTATGCATATTTTTCACAAACCTCCTTCTTTGCACCCACACTCCAGACATCCAGAATGAATGTTAATAATCATTGTTTGGTTTTAGACCATAAGACATAAGAGCAGAATTAGGCCATTCAGCCCATCGAGTCTGCTCCGCATTCCGTCACGCTGATCCTGGATCCCACTCAACCCTATCTACCTACCTCCTTGCCATATCCTGATCACTGGACCGATCAGGAAACTATCAACTTCCGCCTTAAACATATATACAGATTTGGCCTCCACAGTCAGTGGCAGGGCATTCCACAGATTCACTACTCTCTGGCTAAAAAAATTCTTCCTTACCTCTATTCTAAAAGGTCGCCCCTCAATTTTGAGGCTGTGCCCTTTAGTTCTGGATACCCCCACAATAGGAAACATTCTCTCCACAACCACCTTATCTAGTCCATTTAACATTCGGTAGGTTTCAATGAGATCCCCATGCATTCTTGTAAATTCCAGTGAGTACAGGCTCAACACTGCCAGATGCTGCTCATATGTTAACCCTTTCATTCCTTAAATCATCCTCATGAACCTCCTCTGAACTCTCTCCAAAGAGAACACATCCTTTATGGGATACAGGGCCCAAAACTGTTGACAATACTCCGTGTGGCTTGTCTAGTTTTTTGTAAAGGCTCAGCATAATCTTCTTGATTTTATATTCTACACCCCTTGAAATAAATGCCAACATTGCATTTGCCTTCTTCACCACAGACTCAACCCGTAAGTTAACCTTCTGGGAGTCTTAGATGAGAATTCCTAAGTCCCTTTGCATCTCTGATGTTTGAACCTTCTCCCCATTTAGATAATAGCTCACACTATTGTTCCTTTTACCAAAATGCATTATCGTACATTTCCCAGCTCTGTATTCCATCTGCCAATTTTTTGTCCATTCCTCCAATTTGTCTAAGTCCTGCTGCAATCACATTGCTTCCTCAGTACTACCTACTCTTCCACCTATCTTCGTAATGCCTGCAAACTTTGCCACAAAGCTATCAATTCCATTATCCAAATCATTGGCAAACAATGTGAAAAGTAGTGGACCCAATACTGAGCCCTGAGGAACACCACTAGTCACTGGTAGCCAACCAGAATGGTCCCTTTTTATTTCCACTCACTGCCTCCTGCCTGTCAGCCATTCCACCATCCATGCCAGTATCTTTCTTGTAACACCATCGGATTGAATCTTGTTAAGCAGCTTCATATGTGGAACCGTATCAAACGTTTTTTGAAAATCCAAGTAAAATGACACCCACTGTTTCTGATTTGACCACCCTGCTTGCTACTTCCTTTAAGAACTCTAACAAATTTGTCCGACAAGATTTCCCTTCACAGAAACCATGCTGACTTGGACTTATTTTATCATTAGTCTCCAAGTACCCCATAACATCATCCTTAATGATAGGCTCCAACACTTTCTTAACCACTAAGTTTGCCAACTGGCCTACAATTTCCTTTTTTTTTTGCCTTTCTCTCTTTTTAAAGAGAGGAATAACATTCACAATCTTTCAGGCCTCCAAGACCATGCCAGAATCAAGTGAATCTTGAAAAACCATGACCAATGCATCCGTTATCTCTTCAGCAACCTCTCTCAGTACTCTGGGATGTAGCTCGTCTGGTCCAGGTGACTTATCCACCTTAAGACCTTCGAGTTCACCTCGCACTTATTCCATTGTAATAACAATGGGACTCACTCTTGTTCCCCGACACTCACAGACCTCTGGCACACTGCTAGTGTCTTCCACAGTGAAGACTCATCCAAAGTACTTATTAAGTTAATTTGCCATTTCTTTGTCCCCATTACTAACTCACCAACATCATTTTCCAGTTGTTCAATATCAATTCTCAACTCCTTTTTGCTCTTTATATAAGTTACACTCACAGATCTTGATTTTGCAGATGACATAGTCCTGCCCTCTGACCAGATGGAGGAAGCACAGCAGCTGCTGACAAAAGTGGAAATTGAATGCAATAAAGTTCGACTTCACCTAAACGCTAAAAAGACAGAGTACATGGCGTTTAACTGCGACGAAGGTACTCTCAAGACCTTAGAGAACGATACCATTAAGAAAGTCTTTGACTACAAGTACCTCGGGTCAAGAATGATGAGTTCAGGGAAGGACATAAAGATACGGAAGGCACTGGCGTGGAGGGCTATGAACGACATGAAGGAAATCTGGAAGTCAAACCTGACAAGAGGGCTTAAAAAGAGGATTTTTATAGCCGTTTTAGAGTCCATTCTCAGGTACAGATGCGAGACATGGACACTCACCAAGACGATGCGGAAGTCTCTAGATGGTTGCTATACACGAATGCTCTGGATGGCTCTTGATGTGAGTTGGCAACAGCACATGACGAACGTTGAGCTCTATAACAACCTACCGATGCTCACCACTAAAATCGAGGCGAGAAGACCACAACTAGCGGGGCATTGTCTACGCCACCCTGAGCTACCTGCCAGCCTAGTCATCATATGGGAGCCCAAGATGGGAGGATGAACCCTAGGCGCCCTCCCAAGACTATGGTCTACACGCTCCTATAAGACAGCAGCGCGGCGAACGTAGATGAACTGAACACACTGATGAGGGAGAGGGAGAAGTGGAGAGTCCATTATCGTGCCCAATGCCGGCCCCCTAGGCCTGAGTCAATGTAGTAGTAGTAGTAGTTATATAAGTGAAAAACCTTTTACTACCCTGTTTTATATTATTGGTGAGTTTGCCCTCGTATTTCATCTTTTCAAACAACTGGTGTCTGCAGCACTAGAAAGCTGTTGTTCAGGCCTGCATTTTAAATTTAATCTACAATCCATATTCAGGTCTGAAGATTGGCTGCTGGTGAAGTTAATATTTGCTATAGAAAAACAGCACCCATCACCGAAGATCCTCACCACCCAGGCTATACTCTTTTCTCACAGCTGCCATTATGCAAAATGTACAGGTTCCTCAGGACTCACATCACCAGGTTTAAGAACAGTTACTACCCCTCAACCATCAGGCTCCTGAAGAAAAAGGGATAGCTACACTCATTTAAGGACTCTATTATATTGTTATTCCATACTCGTTATTTATTGCTATTTATTCATATCTGTATTTGCATAGTTTGTTAACAGTTAACAGTTCCTGATGTTTACAGTTTATAGTTACAGTTCTATAGATTTGTTAAGTATGCCCGCAGAAAAAGAATCCTAGGGTTGTATAAGCTGACATATATGTACTTTAATAATAAATTTTACCTTGAACTTTAAACTGGAACTTTGAACTTTGCCTTAACTCTAGAATCTGCACTAATAATGGAAATTTTCACAGCAGTTATGCAGATAACTTTACACATTTTCCCATGTGACTTCCTCATTTACTGTTGGATGAAAACTGTCACTTTCTATTTATTCCATTCTACTTTTTTCTTAAGGCTAAACATGCAATATCTTTCTTTTATATACAAAATGTATTCAATGTGACAGTATGTTTTCCATGAAGATCTGCTCATTTTCAATTCTATGAATTACTCAGAAAGCAAATATGTGTTGCATTGCAGGTATAGTGTCATTTATTTTGATCATCCAGTCATCATCATCATCGTTATTTGCCGTGTCGCATGGCCTGGGAGGTCATGGTCTCTCCATGACCATGATTGTTTTTGGCAAATTTTTCCACAGAAGTGCCTTCGTCTTGGCAGCGACTTTACAAGATGGGTGAACCCATCCATTACCAATACTCTTCAGAGATTGCAAGCTTGGATTATTTGATTCAAATGATTCATTTTGTGCTTGATATGGCATCTCCAAGGATGGTTCCAAGGATATTTTTATTGGCCAATAGATAAAGATGCCACATTGTTAAGCAGCAAAATTGCCTTTTAATGTATAATGTGGTGACAGATGGTCTCAATGCAAATGGAAAAGGATTCACAATTTTGCTTGATTTCTTCCTCAGAAATATTCTCTGGCTGTGCTTTGTTTGTTATGTGTCATGCCTTTTGACATGGGCGATTATGGTCTTTCAAAGGTTTCAAAGGTATATTTTATGTCAGAGAAATATATACAATATACATCCTGAAATTCTTTTTCTTCGCAACAATCCCTGAAAACAGAGAAGTGGCCCAAAGAATGAATGACAGTTAACTGTTAGAAGCCCAAAGCACCTCCCCCACTCCCCCCCACACACAAACAGCAGCAAGACAATGACCCCCCCCTTCCCCACCAGCAAAAAAGCATCAGCACCCTCCATTGAGCACTCAAGCGTGCAGCAAAGCATTAATAAAGACACAGACTTGCAGTACCCCAAAGGCGACTCGTTCATCCGGGAATTTGACATACCACAGGCTCTCTCTCTCTCCCTAAGAGGTGTCTCCATTTCACAGTGAGAGGGGAGACATAACAAACAACTCACTGATTTGCAATGTTAAAAGTCTGTTGCATCATTTTTTTCTGAGCTCTGTACCCGAAGAACTCGGATTTCTGGGCACACAGCCAGCAGCCAGCTTGCTGCTTTCGATCTTCCATCTCCCATAACACACCAATTTCCTGCAGAGGCACCGAACATGAGTCTGCCCGTCTCCAGAGCCACAAAATCCCATAACCCCAAAGGTGTTCTAGTCTTCTAGGCTGCGTCTTTGGTATACCAACTTAGCAGCCAGTGGTGAGACCCTGAGAGCCGGTCCCATTCCCGTAAAGCACCAAAGTCAGCGTGTAGCTCCAGGTCAGGGTCTTCAAAGGATCCCTGAAAGGGAAAAATAGAGATATTAAAGATAGAAATAGAGCTTCCATGACCATTATTTTGTTTGTGCCCAGAAGTGGTTTGCCATTGCCTTCTCCTGGACAGTGTCTTTATAAGTCAGATGACCCCAGCCATTATCAATACTCTTCAGAGTTTGTCTGCCTGCCATCAATCGTCGCATAACCAGGACTTGTGATACGCACCAGCTGTTCACCCACCACTGCTCGCATTGCTTCACATAAACCTGATAGGAGGGGTGGGCTAAGCAGGTGCTATACCTTGCCCAAAGGTGACCTGTAGGTTAGTAGAGGGAAGGAGTACCTTACACATCCTTTAATAAAGACGTATCCCCACCCCGCCACCCACTACTATACTATTGGTTTGATTTCTTGCTTAATGCATTTGTGCAATTTCTTGTACTTTAATAAATGGAAATTCATCCACTGAAATATAGTATTTTATTTAGAGATACAGTGTGGAACCGCCCTTTGGCCTAACCGCCCGTCCAGCAGCCCACCTGTTTAACCCTATCTTACTCACAGGATAATTAACAATGACCAATTAATTGACTAACTTGTACATCTTTGGACCGTGGATGGAAATTGAAGCACCTGGGGGAAGCCCACGTGTTCTCAGGGAGTACGTAAAAACTCTTTTACAGATGCTACCGGAATTGAACTCCAAACAATGGTGTCCCGATCTTCAGGACCAAAGTACAATTTACGAACTTCATAATCTTAACCTTTTATTACTACTGACTGACTGCAACTGAATTTACAGGTATACCTGTTATACTCTATAAATTAGCTGATTTTGAAAGCACCTTTGTTACAATCCCATAACAAGTTAATAACACCTTGCCAATATTATTAGTAGTACTGAAGCGTATATGGGTATACAGTGCTGTGCAAAAGTCTAAGGCACATTAGTTTTTTTTTATATGGTTTCAGATGGTATGGCCTCCACAAAGCTCTGATCTCAACTTTATCGCGGCTGTTTGGGATTACATAGAGAGACGGAAGCAAGTGAGACAGCCAAACTCTGCACATGAGCTATGGCAAGTTCTCCAAGATGCTATCAGCCTATTTTCTTATAAAACTGCGCAAAACTATACCTAACAAAATTGATACTGTTTTGAAGACAGAGGTTGGTCATGCCAAATCCTGATTAGATTTAGATTTTTACTGTTTACTGCACTGTATAGTAATGTTATGATATTTAGAAGCTTTTCATTTCATTACTTTGAAAGCGTCCTCACTTTACAGAATTATTTTACCTGTGCCTAAGACTTTTTGACAGAACTGTAAGGGTAGATTTATATAACTGAATCACAGAATCTAACAAGGCAAAAGGAGAGCATGTGGAATATCATTCCTGTGCCATATATTTGTATAAAATTTAATTTGTCTCAATTCCTATCTCTTTTTCCCATACTGCTCATGCTTTTTTCAGTGTAAGGAAGTGTATGGTCATGCACCTTGGTAGAAAGAATAAGGGTGTGGACTATTTTCTAACATTAAGTGTAGCTAGAAACAGAATCAAATGCGTTACAGCCGTGGCAGGCGCTGAGTGCCATGAATTTCTATAAGGTAACAGGGTAACAGCATAAATGGCTATCAATACAGGCGCAACCCTCCCCACCATGGATAATATCTTCAAGAGGCGGAGCCTCAAGAAGGCGACATTTATCATTAAGGACCCACCATCTGGAATGAGCCCTCTTTTCATCACTAGCATCAGGGAGCTGTTAGAGGAGCTTGAAGACCCATATTCAATCATTTAGGCACAGCTTCTCCTCCCTCACCATCAGATTTCTGAACAGTCTGTGAACATCACCTCATTTTTCTTGTTTGATGCACTATTTATTTGTTCATCTGATATTCTCAATATTTATTGCTTATTTATTTATTATTATTGTTTCTTTCTTTATTGGCAGTTTGTTGTTTTCTGCATTCTGGTTGAATGCCCTAGTTAGGTGGTCTTTCAATGAATATGCCCACAAGAAAATGAACCTCAGGGTTATATATGGTAACCAACATGTTCTTTGATAATAAACTTTTCTTTGAACTTTGAACTTTGTACCTCCATTTTGCTAAATTATTGATTTTTTGTTTTTTCACTCTACTGCTGCCACAAAGCAACAAAGTTCATGTCCTGTGTCAGTGAAAATAAATCTAGTTCTGATCCTTAATTCAACATTTCTTTTGAAAACTATATAGGAAAAGATCAGAGTTAATATTTTAGATCATGGATCTATCTCCAGCCTACAATGTTAATGTTTTTCTCTCTCTATAGATACTTCCTTTCTTTGAGTCTTTTTATTTTGCATTTTCTGATTTCTAGATTCTGCAAGTTTGATTATTGATTTTCAGTAAAATAGAGTCATTGAGTCATAGAAAAGTACAGCACAGTCCCTTCAGCAAATTTAGTCCATGCTAAACCACTTAATCTACCTACTATCATCGACCTGCACCTGGACCATAGCCCTCCATATCTCTACCATCCACGTACCTATCCCAAACTTCTCTTAAATGTTGAAATCAAGCTCACATGCACCACTTGTGCTGGCAGCTCATTCCACACTTCTGCGTAAAGAAGTTTCCCCTTGTGTTCCCTTTAAACTTTTCACCTTTCACCCTTAACTGATGACCTCTGCTTGTAGTGTCGCCCAACCTCAGTGGAAGAAGACTGCTTGCATTTACCCTATCTATACCCCTCATAATTTTGTTTATCTCAAGCAAATCTCCTCTCAAAATCTGTGATGTCAGTTGTTCTTTACCTGCAATACCACCTACACTTTATAGATGGTGCTCTAATGTAGCTTTTATGCATGGTGATGATGATTTACTTATGAAGTAGTTTTATACATTTCCAAGTAACAAGTGTGTTCCAGCCTGACCCACCTAAGGAATGCAACATTTGACACAAGGTCATTAACATCTTTTCTGCATGTATAGTAAGCTGATAGTCACATTTAACCTTGCTGTAACTCTTATTCCTGATCCAAAAAGTCACAGCAATCTTGTATTTTCACTGTATGGCAGCTTAAACCAAAAACAAACTGAGCTATCCTTAAGGCTATGAACTCCAATTCCCCTTTGCCCTAACCACCCAACCTCAGGTAACTGGGCCCACCTACTAACTTGCTGTCCCACCTCTTCCTCCTTTCCTGGTCTCTAGGTGATTTAATCAGCCTTCTCCCTTCCTTGTTTTCAATTTCAGTTCTCTTCAGTTCAATAGAATTTTCCATTCTGTTTCCCAAGTTGTTCTCCTTATCCCTGGCTTCCATCACCTCCCAAGTTGCTCTCCTTTCCCCCTGGCTTCCATCACCTGCCAGGTTTCTTTCCTTTTCTCCCTGACTTCTTCTCTCTGAGCTCTACCCACAAAACGTGCCCAGCACAATCACTCTAAATCAAGGGTTCCTGATTTTCTTTAAATTCTATGGCCCAATACCATTAAGCAAGGCGTCTGTGAACCCCAGGTTAGGAACCCCTGCTCTAAATGTTCAGGGGGATAATCAGCTAATAATTTTTAAATGATTGCGCAGTTTTTAAAAAACTGGTTTTGTTATAATCTTTTCTGTTCTGTATTAAATATTTTTATTTCTTTTATGTTTAAATTCTGTTGTTGACCTATGCTCACTCATTACACTATTGTGTCAGCAGTTAATGATCATTCAAAGTTCAAAGTAAATTTATTATCAAAGTACAAGCAGTATATATCACCATGTGCTACCCCGAGATTCTTTTTCTTGTGGACATTCACAGAAACTACAAAGAAACACAATAGAATCAATGAAAACATTCGCAATAAATGCAGACAATTAACCACTGTGCACAAAGACCATAAACTGTTCAAATTCCCTGGAATGTAGAAGATTGAGGGGAGATTTGTTTGAGATATACAAAATTATGAGGGGTATAGATAGGGTAAATGCAAGCAAGCTTTTTCCACTGAGGTTGGGTGGGACTACAGCTAGAGGTCACTGGTTAAGAGTGAAAGGTGAACAGTTTAAGGTAACCATGAGGTGAAACTTCTTCAGTTAGATGGTGGTGAGAGTGGTGAACGAGCTGCCAGTGCAAGTGGCACATGTAATCTTGATTTCAAAGTTCAAAGGAAGTTCAGAATGGTACATGGATTAAAGAGATATGGAGGGCTATGCGCCCCTTTCAGGTTTATGGGACTACAGATTAATGGTTCAGCACAGACTAGATGGGCTGAAGGGCATGTTTCTGTGTTATAGTTTTCTATGACATTATAACTCTGCAAAAAGAGATGTAATACTCCGGTTTAAGACCATGATTTATATCTTCTGTTGGGCATTTTATTTTTTGCTTTGCAGTATTTCGGAAAATGCAAACCAATATAAAAGAAAGTGTTCCTTTAATTACGTTCATTGCCCTTTTTTCGATAGATGCTGTCTGGCCTGCTGAGTTCCTCCAGCATTTTGTGGGTGTTGCTCGGATTTCCAGCATCTTGTTTGTCCTTTAATTATATCATAAACAACATAGATCATAGAAATTTACAGCATATTAGAGGCCCTTGGGCCCACAATGTTGTGTCGACCATGTAACCTACTCTAGAAACTGCCTAGAATTTCCCTAGCACATAGCCCTCTATTTTACTAAGCTCCATGTACCTATCTAAGAGGCTCTTAAAAGACCCTATTGTATCTGCTTCCATCACGGCTGCCAGCAGTGCATTCCACGCACTCACCACTCTCTGTGTGAAAAACTTTCCCCTAACATCTCCTCAGTACCTATTTCCAAGCTCCTCAAAACTATGTCCCCTCATATCAGCCATTTCAGCCTCTGGCTATCCACATGATCAATGTCCCTCATCATTATATCAGGATTACTCTCAACCTCCGTCGATCCAAGGAGAAAAGGCCAAGTTCATTCAACCTGTTCCCGTAAGGTACTCCCTCCAATCCAGGCAACATCCTTGTAAACCTCCTCTGCACTCTATGGTATCCACATCCTTCCTGTGGTGAGGTGACCAGAACCGAACACAGTACTCCAAGCGGGGTCTGACCAAGGTCTTACATAGCTGTAGCATTACCTCACGGCTCTTGAACTCAATCCCATGGTTGATGAATGCAAACACACCATACGTCTTCTTAACAATACTGTCAATCTGCGCAGCAGCTTTGAGTGTCCTATTGACACAGACATCAAGGACTTTCAGATCCTCCACACAGCCAAGAGTCTCACTATTTATATTATATTCTGCCTCAAGTTGGACCTACCAAAATTACCCACTTCACACCTATCTGGGTTAAAGTCCATCTGCCACTTCTCAGACCAGTTCTGCATCCTATCAATGTCCCGCTGTAACCTCTGACAACCATCCAGACTATCCACAACACCCCTACCCTACGTGTAATCACCTTCACCTCCACCACTGTCGCCGACAGCCCATTCCATGCACTTACCACTCTCCGCATAAGAAACTTACCTCTGATATTGATCGTGTGGATAGTCAGAGGCTTTTTCCCAGGGATGAAATGGCTAGCATGAGAGGACACAGTTTTAAGGTACTTGGAAGTAGGTACAGAGGAGATGTCAGGGATAATTTTTTTATGCAGAGAGTGGTGAGTTCATGGAATAGGCTGCCAGCGATGGTGGTGGAGGCGGATACAATAGGGTCTTTTAAGAGACTCCTGGATAGGTAGATGGAGCTTAGAAAAATGGAGGGCTATGGGTAACCCGGATAATTTCTGAAGTAAGTATATGTTCAGCACAGCATTGTGGGCCAAAGGGCCTGTTGGTGATGTAGGTTTTCTATGTTTCTATGACCTTGGAGGAAGTTTAACACCTTTTCCTTGGACAATGCATGGATATTTATTTATGTTTTACTTGGACTTTTTTTTTTCAGTGCAGAACATTTCAGTACCATGAGTAAATGAAGTGAAGCAAAGTGGATCGATTACACACCAGCAAGCTCCAACAATTAAGTACACAATAGACTAATATATATATAATGGGCCCTTTTCTTTATTTTGTTTGTTTTAGTTTAAAATATTTTTGTCAAAACAATTTTGATCTTACTGTAGTGCGGGTCTTGGCCCAACATCGACAGTACTTTTTTTCCATAGATACTGCCTGGCCTGCTGAGTTCCTGCAGAATTTTGAGTGTGTTGCCTTGATCTACGTGTATACCAGTGTGAGTGAAGTTACTGCTCCCTGGCAAGCTGTAAATTTGCATGGATGTGTCAGTAATCATACAGGTATTGTCCTAATTTCCCTTAGAAGGACATTCAAACTTTTATGTGTGTGTCTACCTCAATCATATTTAATCTAGACCTGTTTTTTTAATTGGAAATGGCTTTTTCATCGTTATTCCCCATGTATTTTTAGGTTGCTGTTAGTTTGTGTTCACAGTAATAGCAAACTCATTACAAGACTACAGTGAGAGGGTTACAAATAAAAAGAAGTATAATAATAATCAATAAATAATTGATCATTATCAAAAAATTGAGTTGTAATGTCCGTAACAGTGGGTCAATGCATTGTCCATAGGTTGTGAAATTAGTTCAGTGTTAGGGTGAGTGTAGTTACCCTCTCTGGTTCAAAAGCCTCACGTTTGAGGGTAATAACTGCTCTTGAACCTGGTGATACATGACTTGTTGGCAGCAGCATGAAGAGAGCATGGCTGGGATGCTGGGATCCTTGATGATGGATGTTGCTTTCCTGCGACAGCACTTCATGCAGAAATGAGCAATAGTGAGGAGAGCTTTATCTGCAATGGACTGCGCCATATCCATTACTTTTCCATCCAAGAGTAGTGATGCATCCACAGCACATCGTGATGCAAACAGTCAGCATACACTCCACTGTACAGTAGATCTTGAAAATGTTAAAATCCAAAGCAGTGATGCTTTCAGACTTTCATTTTGTTTTCAATTCAGCTAGTTTTTTTTTCTTCTGGACTTTGTCTAATCTGTGAAAATTGAAGTATTTCCCTCAACACATTTCTTTTCTTTTATTTTCTTTCTCTGTTGCTGAATTCTCTCCTCCTCCGCTGCTGTAATTGAATTTTCTCTCTGATACCTTGTATTGAAGTTCGCTGAGGTGTCCAAGATTCGCGTCATGATAGTGCAGAACATGGTGTTTTTCAATGTTATTTGCAGCTGAAAATAGTGTTATTTACCTCTCATATAAAACTGGATAATATAATGACCTGTCTGGAAGTGATCCTTATTGTTTTTTATTCTCCCTAACAGATTACAAGAAATGTCACCATCTGCTATACACTCTATATGTATGAATCAAAGAGCAGTTGCTGTACTTGCCCACATCTTTGGTCTTTCCTTTCCATTTACTTACTTTTGATGGAAGAACAAAGATTCACCAGATTGAATCATGGATTTTGTTTTCTTTTATAAGCAAAGAATAATCAGGCTGGGACATTTCTGCGCTGAGTTTAAATGATCGACATGTAATCTTTAGGGAATATACAGTTTCCATGTGGGTTTCACTGGGTAGATGCAGGAAGGATGATCTCCCTGACTGGGCCATGTATAATCAAGGACAACAAAATCCAAGCAATGGAAAGAGATTTCTTCACCCTGAGGGTAGAGAGATTGGTGAATTTTCTGACAAAGATGGCTGTGGATGTAGAGTTAATAATTATATTTTCAGTCATTAGGCGAATCAGGTGATATCTAGTTAGTGCAGGAAAAATAGATAGATAGATAAATAGATAGATAGATAGTTAGATAGATAGATAGATAGATAGATATACTTTATTAATCTCGAGGGAAATTTGCTTTTGTTACAGCCGCACCAACCAAGAATAGAGCGTAAATATAGCAATACAAAAACCCCCAACAATCAAATAACAAAATACAAACTATGCCAGATGGAAAATAAGTCCAGGACCAGTCTATTGGCTCAGGGTGTCTGACCCTCCACGGGAGGAGCTGCACATTCGATGGCCACAGGCAGGAACGACCTCCCGTGCTGCTAAGTGTTGTATCACGGTGGAATGTGGCCGAAGTCCAACAGTAAAAAGTTCAATATCCAGTCTGCAAGCACGTTCCTCGATCTTAATATACCCCGGATTGCATCATCCGTTGTTAGCCAGAACAGTAAGCACCCAATTCCTTTACGCTTACCGCTCTCAGTCCACTTCTGGTCAGCCGGAACGGTATTACCCACTGAACTCCTCTCCTCCAAAAGTCTCTGTTGTCTCGACCCGGTCCTCTTTCCTCGGCTTTGTGATGAAAGAACAGCTTGTTGGACTGCAGAATGAGCACGAGAGACCTGATAGTCTTCTCTTATTTCTATTTCTTGTCTTTTTTTGTAAACTACATACATAGAGTCATCATCATTATTATGTGCATATCCTATGATGTGGGCGATCATGGTCTTCCTTCCCTATCCATTACCATGATTGTTCTTGGCAGATTTTTCTACAGAAGTGGTTTGCCATTGCCTTCTTCTGGACAGTGTCTTTACAAGATGACTGACCCCAACCGTTATCAAAACTCTTCAGAGATTGTCTGCCTGGCATCGGTGTTCGCATAAGCAGGACTTGTGATATGCAGCAGCTGCTCATACGACCATCCACCACCTGGTCCTTTGGCTTCTTGTGACCCTGATCGGAGTGGGGGGCTAAGCAGGTGCTACACCTTGCCCAAGGGTGACCTGTGGGCTAGTGGAGGGAAGGAGCATCTTACATCTCCTTGGGTGGAGGTATCTCCACCCACCACCATTACATAGAACCACAGGGTATAAATGAGCATTGTCTATTAATTTATTTATTGCAATGCACCACGGAACAGGCCCTTCCCAACCTTCAAGCTATGCCACCCAGCAACCCTCGATTTAACCCTGGCCTAATCACAGGACAATTTACAATGACCAACTGGTACTTGTTTGGACTGTGGGAGGAAACCCACATGGTCACGGGGAGAACATACAAACTTTTTATGGATAGCAGTGGGAGTTGAACGGGATCGCTGGTACTGTAAAGCGTTGTGCTAGCCACTATGCTACCGAGTGTTTTTCTTAGCCATGCCAACCCTCTGAAAGATCGACCTAAAAGTAATTCCACTTAATCCCTCAATTGCACAATTTTTGTTTTACTCTGTAAGTATATATACAAATCCCTTCAGGAACATATTACTGATTCTGTTTCTGTCCCTCTTGTGAGTACTACAGTCCATAGCATTACAACAAACTAGCTACAGCTAATCGTGACTCATATTCCCACAGGTTCTCCTACTAATTAAGCCTATGAATTTCTACAAGGAGAAACACTTCCAACTGGCTTCTTCCAACAGACTCCCTCATATTATACTTATATAATCGCTCTTAATGGTCTCCCCTGACTCTAAATTGCTAGACTGCTTGTACTTACATAATGAAAGGGCAAGAATATCTTCCATATAAAATTCTGGAACATTTTACTTAGAGAAACAGCTGCTCTGGCTCAGCAAGCCACATCACTTAGTTATAGACATCCATTAGTCTTGTGAGACCAGGCCTGGGCAAGGTTGTATGGAAGATTGGCAGTTGCCCGTGCTGCAAGTCTCCCCTCTCCACGCCACCGATGTTGTCCAAGGGAAGGGCACAAGGGCCGATACAGCTTGACACTGGTGTTGTTGCAGAGCAATGTGTGGTTAAGTGCCTTGCTCAAGGACACAATACGATGCCTCAGCTGAGGCTCGAACTAGCAACCTTCAGATCACTAGACCGACACCTTAACCACTTGGCCACGCGTCAACACTCCCACCTATTTAATCCTAGTTTAATCACAGGACAATTTAAAATGACCACTTAACCTGCTAACTGGTACGTCTTTGGCGTGTGGCAGGAAACAGAGGAAAGCCACATGCTCACGGGATGAATGTACAAACTGCTTTACAGAAGATGCTGGAATTGAATTCCATGCCTTCATAATTTTATTACCTTTATTTGTCACAAGTACATCAAAATATTGAAACATACAGTAAAATATGTCATTCGGATCAAATCAAATCAGCAAGGATAGTCCACAAGTGACACCACGGTTTTGGCACCAACATAGCATGTCCATAGCTAACTACCCTAACCATTCATCCTTGGACCGAGGGAGGAAGCCCATGCAGTCAGGGGGGACATACAAACTCTGTACAGATGATGACAGAATTGAACTCCGACACCTCAAGCTGTTGCCTCAATGCTACTGTGGCACCCCAATACACTGAACACAGCAACTAGATTAATTGCTTTCTGTGAATTATTGCTGCATGAAGGTTAATGGCAAAATGAATGAAAGCATAGTTGTTAGGCATGCATGAGAGAGAATAACTTGCAGAGGTACTGAAAAATAAGGGGAGACTTGAACTACTGGGATTGCTCCCCTTGAATGATACATGGACCCTACGAGCTAAAAAGAACCCCTCTATATTGTTATAAAGCAGCTTAAAGTTGTTAAATGTGCCCAATGACATGTGTCTCAAATAACCTCTGACAAACAAGTCCACTCCAGGCCTTCACATGTGGCTCAGCTAGAAAGCCCAGCAGAACCATTTCTACTGATAGAAGAAGGAGCAATGGCAGGTAACTGGGACCTTAAAACCAGTTACTTTGGGAAGATGGGGCTAGTTGGCAACTCATCCAGGAGAAGAAAAACTCTGATCTCAAACCTCCACTACCTTGTGGCGATAACCACTCATGGGGAAGGTTTCGGGAGTAGGCCCCAGGGGAAGAATCCAAAGCTGGAGTCCCTACGTCAATTTCAATCACTGACTGGCAGCTCCTGTGAATCTGCTGGTAACAAACTGTATCAGTCTTTGCTGTTCCTTTGGGTTCATCAGATGCGTGGAGAGGAGGAGCCTGAAACATGGGCAGCAGCTTACTCTCCATATTGTACCAACCGACCAGGTTTGTGTATCTAGATAGCTAGGGTGCAACATTCATGGTTGACCCTGACCAATGGAGGCCTCACATACAACAGATATATAAATAATTCTCTTCTCCAACTATTTCAATTTTCAAGCTAAGTTTCTTATTGAAGTACACATGTATCACCATATATCAACTGGAGGTTTATTTTCTAGACCCGGATCTGGGCCGTACCCTCCAAATATCTGGACCAGCATCTGGGTTTTTTTGCGCTACCTTACTTTCCATTTTCCTATTTTCTATTTATGATTTATAATTTAAATTTTTAATATTTGCTATCGATTTGTAATCCAGGAAGTGGGAAGCGCAGAATCAAATATTGCTGTGATGATTGTACGTTCTAGTATCAATTGTTTGGCGACAGTAAAGTATAAAGTATATTTTTTGCAGGTATTCACAAGGGATCGGAGAAATATGAAATAATCAATGAAAAACTGCACACAAGCAACCAATGTCCAAAAGAAGTCTAATTGTGCAAATAAAATGAATAAATATATTAATAAATAATACTGAGATCACGAGTTTAAGAGTCCTCGAAAGTAAGTCCACAGGTTGTGGGATCCATTCAGAATTGAGGTGAGTGAAGTTGTCCATGCTGGTTCCTGAGGCTGGCTGAAGGATAATAACTCTTGTTGGGCCAAGTGGTGTGGGACCAAAGGCTTCTGTACCTCCTTTCTGATGGCAGTAATGAGAAGAGAGCATTTAACCTAGCCATAAATTCCGTTTTTCTGTCTGACAATCTGCTGACACTGAATCAGATAGTTCACAACTTTGGCATCACATGTATCCCTTGGCAAAGGTTTGAAGCCTATATTTCAAGGTCAAGTTCAAGTTTATTGTTATCATAGGCATCCATATATAGGGAATAAATGTTGTGAAAATTAGCATCTTACAGCAGCAGCACTGTACATTATTAGACAAATACATACAGAAGTCAACATAAACTTAAATTAAGATAAATTATACATGACTTACATGTGTGCAAAAGTAAACAACAAAATTAACATAATGACACTAGTGCAAGATCGAGAGAGAAAAATCTGTAGTCCAAGATAGTGTTCAGGTTTTTCATGCTGGTTTGAACTTGATGACAGTGGGGAAGAAGCTGCTGTTGAATCTTGAAATATGGGTCACTAACTCTTGTACCTCTTGCCTGATGGCAGCATCAGGAAGAGGGCATGGCCCAGGTTGCTGTGCGTCCTTGATGATGCATGCCACCTTCCTGCAACATTGTCTCCTGCGGATGTCCTTGATTGTGAAGAGAAATGCACCCATGATGGAACTAGCTGAGTTCACCACTCTTTGTAGACTCCTATGTATTGGAGCTCCCATATCAGATCATGATGCAAACAGTCAGAATACGTTCCACTGTATATCTGCAGAAGATGTCAAATCTCCATAAACCTTGAAGAAAGGAAAAAGACTGACTTGCCTTCTTCATTGTTGCATCTATGTGCTGGGCCCAGGAAAGGTCCTCCGAGACATTGATACCCAGTAGCCTGAGGTTCCTGACTTTTTTCGAAACATACCCTTCTGTGAGGACTGCCACATGTGGTCTGATTTCCTCTTCCAAATTTCAAGTTTAAGTTTGTCACCACCCTCTGGCTAAATAAATTTCTCTGCATTTCTGTTTTAAGTGGATGCCCCTCTATCCTGAAGCTGTGTCCTCTTGTCCTAGACTTCCCCACCATGGGAAACATCCTTTCCAAATCTACTCTGTCTCATCCTTTCAACATTCAAAAGATTTCAGTGAGATCCCTCCTCATCCTTCTAAATTCCAGTGAGTACAGAGCCAGAGCGATCAAATGTTCCTCGTATAATAACTCTCATCTCTGGATTCATCCTTCTGAACCTCCTCTGAGCCCAGTCCAATGCCAGCACATCTTTTTTAGAACTGTTCAAAATAGTCAAGATGAAGTCTTGCCAGTGCCTTATAAAGTCTCTGCAACACTTCACTGTTCTTGTATTCTCAACCTCTTGAAATGAATGCTAACATTGGATTTGCATTCCTCGCCACTGACTCTACCTGCAGGTTAACATTTAGAGTGTTCTGCACAAGGACTCTCAAGTACCTTTGCATCACAGATTTTTGGAATTTTTTCCCCATATAGAAAATAGTCTGTACATTCGCAAACACGAGGAATTCTGCAGATGCTGGAAATTCAAGCAACACCCATCAAAGTTGCTGGTGAACGCAGCAGGCCAGGCAGCATCTATAGGAAGAGGTACAGTCGACGTTTCAGGCCGAGACCCTTCGTCAGGACTAACTGAAGGAAGAGTTAGTAAGAGATTTGAAAGTGGGAGATCCAAAATGATAAGAGAAGACAGGAAGGGGAGGGATGGAGTCAAGAGCTGGACAGGTGATTGGCAAAAAGGATATGAGAGGATCATGGGACAGGAGGCCCAGGAAGAAAGAAAAGGGGGAGGGGGGGAAAAGCCCAGAGGATGGACAAGGGGTACAGTCAGAGGGACAGAGAGAGAAAAAGGAGAGAGAGAAATAGAATGTGTGTATATAAATAAATAAAGGATGGGGTACGAGGGGGAGGTGGGGCATTAGCGGAAGTTTGAGAAGTCAATGTTCGTACCATCAGGTTGGAGACTACCCAGATGGAATATAAGGGTGTTGTTCCTCCAACCTGAGTGTGGCTTCATCTTTACAGTAGGGGAGGCCATGGATAGACATGTCAGAATGGGAATGGGACGTGGAATTAAAATGAGTGACCATTGGGAGATCCTGCTTTCTCTGGTGGACAGAGCGTAGGTGTTCAGCAAAACGAGTTTTCTCTGGCGGACAGCACCTACACTCTCTAGGCTATGTTTGGGATTGATTCCGTTGGTGCTGCGTGATTACCCTGAGCAATGAACCAGTGGTGCAGATATTTGTACTCCGGATGAATTGTTAATTCACCTGTTAAGTACTGTTAAAGGTGCGCTTGTGAGCGGAGGTTTTGATAAAATGGCTGGCACAGCTCTCGCTTTAATGCAGACCAGCGATGAGGTAGCGGTAGCTGGGGGCAGAGATTTCAAAGACAAGGTTCTCTTGTTTCTGAGGAGTGAGGGGAAAGAGTGGTCAGACTTGGAATGTCTAATTAGTCCACGTCCCCCAGTGAAGAGTAAGAATTCTTCACCGCCCTTACTTCTCTGGCGAATAAATGGAAATATCAGAATCAATGTTCCAGCTATGGCAGGCTCTGCCTACTCTCTGGAATAACACCCATCCCTAAAGGGGAGGAGGAGTATGAGACTTGGGCGGAGCGTATCTCTCAGTTGTTAGATGAGTGGCAGTGCTCTGATAATGAAAAGCGACACAGATTGGTTGGAAGTTTGAATGAGCGGGCCGCTGACATTGTAAGAGCTGTCAGGTTGAAATCTCCTGTAGCAACAGCTGTCAATTATCTGCAAGCACAAGAACTGGACAGTGCTTTTGGTCCGACTGGAAGCCCAATGGAGCTCATGGTGGGGTTTCAGAACATGCATCAGAGAAGGGGGAGAAGCTTTCTGCTTTTATTTTTCGGCTAGAGAGGCAGTGAAATTGCTTGCAGCGCAGATGGGTCATTCAGGCGGCTGAGGTGGATCAGTTAAGAATGGATCAGATAGCCAGAGGTGCCCAGTCCCATGTCCTGATTGCTTGGGGTCTCTGAAAGTCTCATAAGACGCGCCCCCCTCCACCTTTTGTTGAGCTGATCAGAGAGGTACGGGAGGAGGAGAATGCGGTGGAGGCGCGGGAGGACTCCGTCAGCAGGGTATAGTCTTCAGTAGTAGTCCCTTGTGATGAAGTGACCACAGGTAGCCTACCCTGGGGAGCGGTAGAGGAGATTGTGGTAGAGTTGAGAATAGTGATATGTCTGTTGATATCAGCGGGTGTGACCCCCCCCCATATGATGGATCTGATGGGGGGGGCAGATCCCCCAAGGGGACGAACAATGCGGAGGGCTGCTGGCAGCAGGTGTCACGCCTGAAGGAGAGTGAGCCCCCGGGTACCTCAACAGGGAGAGCCGTTGGGAAAACCTAGAGGAGAAACAGTGAGGGAACGGCCTCAGGTCTCTGGGGGAACACATTCCCAGCAATGTACCAAGGAACTCCCGAAATCAAAAGGCCCAATTCCTGAAAGCTTAGTGGGTCCACGCTCCAGTGTGTCGCTATGGATAGAGGGTATTTGTGCTAAAACCATACTCAACACAGGGTCACAGGTCACGTTGTTGTACTCTTCGTTTTACAACTGGTATCCGAAGCATCTACCATTGACACCATTCAGAGCACTAGAGATCTGGGGGCTTAGTGATACTGATTATCCATATGACAATTATTTCTCAATGAAGTTGGAGTTCTTGGAGGCCGATGTGGGAGTGTCTGAGGTCCTTGATACAGTGGTGCTGGTTTGTCTGGACTCTGTTGAGACGGGCGGTGTCTCAATTTTGGTGGGGACCAACACCCCTCTTGTGAGGAGGCTCATGGGGGCCTGCAAGGAGAAGGCTGGCGAGAGCTTTCTGGGAACATTGTCTGTGTACCCAGGGTTTCGAGCTGCTTTTAAAGAAGTACGTGACAACCTTGGGCCAGATACCAAATTTAAATGAGGGACTGTGTTGTTCATCCAGTCAAAGCCAATGGTGGTTCAGCCCGGGGAAGTAGTGAGAGTGATGGGGACCCCCAAATTTCCCGGAGTGCCTGAGGGCGAACCCCTCTTAGTGGACACTCCGGAAGACCATGAGGAGGAGTCAGGATTTCCTGCTGGGGTACTGGTGAGGCCTAAATTGCAGAAGCCCTCGGTTGTACAGGAACGCAGGATGGCAGTGATTGTCAGGAACACTACGAAGAGGGAGGTCACCTTCAAGTGGGGGATGCCCTTGGGGCATTTGTTCCCAGTGATGGTAATGTAGTGCCCCTGTGAGACACGCCAGGGAGAAACTATTGGAAAAGGGGGGAAAGTTGACTTCTGAGTCATTCAACTTTGGGGACTCCCCGGTTCCTGCAGGTTGGAAGAGGAGGCTGGTAGAGAAGATGTTGAAGCTGGAAAGTGTCTTCTCCACTGACGAGTTTGATGTGGGTTGTTCCAAGAGCACGCGTCACACTATCCAGGTGACTGAGGATGCCCCGTTCAGAGAAAGGTCATGGCAACTGGCCCCAGCAGAGGTGGAGGACATTCAGCAGCATTTGTGTATGTTGAAGAAAGCTGGGGTCATAACCGAGTCCCGAAGCCCCTATGCGTCCCCAGTAGTAGTGGCCCGAAAGAAGAATAGGACGGTACGGATGTGTGTGGACTACATCCCTGACCAGCATACTGTCCCGAGGATTGAAGACGCGCTGGCCTGCCTAAGTGTTCTGAAGTGGTTCAGTGTGTTGGACTTGAGGAGTGGATATTACCAGGTCCCCAGGAGTGGGGCCGACAAAGAGAAAATGGCATTTATATGTCCCCTGGGATTTTTCCAGTTCAAAAGCATACCCCAGGACATCTCGGAGGCTCCTGTAACCTTCCAGCGGGTCATGGAGAAGACGGTGGGGGATATGAACTTGCTTGAGGAATTGGTATATCTGGATGATCTCATAGTATTTGGGTCCACCTTGGAAGAACATGAAGCGAGGCTGCTGAAGGTGCTGGGCCACCTGAAAGCTGAAGGGGTAAAACTTTCCCTGGACAAGTGCCAGTTCTGCCAAATGTCTGTTAGCTATGTTGGGCACATTGTCTCACGAAATAGGGTAGCTACAGACCCAGCTATGATCGAGGCGGTTACCACTTGGCCAAGACCCCAGACTGTGAGCGCTGTGCGCTCATTCCTCAGGTTCTGTGGTTACTATTGGAGGTTTGTGAAATGCTACGCAAAAGTGAGTTACCCTTTAAATCAGCTTCTGTGTGGTTACCCTCCCTTGGAGAAGAAAGGGAGGGAGAAGAAAAGACAGGAGGGTGAGGAGTATCTTAGCCCATCGGAGCCCTTTGCACCGAGGTGGGATGCAAAATGTGAGGAGGGTTTTCGTCGCTGAAGGAGCTGCTGACCCAGGCTCCAGCGCTGGCTTTTGTGGACCCCTGATTACCATATGTTCTGCACACAGATGCCAGCTGAGAGGGTTTAGGGGGCGTACTGTATCAGGATCAGGGCTCCTGGATGAGGCCCGTTGCGTTTCTCAACCGGAGTCTGTCGCCCTCCAAGAGAAACTATCCCAGGCACAAGTTGGAATTTCTGGCATTGAAATGTGTGGTGGTGGACAAACTGAGTGACTACCTCTACAAGGCCAAGTTTGAGGTGAGGACGGACAACAACCCCCTAACCTATATCCTGACCTTGGCGAAACTGGATGCCTCAGGCCATCGGTGGTTGGCAGCATTGTCTGCCTATGATTTCAGCCTGAAGTTCCGGCCGGGGAGCCAGAACATTGATGCGGATGCTTTGTCCCGATGGATGCATGAGGGACTGGTCAGGGATGAGGAGTGGGAAAATGTTCCTGACCTGGGGGTGAAGGCCCTGTGTCAGTTTGCCATCACCGTGAAGGCAGAGGAAAAGGAGGGGCAGAGCGAGCGGTGGATCAATTGGGGGATTCTGATGATGCGATTCCCCAAGTTTATTGTAACCTGACTGCTCTGAAGACAAATCAGCTGCTGGAATTGAGTTCTGGGGAACTGGCTGCTGCTCAGTGAGATGATCTAGGCATTGGTACCATTTGGGCGGCGGTCGAAAAAGGAGACATGGCTCAGGCGGAGAGGACGAAACATGCTTTGGTGCCTCCATTACTACGAGAATGACCTCAGTTGGAGTTGAAGAACCAGACCTTATACCAGGTCATGTCACCCCGAGACCGACCCCGGCATTGCCAGCTGGTTCTGGAAGGAGATTTTTCGCGGGCTTTTGCCAGGGAGAGATGAGGAAAGAAGATGTGAACGGAGAGATCTGGTAGACCACCAGATGGGGTAGACTTGGAGTGAGGGTCCGAAGGGCAGCAACGATCGGAGGAGGTCGATGGTGGACGATCAACTTATCAGTGAACTTCGCCTTTGCGCAACAGACTGTTTAACAAGATCGGGCCCTTTTTTTTCCTTGTTTTTCGTTTCTTTACTAACCATATAGTCAAAGTAAGAATTATAAAGTTAAATCGTTTAATCGCATATTGTGTACTGTTTGTTATTTCAGGATACTGATTTGCAACAGGGGACACATCGCGCAGCATCCACCCAAATGAGATTTCTTAAGTTTGCCCAGGCCGGGGGCTATCACCCTCTAAGTTAAGCCGTGAGCCGAAGTGAGAGTTATACCAAAGTGCATGATCATGTATTTTCCAACATCGTATTTCATTTGCCATTCTCTTGCCTGTATTCCTAAACTGTCTATGTCTTTCTGCAGCCGACCTGTTTCCTCAACACTACCTGTCCCTCCTCCAATCTTTGTATCATCTGCAACCTTGGCAACAAAGCCATCTATTCCATCATATAAATCATTGCTATACAGCATAAAAAGAATTGGTCCCAACACCGTCCCCTGTGGAACATCACTATTCACTGGCAATCAAGCAGACAAGGATCTTTTTTATTCCCACTCGCTGCCTCCTATCAATGAGCCAATACTCTAACCATGACAGTAACTTACCTGCTATGCCATGGACTCTTAGCTTGGTAAGTAGCCTCATGTGTGGAACCGTGTCACAGGCCTTCTGAAAGTCCAAATATCCAACACCTATAGCAACCCCTTTGTCTATCATACATGTAATCTCCTCAAAGAATTCCAACAGGAAACAGGAAATTCCCTGAAGGAAACCATGCTGATTTTATCCTATCTTATCCTGTGTTACCAGGCACTCCATCACCTCATCCTTAACAATTGACTCCAACATCTTCCCAACCACTGAGGTCAGGCTAACTGGTCTATAATTTCCTTCCTCCTTTCTTAAAGAATGGAGTGGCATTTGCAATTTTCCAGTCCTCTGCACCAGGCCAGAGTCCAATGATTTTTGAAAGATCATTACTAATGCCTCCACAATCTCTACCGCTATCTCTTTCAGAACCCTACAGCGCAGTTCATCTGGCCTGGGTGACCTATGTACCCATAGGACTTTCAGCTTCTTGTGCAACTTCTCTCTTGTAATAGTAACTGCACTCACTTCTCTTCCCTCACACCCTTCAACATCTGGCACACTGCTGGTGTCTTCCAAGTGAAGACTGATGCAAAATACTCATTTCGTTCATCTGCCAACTCCTTGGCCACTGATATTATTTCTTCAGCCTAATTTTCTAGCGGTCCTATATTCACTCTGATCTCTGTTTTATTTTTTTACATACATGAAAAAGCTTTTACTATGCACTTCGATATTGTTTGATAGCTTGCTTTCATATTTCATCCTTTCCCTCCTAATGATTCTTTTAGTTGCTCTCTGTAGGGTTTTAAAATCTTTCCAATTGCCTGTCTTCTCACTAATTTTTGCTTTGTTGTATGCACTCTCTTTTGCTTTTACATTAGCTTTGACTTCCCTTGTCAGTACTATTTTGCGATTTGAGTATTTCTACATTTTTGGAATACACATGTCCTGCACCCCCCTCATTTTCCCCCCTAAACACACACTTTTGCTGCTCTGGTGAAGTCCCTGCCAGGAGCTCCTTCCAATTTAAATTGGCCAACTCCTCTCTGATACCACTGTAATTTCCTTTTCTCCACTGAAATACTGTTACGTCAGACTTTGCTTTCTCCCTATCAAATTTCAAGCTAAACTCAATCATATTATGATCACTGGTTCTTAAGAGTTCTTTTACCTTTAGCTCCCTAATCACCTCTGATTCATTACATAACACCCAATCCAGTATAGCTGATCCCCTATAAGTTTCAACGACAAACTGCTCTAAAAAGCCATCTCTTAGGCATTCAACAAACTCACTTTCTTGAGATCCATTCCCAACCCGATTTTCAGAATCGACCTGTATGTTAAAATCTCCCATGACTACCATAATATTGCCCTTTTGACTCATCTTTTCTATTTTGTTTTTGTAATCAGTAGTCTACATGCCAGCTACTGTTGGCAGGCCTGTATATACTGTAACTGCCATCAGCGTCCTTTTACCCTTGCAGTTTCTTAACTCAACCCACAAGGATTCAACGTCTTCCGATCCGATGTCACATCTTTATACTGCTTTGATGCCATTCTTTACCAGCAGAGCCACATCACCCCCTCTGCCTACCTTCCTATCCCTCCGATACAACACGTAACCTTGGACATTCGGCACCCAACTACAACCATCCTTCAGCCATGAGCCAGTGATGGCCACAATATCAAACCCAACAATCTGTAAAAGTGCAACAAGATCATCCACCTTATTTCTTATACCCCGTGCGTTGAGGTATAACACTTTGAGTGCTGCATTTGTTACCTTTTTTGGATCCACATCCCTGATATACTGATACTCACCCTACTGGCTCCAATTATGTCCTATCATTTGTCTGCCCTGCCTATCAGTCTGACTGCATGGTATCTTTGATTTTTATCATTCGTCCTATCCTGAGTCCCTTTACTGCAGTTCCCACCTCTCAGCTAAATTAGTTTTAACCTTTCCCAACAGCTCTAGCAAACCTGCCCACAAGAATATTGGTTCCCCTCGGGTTCAGGTGCAACCTGTCCCTTTTGTACAATTTATACCTCCCACAGAAGAGATCCCAATGATCCTAGAAGCTGTCCCCCGCACCAGCTTCTCAGCCACACATTAATTTGCCAAAGCATCCTGTTTCTACCCTCACTGGTGCATGACACAGGCAGCAATCCAAAAATTACTACCAGGGTGGTCCTGCCTTTCAGCTTTCTACCTAGCTCGGTAAATTCTCTTCTCAAGGCCTCTTTGCTTTTCCTTCTTATGTCTTTGTTACCAATATATACCAAGACGTCTGACTGGTCTCCCTCCCTCTCCAAAATGTTGTAATGTGATCCGAGACATCTGTGACGTTGCTCCCTGGAAGGCAACGTACCTTTCACGTCCAGATAATCTCCTGTCTGTTCCCCTGACTATTGAGTCCCTTATCACTACCACGCCGCTCTTCTCCCTCTATCCCTTCTGCACCATGGACCTATGCTCCGTGCCAATAACCCAGTCTCCGTGGCATTCCCCTGGAAGATCATCCCCCACAACAGTGTCCTAAACAGTATATTATTTTTGAAGGGAAAGCCACAGGGGTGCTCTGCGCTAACTGCCTATTCACATTTCCATTTCTCCTGACAGTCACCTAGCTATTCACCTCCTGCAACTTCATGGTGACTACTTCCCTGTAACTCTGATCGATTATCTCCTCACTCTCCCATACAAGCCGAAGGTCAGCCAGCTGCTGCTCCAGATCCCCAACACGGTCTTCAAGGAGCTGCAGCCGAATGCACTTCATGCAGATGTAGTTCCCTGGGAGACTCTGGGTCTCCCAAGACTCCACCATCCAGCATGAAGAACACACATTTACTACACTAGGTAGAGTAAGAGAGGGAAAAAAAAGGAACCTTAACAGAAGTTTACTCAAAGCCAATGCCTCTTTCAAGCCAAAGCCTCCTTTGAGCCTAAGCCTGACGTTCCCACTCTCACCACTGGCCTACTCCCAACAATGGCCGCCCTGCTTACCCCTTCTGTACTTTAAACAAGCATCACTTTCGGAATAAGCCTGAATGCCCGCAAATCTCTCCTTTTAAACCAGTGTCGCCAACCTGCGAGAAATCTCGTCACTATGGCCTGCCCCTGCGGCTGGTTGGACCATAATAGTTCCACGGTCTCTCCATTTTAGAGATTAATAAGTATTTACCTCATTAACTAATCATCCTTTCAGCTTAATACCAGGTGCAGACAAGAGTTGCCCTCCATTTCGAAGTGAAGAGGAGTAGAGCTACTACGACCGTGATGCTTCAATCCCTATGGCAAGTCGGCACTCTCGATGTTGCCAGTGGGTTTGGAGTGGTGACAAGGAGGGAGGGTAGGTACATCATCGGAGTCATCAGGTGGGCACCCTCCTTCTTTGACGTTTCGTTGATAAGCCCACGATGTCTTCAGAGGGCTCAACGGTGCTACCTGGCGTCCCAGATACACCCCCCTCAGTTCCATACCCTCCTGTCTTCATCTTGCAGCCCATTTGTCTTTCCCTTTAATCCAAATCCAATTGCTGTTTTCTTCTGCTGCATTTGACAAGAACTTGATTGCTTGTTGGAGGGAGTGACCCCTCAACCCCACCTTCTTCAATAGACTGGTCGTAGATGTAGCAACGAATCCCCTGCATCCCCTTCTACAGGGAAAATCTTGGTCTTCTAGCCATTCTGGGCAGCTTTAATTGCATTGTGGTAACACAGAGATGTTAATTGCTTAACAAAATTCTAATTCCCCACAAAATCTATCTCACCATCTTGTCTAATCTGTGAAGACTGAAACAGTGGAACATGAAGCAATGAAATATTGAATAACTTTCAGCAAAAAGTCAATGTGTGTTAAGCACCAATGACTTCTGATGTATTTACCCAGAATCGTTTTTGTTTTGCTCTCCACTCAAGGGGATGATGTTTTAAGCTTTGTTTCCATGGTGACAGATCCTATTGGGATCTCAAACAAATGGTTTCTCTTTCCTCACGTAACAAAGAAACTATGAGCTGAAATTTTGAAACTTTTTTGAACCTTGATCCAAAATCTGATTGATCTGAAACACTGTGGTTTTAAAATTTTGAACTATGTGGACCATAAGAATGGTTCTAAGGTAGTGACAGACCATTATTTAATTATTTAGCTATACTCCATGGAGTATGCCCTTCTGCCCCTTCCAGGCATGCTGCCCCAGCAACCCCTGACAAACTCAATTAACCCTAATATAATCACTGGACAACTTACAATGACCAATTAACCTACCTGTTATACGTTTGGACAGTGAGAGGTAACTGGAGCACCTGGAGGAAATCCATGTTGTCAAGGGGAGAATGTACAGAGATTCCTTACAGAATGGCGCTGGAATTGATCTCAGAACTCTGGAATTCCCTGAGCTGTAATGGCATCCTGATTGGCACTCCACTGGCATTACGGTCTCAGCTTCTTTGGATTGCTTGGACTATTCAAAAATAAACAGAGTCAGTTTTTATCCTGTAAGCATGCCATGTGATTGCTACAACAGTTAGTAATCCTTGGATGACCTTCCTGCTCATCTGTTTTTGACCTATTTTAGGGCCACTCTATGGCTGAATCAGAAGAGTGTGGGGTCATCATACTTGAATACAAATGGCAATCCATTGTATTATTGAAAGAATGTTGCACCATTAACATGAAGCCTTGTCAGGTGGACAGAAATGTACACATGGTATTAAGTTGAAAAAGAGCATAGTTCAAGTTTGCTTATTGTTATTCAACCGTACACATGTTTTGTAGCCTGGGAAAAAGACACACACAGGACAACAAATACCTTTTCAGGTCTTTAATTCCTTTACCTGTTTTAGATATTTTAATGCAGAAACAGAGTGTCAAAATGAAAACAACAAAATTAATTTAAAAAAAACATTCTTGCTGTTACAAGCTCAGCTTAATTTCAGTCCACACCCTTGTGTATCAACTAGTTACGTATGTAGTAAGAAAATAAGTAAAACAAAATATACAAAACCAGTATGGTTGTGTAATTCTAAAAAGCAATACAAACAACATGAGGATCCCACCAACCCTATACCTTATACACAACATCAAAAATATGAACAAATATAACTCATCATAACTAAGAGATACACTCACATTGGCACACATGTGCTTAATTTCCAAACACATATAGGCTAAACCCTGAAACGAGTTCTCCTTGCTCACGCTACATGAACAGATATTAACGCATTCACCTTACTCCATTACATTCGGTCATGAAACAATAAAGTAAGACAAAAATGAACTTTTACAAGAACTTATACACTATATAGCCTTGTAGTTGAATTACTAGAAAGACTAACCTACTAGGCTGATAAGGAACTTCACACAACCGTGCTATCCAGCGCCGATACCTTACTCATGAAAATCTAAAACATCCACATGTAAAATATGTCAAATGACCAATATTCTAGACGTACAAACAAGTATAAATAAATTTATATAAATATTATAGATATTATCCACTTTTCCTCACCATATCTGGGAAAACACTCAACATTCTTTCTAGAACCTTGTAACTTTATTTCACTCCACACGTGCGTAATAACATCATCGTTTTATTTTAAAGGCACAGGCAGCTATCAGCATTATCAGCGTGAATACATAAGTGCAGTTTAACAATAAACTATGATATTCAACGGTCACATGTATACTAGCAAACGAAACAATGTTCCTCCAGCCCAAGGTGCACAACACACATACACAAATAAATTAGCAAATAATAAGGTGCAAAAGAAGTTAAAAAAAATAAACAGTATAATGCTCCTGGTGCTTCATACGCTACTAGACCTGGGTGGTGTCAGGGAGTTCAGTAGTCTCACACCCTGCCAGAAGGAGCTGTTTCCAATCCTAATAGTCTTTGTCCTAATGGTACGTCCTGCTTGATGGTGGAGGGTCAGAGTGATTTTTGGATGGATGGAAGGGATCACTGACAATGCTAAGGGCCCCACGCATGCAGCATTCCTGATAAATATCTCAAATAAGTGGGAAAGTGATGCAAGTGATCCTCCCAGCAGTCCTCACAATCTTTTGTAGGGTCTTATGGTTGGAGGTTTACAACTCCTGTGCCAAATGGTCAGGGCAGTCTCAATGGTGCTCCTGTAAACATTGATTAAATGGCGGTGGGGGTGGAGGGGGGGGGGGGTCCTTGCTCACCTCAGTCTCCTCAGGAAGTGTATCACTTACCAAAGTTCTTTTCTCAGTCAATATGATGAAAGAGAAACCTGTGGTCATTTTCACATCGGTATTTGTGGAATTGGTTGCTGTATTTGCACATTGCAACAGTGTTGTATCTCATTGGCTGCATAATGACAGAAACAACCTGACAGCATGAAGGCTATTATATAATTGCAGGATTTTTTGTAAGCATACCAAGATCATTGTCTTGTTTAAAGATAAGGATTAGCTTTATTTGTCACAAGTACATCAATATTCAAAATATATACTTAATGTGTCATGTCAAATCAGCAAAGACAATCTGCAAGAGTCACCGTACTTCCAGCACCAACATAGCATGTGCACCAGCTTACTATATATCTTTGAAACTGAGAGCAAAGCAGACCCGGCAGAGACAACCCAGTCATGGGAAGAATGTACAAACTCCTTACAGAGAGCAGCGGGAATTGAACCCTGATCAATGATTAGTGGGGTTATAAAGTGATGGCGCTAATCAGTACACGGCCGTGCCACCAGCCAACCTGCCATTTCCACATCATCATACAAAACTCAACACAGATTAAGGATGAAATACGGGACTGCTCTGATTAAACGGCTGCACAATGAACACCAAACATTTCCTTTACAATATATCCACTTATATAGCACTTCAAATATGTCCCTCAGTGTTACAAAGATGTTTCTCAGGTACCTTATTAAGCAGGAAAAATATGTGTTATCCTAAAGAGATTGGAATGAAAAACAGAATGCAAATTGGTCAAATTGGCAAGTAATATCTCAGAATGCAGGATTCAGAATTGTGTGCGACAAGCCGGAGGTTCCAGCATGAATTAACCATCCATGCAAGCAGATAGAGCGATGGAAGGAGAAATCCAATGCAAGCTAATGTAGAGTGCCAAAAACTGGAAGGGGGGAGGATTAAAAACAAACAATAGCATGCATTTCAGGAACAGTGCTAAGAGCACTCTTGCTGAGCAGTAATTTTCAAATCCAATGGGATGTTGAATTACAATGTCAGAACAGTAGAAATAGTAGAAATGAAACACTATTCTGCTCTAGTCAGAAGCAGCAAGAAATAGATTTAAGCATTGGATTAAGTGTTGTAAAGAACTACATTACTATTAGAGGAATGAGATATTGAGAAAGGCTGAAGAGTTGTGAACAATTCACCTGAAATGGTAGCACTTAAGAGGATTATTACGCTGTTTCGGACATGGATAACCTACTATATTGCATTCTATTACACAAGGGACACATGTTCAGACAGCTAGAGACCAACATTAGGACAAATAACATAACCTTTTGCATGTGAAATGGACATTGCCATCAAGCGAAACTCCTTGGAAATACTTCATCAAAAGATGGATGTTACTGTACCCTGCAGGTCATCAGGACCTCCTGATGTGGTGTGCTGAAAAACCTTCTTTACCCATTATTACCTTGTAATGATAAATAGAGTCATAGAATCTTAGAAAAGTAGAACACAGAAACAGGTCCTTCAGCCCATCTAGTCCATGCTGAACCATTTAAATTTCCTACTCCCATCAACCTCCACAATTACTATAGCCCTCCATATCGTGACCATCCATGTACCTACCCAAACTTCAATTAAACATTGAGATCAAGCTCACATGCACCACTTGCACTAACAGCTCGATCCACACTCTCAAGACGTTCAGAATGAAGAAGTTTCCCCTCATGTTCCCCTTAAACTTTTCACATCTCACCTACAACCCATGATCTCTCATTGTAGTCCCACCCAACCTTCATGGAAAAAGCCTGCTTGTATTTACCCTATCTATACTCCTCATAAGTTTGTTTACCTCTATCAAATTTCCCAACAATCTTCTACATTCCAAGAGATAAAGTTCTAACCTATTCAATGTTTCATTATAACTCAGGTCCTATAGTCCCAGACACATCCTTGTAATTTTTCACTGTACTCCTTCAACCTTATTTATTAAATAATCTCAGTAAAAATGCAGAACAGCACAACTCTAGGATTCCTCTATCCTGGGCCAGTTTTTCAGTCTTTCAATGTGTAGCCCATTGATGGTCCTCCCATTCCCAGGAGTGAGGCTGTTGGAGCCTCCGTTGGCGTTTCTAGAGCATTGGATTTATAGAGGATGGAGTTGCTAACCCCATCCCCAATCCTCCTCCTTTTGCAGCCGGACCTGGGGCCATCTATAAGGGAGGTGATCCTAAGATTGAAGAACATGATTTCATCACCCACTGCCATTTCTGTTATGCAGTAAAACAAATATTTGTCCGGAAGTTTGAGAACACGCCAAAGGAAGTGATAGAATTGTGCAAATGAGATGGGTGAAAGACTGTTTGGATTGTTACAGTGTAATGCCGGATCAAATTAATTTGTGACCAAGATTTTGTCAAACGTGATGAGGTAACGGATATTTTCACCTCTGGATACAGGCTCAGGAATTTGCTGCTAACACGTGTGATATGGGTGAGACCAGAATGTCTGGTACTTGATGTTGGGAAAATTCAAGTGAGAGTGCAGCAGACCGCTGGGTGACTGGGGTTGGGTGGTTAGAAATGGTGGATTAGAGATATTGGTTCATATGTATTGACTTGTGTTTCCTCTTTTTTTCCAGTAATGGACTCCTCACCTGGTCCCTCAATATCACCTCCCTGAATAAGAAGGCAAAGAAGTTTTTCCACTTCCTGAGGAGATTGAGCCAAGTGAGGCTCCCTACACCCCCCCCCACCCCCACAACTCCCTGCCACCTCCATCTTAACTGAATTGTACAGGAGCACATTGAGACTGCCCTGACAAGCTGCATCTCCATCTGGTATGGGAGCAGCCAAGCATCGGACCAGAGGTTCCTACGAAGGACTGTGAGAATGGCCGAGATGATCACAGGGGTCTCCTTATTACCCATCGGGGACATTTATCAGGAGTGCTGCATATACAGAGCTCTTAGTATCATCAAGGATTCCACCAGTGCATCCAGAATCTTCTTTGACATCCTACCATCAGGCAGGAGCTTCCGACATATACGCATAAGAATGGTCAGGATGGGAAACAGCATCTTTCCTCAGCCCATTAGGTTCTGAACCGCATTCAAAGTGTCACTAGATAATTTGTACTGTACCCTCCAATATTTAATTTATGCAATATACTTTGTTTATCTATGCATAATTTATTTGTAGATTTAGTTCTTACATTCCTAAGTTATAAGTGCTATGTGTACTAATGTGGTCCAGAGAAACATTGTCTCATTCATGTATATAGTTAACTGACTATAAACTTGATGTCTTGACATTGGGATGCAGGTCAGCCATGAAATTAGGTTATTTCTCAAGTTCAAGTCCAAACTCAAGTTTACTGTCATCTAACTCTATATATGTACAGCCAAATTAAACAACCTTTCTATGGACCACAGTGCTGGCATAATTCATATATCACACACAGCTCACAAAACAAAATGTTACTATCGGTAATTAGATAAAATATAATTCAAAATGCACATAGTGCACAGCACAGGTAAACAGGACACTGAGTTCCTCCAGCATTTTGTGTCTGTGGCTTTGGATTTGCAGACTATGTCACGCTTATGATTTGCTGCTCCACTGCAAAGCCTGTTCTGAGCTTGAACTGTGCCCTACCTCTGACCTAGAAATGCATGTAATTGTGTGTGGTGGTGGAGAGAAGAGTGGTCGAAGCCAAACCTCAGAGCAAGGACAAGGGAACAGAGGCTAGGAGATCAATTGGAGAAGAGGTGTAGGACTTCCTGCAAGTCTTCTGGTTCCATACATTGTTGTTTAGATAATAACAGCCCAGTAATAAGCACCTGCAGTGCAGCATAGTCCAATAGTCCAGAAGGAGTTCTGTGTTGGAAATTAACTCATCCTATGCCTGGTTGATGTAGAAATTGCACTGAAGTTACAAGGACTGGTTGAAATTTTCAAAAGATGTCAAAAATAAAAAAATTATTGTCACTATTCTTTGCTAATAGTAAAAAAAATCAATTAAATCACAATTAAAAATAAAATAAAATTATGCAATGGAATTTCCAGTCTGTGAGATATATATCTTTTTAATTTTAAAAATGCATCATGGTAACAGGCCTTTCCAGCCCAGCGAGTCCCATACCACACAATTTCACCATGTGACCAATTAACTTATTGACCCATACGTATTTGACATGTGGGAGGAAACTCACACATTTACAGGGAGAACACACACACTCCTTACGGCAGCTGCTAGGATTGAACCCAGGATACTGGTGCTGTAGAAGTGTTACGGTACCGTGCTGCACCAAAGAAATCAGTCATGATCGAATGGTAGAGCAGACTCGTGTATGTATGTAACTAAACACAACTGGAAATCAAGGTAAAGAAGGAGGTATTTATCGCTGCAGAAAGCTTGGTCAAAAAAATTAATTTTAAAGTAGGGACAAAATTTGGAAATTATAAATTTCAGGAGAAAAATAATGGGTATCTCCTTTTAAGTGAAGTTTAGAATACATTGTACAGCCATTTATTCGGCTGTTAATGAACTAAGCAGTCTGCTGCTGCGTTTTCTCAACAGTTAGATTGTTTTGTACACAAGCAGTTCCAACGTTATTCCCTTTATTCTTTGCTCATATGTATAAAACAGGAAATGTGGAATTTATACTATTTACTTATTAAGATACAGTGAGAAATGGCACTTCTGGCCTTTTGAGGCATGCAACACAACAAACCATGACTTAACCATAGCCTAATCATGGGACAAATTACAAAGGCCAATTAACCTACCAACCAATACTTCTTTGGACTGTGGGAGGAAACTGGAGCACCCAGAGGAAACACACACAGTCATGGGAAGAACATACAAATATAAAGGCAGCAGCAGGAATTGAACTCGGTCGTTGGTACTGTAAAGCATTGTGCTCACCGGTACATTGCTGTGCTGCCCTGTTAATGGTTTGGGAGTTAGTGTTTCTTTGTTGAACCTCTAAATTGGATGGAATGGCAACAAAAAATTATATATATCCTGTGGACAATAACATTTTACATTTATCATTTTCCTACATTTCAGGAGCCCTGACATAACAGAAGCACATTGATAATATCTGCATTATTATCAGCTTTTGTTCAGTCTCAATTGATAAACAGCCACCAAGAGGAGTGACTATGATTTCAGCCCTCACAGTGATAAATTAACTTGTTTTTAAATTTCATGCCACCCTGTCGAAATCAGCCATGAATGAAATGGTTTTGTTTTTAAACTTGTTATCTTATGTTTTGGGATTTGGTGTCACAAACTAATTTCGTATATGAGACTTCACTGTTTTTTACAAGAGTGATTAGATTTGCCTAGATTTTTAGCCATCTCAGAGCTAACACAATCTCAATTGACACATGATTTTAATTGAGGTTGGACAGTGATTTGAATTTAACCCACCAAGCAGCCAATAGAAAACAGAAATCTATAAGTATCTGGCAGGTTGGGCAGGATTTGTGGGTAAGAAGCACAGTTCAGAACTGGAATCAAAAGGTTTATTGTTACTGAGATATGTTGTGCAGTTTTCAAGATGGTATGAGTGAACAACCAGATGTCCTGCAGACAGTTCACCAAGCCACTTCTTCTTCTTTCAAATATGCTTCTCCTACTAAACTATGTGCAATTAGGGTCTGTAATTTGCATTATGTTGACATTTTTTTAGGCCAACCGAGTGACCTGCACTTTTGCTGTCTCTGGGGGAATTCGGCAAGGACGAGAGTGAACTGCGTGGCCTAATGGTGGAGAGCGAACCCATGACCGGCTCCGTTACTCCTTGCCCATTAAAGCATCGAGCAAGATTGAAATCGACGAAGATGAGAATGGACGGCGAGTACGTGTTCAGTGGCATCTGCCTGCACCTGACTCACCTCCCTCTCTTTCTCGTTCACTGCTGCAGGAGGAAAGTGCAGGAATTTTGGGTCCCATGCCGCAGGATTTGATTGGCGTGGCTCATGGATGTGGACACATTCTTGGAGGACTCTGTGGTTCATTTTATATGTGCTTCTGGCTTGTAGTTACTGTTTTTTTTGCTACTTTGTACAATTCGACCAGGGCACTGCAGTGTAGACTGACACTGTAGCTTGCTGTCAACGAGTGACACAACACTAAACTGAACTGAACACTCCAAGACTGTTTGGGATCATGTGACTCTGCAGTTCGATACTTAATATTCTGTGTGTTATTTGCAGGCTTTTTGCTGTTTGTGCAATTTGTTCTTTTTTTCCTGTGCTTTGTGTGTTTGATGTTTCTCTTGAATGGATTCCATGATGTTTCTTTGTTTAGTAGCTGCCCGCAGGAAGATAAATCTCAGGGATGTATACTGCAAACATGCTTTCGTAATAAATGTTCTGTGAATCTTTGAAACTTCGAAATTTGTTGTATTTTGGCAGAATTAGGCAATTTGGCTCACTGAGTCTTCTCCAGCATTCTATCATGGCTGGTTTATTATCCCTCTCAGCCCCATTCTCCTGCCTTCACCCCATAATCTTCGACTTCCTTATGAATCAAGAATCTATCAACCTCCACTTTAAATATACCCAATGACTTCATAGCCACCTATGACAATGAATTCCACAGTTTCACCACCATCTGGCTAAAGAAATTCCATCTCATCCCTGCTCTAAATGGACATCCCTCTATTCTGAGACTGTGCCTTCTGGTCCTTGACTCTCCCACTATAGGAAACATCTTCTCCACATCTCTTGGCCTTTCAATATTCTTGTCAAGGTGTAGTTGAAGTATTGAGATTCTCGAAGTACATCCACATGGATTTAATTAGCTCTATCTCTCTAATCCATCCAATACCCCTTAAAATGCTACTTAGTTAATCCAGACCATCATAATGAGGAAAGCAAGGAACGTACTTAAGGAATCCATCTTCTCCTTAATTGTTTGCTGCTCTATCGTTGAGTAGGATCTGGAAACGACTATTAATATTCTGTCGTGATTGTCAAATGTTCTTTGAGGTGTAAGGCAACAATCAGGTTAAATATCACTGAAACTACATATGACATGAAATTTGTTGTTTTGTAGCTGCAGTACATTGCAACGGGGTGTATGGGGTGTCCAGGGAGGGTAATACCTCTGGAGAAGGGGCATGTCATGTCCGAAGTGGGGCAGATCACTTAACTTTGGTCCCCCACCAAACACGTAGCTCTCACCTGTGGCTCGAAGTAGCTATTTACATGCCACATCCCAGATGCATTAGTGATAATTTTTCAAAACTCTTTGGATTCTGGACTAGTTCCTGAGGATTGGAGGATGGCTAATGTAACCCCACTTTTTAAATAAGGAGGGAGAGAGAAACCGGGGAATTATAGACGGGTTAGTCTGACATCGGTGGTGGGGAAAATGCTAGAGTCAGTTATCAAAGATGTGATAACAGCACATTTGGAAAGCGGTGAAATCATTGGACAAAGTCAGCATGGATTTGTGAAAGGAAAATCATGTCTGACGAATCTCATAGAATTTTTTGAGGATGTAACTAGTAGAGTGGATAGGGGAGAACCAGTGGATGCAGTATATTTGGATTTTCAAAAGACTTTTGACAAGGTCCCACATAGGAGATTAGTGTGCAAACTTAAAGCACATGGTATTGGGAGTATGGTATTGATGCGCATAGAGAATTGGTTGGCAGACAGGAAGCAAAGTGTGGGAATAAACGGGACATTTTTAGAATGGCAGGCAGTGACTAGCGGGGTACCACAAGGCTCAGTGCTGGGACCCCAGTTGTTTACAATATATATTAATGACTTAGACGAGGGAATTAAATGCAGCATCTCCAAGTTTGCGGATGACACGAAGCTGGGCGGCAGTGTTAGCTGTGAGGAGGATGCTAAGACGATGCAGAGTGACTTGGATAGATTAGGTGAGTGGGCAAATTCATGGCAGATGCAATTTAATGTGGATAAATGTGAGGTTATCCACTTTGGTGGCAAAAACAAGAAAACAGATTATTATCTGAATGGTGGCCGATTAGGAAAAGGGGAGGTGCAACGAGACCTGGATGTCATTATACACTAGTCATTGAAAGTGGGCATGCAGGTACAGCAGGCGGTGAAAAAGGCGAATGGTATGCTGGCATTCATAGCAAGAGGATTCGAGTACAGGAGCAGGGAGGTACTACTGCAGTTGTACAAGGCCTTGGTGAGACCACACCTGGAGTATTATGTGCAGTTTTGGTCCCCTAATCTGAGGAAAGATATTCTTGCCATAGAGGGAGCACAAAGAAGGTTCACCAGATTGATACCTGGGATGGCAGAACTTTCATATAATGAAAGACTGGATAGACTAGACTTATACACACTGGAATTTAGAAGATTGAGGGGGGATCTTATTGAAACGTATAAAATTCTAAAGGGATTGGACAGGCTAGATGCAGGAAGATTGTTCCCGATGTTGGGGAAGTCAAGAACGAGGAGTCACAGTTTAAGGATAAAGGGGAAGCCTTTTAGGACCAAGATGAGGAAAAACTTCTTCACACAGAGAGTGGTGAATCTGTGGAATTCTCTGCCACAGGAAACAGATGGGGTCAGTTCATTGGCTATATTTAAGAGGGAGTTAGATAAGGCCCTTGTGGCTTAAAGAGATCAGGGGGTATGGAGAGAAGGTAGGTACAGGATTCTGAGTTGGATGATCAGCCATGATCATACTGAATGGTGGTGCAGGCCTGAAGGGCCGAATGGCCTACTCCTGCACCTATTTTCTATGTTTCTACACTGCTTCAACGGGTGGGCTAAACCTGGTGAGGGTAGCCAGCGGGCCTCAAAACCCATTGAACATGCCTCTCCTAGCATGTAAAGTCAGCTCCAGCGGACTGGGTGGATGTGATCCAACAGCTAGGAAGTGGACACTGTAATGCTCCATGGAGAGTGAACGCAAAGAAGACGTCATGGACATCCACTGCAACAAGGAAGACTCCATTTTGCAATGTTTGTTTGTACCACTGGACGCAGACTTCTGAGTTTGAGAAACTGGGACTGCCCCAGTGGAACAGCTTTTTCACTTTAAGCACTCTCCTGCACAGGTTTCCTGTCATCGTCAGACATGATGAACCAGACCACAATGCAATGCATAGTAATTTAAGTTATAAATTACAATAAGGAATACATATTTAAAGTTAAATTAAGTAAGCAATGCAAAACGAGAGATTAAAAAATAAATAAAATTGTGAGTATTGTACATGGGTTCATTGTCAATTCAGAAATCTGATGGCGGAGGGGAAGAAGCTGTTCCTGAAATGTTGAGTGTGTCTCTTCAGACTCCTGTACCTCCTTGCTGATGGTAGCAATGAGAAGAGGGCATGTGCTGGGTGATAGGAGTCCTTAATAATGGATGTCACCTTTATGATGTGTTGACTTCTGAAGATGTCCTTGATGCCGGGGAGGCTTTTAATAGATCACAGTTTTCAACGGTCCATGAACCCATGAACACTACCTCCCTATTAGGCAAACAAAAGAGATTCTGCAGATGCTGGAAATCTAGAGCAATGCATTCAAAATGCTGGAGGAGCTCAGCAGCTCATGCAGCACCTATAGAAATGAATAAGCAGTCAATGTTTCAGGCCAGCATTTTGTGAGTGCTGCACACTATTTTGCTGTTTCTGTAATATTTGTTTTTTTTTTCTCTTTTTGCACACACCAACATCATTATTATGTGCCGTGTCGTATGACGTCGGGATGATGGTCTTTCACCATGATTGTTCTTGGCAATTTTTTCTACAGAAGTGGTTTGCCAATGCCTTCTTCTGGGCAATGTCATTAGGAGTTTGAGGAGATTTGGGTATGTCTTCAAAGACACTCGCAAGTTTATACAGATATACTGTGGAGACCATTCCAACTGGTTACATCACTGCCTAGTACGTGGGGGTGGCGGGACACTGCACAGGACCAAAATAAGCTGCAGAAAGTTGTAAACTCAGCCAGCACCATCAAGTCAAGTCACTTTATAATTGTCATTTTGACCATAACTGCTGGTACAGTACACAGTAAAAACGAGACGACGTTTCTCAGGACTATGGTACTACATGAAACAATACAAAAACTACACTAGACTACGTAAAACAACACAAAAACTACACTAGACTACAGACCTACCCAGGAATGCATAAAGTACACAGAACAGTGCAGGCATTACAATAAATAATAAACAAGACAATAGGCATTTTGGAGGGCAATAGGATGGCTTGGGGGGAAAGCTGTTACATAAATAAACAGCTGAATGGCGGTGTCCAGGATTCCGTCGGTTTCTGTACTCCCACCGAGTATTTCCTTGGAGTCGGATGTAGTCCAATTTAATGCCACTGGAGAGAAGAATGGATGGGAGAGCCAGCTGGCTAGGGCTTGCTTTTTTCCTGGCACGACTCCTGGCGGCTCGCCTCGCTTCCTCTTCCTCGCACACCGCTTACAACGTCCCCACCTCCAGCCACCGGCATCAGGCGTCTCCGAGGACTGCGGGCCTGATTCTCTCAGCAAGCCGAGGTCGCGCAATTTAACCAGCAGATCTTCATGAAGGTTTGTTTTTGGGCGATCTCTGTATTGTAGCAGTATCTGGCGATGGTAGATAGTCGCTCTGTCATCCATTGCCCTAAACCCTAATTGCACTTTAAAATTAAATTAAAAACTAAATTAAAGTAGCACCAGATCCGAAAGGCCACTGCTGCCATGCCTCATCACCTGCTGGGTCATGGGCCCTAACCTCACCAGCATCCAGGACATCTTCAAGGAGTAATGTCTCAAAAAGACAGCAAAAGGACTCACAACATCCAGGATATGCCCTCTTCTCATTGCTACCATCAGGATGGAGGTACCAAAGCCTGAAGACACACATTTAGTCAATTAGAAATGTCTTTTTCCAATCTGCCATCGGATTTCCTAATGGACATTGAACCCACGAACACCTCCTCATTACTCTTCTCTTTTTTTCTTATGTACTGCTGCCACATAACAACAAATTTCACGACTTATGCCAGTGATACGAAACTTGATTCTGATTCTTATATATGTAGATATACGAGACTTTGGATGAATGACATTTCCATGGTCCCAGATCAATGACTGATGGGGCTTCTAGATTAATCACCTTCATCTTGTCTCCCAGCATGTTATCTGAATATGTTCAGTCTCAACATCATAAGATTGAGTATGGAGGCAGAATTATTGGGCTGTTTCATTCCATTTTATTATCTTTTAACATTAATATACTGTATATGCCAAACATCATTAATGTTGTATTCACTGCTAGAAAGAAACATATAAAATATCCCCTTTAAAAGAATCTCTATAAAGCAAAACTACTGAATCAAATTATGATATACAGCAAGGTTTTATGAACTAGTTTTTAATGTTCTACTAGTTACATAATGAAAATCCAATAATTGTTTAAAGGAATATAGTATTACAATATGGGCTGTGAAGGATACGAACAATTCACTCAGATGCCATAGAATTAATATACATCGGTATCACTTTGACTTGATATACAAAAGACACTTGCTAAACAAGTAGTAAATCACACGTCAAGTTCTGTATAAAATACTGGTTGTTGAGGCAGAGCACCTTACAATTACGGCAACATTCACTTATTGATATTTCTCTTTTGGAATATCATCATTTCTGTTAAACTTTTTATCTTTGTTGTTTTTTCACTTTGGTTGAAAGGTGAGTAGGTGTGGCCTTTCATTGATTCTATTACGGTTATTATTCTATTATGGATTTATTGAGTATGCCCGCAAGAAAAAAATGACAGGGTTGTATATATGGTGATAGATATGTACTTTGTGTTGGTGCGTGGCCAAGTGGTTAAGGCATCAGTCTAGTGACGCCCAGTGATCTGAAGGTCGCTAGTTCGAGCCTCAGCTGAGGCAGTGTGTTGTGTCCTTGAGCAAGGCACTTAACCACACATTGCTCTGTGACGACACCAGTGCCAAGCTGTATGGGTCCTAATGCCCTTCCCTTGGACAACATTGGTGGTATGGAGAGGGGAGACTTGCAGCATGGGCAACTACCAGTCTTCCATACAACCTTGTCCAGGCCTGCACCCTGGAAACCTTCCAAGGTGCAAATCCATGGTCACACAAGACTAACGGATGCCTATATATATATGTACACACTTTGATAGTAAATTTATTTTGAACTTTGAAATTTCCATAGCACTAAATATTCTCATAGTAAGCACTATTCTTACTGAATGGAATGATGGTGCTGAATTCAGATTGGACTGGGCGTAACACTAGTAGGAAATAGAGCTACATTGCCTGGTCTGTCAGGTTGCCATCAACATTATGAAAGCAAAGACTGTTGGGAGTACTCAAAAGGTTGGGCAGCATCAGAGGTGAGAGAAGCATCATGAAAAGAAGGCAGAAGAATGGCATTGAGAGGGATAATAAACTGGCCATAATTGAATGGCAGAGCCATCTCAATGGGCCTAAATCTGCACCTTTATCTTCTGGTCTTACGGCCCTAAGACTTCATAAATGAGAAATGTTTGAAAATAGGGGTGGGGTGGAGGAAAATAGGGGTTTTAAGGGGTGCAGAATGGTGTTAGTGGTTTTGTTGGGGGATGGGAGGGAGGGATCAAAGGGAAGTCTTATCATAGGATAGACTGAGATAATGTCAAAGGTCAATGCCCTTACATCAGGAAGGCCAATTCCGGTAGAAATTTAAACATTGGTTAACATAGAAGCCAACAATCTTAAATGAATCCCAAGGACTGTAAATATTGTACTGTGCAAAAGTCTTAGGCACTCTAGCTACTCTATATATATGGTAGGACTAATTATTGGATTTTTTGCTTTGGTATTTACTCGGGAGACAGACACAGAAGCTCTCAAAGTGAGGCAAAGCAGCAGAAGGGTCATGGACTCTATGCAGATTACAGCGGAGGAGGTGTTTACTATCTTGAGGCAAATTGGGTGGACAAATCCCCAGGAATTACAAGGTGTTCCCTCAGATCCTGTGGAAAGCAAGTACAGAAATTGCAGGGGCCCAAGCAAAGATATTTAAACCATTCTCAGTGATAGGTGAGGTACTGGAGCATAGCTAACGTTGTTCCGCTGTTTAAGAAAGGCTCAAAGAATAAACCTGGAAATTTTAGGCCGGGAGGCTGACATCAGTAGTGAGGAAGTTATTGGAAGGTATTCTACAAGTATTTGGATAGATAGGGATTGATGAGGGGTAAACACACACAAAATAATACTGGAAGAAATTATCACGCCAGGCAGCATCTATGGAAAAAAGTACAGTCGACATTTTGGGCTGAAACCCATCGTCAGGACTGGAGAAAAAAAGCTTAGGAGTAGATTTGAAAGGTGGTGGGAGGAGAAAGAGAAACACTGTTGAAATCCGAAGGGGGATGGATGAAGCACAGAGCTAGGAAGTTGTTTGATGAAGGAGACAGAAGAACATGGAAGAAATAAAAATGGGGGGTGGGGGGGGAGCACCAGAGGAAAATGATAGGTGGGAAAGGAGATAACATGAGAGAGGGACAAGGGGATAGGAAATGGTGAAGGGAGGGGTGTTGGAGGCATTACTGGAAGTTTGAGAAATCGATATTCATGCCATGAGGTTGGAGGCTACCCAAACAGAATACAAGGTGTTGTTCCTCCAACCTAAGTGTGCCCTTATCCCAACAGTGGAGGAGGCCATGGATGGACATACTGGAATGGGAATGCGAAGTGGAATTAAAATGGGTGGCCACTGGGAGATCCCGCTTGTTCTGCGTATGGAGCATAAATGCTCAGTGAAGCAATCTCCCAATCTACGTTGAGTCTCACCAATATACAGGAGGCCACACCGGGAGCACCGGACACAGTATATGACCCCAACAGACTCACAGGTGAAGTGTTGTCTCAACTGGAGGGACCGTTTAGGGCCCTGGATTATTGTGAAGGAGGAGGTATAGGGGCATGTATAGCACTTGTTCCACTTGCAAGGATAAGTGCCGGGAGGGAGATCAGTGGGGAGGGACGAATTGACAAGGGAGTCGCATAGGGAACGATCCCTGCGAAAAGCAGAATGTGGGGGGCAGAGAAAGATGTGTTTGGTGGTGGGATCCAGTTGGAAGTGGTGGAAGGTTTGGAGAATTATGTGCTGGACGCAAAGGCTGGTGGGGTGGTATACGAGGACATGAGGAATCCTATCCCTGATAGTGTGGTGGGAGGATCGGGTAAGAGCACACATGTGTAAAATGGAAGAGATGTGGTTGAGGACAGCGTTGATATTGGAGAAAGGGAAGCCTCTTTCTTTGAAAAAAGAGAACACCTCCTTCGTTCTAGAATGAAAAGCCTCATCCTGAGAGCAGATGTGGCAGAAACGGAGGAATTGAGAGAAGGGGAAGGCATTTTTACAAGTAGCAGGGTGGGATGTGATATAGTCCAGGTAGCTGTGAGAGTCCGTTGGTTTATAATAGACATCGCTGGATGAGGGGGGAGAAATTTAAAAGAGGTCTGAGGGCGAGGACAGTTATATGGATCAATCTGCTGTTCAGTTATATGATGTGCTAACAGGAAATGAGCAAACTCCATGCAATTAGCACCCAAAATGAAGATTGAACCAGGGTCTTTGGCACTGCAAGGCAGCACATCCACTAGGTGTACCACTATTGTTGTCTGTAGGACAGGATTGTGTACAATTGTGGAGACTGCCATACTTTAGTCATGCAGGTCAACTACGAATTTATAACTGGCTCCTTCAAGAGCAGAAGGAAAAAAATTGCAGATAGCTAGAAACACTAAATTTTATTTTGACCATGACATTTAGTATTGTGTACTCCCAAATGGCGAAGTATAGCCTGCAACTGCAGGGTGTGTTAATGTTCCAATGAAATTAAACAGAATGTTACGAGCTCAGTTACCTCTTTACACTTCATTTAAATGGAACTGTAAAAGGTTCAGATTATAAAAAATACAATAGGTGAATTAAATAAATTTCAGTCTTTGAAATGAAACTATGTTTAATATCACTATTACAACATCTTGTCCTTGATTTGTAATAATTTCAATAACTAGTAAAAGTATTTCTTTTCCAGTATTAATTTAAATGGCCAGGGAACATTTATCCATAGTGAACTGTAGGAAGTTTATTATAGAGAGGATGTGCAAGCCTTAGAAAGAGCGCAGAGGAGATTTATCAGGATTACCTGGATTAGAGAGTAGGCTTAATGAAGACAGGGTTGAGAGAGCTAGGGCTTTCCTCTTTGGAGCCAAGGAGGATGAGAGGTGACTTGATTGAGAGTACAAGACGATAAGAGGCATAGAAACAGCTGACATTAAAAAACTTTTAATGTGGTAAAATAGCTGCAGCTGCTTCATAGAATCATCAGCAATTAGAAAATAAAATGACCGTGAGCCACATAAAGAGACTTAAACACTTAATGGGTGATAGGGTAGAGATATATCTCTAGCAAAGGAGGTATAAGGCACTCCTTCCTTCTGTTAGCCTGCAGGTCACCCTAGGGCAGGTTGTAGCACCCACTTAGCCCTCCCAATCAGGGTCATGTGAAGCTATGGGAGCAGGTGGTGCGTGGTCATATGAGCAGATGGTGCATATCACAAGTCCTGGTTATGTGACCACTGACACCAGGCAGATAATCTCTGAAGAGTATTGATAATGGCTTAGGTCAACTGTCCTGTAAAGACACTGTCCAAAAGGAGGCAACGGAAAACCACTTCCGTGAAAAAAATTGCTATGAACGATCGTGGTCACAGATAGACCATGATTACCCATGTGATACAGCACGGCACATAACGGACAAACGTTAGTTATTTTGTTTTGTCTTGCCCTGTAGTGCTGTCACAACATTTCACAACTTACTAAATGTCAGTGATAATAAACCTAATTCAGATCCTGAACTGAACTGAACTGAGCATACCCAGTCTCTTTCGATGAGTTTGTGAGTTGGTGTTTTATATTCTGTGTTTTTTGCTCATTATTTTTTTTGCCATTCGCACAATGTTTTTGTGCATTGGGAGTGTGATGTTTTGCTTTGAATAGGTTCCATGGTTTTCTGTGTTTTGTGGCTGTCTGGTATGGAAGCTTGAATGTAGAAGGTTATCGACTCAACCAGCTGCGTCACGGCCACGAGTCTTCCCCTCAGTAACGACATCTTCAAAAGGCGATGCCTCAAAAAGGAGCCATCCATCATTAAGGACACCTACCACCCAGACAATGCCTCCTTCTTATTCATACGATCAGCGAGGAAGTTTAGGAGCCTAAAGACGTATACTCAAAATTTTAGAAACAGCTTCTCTTCTAGCACTATCAGATTTCTGAAAGGTCCATGAACCCATGAACACTACCTCACTATTCCTCTTATGCACTACGTATGTTAATTTTCAGATTTAGTATTAGAATCAGATTTAATTTCACTGGCATGTGTTGTGAAATTTTATTGTATGGCAATTTATGGGTGATGGGGTGGGGATATGTCTCTACCAGTGGAGGTGTAAGGTGCTCCTTCCCTCTGCTAGCCTGCAGTCACCCGTCACCCTTGGTCAAGGTGTCGCACCTGCTCAGCCCCAAGATCAGGGTCACGTGAAGCCATGGGAGCAGGTGGTGGATGGTCGTATAAGTGTCTGGTGCATATCACAAGTCCTGGTTATGTGACCGCTGATGACATGCCGACAATCTCTGAAGAGTATTGAGAATGGCTGGGGTCACCCACTTCCTAAAGACACCGCCCAGAAGAAGGAAGTAGCAAAACACTTTTGTAGAAAAATTTGCCAAGAACAGTCAAGAACATGATTGCCTACATCATATGACATGGCACATAATGATGATGATAAAACATTTTAAAATATTAAACATAATGTTTTAAAGAGATTTATGACAGCAAGAGGCATTTTGTCAGGCACATGGACGGATAGGGAATGAAGTGACACAAATGATACGCAGGTTGGTGGAATTATTTGTGACTGGGATCATTGTTGGCAGAGACATTGTAATCTATAGGGCCCACTTCTGTGCTGTACTAATGCTCAATGTCCTACCTGTTCTTGTTTTCTAATGTCTTTTGTCTATTCCTACATTTAGATTTCTAAACAAAATCACTGAAAGGCTTGTTGAAGAGAGAAAAGTTGAAGTTCAACTTTACAGAGGCTGAAAGGTTTATGAAGAGGGCCTGTAACAACTGAAGGTAGGTTGTTTATCGCAGTAGATTTGAAAGATCTCTGATATCTCAGTGATTACAGGCCAATGGTGGCTATGAGGTTGGGAAGGAACAAGTCTATGAAAGAATTTGAAAACATGGGTGTGAATTTTAATATTGAGGGGTTTTTTTAAGCATGTGCCAATACAAGGCAGCATGCACAAAATGAGATAGATCTAATTGTGAACTGTGTTCAATGTTCAAAGTCCAAAGTAAATTTATTATCAAAGTACATAAGCATTACGTCACCAAATACCATCCCGAGATTCATTTTCTTGCAAGCATTCACAGTAGAACAAAGGACAATAGAATCAATGAAAAACTACCAACAAACAAAGGCTGATAAATTGTGCTAACACAAAAAGAACCTAGTAATAATAATAATTGCTAATTATTGGAATGCAGTGTTTTGAAATCGTCAGATGATGAACAGAGGAAGGCAAATAAGGGGTGTATATTGTTAGTCAAAACCATCAGATCTTAACAGCAAATAGAGTGAGGCTGAGATAGATTTGAAATGCTCTGGAAGGAGTGGAGCAAGATTAAAAAGTAAAGCAGGTTTTAAATGTGGGCAAAACACAAATTGATTGGAAGAAAATCTTATTTTAATTTGGAGTCTAGTTATGATCAGCAACTCTTGGATTACAAGATGCTTAGAAGCAGAATTGATCAGGCCTCCCAAAAATTATTTGGGGACTGTAGGGAAAGAAAGGTATAATGGAACTGATTGGACTACGAAGTGAGTGCTCATCAAGTCATAAGGGACAATGTAATTTCCCTCTTTCCTCTAAGTATTCTATGATTCCAGGTGGATACACTTTGTGGCCACTTTATTACATACCCCCTGTACTGTATAAAGTGGCCACTGAGTATGTTTGTGGTCTTCTGCTGCTGTAGTGGATTCACTTCAAGATTCAATGTTTTGTGCCTTCAAAGCTGCTCTTCTGCACACCACTGTTGTAACACATGGTTATTTGAATTACCTTTCTGTCATTTTGAACCAGTCTGCCCGTTCTCCTCTGACCACTCTCATTAAGCAAATTCACCCACAGAACTGCCACTCACTGGATGCCTTTTGTTTTTCACATCATTCTTAGTACACATTAGAATCAGTATCTTATCACCAGCATGTGTCATGAGATTTGTTAACTTAGCAGCAGCAGTTCAGTGCAATACATAATATAGGAGGAAAAAAATTAATAATATAAATAAATAGGTAAATCAATTACAGTATACATATATTGAATAGATTAAAAGTCATTCAAAAAAACAGAAATAATATATATTAAAAACGTGAGGTAGTGTTCACGGGTTCAATGTCCATTTAGGAATCGGATGGCAAAGGGGACTTTAGAGACTGTCCGTGAGATACTCAAATCAAGCTGTAAGGCATCAGCAATCATTCCACAGTCAATGTCACCTAGATCATAAGACCATAAGATATAGGAGCAGAATTAGGCCATTCAGCCCATCGAGTATGCTCCATTCCATCATGGCTGATCCTTGATCCCACTCAACCCCATACATCTGCCTTCTTGCCATAATCCTTTGATGCCCTGATCGATCAGGAAACGATCAACTTGGCCTCTACTGCAGTCTGTAGCAGAACATTCCACAGATTAACTACTCTTTGACTAAAAAAAAATCCTCCTTACCTCAGTTCTAAAAGGTTGCTCCTGAATTTTGAGGCTGTGCCCTCTAGTTCTGGATACCCTCACCATAGCACAAACCCTTCTACATCCACTTTATCTAGTCCTTTCAACATTTGTTTTTTTCAATGAGATCCCCACACATCTTTCTAAATTCCTGTGAGTACAGGCCCAAAACTACCAGACACTCCTCATATGTTAACCCCTTCTATCCTGGAATCATTGTCATAAACCTCCTCTGGACTCTCTCCAATGACAACACATTCTTTGAGATACAGGGCCCAAAACTGTTGACAATACTCCAAGTGTGGTTGACTAGTGTCTTATAAAGCCTCTGCATTATCTCCTTGTTTTAATATTCTATTCCCCTTGAAATAAATGCCAAATTTGCATTTTAATTTTTTTTTACCAGAGACTCAACCTGTATATTAACTTTCTGGGAGTCTTGCACAAGGACTCATAAGTCCCTCTGCACCTCTGATGCTTGAATCTTCTCCCCATGTAGATAATAGTCAGCTTTATTGTTCCTTTTACCAAAATGCATTATTGTTCATTTCCCAACACTATATTGCATCTGCCACTTTATTGCCCATTCTTCCAATTTGTCCAGGTCCTGCTGCAATCATATTGCTTCCTCAACATCCACCTATGTTCGTATCATCCACAAACTTTGCCACAAAGCCATCAATACCATTATCTAAATTATTGACAAACAATGGGAAAAGTAATGGTGCCTATACTGACCACTTAGAGACACCACTAGTCACTGGCAGCCAACAAGAAAAGCCCCCATTTTTTCCAACTCGTTGCCTCCTGCCAGTATCTTTCCCGTAATGCCAGAGGATTGTATCTTGTTAAGCAATGTCATGTGTGGTACCTTATCAAACGTCTTTTGAAAACTGAAGTAAATGACAGCCACTACCTCTCCTTTGTCCACCCAGCTGGTTACTTCCTCAAAGAATTCTCACCAATTTTTCAGGCAAGATTTCCCTTTAAAAGAAACCATACTGACCTTGACTTATTTCATCATTAGTCTCCAAATATCCTGTAACCTCATCCTTAATAATAGACCCCAACACTTTCCCAACCACTAAGGTTAGGTGAACTGGCTTATAGTTTCCTTTCTTTTGTTTTCCTCCCTTCTTAAAGAGTGGAGTGATATTTGAAAATTCTAGTCCTCTGGAACCATGCCAGAATCAAGTGGTTCTTGAAAAATCATGACCAATGCATCTGCTATCTCTTCAGTAACCTCTCTCAGGACTCTGGTATGTAGTCTATCTTGTCCAGGTGACTTATCCACCTTAGGACCTTTAAGTTTCCCCAGCACTTTTTCCTTTGTAACGACAATGGCTCTCACTCTTCTCCCTGACCTCACTCCTGGACCTCTGGTACACTGCTATTGTCTTCTACAGTGAAGACTGATGCAAACTACTCATTAAGTTCAACTGCCTTTTCTTTTTCCCCCATTACTACCTCACCAGCATAATTTTCCAGTCATCCAATATCAACTCTCATCAAACAACATTAATAAAAGTTCCTGACGAAGGGTCCCGGCCCAAAAAGTCGACTGTACCTCTTCCTATAGATGCTGCCTGGCCTGCTGCATTCACCAGCAACTTTTATGTGTGTTGCTTGAAATTCCAGCATCTGCAGATTTCCTCATATCAACTCTCATCTTCCTTTTTATTTCTCCACTCTGATTTTGGTTGAACAACAACAGAACCCCTTGTCTGTCTGTCTGTATCTTGTTTTACGGCGGTTGGCATCCAGCTTAATAGTGCATTACCGCCACCCTCTGCTCCAGAATGTGCACTAGACATACATTCTAAATCCCTTCACTCAATCACACGCGCGTGCGCGCACACATATATATATATACATACACACAAACCTACACTTCACCCTCCCATCTTTGACCATCCTAGTATCCTATTCCTGTTTATTCATCATATTCTATAAAAAACCCCTGTACCCCTTAAAAATGCTAAAAATACCCGGACTTGTGCTCTCTCACCCATGCCCAACAACCCTTTTAATGTGAATTCCTGCATCCCCAACTCCCTTAATTTATTTCTCATTATCTCTCTCTGTTTCCCAGAACCCCTTGACTATGTCTGCATGCTTTTATATATTGAGTTGTTGCTACATGATTGGCTGATTAGATACTTGGTGTTAATAAGCAGGTGTACAGCTGTACCTAATAAAGTGGCCACTGAGTGTATAGGCAGCCACAATAAAGGAACAGGTATTTGGACCCAATCTCAGGATCAAGTTTTGAAACGGCTTTCTTAAGGAGGTAGGGAGAGTGCTGGTGTAATTAGTTAGTGAATCGAGTTTGCAAATGGGAAATAAAAGATGAAAGCTGCAAACCTCCTAATGTATACAAATTTCCATGAAGTATTATTCACAGAACCATGTTTTTGTGAAAAGTCTTTACAGTACTATTCAAAAGTCTCAGACACATACAACATATATAGTTAGGCTGCCTGACTTTTGCACAGTACTGTACTTGTCAACATAGAGTGGGCAGTAAGTTTGTAAATCTGGTGGGAGCAAAGGATGTTGGGAATAAGGCTGGACTGCTGCAGGAGGGCAATGGGACAGGAGTGCCAGGGGCAGAGGTTGGTACGGGTGCAGACACATCCAACCCTGAGACACCAGGCAAGGTCATTTGATTCCAAACAGCTGGTATATTGATCATTGCTGAATGTCTCTCTGTGGCCTCCCACTCCCTCCCCTCTTGCTTCCCATTTTCCTAACCATGATTCCCCTCCCCCTGCTTCCTTCCCACTCTCAGTCCACAATAGAGACCCACATCAGAATCGGGTTTATCATCACTCACATATGCCATGAAACTTGTGGGAGTTTTGCAGCAGTGCAGTACAGTGCAATACATAACATTGTTACAGAACTGTGCAAAAGTCTTAGACACCCAAGCTCTATGCATTGTATATGCCTAAGATTTTTGCACAGCATTGTAGTTTTAAGTTTTCTCTTGGCAACTATTCACTTTTTATAATAAACTTGGCATTAGTTTGTTTGCAAGAAAAGCAGATATGAAATTTATGTATACGTTACAAAATTTTTGGAGTTCTATGCAAAACGAATCCCAAATGCCTAAAGAAGTTTGTTTTTGATGGTGCTTGCTTGCTAATGTTGGCCTTATTGCTTGTGACTCCCATTGTGTCGTTACTGTTAACCAGCATTTCAACAATCCCCAAGAGCTGTGGTCTCTGTAGACCTCTAACTTTCAGGATAAGCCTAGCTAACAGCCACTTCTCTGTGTACAAGCAGTCAGAGTTCCATCAGTGGGAAAAGAAAATTCAATAGAGGATGTTAACACTGCACAGAAAAATGTGTGAACCACTCCAACAAGCAGTATGTCTAATTTGAAATTATTTTTATAGATGTTGGTAATTTCTCTCCAGTTATTGTTGATTAGACTTCCAGATTACCTCAACAATATGAACTAATTAAACCCATTTGAGCTGCTTCCACTGTTTTTTTATTAATTTACTACTTTTCCAAGCTGCTCATTTTGAGATAAATTCAATCAGAAACAGCAGGCAAGAATACGTACAAAATGCTGGAGGAATTCAGCAGGTCAGGGAGCAGCTGTGGAAATGAATAAGCAGAGAACTTTTTTGGGCCAAGACTGCTTCTTCAGGACTGAGTAGGAAGGGGAAAGGGGCCAGAATAAAAAAGATGAAGGGAGGGGGAAGAGGCTTGCTGGAAAGGGAGAGGTGAAGTCAGCTAGGTGGAAAGGAAAGAATCAGATAGGAGAGGAGGAGAGTGGACCAGAGGAGAAGGAGAAGGGGACCCAGGGGGAAGTGAAGGGCAGATACGAAGAAGTAAAAGGTCAGAATGGAAATTAGGGGAAGTGGGGGCATGGGGAGAATTTGTTTATCTGAAAGAGAAGTCGATATTCATGCCATCAGGTTGGAGGCTACACAAACAGATATACAGTATATACACATATATATATATATATATATATATATATATATATAACCTCTTTTACTAACATAGCTAAGCTCCATTTTAACTAGAGAAACACCATCTCAGTATTTAGCAACCTTCAGCAATGAACCTTGAACACTGCCCTCACGTTGTTTCCCATTTTGATGTGTCTGTCAACTTCTCAGCTCACTTTGACACAAGGGTGTCTGCAGATGCTGGAAATGGGAGGAAAATTCAAACTGCTGGAGGCAAATTCAAGACCCTGCATAAGGACTGACACAGGGTCTCAACCCGAAGTGGTGAACATCCTTTTGCACAAATGCTGTTGACTCACTGAGTTCTTCCAGCAATTCATATTTTGTTTGTTTCCTTAGAATGTCTTACTCTAATCCTTAACATCTAATCTGTCTTAATCTATTTCCTTGTAAAGTGTTGTCTTGTACCTCATTCCTCCCCGCTCCTCCCAATCATAGTCATACTTTATTGATCCCGATGGAAATTGGTTTTCGTTACAGTTGCACCATAAATAATAAGTAGTAATAGAACCATAAATAGTTAACTAGTAGTATGTAAATTATGCCAGTAAATTATGACATAAATCCAGGACCAGCCTATTGGCTCAGGGTGTCTGACCCTCCAAGGGAGGAGTTGTAAATTTGATGGCCACAGGCAGGAATGACTTCCTATGACGCTCTGTGCTGCATCTCGGTGGAATGAGTCTCTGGCTGAATGTACTCCTGTGCCCAACCAGTACATTATGTAGTGGATGGGGGACATTGTCCAAGATGACATGTAACTTGGACAGCATCCTCTTTTCAGACACCACCGTGAGAGAGTCCAGTTCCATCCCCACAACATCACTGGCCTTACGAATGAGTTTGTTGATTATGTTGGTGTCTGCTACCCTCAGCCTGCTGCCCCAGCACACAACAGCAAACATGGTAGCACTGGCCACCACAGACTCGTAGAACATCCTCAGCATCGTCCGGCAGATGTTAAAGGACCTCAGTCTCCTCAGGAAATAGAGACGGCTCTGACCCTTCTTGTTGACAGCCTTAGTGTTCTTTGACCAGTCCAGTTTATTGTCAATTCGTATCCCCAGGTATTTGTAATCATCCACCATATCCACACTGACCCCCTGGATGGAAACAGGGGTCACCGGTACCTTAGCTCTCCTCAGGTCTACCACCAGCTCCTTAGTCTTTTTCACATTAAGCTGCAGATAATTCTGCTCACATCATGTGACAAAGTTTCCTCCCTTGCTGATGCATCCAACTATGGCAGAGTCATCCGAAAACAATCCACACCAACCAATCTGCTTTGGAGACTGTAATCACTTCATTCTAACCCCAATTCTGGGGATGAGTACCTGACACAAAACTTCAACTTGTTTCTCTTTCTACCAGTGCTGTCACAACCAGAAGTCATTTTAAAAAATAAAAGAAATGGTTATTTTTCAGATTGTATGTGGATTGTATTTTCTCAGGGTCACCTTGTGGGTGTGCAGCGTTCCTTGGATTGTTTACTTTTTATGTCTAATTGTTTGTCTTTGGATAAACTCTGGGTTTTCACTTTGTGTAGTAGGAGTCTCATTTTGTATCATAGTGATTGTTAATCTCTTAGTATTTATCACTTTAATTTGGGGAAATTAAGTTAGCAGGGGATTTTCAATGTCTTGCATTGTAGTTGTTGTCTTTGGCGGTTATTGCTTCATCTGGACACTGGGGCTGTCTGATTAGTCCTGAATTCCTACATGATCTATGGTGTATTTCAACGAGACAGGCCAGCTCTTCTTTGCTCGGTTATTGTGGGTCATGCCTGGTGAAACTTCGACAAAATTCTTCCGCATATCGTAAACGATTTCAGGCCTTCAAGATTCTGTACAGTTTGCCTGAGTTCTTGTTCATTTTTATGGTTAATTTCTGTCATAAATCTTTTGTTTTTTTTTGAATTGCCGAAGTCTCTGTGATTCTTGCTCTTGAGTTCTCTAGTGTTCCTGACAGATGCTGCTTGAAAGTTTGAGCTCTTTCAAATTTTTCTGGTTTTGGTCTGTTTTAGACTAAAGTGTACAAATTTATGAGAAGTATTGAAAGGATAAATACAAACATACTTTTTCACTGAGATTGGGTCAGACTAGAATTAGAGGTCATGGATTAAGAATGAAAGGTGAAATGTTTGAGGGGAACATGACAAGGAACTTCTTCACTCCGAGGGTGGTGAGAGTGTGGAATGAGCTGCTGGTGCAAATGATGGATGTTGATTTCAATATTTAAGAGAAATTTGGATAGGTACATGTATGGGAGGGGTCTGGAGGGTTATGATCCAGGTACAGGTCAATGGGACTAGGCAGATTAATAATTCAGCATGTACTAGATGGGCCAATGGGTCTGTTCCTGTGCTGTAGTGTTCTATGACTCTATTGTATTCAGCATACTAAATGCCAGAAGACTGTAAGATAAATTTAAATAAGCACCTCTTTGATATTGCGCAGAATTAGGAGCAAAATACTTTTTTAAACAGTCCTTGATATCTGAATTTGGAAGTATTTTGCTGCTTGGACACATGCCCTAGTGTGTTCCAAATGTCAGACCCAAAGCTCTTCATCAGTTGACATGGAAACTGTATTTGACCAAATCAGCTGCTTGTAATCTATCACCTTCAATCCCACCATCTAGGATTGTTGATTGGTCCTAGAAAGAAAACTTTGCCATCTTGAACAACAGCATAGGCTTGGAGCATAGTCTGCATTATGACACATAATAAATATGGTGGCTCTCAACTCTGGTAATTTTCATCAGGAAGCATTACTTCCAAATCTGCTGAAATGTGAATTATTGGCTTATCTCATCATCATTCTTTTTTTAATTATTTAATTATTTTTAATTAAATATTTTAAATTATTTTTATTGTTTATTTAGAGATACAACGTGGAACTACAGCTTTCCAGCCCAACGAGCTACTGTCCAGCAACCCACCTATTTAACCCTAGCCTAATCACAGGACAATTTACAAAGACCAAATAAGCTACTAAACGGTATGTCTTTAGACCGAGGGAGGAACCCATGCACTTCAGGGGGAAAACATAGAAATCCTTACAGACAGCTCAGGAATTGAACTCTGAACCCTGGAACACACCAGGTTATAATAGTGTCACATTAGCCGCTCTGCTACCATGGCGCCCAGTGTGAGAATGTGAGAAATCCTAAATAGGATCTTGCTTTAAAACAAATGGAAAAACTTAGATTTATTTAATATACATTTGGGTGTTCCATGGTATTTGCAGATGATGAATACTTTCACTATTGAAATGTAAGAAGTACTGCAACCAATTCAATCACCACAAGTTTTCATGAAAAATAATAGAATATGTGATCTAATTCAGTGATGGTTAAAGCTGGCCAAGACTGGTTGAATGATGGTTTTCTTTAAGTAATGACATGGGATTGTTTCCACGTGTCTGAGAGGACAGACATGGCATCAGTAAACACTTCATTCAAAAGACAGATCATCTGACAGAGCCAAACTCTTTCAGATTAATACTGAACTGCCAGCCTAACTATGGACTAGAATCTCCAGAAAAGTGCTTGAGCCCAGAGTTCCTGAGATAAACGTGAATGTGCTACCAATATGACAATCCAAAAATCTAAATTTGAAATAAATTCAGACTGCAGGTATTATACTTAATAACACTTATTTACTTATTACCCGTTATGCCACTGGCATTTAGGGCAGCAATGCAGTTCCTCTATCTCTGTCCGTCCTTGGCCATGTCCTCTACTCTTCCCCAGGTGTGGTTCAGTGTCCTCAGTTGCACACAGATGTAGAAGGATTCTTCATTGCTGTTTCCATAACAATTTTTTTTAGACCAGAAAGGGTTGTTAACCCTGAAATGGACTCTTGAGCCTAGCGGACCAGTGGAACTCTCAGTGTGGCCTCTACCCTTTGATCTGTTTGGCATGGGTGACCCTACCAAAAGCCAAAGCATAAAGCCCTGACTCCAGCCAACATAGCTCTCCAGGTCATTGAGCCTGCAAGTTTCCTATGACATGGTTGTGGACCTCTTGGAAGATACTTAATAAAAACAATATGTTAAATTGAATATGCTATGTTACATCTTTAGCCAAAGGCTACAAATCATAGATCAGTTTTATTGTATTTCTTGAATTATTGCAATCATTGTTTGGCCACTTCTTCCGGTTTACTTTACAGTTAGCATATTTAAGTACTTTTCTGGCTCTTATTTGTATGCATCAGTGTATTCGTGTGCATCAGTGTAGTGTTCCTAATTCTGACCAGAAATTTAAAACATCAGCAAATGGTTTACAGCATTACTGAATAATAGAGCAGAATTTAAACTAAATTACACATTATATTCAGGATTCATTAGTTGCCATTATCGGTGGCCAGAGTCATTAGTCATTCACTTACCATCTTCTATCTGTTACATATCGAGACATCGCACTGTCATCTTCTCTTTAACTTGAGAGTTCACTGAAAATATCTGATTTGTTCTTACGTGGCGGAAGGGCAAGTAGTCATTCCCTCATGGGCATTTATTATGTTATGAAAAATTATTCATTTAACTGTCTGCTTCATTGGATTGTGCCCTGAGGTATAGGTTATACTGAGGTAAAAAAAAAAAAATCAGATGCAATGTTTTAATTATTTTTTTCTTTTAAAAAGTTATAACTAAATATATTAAAATCTTCATTTCCTAACTCTTCCTTCCATGTGATCAATTTAACTAGAAGCCCAATTTTTTATTGTATCATGGGCCATCTCTGATTCTTAAGTGGACTTGCAAGTAAATTATTTGGTTATTTAGCAGCACTAACACTGGACAACAAAGATTTTACTTATGGAACACTTTTGGGTGTATCTTATGGACTTTGGGCTGCAGATCATGAAAATCACCATGAACTTTCCCTACCGTGCACCATTTTTTAAAAAATCACCTATGTTTATGATTTCAATTCATAATTCAGGTCAGAATAACTGATGCCAAGAATAAGGAAGGTATTTTTGTTGGTCCACAAATCAAACAGGTCATCAATGACAGGCAATTCAACAACTTCTAGTGGAACTGGAGCAAATTGCATGGAAAGCATTCAAGGATATTGTTGAAAAAATTCTTGGCAACTACAGAGCACCAAACTATGTGCAGCTAGTTGACAACTTGCTTCAAGCATACAAAGCCATGAAATGCAATATGTCACTAAAGATTTATTTTCTGCATTCCCATTTATACCTCTTCCCTGCAAATCCTGGTGCTGTCAGTAACGAGCATGGTGAAAGGTTTCACCAGGACATTGCAGTCATGGAGAAACGGTATCAGGGCAACTGGAATCCATCAATGCTGGCCAATTATTGTTGGATACTTAAGCATGAAGCCTCAGACACTGAGTATAAATATAAAGCATCAACAAAACAATTTCATTAAACTATTGCAAAATGTCAGTACCACTATGCAATTAAACTCATTGTATTCAATAAAAGTTAATTCCTCGTTTCTCCAGGTTCCTATGTGATATAAGTAGTCTGAAATTATATTTGAGTTCAGTTTCAAGCGTCTATCATAAACAAAAGAAAATTCTGACGAAGCAACTCTTTCAAAAAAAATGTTGTCCAGTGTGGCTAATAAAAACTGATACCCTTATGCCAAAATGGCGGGGCTGGGGGTGGTGGTGGTGGGTGGAAAGGCAATATTTCTCACTTGTAGCTACAAGAGCCATCTCGGGCCATGATGCCCATGAGGTAGATATGTCAACCCCTCTTCCTTGGGCACTTCAGGGACCAAGGTGGCACTGAGCACACTGCAGAACAGCATATTGGAAAAGATGTGGCATTGACTGTCCAGCAGACGGATGTAAACCAGGAAAATCATGATGTCGATAAACATGGAATTCTGATCTGATGCCAGTGTGGGCAGTACAGCCTTGTCACCTTCCTCTCTCTTAACATTGCAATGTGAAAACTGTATCAAGTAATAGGAATGACTCTCCCCAATTTGATTTCCTTCAGTGGCAGTTACAGCAATCTAATCAATCTAACTTCCCCATTAATTTCATTCTAATCTGTTCTTACTTACTAACCAGTTAAGACTTCCTTGATTCTATCAGCAGTCGTAGAGTCACATGGTGTGAAAACAGGCCCCTTCGCCCAACAGTCCATGCCAACCAAGACACATTTGGCCCATATCTCCAAAGTAGGGTTTCCCAACCTTTTTTATGCCATGGACTCCAACCATTCATTGAGGGGTCCATGAACCCTAGGTTGGGAAACCCTGCTCTAAATCTTTTCTATTCAACATTCTTCAGCCAGAGAGTGGTGAATCTGTGGAATTTGTTGCCACAGGCGGCTGTGGAGGCCAAGTCATTAGGTATCTTTAAGGCAGGGGTTGATAGATTCCTGATTATTTAGGGCATGAAGGGACTCGGGGAGAAGGCAGGAGGTTGGGGTTGAGAGGGAAAATGGATCAGCGATGATGAAATCGCAGAGCACACTCTTATGCTGTTACGGTTTTAAGATTCAAGTTTTAAGATTCAAGATTCAAGCTTGTTTCCTGTACACAAGTATAAGGAGAATGAAATTATTGTCACACTGGATCCAATAAAACACAAAAAAGCATAATAAAATAAAGAACACTATAATAATAAAAACACAATAAATATAAATACATAAGATAGCTTATAAATGTACATTGATTGTATGTACATAAAGTGACACTTGGCACAGGAGTGTCTGTACATAAGGTGAGTCTGAAAGGAAGTTATAAAGTAGCTGTACACACAGAACACTGGAGGAACTCGGCAGGCCAGGCGGCATCTATGAGAAAAGTACAGTCGACGTTCCAGGCCCGAAACATCGACCCACTTTTTTTCCCCATAGATGCTGTCAGGTCTGCTGAATTTCTCCAGCGTTTTGATTGTATTGATTGGATTTCCAGCATCTGCAGTTTTTCTCTTATTTAGAAATTAGTGCTGTTGGGCTAGTGGGTGGAGATGTTGATCAGCCTTACTGCTCGGGGAAGGTAACTGTTGTTGAGTCTGATGGTTCTGAGTGGACCTCTATCCATGTACTTGCATAAATGTCTTTCAGTGTTATCATACTGGCCTCTACCATTTTCTCTGGAGCTCACTCCATATACTCACCACCCTCTGTGTGAAGTTACCAACTTTGGAGGTTATTTTCAGTAGTCATTTCACTCAATAACAAGCACAGGAAACAGGAGACCCCATGGGAAACCCACAGAGTCACAGGGAGAATACAGAGGCAACCAGAAAGTGGGAATAATTCAGTCAATGGAGTTGTAAAGCATCTGATCTTCTGTATCCACAGTTCTGGTGCGTCTTCTACAATTCCACCAAAGCAATTCTTCAAGTCTTTGCTGTTTTCCAAGTTCATTTTATCCCTTTTTAAGTTTCTACATTGAATGGGTGACAGAGTGGAGATACATCTCTACGAAAGGTAAGGTGCTCCTTCCCTCTGCTAGCCTGCTGATCACCATTGGGCAAGGTATAGCACCCTGCTTAGCCCCTTAACCAGGGTCATGTAAAGCCATAGGAGCAGGTGGTGGATGGTCATATCAGCAGCTGATGCATATCACAAGTCCTGGTAAAGTAACCACTGATATCAGACGGACAGTCTCCGAGGAGTACTGAGAAAGAGTGGGTCACCTGTCTTGTAAAGAGCTGCTTAGAAGAAGACAATGGTAAACCATTTCTGCAGAAAAATTTGCCAAGAACAATCATGGTCATGGAAAGACCATGATTGCCTATGTCACACGACATGGCTCATAATGAACAAATGAATACTGAATACAAATTAAGGATTGTTACCTGTCTTCAAAATGTCCTTGCAAACTGGTTGCTGCCACATGAGATCCATCAGTAGCCCCTTCCCATGGAATCGATCATGGCTGGAAGAATGAACAGAGGGGACAGGGAGAAGGAAGATGGAAGGTAGCAACTTAGATAAATGCAATCTGAGGAAAATTGAGGAAAAACTGTTTGAAGTTGGGTAAGCACCAAATATCACATGTCCACAGTTCTACACAATTTATTTTCCCTCTATCATTCAAACCATTTCAACATCATCCTGGCCATGTTGAAGTCACTAATAAAAACAAGCCAAACAAAATTAATAAGTTAAATCAAGCATACAATCTCGGGAAATCACTATTGACACTACTGATCCTGAGATACATCCTAGGATCAGTGACGTAACCTGGAGTCATCGGGTGTTTTGGGTCTTTCAGACGCCCTCACTCAGGTAATCCAGCCTGGGTCGAACAGGCTCCGGCTTGTGTTCCCAAAGCATTGGTCTACTGTTCGCACCTCTTGATCCATACCTGGCTGGAAGCACGTTCAGCAGCCTGTGTGGTGGTCCTAATGACTCTTTTCTTTGCAGACCCTGTAATGCCAAGGACAGAATAGGTTCTGCAAAATAATTAGTCTGCAAAACCTCTTCACCCCACCTCTGTAGGCTCACATCATGCCCTCCACCACTGTCTCTGGCACGACTCTACCAACTCCCGGTATTTGCTTTTCTATGCTCAGACGCCTCCACAATCCAGTTTTATTAAGACACTGCCAGTTCTACCATGACAACCTGCTTTCAGGTCTCTGATAGAATGACCATGTTTACTGCGTATTTTAATTATTTTATTAGAAATAATTATTTAGGGTATTTTCAGTATTTATTAGCATATCATTAAACCTCCAGGTTAAGCTTGACTATTTATTTAATAATCAACAAAATTAGTGTTGTTGGATATTAAACATATAGCTATATGCTAAAACACAATGGCTTTCGATTCTATCAAGTACAACTACATCTAAATAATGATTGCACAATAAAATCATAAAATTCAAATTGATTCAATTTATTGCTTGAACCTGATATGAAAATGCATCAATAAAGATACTTCAATAAATATTCTGGAAAAAATATACATCTGTATATAAATGTAAAAAAAACATAATTGAAGTGCAGATGTCCATGGTTATGATTAAGATTCAGCAAACCTATTGTAAGTCACACCATTCATTTTTAATAAGTCTGCAGACATTAATGCTCTGTCTTTTTGGTCAATGATAGCAAGAACTCAAGAGGAAGAATTGGATATAGGCCACACAACAGTAAAATAAAAATATTGGATATTTCTGTCCATTGTGCGTGTTGACCTTTGCAGTACTGTAATGTTGTAGCATTGACATAATAGGGGCCAGAGGGAGCATGTAATTCGTAAACTGATTCTGCAGTGCCTCTTAATCTTCATCCCACATAGACAGTTAAAGATTAAACTGTAATCTTCAAAGGTTACGGAAAATTACTCCCTGTGTAGCTGCTACATAGCCCAACGTGAATCCTCACCCCAAAGTAACAGAGCCTTGTCCATGTGTCTAGCAGTTGCATGTCACTTGATAAGTCTTAAGCAGAAAATAAAACTTAATAGTTGCTGCAGGCATTTCACATACATCAGGTTATGAAAGTTTAGCAAAGCAATGGTTGTGAGCTACTCACTGGAGTCCACTTTATATTTTTGTTGAAGAATAGTTTTAATTCTCACCATAACTATGTTATAAACCTGATATACAAGACTTCCTGTGACTGATTGATTCAGGATTAATCTGAATTTCTATGTCAGAAACTGAAAGCTGACAGAATAAAATATTTTTTCCCCAGGCTAAGCAAATTACTTTATCTGAAGAGATAAGGTAGCTGAAGAGATTGTGGAGGTATGGGTAATGATCTTTCAAGAATTACTAGATTCTGGAATGGTTCCAGAAGACTAAAAAATTGTAAATGTCATTCCACTCTTCAAGAAGGAAGAGACTCTGAAGAAAGGAAACTATAGGCCAGTTAGTCTGACCTTAGTTGGTGGGAAGATGTTGGTGTCGATTATTAAGGATGAGGTCTCAGAGCACATGGAGGAACATGACAAAATAGGCTGTAGTCAGCATGGTTTCCTCAAGGAAAAATTTTGCCTGACAAAACTGTTGGAATTCTTTGAAGAAATAACAAGCAGAACAGACAAAGGAGAAACGGCTGATGTTGTGTATTTGCATTTTCAGAAGGTTTTTGACAAGTTGCCATGCACGAGGCTGCTTAACAAGCTAAAAGCCCATGCTATTACAGGAAAGATTCGAACATCGATAAAGCAGTGGCTGCTTGGCAGGAGGCAAAGAGTGGGAATAAAGGGACCATTTTCTGGTTGGCTGCCAGTGATTAGTGGTGTTCCACAGGGGCCAGTCTTGGGACAAATACTTTTTAAGCTATATCTCAATTATTTAGATGATAGAATTGATGGTCTTGTTGTAAAGTTTGCAGATGATATTAAGATAGGTGGAGGGTCAGCTAGTATTGAGGAAGTAGAGAAGCAACAGATGGACTTGTACAGATTAGGAAAATAGACAAAAAAATAGCAGATGGAATACTGTGTCCGGAAATGAATGATCATGAGCTTTGGCAGAACAAATGAAAGGGTTGACTGTTTTCTAAATGGAGAGAAAATACAAAAAGCGGAGAAGCAAAGGAACTTGGGAGTTCCTGTGCAAGATGCACTTAGCCTGAAGGTTTGAGATGTGTCTATTTTAATGCAAGGAGTATCATGAACAAGGTGGATGAACTTAGAGTGTGGATCAATACGTGGAACTGTGACATTATGGCCATTACAGAGACTTGAATGTCTCAGGAGCAGAAAAGGGTGCTGAGTGTTCCAGGCTTTAGGTGTTTCAGAAAGAACAGAGAGGAAGGCAAAGGAGGTGAGGGTATGGCATTGCTAATTAGGGATAATGTCACGGCTGCAGAAAAGGAGGAAGTCATGGAGGGATGGTCTACTGAGACAGTGTGGGTGGAAGTCAGAAACCGGAAAAGGGCAATAACTCTACTGTGTGTTTTTCATAGACCACCCCGCCAATAGTAACAGGGACATCAAGGAGCAGATAAGGAGGCAGATTCTAGAATGGTGCAATAATAACAGTGTTGTTATGACGGGAAATTTTAACTTTCCTAATATTGATTGGCATCTCCTTAGAGCAAGGGGTTTAGATGGGGAGGAGTTTGTTAGGTGTGTTCAAGAAGGTTTCCTGATGCAATATGTACATAAGTCAACTAGAGGAGAGGCTGTACTTGATCTGGTATTGGGAAATGAGACCTGGTCAGATGTCAGATTTCTTGCTGGGAGAGCATTTTGGAGGTAATGGCCACAACTATCTCCTTCATCAGAGCGCTGGAGAGGGAAAGGAGCGGACAATTTGGGAAAACATTTAATTGGGGTAGGGAGAAATATGATGCTATTAGGCAGGAACTTGGGATTATAAATTGGGAGCAGATGTTCCCAAGGAAATGTATGGTAGAAATGTGGCAAATGTTTAGGGAACATTTGCATGGAGTTCTGCATAGGTATATTCCATTGAGGCAGGGAAAAGGATGTAGGGTTAAAGAACCATGGTGTACAAAGTATGTAGAAAATCTAGTTAAGCAGACCAGTGAGTTTTACTTTAGTTGTGGGCAAGTTGTTACATAGAACATAGAACAGTACAGCACAGTACAGGCCCTTTGGCCCATAATGTTGTGCTGACCCTCATACCCTGCCTCCCATATAAGTTCCCACCTTAAATTCCTCCATATACCTGTCTAGTAGTCTCTTAAACTTCATTAGTGTATCTGCCTCCACCACTGACTCAGGCAGTGCATTCCACGCACCAACCACTCTCTGAGTAAAAAACCTTCCTCTAATATCCCCCTTGAACCTCGCACCCCTTACCTTAAAGCCATGTCCTCTTGTATTGAGCAGTGGTGCCCTGGGGAAGAGACGCTGGCTGTCCACTCTATCTATTCCTCTTAATATCTTGCATACCTCTATCATGTCTCCTCTCATCCTCCTTCTCTCCAAAGAGTAAAGCCCTAGCTCCCTTAATCTCTGATCATAATCGATACCCTCTAAACCAGGCAGCATCCTGGTAAATCTCCTCTGTACCCTTTCCAATGCTTCCACATCCTTTCTATAGTGAGGCGACCAGAACTGGACACAGTACTCCAAATGTGGCCTAACCAGAGTTTTATATAGCTGCATCATTACCCCATGACTCTGAAACTCTATCCCTTGACTTATGAAAGCTAACACTCCATAAGCTTTCTTAACTACCCTATCTACCTATGAGGTAACTTTCAGGGATCTGTGGACAAGTACCCCCAGATCCCTCTGCTCCTCCACACTAACAAGTATCCTGCCATTTACTCTGTACTCTGCCTTGGAGTTTGTCCTTCCAAAGTGTACCACCTCTCTTCTCCGGGTTGAACTCCATCTGCCACTTCTCAGCCCACTTCTGCATCCTATCAATGCCTCTCTGCAATCTCCAACAATCCTCTACACTATCTACAACACCACCAACCTTTGTATCATCAGCAAACTTGCCAACCCATCCTTCTACCCCCACATCCAGGTCGTTAATAAAAATCACGAAAAGTAAAGGTCCTAGAACCAATCCTTGTGGGTTACCACTAGTCACAACCCTTCAATCCGATTGTACGCCCTCCACCATGGCCCTCTGTTTTCTGCAGGCAAGCCAATTCTGAAACCACCTGGCCAAACTTTCCTGGATCCCATGTCTTCTGACTTCTTGAATAAGCCTTGTCAAGCGCCTTGCTAACATCCATGTAGATCACATCCACTGCACTACTCTCATCTATATGCCTGATCACCTCCTCAAAGAACTCTATCAGGTTTGTTAGACATGATCTGCCCTTCACAAAGCCATGCTGACTGTCCCTGATCAGATCATGATTCTCTAAATGCCCATAGATCCTATCTCTAAGAATCTTTTCCAACAGCTTTCCCACCACAGAGAAGATCCTAAGAGGTAGGACTTGTGAACATTTCAAGAGACATAATCTACCTGGGGATTGTCAGCATGGCTTTGTCAAGGCCTTAAGAGCCTGATTGAATTCTTTGAGGATGTAACAAAACACATTGATGAAGGTAGAGCAGTGATGTAGTGTACATGGATTTCAGTAAGGCATTTGATAAGGTTCCCCATGCAAGGCACCTTCAGAATGTAAGGATGCATGGGATCCAAAGAGATCTTGCTTTGTGGATCCAGAATTGGCTTGGCCACAGAAGGCTGTAGATGGTTCGTAATTTGCATAGAGGTTGGTGACCAGTGGTGTTCCACAGGGATCTGTTCTGGGACCCCTCCTCTTTATGATTTTTATTAATCACCTGGCTGAAGAAATACTTTACTTTACCTTATACTTTATTGTTGCCAAATATTCATACTACAACGTACAATCATCACAGCGATATTTGATTCTGCACTTCCTGCTCCCTGGATTACAAATATTAAATATTAAAGATAGTAAAATTATTAAAAACATAAATTATAAATCATAAATAGAAAATAGAAAAATGGAAAGTAAGGTAGTGCAAAAAAAAAAACGAGAGGTAGGTCCGGATATTTGGAGGGTACGGCCCAGATCTGGGTCAGGATCCATTCAGCAGTCTTATCATAGTTGGAAAGAAGCTGTTTCCAAATCTGGCCATACGAGCCTTCAAGATAGAAGGATGAGTTAGTAAGTTGCTGATGACACAAAGGTTGGGGATGTTGTGGATAGTCTGTAGGGTTGTCAGAGGTTACAGTGGGATATTAATAAGAAGCAGAACTGGTCTGAGAAGTGGCAGATGGACTTCAACCCAGATAAGTGTAAAATGGTTCATTTTGGTAGGTCCAATTTAAAGACAAAATGTAATATAAATGGTAAGACTCTTGTCAGTGTGGAGGTTCTGGGAGATCTTGGGGTCCGTGTCGATAGGATACTCATAGCTGCTGCATAGGTTGACAGTGTTGTTAAGAGGGTGCATGGTGTGTTGGCATTCATCAGCCATGGGATGGATTCAAGAACCGTGAGGTAATGTTACCACTATATAAGACCTTGGTCAGAACCACTTGGAGTATTGTGTTTAGTTCTGGTCACCTCACTACAGGAAGGATGTGAATATTTTAGAGTGCAGAGGAGATTTACAAGGGTATTGCCTGGATTGAGGGTGTGCCTTATGAGAATAGATTGAATGTACTTGGCCTTTTCTCCTTGAGGCGATGGAGGATGAGAGGTGATCTGATAGAGGTGTATAAGATGATGAGGAGCATTGATTGTGTGGATAGCCAGAGGCCTTTTCCCAGAGTTGAAATGGCTAACATGAGGGGGCATAGTTTTGAAGTGCAGGGTAATAATTACTGAGAGGATGTCAGGATTAAGTTTTTTACACAGAGAGTAGAATGCACTGCCGGAGGCGGTGGGGAAAGCGGATACAATAGGGTCTGTTAAGATCCTCTTAGATAAGTACATGGAGCTTAGAAAAATAGAGGGCTATGTGCTAGGGAAATTCTGGGCAGTCTCTAGAGTAGATCGCATGGTTGGCACAACATTGTGGGCTGAAGGGCCTGTAATGTGCTGTAAATTTCTATGTTCAATGTTAGCATTAGAGGACTAGAATGTAAAAGCAAGGATGTAATGTTGAAACTTTATAAATTATTGGTGAGGCCTCACTTGAGTATTATGAGCAGCTTTGAGCCCCTTATCTCAAAAAGGATGTGCTGAAACTGGTGACGGTTCAAAGGAGATTCACAAAAATTATTTCAGGATTGAATGGCTTGTCAGATGAAGACTCTTTGATGGCTCTGGGCCTGTATTCATGAATTCGGAAGAATGAGGAGTGATCTAATTGAAACCTATGGAATGGTGAAAAGCCTGGTTGTGGAGAGGATGTTTCCAATGGTGGGACAGTCTAGGACCAGAGGACATGGCCTCAGAAGACAGGCGTGTCCTATTAGAACAGAGATGAGGAGGAATTTCTTCAGCCAGAGAGAGGTGAATTTTTGGAATTCTTTGCCACAGGCAGCTGTGGAGGCCAAATCTTCTTGTATATTTAAGGCAGAGGTTGACAGCTCCTGGATTGGTCAGTGCATGAAGGGATACAGGGGGAAGACAGGAGATTGGGGCTGAGAGGAAAATTGGATCAGCCATGATGAAATGGCACAGCAGACACAATAGGCCAAATGGCCTAATTCTAGTCCTATATCTTATGGTTTTATCCGAGGGATTTCACTCCAGATTAGAGATTTTGTTCAGCTTTCTCCCATATTCAAAAAAGTAGTTGATCATCAAGTAAAAGATAATGAAACAATGTAACTGTCAAGATCCAATTCGGCATTAAACTAATTTCCATTTAGATTTCTCATTAGGTTTGTTCATCTGCACTTCCATGAATGTTGAAATCCAATACCTCCTTAAAAATTGGCTTTACAACTTCTTTTATCATTATGTCTGACAAGTTGCAGAGATTGTCTAAGGCTGTGATATGTAGATTCCAGATCATGTCAAATCTTTTCAACAAAAAATCCTGAAAATAATAGCAATTATAGAACTGATTGTAGACTTCAGGAGAGGGAAATCAGAGGTCCTTGGGCCAGTAGTCATCAGGGGATCAGAGGTGGAGAGCATTCCTACTTTACATTCCTGGGTGTTACTGTTTCTGGGGGTCTGTCCTGGATGCAACACATAAGTGCAATTACGAAGAAAGCATGTCAGTGCCTTTACTTCCTTAGGAGTCTACAGAGATTTGGCATGATATCTAAAACTTTGAAAAACTTCTATAGGTATGTGGTGGAGAGTGTATTGACTAGATACATCATGGCCTGTCATGGAAACACCAAGTCTTTGAAAAGAAAATCCTACCATAGGTAGTGGTTTTGGCCCAGTGCATCACAGTTAAATCCCTTGTAACCATTGAACATATCTACGTGAAATGCTGTCCTAGGAAAGCAGCATCTATTATCAGAGATTGCCACCACCCAGACTATGCTCTTTTCTCACTGCTGCCATCAGGTAAAAGGCGCAAGAGCTGTAGGACTTGCACCAACAGGTTCAAGAACACAACTACACTTACTTGCCCATCCATTGAGATGTGACTTCAACCAATGATATCACCTTAAGGACTTATTATCTCATGTTCCCATTATTTATTGCTATTTACTTATATTTGAATTTGCACAGTTTGTTATCTTCTGCACTCTGGATGATATTTTGTTGATCCTGTTGTAATTATTATTCTATAGATTTGCTGATAATGCCTACAGGAACATACATCTCAGAGTTGTATATGATGATATATATGTACTTTGATAATAGCATTTACATTGAACTTTGTACTTTACTCAGCAGTGAGTGTCAGTCAACAGCTGCAAAAACAGAAACAAAGTTAATCTTTCAAATACCCTTCCTGAAGATATGAACATTGTGTAATTTACAGAAGCAGTTCCCAGATACGGTACATCAATTGTGACAGATCCACAATGCTGGAAGAACTCAATAGGTCAGGCAGCATCTATGGAAAGGGAAAAAAGAGTCAACTTTTCAAGCTGAGACCCTTCATCAAGACTAGTGCCCTGGTTGTCCTGAAGAAGGGTCTTAGCTTGAATTGCTGTCGGTTTATTCTTTTCCATAGAGGCTGCCTGACCTGTTGAGTTCCTCCAGCATTTGGTGTGTGTTACTGTAGATTTCCAGTATCTGCATAATCTCTTGCATTTATAGAACATTAGTTGTGACATTTCTTTACAGAATGAGAACTCTTCTAAACGTTATTGCCAGGAAGGAAATTTCATGCTTGTATAATTTCCATGTCACATATTAAAGTAATTCTCTCATTTTTGTAAAAGTTGCATAGGATAATACAGCTGCGTTCTTATGCTCCTTAGGGTTTTCAACAAGTATATTCGTTTTTACTGATCATTTATCTTGAGAGAAATATACTGCAAATCATTTGCAAAGATCTCTGGCAAGTACTCACTGTAAAATTAGTTGGATGTAGCAGTCCTCGGTTCTACAGCTAAACTCTTCACCAAGATAGCCATCCATTTGACTGACATGACTCATCATCGTCTTAACAAATTCATCTTCTCTCCTTCCCCTCTTCTATTACCCAACTACCCTCTTACCTCTTCTTACCTGCCTATCACCTCTTCCTCACCCTCCCTCCCCCCCGGTCCCCTCCATCTTCCCTTTCTCCTATGGTCCACCCTCTGCTCCTATCAGATTCCTTTGTCTCCAGCCCTTTGCATTTCCTACTTACCTGACTTCACCTACCACCTTCTAGCTATCTTCCTTCCCCTTCCCCCACCATCTTATTCTGTCTTCTTCCCCCTTCCTTTCCAGTCCTGAAGAAGTGTTTCAACCCAAAATGTTGACGGTTTATTCATTTCCATAGTTTCTACCTGGGCTGCTGAGTCCCTGCAAGGTTTGTGCGCATTGCTTGTTTCATGCTTTCTTTTCAAGTTCAAATTCAAGGTTATTGTCATTCATTCATACACATGTATACCACCAAATGAAACAATATTCTTCTGGACGAAGACGCATATAACTCAGAGACATAACACAAGGTAATATTACCATAAATAAATTAACAAATAATAAGGAACATTTACGTAACAAGTTAAAAAGTAAACAGTGTAATGCTGTTCTGGCTTGATACATGATGATACCTGGGTAGTGGCAGATTGTTCAGTAGCCTCATGGCCTGGGTGTAGAAGCCGTTTTCCATCCTAACATCTCTTGTCCTGAAGAATTACAGGAAGGGTATTAACAAGGTTGAAAGAGTGCAGAGAAGGTTTACAAGGATGTTGCCGGGACTTGAGAAACTCAGTTACAGAGAAAGGTTGAATAGGTTAGGAGTTTATTCCCTGGAGCGTAGAAGAATGAGAGGAGATTTGATAGAGTTATATAAAATTATGATGGCTTTTGCCACTGAGGCTGGGGGAGAAAAAAACCAGAGGACATGGGTTAAGGGTGAAGGGGGAAAAATTTAAAGGGAACATGGGGGGGGGAGGTTCTTCACACAGAGAGTGGTGGAAGTGTGGAACGAGCAGCCAGATGAAGTGGTAAACGCGGGCTCACTTTTAACATTTAAGAAAAACTTGAACAGGTACATGGATGAGAGGTGTATGGAGGGATATGGTAAAGGTGCAGGTCAATAGGACTAGGCAGAAAAATGGTTTAAAACAGGCAAGAAGGGCCAAAAGGCCTGTTTCCGTGCTGTAATGTTCTATGATTCTATGGTAAGGAGTTGACTTAATAGAGGTGTACAAGATGATGAGAGGCATTGATCCCGTGGATAGTCAGAGGCTTTTTCCCAGGGCTGAAATGGCTAACACAAGAGGGCACAGTTTTAAGATGCTTGGAAGTAGGTACAGAAGAGATGTCAGGGGTAAGTTTTTTAAGCAGAGAGTGGAAGTGTGTAAAATGGGCTGCCAGCAATGGTGGTGGAGGCGGATACAATAGGGTCTTTTAAGAGACTCCTGGATAGGTACATGGAGCTTAGAAAAATAGAGGGTTATAGCTAACCCTAGGTAATTCCTAAGGTAAGGGCCTGTTTGGCACAGCTTTGAGGGCCAAAGGGCCTGTATTGTGCTGTAGGTTTTCTATGCTTCTAGGTTTCTTGTCTTCATTCTCCTTCTGTCTGGTGGTAGGGGATTAAGGAGGTTGTTGGATGAAGTGGCAAATGGAATACAGTGTTAGGAAGTGTACGGTCATGCACTTTTGTAGAAGAAATATAAGTGCAGCCTATTTTCTAAATGGAGATAAAATTCAAAAACCTAAGGTGCAAAGGGACTCGGGTGCCCTCGTTCAGGATTCCTTTGAGGTTAACTTGCAGGTTGAGTTGGTGGTGAGGAGGGTAAGTGGAATGTTAGCATTCATTTTGAGAGGACTGGTATATATAAGCTGGGATGTAATGTTGAGGTTTTATAAAGCACTGGCAAGGCCTCACTTGGAGAATTATGAGCAGTTTGGGGCACCCTTTCTAAGTAAGGATGTTCTGAAATTCGAGATAGTTCAAAGGAAGTTCATGAAAATTATTCTGGGATTGAAAGCATCATCATATGAGGAGTGTTTGATGGCTCTGGGCCTCTTCTCTCTGGAATTCAGAAGAATGAGAGGGGAACTCACTGAAATCTATCAAATGTTGAAAACCACAATAGAGTGGATGTGGAGAAGATGTTTCATATAGTGCAGGAGTCTGGGACCAGAGTACACTGCCTCAGAACAGAGGAATGTCCATTTAGAATGGAGATGAGAAAGAATTTCTTTAGCCAGAGAATAATGAGTCTGAGGAATTCTTTGCCACAGGCAGCTTTGGTGGTCAATTCAAAGGGTATATTTAAGACTATTAAGAGATTAATAGATTGTTGATAGGTCATGGCATGAGTGGATACAGGGAGAAGACAGGAGATTGAAGCTGTGAGGAAGATGGGTCAGCTCTGCTGAAATGATGGAGCATACTCGATGGGGCAAATGGCTTAATTCTGCTTCTATAGCTTATGGCCTTAGGGAATGGGAAGGGTCATTTTTTGTTAACAACGTCTGTGCGTAACACAGGTCAAGGATACTTATCATTTAATTGGGAGTGTATTCTTTTGTGCCCACTCTGTATTTACAAATCAACATCTGTTGAAGTGTCTTCAATTTAAAATCTTATGACTTTTTTTAATTTTCACAAATGTATCCAGAATCTTGTGTTTTATTTCAACTATTAAAAACTAGCTCAGACATCCCCTTCATCCCTTCTGCAAAACTTTGATTTTCTTTTATATTACTGCTTTTGGCAGCTAAATATACAGCCATGCTTTTACACATCTTTATTTTACACCACTCACTCCACACCACCTTCATCTAGCTTCTTCCACATCTTCGAATTATTATTGTAATTAAAATTCATGTGCAGTATTCTAAAATCAAAAGAAAAATTCAGTATAATTGGTATCCTCTGCCAGCAAACAGGTCTTATTCATGACTACAATGGCTTATCTATTTTGGAGTTGTTCTACCTGGTAGCTGCTTTCCTCAAAGAAAATAACACGCTTAGTTTGTGCTGGAACGTGAGCAAGAGTCGATGGCATCTGATCTTGAGTTGTGTCACACTCTGCAAAGTCAGTCACATGCTTCGAGGATTATGATGTGTTTGAAGTTACCATTACCAGAGAGAAAGTTCTTGGGAAACTGGATCAGATGGTGTACACCCCAGAGTCCTGAAAGAGGTGGCAGAAGAGATTGTGGGGCCACTAGTAATGATCTTTTAAGAATCACTAGATTCTGGAATAGTTCCAGAAGACTGGAAAGTTGCAACTGCCATTCCATTCTTCAAGAAGGGAGTGAGGCAGAAGAAAGGAAACTATAGGCCAATTAATCTAAACTCAATGGTTGGGAAGATGTTGGAGTCAATTATTAAGGATGAGGTCTCAGGGTACTTGGAGACACATGATAAAATAGGCTGTAGTCTGCCTGGTTTCTTCAAGGGAAAATCTTGACAACTCTGTTGGAGTTCTTTGATAAAATAACAAGCATGATAGACAAAGAAGAATCAGTTGATGTTGTGTACTTGGATTTCAGAAGGCCTTTGACAAGATGCCACATGTGAGGCTGCTTATCAAGCTGCAAGCCCATAGTATTACAGGAAATACTTTAGCATGGATAAAGCAGCAGCTGATTAGCAGAAGGCAAAGAGTGGGAATAAAGGGAGCCTTTTCTGGTTGGCCTCCGGTGACTAGTGCTGTTCCACAAGGTTCTGTGTTGGGACCGATTCTTTTTACATTTGGATAATGGTGGCTTTGTTGCAAAGTCTGTAGGTGATATGAAGATAGATGGAAGGGCAGATGCTTCTGAGCTAGTAGAGAGGCTACAGGAGGACTTGGATAGATTAAGAAAATGGATAAAATATGGCAGATGGAATACTGTGCTGGGAAGTGTATGGTCATGCACTTTAGCAGAAGAAATAAAAGGGTTGACCATTTTCTAAATGGAGAGAAAATACAAAGAATCATGGTGCAAAGGGACTTGAGAGACCTTTTGCTGGTTAATTTGCAATTTGAGGCTGTAGTGGGGAAGGAAATGTGATGTTATAGTTCATTTCAAGAGGATTAGAATGTAAAAGCAAGGGTGTAATGTTGAGACATTTTAAAGCAATGGTGAGGCCTCACTTGGAGTATTGTGAGCAGTTTTGGGCCCCTTATCTTCGAAAGGATGTACTAAAACTGGAGTGGGTTCAAAGAAGATTCACAAAAATGATTCCAGGGTTGCATTGCTTGTCATATGAAGGGTGTCTGATGGCTAGGGCCTGTATTCACTGGAATTCAGAAGAATGAGGGATGACCTCATTGAAACCTATCGAATGCTGAAAGGCTTTGATAGAGTGGATGTGGAGAGTTTAAGACCAAACAACACAACCTCAGAATAGAGGGATGTTCTTTTAGAACAGAGATGATGAGGAATTTCTTTCGGCAGAGAGTGGTGAACCTGCCATTTCTTTTGTCATTTGTAGCTGTGGATGCCAAGTCTTTAAGTATATGTAAGGCAGAGGTTGATGGATTCTTGATTGGTCAGGACATGAAGGGATACGAGGAGAAGGCAGGAGATTGAGGCTAAGAGGATCGGCCATGATGAAATGGAGGAGAACGCTCGATGGGCCAAATGGCCTAATTTTGCTCCTATACCTTATGGTCTTATAATTACCTTTGCAGAATCAAATCTACCATTGTTATATAGTCTGGTCTGTTCAAATCAACATATCCATATTCTTCCATCCTCCCCTTCCTCCTTTCCTTCCTATATTCCTTTCTTCCTTTTTCCCTCTTTTTTCTTCAGTTTCTCGCATCTTCCTCTCTTCCTTCTTTCTTTGCTCCTTCCTTCAGTCCTCCCTTCCTTCCTCCTTCCTTCCTCTCTCCATTGTTTCTTCCTTTCTCCTTCCTTACTTCCTCCCCTTCTCCTTCCCTTCTTCCTCCCTCTGTACTCCCTCCTTCTCGTCTTCCTTCCTTCCTTTTTCTCTTCTTCCTCCCTTCCTCCCTTTCCTTTCTTCTTCCATCCTTCATCCCTCTCTTCCTGCTTCCTTAATTTCTTCATGTCCTATTCCCTCCTTCCCCTTTCCTTTCTCCCTCCTTCCTACCTTCCTCCTCTCTTCCTCCCTTCTTTCTTCCTTTTGTGTTCTTTTGAACATCATTTGTTTGTCAGTAGTTTTCAACTAATTTGTCAAGGATTTCTGAAACAACAAAGCAAGTCATTCACTTCAATAACTGTTAAGGATTTGTTATTAAAATTGACCTTGCCAGATGTTTCTTGATCCCCACTATAAAAAGATAATAACATCACATCCCAGCACATTTTCTTTTGGCTGAGATGATATCTGTGAGGTACATTGGCTTCAATAGCCTTAAGGATCTTAAATGCTGTCATCCAGGTGAATCACAAATAATGTTCATCTGGTAGCAATCAGCAGGGAGATCTGACGACCATTCAAGATTCAAGATTGTTTAATGTCATTTCCTGTACACAAATGTAAGGAGAATGAAGTAATTGTTTCTCTGGATCTGGTACAGCACAAAAAAAACACAAAAGATAATGAATGCTATAATGCTAAAAAATACACACAATAAATATAAATACATTAGACAGCTTATATATATAGATTGCTTGTATGTCCATAAAGAGACTGATGGGGAATAATAAAATAGTGGTGGAGATAGTGGGTTGACGAGTCTGTGTCTGTGCTGTATGAGCCTCGGACTTTTTTGACGCATGAATCCATGACTACCTACTTCAATGTGCTGATCCTGCACTCCAAAGCCATGATGTTTCTTCTGTTATGTCTTACACAGAACCTTCCTCTGTTGTTCATTCATCAAGCTCAAGTTTATTATGATATATCTTCCCACAGATAACACGTCAGGTCTCTGTCCTATATCTCAGCATAGTGCATTCCAGTAGAAAATAAAACTGTAACTTTCTCTCAGTTTCACCCCTTTCATCTTTCTCAGTCCATCTTTCACAGTCTCGTGTACAACAAAAGACATTAATTAAAAGACCGTTCACCATCTGCTCCCATGGCTTTACCTGACCCTTGGGCTACAGCTTGCCCAAGGGTGACTTGCAGGCTAGCAGAGGGGAGGAATACCTTACACCTCCTTTGGAAGAGACGTATCTCCACCCCGCTACCCTATACAGATGCAACACAAAGTCTAAATTCTTCACAAGATAGTCACATATGAATTACCCGAGTAATGCTCACTATTTTAGGAACAAGTTCTTCCCCTGCACAATCAGATTTCTGAATAGATTTTTAACCCATGTACACTACACTATTATTTTTTGCTCTCTTTTTGAATTACTCATTTAATTGAATTATATATATTTTTCTTATTGTAAATTGTAGTTTTTTATTATGTATTGCAATGTACTGCTGCCGCAAAACAACAAATGTCACAACATAAGCCAGTGACATTAAACCTGATTCTGTTTCTGAAACTGAAACTATATTGATATTATGATTATTCCTATTGTGTAATTCTCCTCACACTAGATGGTGCTATTCCTAAAACAATACATTCTGTGTAAGTACCACTACATTCATGGAGTGCTAGTACACTAGGTTTGCAACAAAAGGCTGCTGGGTTTCTGTGGTGAAGAACGCAAATGTGTTAACAAGATTTCAACACTTTGGAGTGATTTGAGAACAGGTAGGTACACAGCAGTCCTGGAGTGCATGAGACTATCCTGGAGGATGCAGGAGCTCAGATACATCTGTGAGGAAAAAGCACACACAATCTGAGTGTTTAAATAAGACAGAATTGTCTTCACTCTACACCCAGTTGTGTGAATTTACAGGTTTGACTGTTGTTTAATTTTAGATCATAAGACATAGGAGGGGAATTCAGAAACGCTGCTCCACCATTCCATCATAGCTAATTAATTATTCCTCTCAACCCTATTCTCCTGCCTTATCCTCATAACCTTTGATACCCTGACCCGGATCTGGGCCGTGCCCTCCAAATATCTGGACCTGCCTCTCGGTTTTATTTTGCACTACCTTACTTTCCATTTTTCTGTTTTCTATTTATGATTTATAATTTAAATATTTAATATTTACTAATTTTTACTATTATTAATATTTAATATTTGTAATCCAGGGAGCAGGAAGCGCAGAATCAAGTATCACTGTGATGATTGTGCGTTCTAGTATGAATCGTTTGGCAAGAATAAAGTATAAAGTATAAAGTATCAAGAATGTATCAGCCTCCTCTTTAAGTATATTCAATGTCTTCTACAGCCATCCGTGGCAATAAATTCCACAGATTCATCATCCTCTAGCTGAAGAAATTCCTCCTTATCACTGTTTTAAATAGATGTCCCCCTATTCTGATGCCCACCTGTATATTCTTCCTTACCATAGGAAACATCTTTTCCAAATCTACTCTATTTAGGCTTTCCAACATTTGATAGGTTCTGAAATCTAATGTTTTGCTGATAGTGCATGGATCAGAAGTTCAAAGTTGTACAACCCTGAGACTCGTTTTTTTTGCAGGCATACTTTGTAAATCCAAGAAACGTATTAGAATCATTGAAAAACTGCACCCAACAGGATGGGCAATCAACCAAAGTGCAAAAGACAACAAACTCTGAAAATACAATAGAAAAGAAGACAAATAGTTATAATAATAAAGAAATAAGCAATAAGTGTTGAGAACATGAGATGAACGGTCCTTAAAGTTAGGTCCATAGTTTGTGGGAAGAGTTTAGTGATGGTGCAGGTGAAGATGAGTGAAGTTATCCTACTGGTTCAAGTGCCTGATAGTTGAGGGGTAACAACTATTCCTGCACCTGGTGGTGTGCCACTTGAGCGGCAAGATGAGAGCATGGTCTGGATGGTGGGGATCCCTGATGATGGACTCTGCATTCCAGCGACAGTGCTCTTTGTAGATGTGCTCAATGGCGGGAAGGTACATAACGGACAAGTTGAAATTTGACCACACAGTAAGTAATTAGAGAACACTGTCTTTCAATTGTTAACAAAGTAATCAGTGAATCACATTAAACTTCACTATTTAAAGTGATTACAATCAAAATTGTTTATTTTAAAATCCACATTCCTCATTTCATTCATTGGAACCATTCATCAAGCATTTTATTTTAGTTTGGGCTACAATGTGGAAAATAAACCACATTACCCAGAATCCCACCTATTCAACCTGTCTAATCATCATTATCACGTTTATGTGCCATTTCTTATGACATAGGTGATCATGACTTTCCATCCGTTTTTAATCTGAGAAATCCTCAGAAGTTCTACAAAACTTTTGCCTGTCCATCCCTTGATGTAACTCATGAATATGCTCTGCTGTCAGCTGTGACTTTTTCTTCCCATCACTGCAAGAAGTATGAGCTTCTCTGTCCTCAGTACATCTCAGAAATTCCAGCTGCCATTTCCTGATTGATGATGTCAGCTCTCCTCTTATTCTGGCTTTTCGCAACACGTCCTGATTTGTTACTCTGTCCTTCCACGATACTTTCATCACTCTTCTCAAAAAACACATTTCTGCTGCTTTGAGCCTTCCCTCATTTTGCTCTGAAATTGTCCAACATTCGCTTCCACATGTTAGTGTGGAATGAACGTAGCACCGTAACACTCTGAGTTTCATACCCATAGAAATTATGGTATTCTAGCCTAATCACAGGACAAATTACAATGGCCAGTGAACGTACTAACCTTTGGAATGTATGAGGAAACCTGAGCAGCTGTAAGAAACCCACATGTCCACAGGGGATGTACAAGCTCCTTACTGCCTTGGAGGGACCGCTGCCCTCGCTGGGTCCTGATGCTCTCGGAGATGTTACTGAAATTCTGTGATTTATGGATTGAACTGTAGTTCAAACTAACTGTAGTTCATATTGGCTTCTTTCAGCTCGACCCTTTTTTTCGCGCTCTGGCCCAGTCTTTCTTGTTGCTGATTGGTGGGCTGGGGTTTTTGGGGTTTGATGTTCTTGTTGTTTCTACATGTAGGTGATCTGTTAGTTTTGTGCAAGAGAGGGGTTGGTGGGATTTGGGATTTACGAGCTTTTGATTCTTCTTCTTTTAGTGCGGGGTAGGATTGACGTCTTTCTTTTAACTGCTTCAATGGTTTTTCTGTATTTTATGGCTGTCTGGAGCAGACAAATCTCAGAGTTGCATTCTGCATACATACTTTGATAATTAAATAAACCTTTATTGAACTTCGAAGCCCATAACACCCTAAACTGAAATTGTGTTGCGCTAAGCACTACTCTACTGTGGTGCCCCGTAACCATGTAGTACCATATGTGATATTTCCTTTCATTTTCCTAAAGCTAACTGCTAGAACTAAACTGGCACCAGGGAGTGGAATTTCCATTGACACAGCCAGTTGATGTCAGATAGACTGTAGCTGTAAAAACACAATTCGATTTGAAACAATACCTGCCACTAGAAAACCTTTAACACAGGAATTTGTCACAATAAAAAAGGACAGAATTATATTCTGATCAGGTTAGCTATACCCTCAAAAGTGACTTTGGAACACCACTGTTATCATCTTAATGCAAGCTATGTGTGAATGCTTCAACATTACACAGAGATACCAGTTAAATAATGGATACTGGGGAGAGATTAATGGCATAGAGAGTGTAATCTGTCAGCTTCCACCATGATAACCACTGTCTGTAAAATATGGCACCAAAACACATCTCATAGTTCAGTGCTACAATTTGAAGCATGGAATGAGATTCATGGGCTCAAAATCTCATTTGTAGAATCATATAATATTACAATGCTCTGAAGTTTATGCTCCTGATATGATTTTGTGTTAAGGATATATGTTGCTGGCTATGGAGGTCACGACGATTGGTGGCAGCTAGTATTTTATACCTCCTTGATGTTTGATCATACTTGCATTGAAATAGTGGCATCGGTGTGGCGATTATTGGCCGAGGTTTTCCAAAGAAATGCGGAGAGTTTTGAGTGCAAATGCCAGGGTCACTCTCCATAACTGCCAGGAAGCTCCGCACTGTGCCGAGAATATTGAAGTCTCATAATACTAATTGAACCAGGGAAGCTGCCCACTGAAACCACAGGAGGATGGAGTGGTTTAAGATTATTGACACCTATAGAGATAAATAACTATAATGGGGGATATGAAGCAACTTGTGCATTTAAATGTACTTACTTATCTTCATTTTGAGCGGCAATTCGATCTATTTTTAAAACAAAATTAATTATCTTTAAATTTTTAAATAGGAAAATAAATTTTTAATCGTTTTGAATGAGCTTGAATATCTCTGAATATCAAAGAGGTTTTTAAACACTGAAGTGCTGTCAGACTGTGGGGAATGGCTTAACTGGCTGTTAAAGCTTTTTTTTTTGATAAAACCTTTTTCTTTGGCTTGAGGATATGTGCTCCAGTGGGTCTCATGGACCACATTAGAGGTAGCTCTAGGAAGCTTCTTCTGGAAAATATCCTCAGGAAAGCACAGACATAGCAGGTATGGGGGTCGGGACTGTGATGGCACTCATTGCCTGGAAATTCAAGATTCAAGAGTGGTTCATGTCATTTTCAGTTCAGAAGTATAAAGGAGAAGAAAATAATTGTTACTCCAGATCTGATGCAGCCCAAAATAAGAGAATAATGAAAAACACAATAAATATAAATACATAAGATAGCTTACATATTTGAGCCCATGAATCTCATTCCATGCTTCGAATTGTAGCACTGAACTATTTGTATGTGCCTGGACAAACAGATTCCACTGTATTTTTTATGTTTTCACAAGGATGATTCCAGGAACGAAAGGATTATCATATGAGGAAAATTTGATGGCTCTGGGTCTGTACTCACTGGAATTCAGAAGGATGGGGAGGGGGGTAGGGAATCTCATTGAAACCTTTCGAACATAGAAAGGCCTAGACAGAGTAGATTTGGAAAGGATGTTTCCCATGGTAGGAGAGTAAGGACTAGAAGGCACAGCCTCAGGATAGAGGGGCACCCTTTCAAAACAGAGATGCGGAGAATTTTTTTCAGCCAGAAGGTGATGAATTTGTGGAATTTGTTGCCACATGCAGTTGTGGAGGCTAGGTAGTTGGGTGTATTTAAGGCAGAGATTGATAGGTTGATTGGACATGGCATTGAAGGTTATGGGGAGACGGCCAGGAACTGGGGTTGAGGAGGAGAAGAAAGGATTAGCCATGATTGAATGGCAGAACAGACCCGATGGGCCAGATGGCCTAATTCTGCTCCTATGTCTTATGGTCTTATGGACATGCTCTCACTATTCATATATCACCAACAGTACTGTGCAACAGTCTCAGGCACATATATACAACTATGTGCCTAGGACTTTTGCATTGTATTGTATAATACAGAACTTCTTCCCAGAAAGTTAATTTCAACAGCTTTTTGAACAGCGTTTCAATAACACATCTGTGAAGATACATACACATGCTGATTGGATGCTTATTGGAGGAGGGGTTCTGAGTTCCTGCTGTTCCCACCCCCCCCATCTCTAGGACATGAGATCAGGAGTCCTTGAAAGTGAGTCCAGGTTGCAGGAATAGTTTACTTTATAAATCTCTATAATGTCGCCCCTCAGTCTTGTTCATTCTAGGGAAAACAATCTCGGTCTATTCATTGCAACACACACAAAATGCTGGAGGAACTGAGCAGATCAGGCAGCATTCGTGGAACGAAATAGACAGTTGACGTTTCAGGCCAAGACATGCCTTCAGGACCGGAAGGGAAGGGCAAAAGAAGCCAGAATAAGAAGTGGCGGGAGGAGAAGGAGCTCAAGCTAGGAGGTGATAGGTGAAGCCAGGTGGGTGGAGGCAGGGGTATGAAGTGAGAAGCTGGGAGGTGATAGGTGAAGCCAGGTGGGTGGAGGCAGGGGTATGAAGTGAGAAGCTGGGAGGTGATGGGTGCAAAAGCTAAAGGGCTGGAGAAAAAGGAATCTGATTGGAGAGGAAAGTGGACCATGGGAGAAAGGGAAGGAGGAAGGGACGCTGGGGAGATGATAGGCAGCTGAGGAGTAAAGGAGAGTTAAAGGGGAGCCAGCTGGGGAGTTAAAGAAGATGGATGGGAGAGAGAGAATATTTACTGGAAGTTAGAGAAACTTATGTTCATTCCATCAGGTTGGAGACTACTAAGACAGAAGATGAGGTGTTGCTCCTCCTACCTGATAGTAGCCGATTCATTCTCTCACAATTCTAGGCCTTTGGTCCAGATAACTTCATTGTGAATCTTTTCTGCACCCTCTCCCAGCAATTTGAAAGAATGTAGCCAAGGCATAGAATCAGCCATGAATTAGTTAAGTGACGAAGAAAACTCAGTAAGGCAAATAATCATTTCCTGCCTTTGTTCTTATTTTCTATCTAATTCCAAATATTATTGATGGTACCACACACAAAATGCTGGAGGAACTCAGCATGCCAGATAGCATTTATGGAATAGAGTTTTGGGCCGAGACCCTTCTTCAGGACTGAGAAAGAAGGGGAAAGGTGCCAGAATAAAAAGGAGAGGGAAGGGGAAAGAGGCTGGCTGGGAGGTGATAGGTGAAGCCAGGTGGGTGGGAAAGGTCACAGGCTGGAAAAGAAAGAATCTGATAGGAGAGGAGAGTGGACAATAGGAGAAAGGAAAGGAGAAGGGTCCCAGAGGAAAGTAATAGGCAGACACAAGTGAATTGATTGTAACAGCAACATAAAAATAGAATTGATGGTAATAGGAGCATAAAAAGATAAAGAAATATGATGGTCATTTCAATGTAATGGTTGAATCCATGGGTATTAAGAGATTCACTTGATTTAAAATCCAAAAAAGGTAAAATTCAAGAAAGAACTGGCAGCAGCAGTAAAATTGAAAGATCTTTATGAATTTAAAAAAAAAAGTTGCATAGGCTTGCATATCATACCTGAAAGTCTTAACACTGCAGAGAACATTTCTCCAATTTACATTTTCTTATTCCCCAAATCAACATAGGTGACAAGAAATCAAAATGGGCAGATCTTGGGAGCACTCATCATCTGTTATTTACAAAAGAGAGAATTATTTTTAAGTTGCAGAGATGCAGGTGTGTAGATAGAACAAAAGGAATCATTCTGACCCCTAAGTATACAGAGCCGTCTGGTTGATAGATTAATGAGAGGAGCTACAGAGAGTAAGAGAAAAAAAAACAAAGGAATTTGTAGAAGTGGTGAAATGCAAGTTGGAGCTATTATAGAATCCACAAAACAGAAGAAGAATGCTGGAAATGGCCGATGATATAAAATCCTTCATGGAACATGTTATGTCTTGTAACTCCAGAAACTAGTCAAAAGAAAAACACGGGAGCTGGGGATAATCAAATGCTTAATTTTCATTTTGTTTAGTGAGGCAGTCATATGTGTTATTGTGGTGTAATAACGTATGCCATTCACATACTTTTAACATAGAGCCCATAATGAATTATGTAAACAATAAAGAATGCTTAACCAAACAATATATTTACAACATTACTCAAATATTATTGAAATATTAAAAAACACTACTCCCCTCAAAGATTCAAAGTCCATTCATTACTGAAGTATGTACGCTGTATACAACCTGAGAGTCTTCTCCCCACAGACAGCCACAGAATAAAGAAACACCATGGTCTCTGTTCAAATAAAACATCAAACACCCAAAAGGCAAAAAAAGAAAAAAACATGTAAATGGCAAAAAATGAAGAAAGCACAGAATATAAAACATCAAACCACATAGTTCTTGAAACAGTCTAGGAATGTTCAGTTTACTTCAGTTCAGTTTAGTGCTGTGTCATTCCTCCCTGCTTACCAATAAACTCCAAATCAATATAGAATACGTCTCAACTGATATATGTAATGTATTTTTCTCCAGTCATTTTTTTTATACATAGTATACTATATAAGAACATGGAACATAAGAACGTGAGAAATAGGAGCAGGAGTCGGACATCTAGCCTGTCGAGCCTGCTCTGCCATTTATTAAGATCATGGTTGATCTGGCCATGGACTCATCTCTACCTACCTGACTTTTCCCCGTAACACTTAATTCCCCTACTACGCAAAAATCTATCCAACGTTGTCTTAAGTATATTTACTGAGGTAGCTTCCACTGCTTCATTGGGCAGAGGATTCCATAGATTCACCACTCTATGGGAAAAGCAGTTCCTCCTCATCTCAGTCCTAAATTACTCCCACGAATCTTGAGGATATGTACCCTAGTTCTAGTCTCACCTACCAGTGGAAACAACTTTCTTGCCTCTGTCTTATCTATGCCTTTCATAATTTTATATGTTTCTATAAGATCTCCTCTCATTCTTCTGAATTCCAGCAAGTGCAGTCCCAGACAGCTCAATCACTTCTCATAGTCTAACCCCCTCATCTCTAGAATCAACCTGGTGAACTTTCTCTGCCCTGCCTCCAAAGCCAATATATCTTTCCAGAAGTAAGAGGACCAGAACTGCACACAGTATTCCAGGTGTGCCTCACCAGTACCCTGTACAGTTGCACCATGACCTCCCTGTTCTTGAATTCAATCCCTCTGGCAATGAAGGCCAACATTCCATTTGCCACCTTAATAACCTGCTGCACCTGCAAGCCAACTTTTTGTGATTCATGCACAAGCACTCCCAAGTCCCTCTGCACAGCAGCATGCTGCAATCTTTTACCATTTAAATAATAATCTGATCTTACATTTTTCCTTCCAAAGTGGATGACCTCACTTTTACCAACAGTGTGCTCCACCTGCCAGATCCTTGACCGCTAACTTAACCTATTTCTATCTCTCTGCATACACTTCATATCCTCTGCACAATTTGCTTTTCCACTCCATTTAGTGTCACCAGCAAACTTAGATACACTAAGCTTAGTCCCCTCTTCCAGATCGTTAATGTATATTGCAAACAGTTGTGGGCCCACCACCAACCCCTGGCACACCGTTTATCACTGATTGCCAACCAGAGAAACACCCATATATCCCAACTCTCTGCTTTCTATTGGTTAACCAATCCTCTATCCACGCTAATACATCACTCCCAAATCTATGCATCATTATCTTGTGGATAGGTCTTTTATGTGGCACCTTATCGAAAGCCCTCTATAAATCCAAGTAAACAACATCAATCTGTTCTCCTTTATCCACTGCGTTCGTTGTATCCTCAAAGAACTCCAGTAAGTTTGTCAAACAGGACCAGTAACTTTGCTGAACCCATGCCGTGTCTTTCTGATGGATCCATTTCTTTCCAGATGCCCTGCTATTTTTTCTTTAATAATAGCTTCAAGCATTTTTCAAACTACAGACTCTCCCCACCCTTACTATCCTTGCTTTCAACTGGAATATACTTCTGTTGAGCACCGTGAAAAATCTCATTGAAAGTCTTTCACTGCTTCTTAATCATCCCACCACATAGCCTGTGTTCCCAGTCTACCCTATCCAACTCTTCCCTCATCTAGTCTCCCTTTTTTAGGCATAATACACTGGTTTTAGATCAAACTATTGCACCCTCCATTTTTATGAGAAACTGAATCATATTGTGATCAATCTTTCCAAGAGGATCCCTAACTACAAGCTCACTCATTTGATCTGTCTCATTGCTCAGGACCAGATCCAAGATAACATGTTCCCTTGTAGGTTCAGTAACATGCTGTTCAAGAAAGCTATCACATATGCATTCTATGAAGTTCTCCTCAAGACTGCCTCGACCAACTTGATTCACCCAATCTATGTGAAAATTAAAGTTCCCCATGATAACTGCTGTTCCATTCTTACATGTCTCAGATATTATTCAGTGTCCTATAGACAACTCCCACTAGTGATTTTTTCCCTTTACTAATCCTATTCTCTATCCAGATGGAATAAGCATTCTGCTCCTTAAATCTTATATTGTCTCTCACTATCGTCCTGATCTCATCCTTAATTAAGTGCACTACCCCACCTCCCTTACCTTCCTGCTCATCCTTCCCTATTACCTGATATCCTTGGATATTTAACTCTCAATCCTCTCCACCCTGCAACCCTCTAACGACCACTAAAACATAGCCTTTGTACTGGTTTGTGCTGTAAGGTCACTGACCTTGTTACGAATACTATGTGCATTGAAATAAAGTGCCCTTATACTCATTGTGCTTTTAAAATCTAGTAATCTTTGTCTCTTATGCACTTGACTTTTCTGCACTCCACCCTTATTTTTCTCTTTTATAACTTTTGGTTTTACTTTATCTTTATCCACATTTTTCTCTTGTACTTTATCCATACTTCTTTAATCTGTTGTTGTTGTTCGTCCATCGTTGACGTCGATGAGGACCTCGACACCATAATGATGGTGTCGAGACTAGCATGTGATTTGGATTTAAGTGAGGGAGAGTTGCGCAGCGTCAGCCTCACTCTCTCTTCCCACTTCCCATCTGGGTCCAGTGGCAAGACAGAGTCCAGACGGCTGGAGATGGGACTAGGTGCAGTGGATGACCAGGACATCTTCTGTGTCTCGTCCTGCTCTACACGTTCCACAACGCTTGCAGAGACCGCTTTCTTGACCGTTGGACCTTCCATTGGTCTCGTCCGCTCAATCCGCCGGAGTCTGTCTTCACATGCTGGGATAGACAACTCCCTATCTCACCGAGGGTTTGAGACCCGTCGGCTACCCTCACCTGGTTTAGCCGGCTTGTCGAAGCTGTTGCCCGGGGTGTGGCATGCAAACAGCTACGGGGAGCCACAGGTGAGAGCTGAGTGCCAGGTGGGGACCAAAGGTGGACTAACCGCCCTGAAAAGGACGCGACATGTTCCCCCACCAGAGGTGCTACCCCTCCCTGACACCCCATATACCCTCTTAATCTGTTGAACCCCCCCTCACCCCGCTATTTATTTAAAGCTCTATCCATGTCCAAATTATGCGATTCATCAGGATCCAAGTCCCATCACAGTTCAGGTGGAGCCTGTCCCAATGGAATAGCCACCTCCTTCCCCAAAACTGATGCTAGTTTCCCATGAATTCAAACCCACTTCTCCCACACCGATCCTTGAGCCACACATTTAGCTCTCTAATCTTCTTGACCCTGTGCCAGTTTGCATTTGGCTCAGTTAATGATCAGATTACCACCTTTTTGGTTCTGCTTTTTAATTTAGTCTCTAGCTGCTCAAATTCCCTCAGCAGAACCTCATTCCTCGTTCTACCTATGTTGTTAACAGCCACATGGATCACGACACTGGGATCTTTCCCCTCCCACTTCAAATTCCTCTGCAGGTCAGATAAGATGTCCTGAATCCGGGCACCAGGCAGGCAACACAGCCTTCGGGACTTTCTACCCCTGCGACAGAGAACTTTCTCTATTCCCTTGACTATACTATCCCCAATTGCCACTACATTTCTCTTCTCTCCCCACTCTTGAATGGCTCCCTGAACTATGGTGCCACAGTGAGGTTTCTCATCCTTCCTACAGCCCCAACTCTTATCCACACAGGGAGCAAGAATCTCAGACCTGTTGGACAAGCTCAAGGGCTGAGGTTCCTCCATCACTGTCTCTTGGATCCCAGTACCCGCCTCACTCGCAGTCACACCCTCTTGTCCCTGACCACAGACTGAATTTGAGGCAGCACAGGTAAGCTTCACTGGACAATGTGGATCATAATCTGTGAGTACAGTGTCTGATGTCACCATTTTCTTTACCGTTTTGAAAGCCGCCTCACACTGCTTTGTCCATTGCCAATTCTTCCTGATCTGTAGTAATGAGGCCAAAGTGTGTAGCAGGATAGCCAGGTTTGGTAGAACCTGTTAGAGTATAGTAGTTGGCAAATCCTAAAAAGGGCTGGAACTGTGACATTTCCATTGGTGTCAGGGCATCCAACACTGCTTGGATTTTCTCAGCAGACTTGTATGTAATCTTGTGCATTAATGGTGTGAGCACAGCAAGTGATGCTTGGTTTAAAGCAATCACACTTCTTGTGTCATGTTCTGAGCCCATAATCTTCGATTTTAACACATGTTTTGATTATAAACTCTGCTATCTTCATCCCTGATGGTAGAGTTTGTCATCGAAATGTCAGTTAAAATCAATACCTGGACCCATCTAGAAGCCCGAGAAGAATTTATATGCAACTTAATTTTTTCTCTTTTTCTCTTCCCTGTGCAGTCAATTTATACTTGTCTGCCCAATAAGATCCTTGTATGTACAACAAACATGAGGAAATCTGCAGATGCTGGAATTTCAAGTTTCTATCAGTTAGTCCTGATGAAGGGTCTCGGCCCAAAACGTCGACTGTACCTCTTCTTATAGGTGCTACCTGGCCTGCTGCGTTCACCAGCAACTGTTATGTGAGATCTTCGTATGTGTATGTTTTTTGTAGGTAAGAGTATGTAAGCTACTTTCTGCACTTTCTGCAAGTTTTGCTTTTAAACCTGTATTGGTCTGGTGTATGTGAGCCCCTACCTCAATAGTAACGCAAAGCTGACAGTCACATCGGATATTATCGACTGACTCTTCTGAACATCGAGAAGATGGCACTTACCCACAATATGCCACCTTTTCAACACTGGGAACCCCTGCTTACACCATCCATGGAAGGCTCATTTATTACACGGTTGCTACATCAAATGCAGCACTGGAGGCGGGGGAGAAGGGTCAGCGTCCTTGTGAGGTTGAGATGGTGTGCTAATCGGCCACTGCTCCCTAGCATACTCCTGGCTAGCCTTCAGTCCCAGGGCAACAAGCTGTGCGAACTGAGAGCCAGAATTTCCTTCCAGCGGGAAATGAAGGAATGTAACATTTTATGCTTTGTGGAGACAATAGACAATAGACAATAGGTGCAGGAGTAGGCCATTCGGCCCTTTGAGCCAGCACCGCCATTCACTGTGATCATGGCTGATCATCCACAATCAGTATCCAGTTCCTGCCTTATCCCCATAACCTTTGATTCCACTATCTTTAAGAGCTCTATCCATCTCTTTCTTGAAAGCATCCAGAGACTTGGCCTCCACTGCCTTCTGGGGCACAGCATTCCATATATCCACCACTCTCTGAGTGAAAAAGATTTTCCTCAACTCTGTTCTAAATGGCCTGCCCCTTATTCTTAAACTGTGGCCTCTGGTTCTGGACTCACCCATCAGCGGGAACATGCTTCCTGCATCCAGCGTGTCCAATCCCTTAATAATCTTATATGTTTCGATAAGATCCCCTCTCAGCCTTCTAAATTCCAGAGTATACAAGCCCAGTCACTCCAATCTTTCAACATATTACAGTCCTGCCATCCCGGGAATTAACCTTGTGAACCTACGCTGCACACCCTCAATAGCAAGAATGTCCTTCCTCAAATTTGGAAACCAAAACTGCACACAGTACTCCAGGTGTGGTCTCACCAGGGCCCTGTACAGCTGCAGAAGGACCTCTTTGCTCTTATACTCAATTCCCCTTGTTATGAAGGCCAGCATGCCCATTAGCTTTCTTCACTGCTTGCTATACTTGCATGCTTGCTTTCAGTGACTGATGTACAGTGACTGATGTACAAGATCACCTAGATCTCGTTGTACTTCCTCTTTTCCAAACTTGACTCCAGTGAGATAATAATCTGCCTTCCTGTTCTTACCAGCAAAGTGGATAACCTCACATTTATCCACATTAAATTGCATCTGCCATGCATCTGCCCACTCACCCAGCCTGTCTAAGTCACCCTGCATTCTCATAACATCCTCCTCACATTTCACAATGCCACCCAGCTACTTTTAATTGCTCATCTAAATCATTAATATGAGGGAGTATTAAGAGTGGGCTCCCTCACCTCTGCCCCTCAACACAGGAGCCCCCAATGCTGTGTCGTAAACCCACTATTTTACTTTCTGTACACCCATGACTGTGTCACCACCTACAGCTCCAAACTGCTAATTGAATTTGCAGATGATACTACATTGATTTGCCTTATTTCAAATAATGATGAGACAGCTTACAGAGAACAAGTCATCACCCTGACACAGTGGTGTCAAGAAAACAACCTCTCCCTCAATATTGCAAAAATAAAGGAGCTGGTTGTAGACTACATGAGGAACGGAGACAAGCTCACCCCTATTGACATCAATGGATCTGGAGTTGAGAGGTGAACAGCTTCAAGTTCCTCGGTATACACACCACCAAGGACGTCACTTGGGCTGTACATACCAGCTATGTGGTGAAAAAAGCACAAAAGCGCCTCTTTCACCTCAGACGGTTGAAGAAGTTTGGCATGAGTCCGCAGATCCTGAGGACTTTCTGCAGGGGTATAAATAAGAGAATTGTGACTGGCTGCATCACTGCCTGGTATGGGAACTGTACTTCCCTCAATCACAGGACTCTGTAGAATGTGGTGCAGACAGCCCAGTGCATCTGTTGATGTGAACTTCCCACTACTCAGGACATTTACAGTGACAGATGCGTAAAAAGTGCCCAAAGGATCATTGGGCACCACAACCACAAACTGTTCCAGCTGCTACCATCCAGGAAACTGTACCGCAGCATTAAAGCCTGAAGCAACAGGCTCCAGGACAGCTTCTTCCACCAGGCCATCAGACTGATCAATTTCACTGACACAATTCTATTTCTAATCTATATTGACTGTTCTGTATATCTTACTGTACATACTATTTATTACAAATTACTATAATTTCTGCATTGCACATTCAGACGGAGACATAACGTAAAGATTTTTACTCCTCTTGTATGTGACGTTATAAGAAATAAAGTCAATTGAATTCAGTTTGTTTGGCCAGACAGACTTCTGTTTAGATGTTACAATTTTGCTCGTGCTCACTTTCATTCCTGATTGTAACTCAATTGTATCTTTTTGCCTGTTTCTATTGATACAGTGATTTCAACTGCTCTTTTAAATGTGAGCAGTGCTTCAGTTAGGAACCATTTTTAATACATTTTTGTAAGATTCCACAAACTAAGTGGTCTCTCACTGCATCATAAAGCCCATCACTGAACATGCCAGGGTAATTTCTTCAATTCAGCTACATAAGCTGAAATGGACTCCCCTTTAATTCTGCTTATGAAACATTAAGCTTTCTGCAATCAACAATGTTTTGGTTCTAATTGTTCCTGCATTACATTCATGACATTACACTCATTTCAGCTGGTTTTGTTGAAGCAGCCAAGTCTAAGCAATCTGTATGCTTTTTCACCTATTGCTCATAGTAACACTGGCACTCATTTATCATTGGCCATTTCATTTGCATCAAAATACTGCTCAATTGATTTTGTTAACTGTTATGCAATCGAATGTATCTATCTTTCCAATGCAGCCAGCCATTTTAACTCGACTATCTCTCTCCCCTTCTGACAAAATGGCTATGCTTCAACAGGATCTATCATTCCTCAAAATCAGCGGACCCAATTAGGATGTTGAATTCAGATTATTTATTTTCAGTGCTGATTGAGGGGTAAGTGCCAGTGAAAACATGTCTTTATTTATATTGGATAACGGTTTGGAGTCTTCTACATCCACTTGGAAGGTATAATGGAGATTTGGTTTAACGTTGCATTCAAGCAGCGGTACTGCCAATTGCTCTATAACCCCTCTCCATACAAGATGCAAGTATAGCAGCTACTCAAACAAACCAACACCACATAAGGACTAAGCACAGGGGGAGGAGACGAATCTTGGAGGACACATCTTCCATCCAATCCAATAACAATGTGACTCCAAGAATATATTTGATCCTTTATTAAGAAACTAGCAAAACAAACAATCTTGAAGCTATAAAACTAATGAATCTAAAACTCATGATATAACAAAGTAAACAGTCTTAACATTTAAACATACTTAAGCTTTCTTCAAAGTAATTAAGCATAATTAAGCCAACTAAGCAATTTTAAATGTAATTAAGCAGTTTTAAGCGTATTAAAGTGATCAACGAAAAAGATATCACCCCAGCTCACTCCCTCGCTCTAGATTCTAACTGAGTTTACAAAGCCAAAAGCATGAATACGTAAATAAAACTCTTTGCTTCCACCATGTCCTCACTCATATGTCTAACAACCATAACAAACATAATAAGTGCAGAACGCAAAATACAATGCCGATAGAAAATAGATACGTGGCTCCAACAGGAAGTGATAGGCTGGACTGAGTGGCCTGGAGCCTGGAGCTGAGATGAAAAGGATGGGCAGTAAAAGGAAAGGAAAACTGAGGATTAAATTCAGAAAGTCCTGCTCATGAACTATTTTTACCACTCATTTGTTTTTTTGGAGCTTGGCACATTCTGCACAGCTTTCTGGCACCATAGTTCTATACAAAGTACAGGCCAAACAGGATGGAACATTTGAACAAATGGAAAGGAGAAACAAAATACCCCACGACTATAAATCTCCTAATGATGCCCGGTGATATGTTTTGCCTATTAGGAAATAGGAGGTCAACTTTTAGCCTTTAATCATGGAAGCTGGCTGAAACCATCAAAGATTAATGATAGCATTAATCACTTTGGGATAAATTGTTCCCTAATTTCCTCTAATTCTTTCATACTTGGATCTTTGCAGCACTTGTTTTTTTTTCAGTGTGTGGGATTGATTTTTGTTTGTGTCTGCATTTTTCCGCATTGCCTCTGGATAATTAACACTTTGATGTGAATCACAATTCCATTACTAGTGGCTTGATAAAGCCAGAATGTGAATTTCTGATTATTTTCTTTTTCTACTTTAATGTAATTGTAAGTGAATTAATGCTTTCAAGGACTCTTCCTCGTGCCTTTGATATTTATTCTTTATTTACTTATTATTATTATATTTCATTTTGTATTTGCGCAGTTTGCTGTCTTTTGCACATTAGTTGTTTCTCCATGTTGTTGTGAAAAGCTTTTCAGTGATTCTGTTGTTTTTCTTTTGTATTAATTGTGAATTCCTACAAGAAAATGACCCTCAGGGTTGTATATGGAGACGTATACAGTATCTACTTTGATAATAAATTTACTTTGAACTTTGAACTAAAATAGTGGACAGGGAAATGTCACTCAAGACAATATTGTCAAGCAAACAATACTGCATCTCATCTGCGGTAGTCTTTCTCAACGTGCAGCCAATACAACATTCTAATTTTGGCATTTGCTTGACTGTGCCTGTAAAAGATATTGGATATTACATAATTGAAATTTTTCCTAGACCCTAGATATTGTACAAAAAAGTTTGAAAGGGCCAAATAATTAGCTTAAAATAAGCAATAAACACAGACATTGTATCACAAACCTTGAGGCAGGTGGTCATTGGCGAACTGAGAGCTACTTGGGAAGACCAGATTGAGGAGGTGTTTGAGTGTAAGGAAGTCAAATACCAAGAGCTGGTGGAGCAGTGCTGGAGAGAGGGGTGGTAGGCACAACACCAGCCAATAGAGGTGGGGTAGAGGCTCTGCTGGCTGCTTGCTCAGCAGAACCTTGTTTTTATATGGGGTGCAAAGGTAAGATCCATCAGAACCATCACAGGGGCTGCTGAACGAGCCTCCAGGTGGCTATGGATCAAGAGGTGTGACCCATGGATCAATGCTGCTTGTACACAAGCCAGGGCCAGATCAACCCTGGCTGTGTCACCTGGCGAGACTGTCTGATGTCGAAAGACCTGAAACACCAGAAGACTCCAGGGGTGGTAAGTAAGGACAAGACAGACTCTATCATTATTAAGACAATGGGAAGAAAGGGTAAGTTTGGATGTCTGGGAAATGGAACACATCTGGGTGAGGGCAATATCACTGGTGGAGTTAGGGAAACCTCATTACTTGAAGAAGAAGACTACCTCCAATGTCCTGGAAAGGATTGCCACATTGTTAGAACAGATGTGGTGGTTATGAAGGAACTGAGAAAAGGGAAAAGCATTTTTACTGGAGACCAAGTGGGAAGAGGTATTCTAAAGATATCCGTGAGAATCGGTAGGTTTATAAAAGGTGTTGGTCAACAATTTATCTCCAAGAATGGAGACAGAGAGATTGAGAAAGGGGAGAGAAGTGTTAGAAATGGACCAAGTGAATTTAAGGGCAGTGTGCAGGTGAAGGCAAAGTTAATGAAATTGATGAGCTCAGCATGGGTGCAAGAAGCAGGACCAATGCAATCATCAAAGAAAGGGAGGAAGAGTCAGGGAGTATTACCAGGGAAATGTAATTATTAGTTAAACTCAAGTTCAAGTTCAAGTTTGTCAAATCTGTTGAATGCCTATGAGACAGCTTTTTAGAGCAGCTTGTGATTGAGCCTACTGGGGGAAAGGTTGTCTTAGATTGGGTGTTGTGTAATAACCCAGATCTTATTAGGGAGCATAACATAAAGGAACCCTTAGGAGGCAGTGATCGTAATATGACCAAATACATACTGCAATTTGAGAGGGAGAAGCATAGTCACATGTATTAATATCACAATGGAATAAAGAGGCATGAGAGAGGAGCTTCCCCAGGTGGATTGGAGGAGGATACTGGTAGGGATGATGGCAGAACAGAGATGGCTGAAGCTTCTGGGAATAATTCACAAGATTCAGGATAGATATGTCCCACAGAAGAAATTGTTCACAAATGGTAGGGGTAGGCAACTTTGGCTGACAAGAGAAGTTAAGGACTGTATAAATGACAAGGAAAGGGCATATAAGATAGCAGAAGTGAGTGGGAAGTTGGATGATTGGGAAGCTTTAAAATCCAACAAAAGACAACTTAAAAAAGCTGTAAGAAGGGAGAAGGTGAAACAGGAAGGCAAACTAGCTGATTATATAAAGCAGGATACTAAATGTTTTTTTCAGTTGCACAAAGAGTAAAAGGGAGGTGAGAATTGATATGGGACCACTGGAAATTGATGCTGGTGAGGTAGTAATGGGGGACAATGAAAAATGAACTTAATAACTTCTTTGCATCAGTTTTCAATGTGGAAGTCACTAGCAGTGTGCCAGAGCCCTTTGAGTGTCAGGGAACGGGAGAGAGTCCCATCGCTATTACAAAGGAAAAAGTGCTAGGCAAACTCAAATATCTTAACTCAAATGGATAAGTCACTTGGACCCAAAGTCCCAAGAGAGGTTGCTGAGGATGTAACTGATGCATTGATCATGATCTTTCAAGAACCATTAAATCCTGACATCATCCTAGAGGACTGAAAGATTGTGAATGTTGTTTCACTCTTTCAGAAGGGAGGAAGGTGAAAGAAAGGAAATTATAGGCCAGTTACCCTAACAACAGTGGTTGGGAAAGTGTTGGAGTTCATCGGTAAGGATGAGATTTTGCGGTACTTGAAGACTAATGATAAAATAAGTCAAAGTTGGCATAGTTTCTGTCATGGAAAATCTTGCCTGAAAAATCTGTTAAAGTTCTTCGAGAAAGAAACCAGCAGGGTGGACAAAGGAGATGTAGTGGATGTCATTTACTCGGATTTTCAAAAGGCATTTGATAAGGTGCCACACAAGGCTGCTTAACAAGATGAAATCCTATGGTGTTACAGAAAAGGTACTGGCATGGATTGAGGAATGGCTGACAGGCAGGAAGCAGTGAGTGGGAATAAAGGGGTCTTTTCTGGTTGGCTGCCGGTGACTAGTGGTTTTCCTCAGGGGTCAATGTTGGGGCCGCTACTTTTCAAATTTTTTGTCAGTGATTTAGATAATGGAATTGATTGCTTTGTGGCAAAGTTTGGGGATGATATGAAGATAGGCAGAGGAGTAGGTAGTGCTGAAGAAGCAATGCAATTACAGCAAATTGTAAACATGGCCAAAAAAGTGGCAGATGGAATACAGTGTTGGGAAATGAATGATATGGCATATCACTTGGTAAAAGGAACAAAAGTGCAGACTGTTATATCTAAATGGAGTGAAAATTCAGACATCTGAGGTGCAGAGGGTCTTAGGAGTCCTCATGCGAGACTCCCAGAAGGTTAATGTACAGGTTGAGTCAGTGGTAAAGAAGGCAAATGGAATATTGGCATTTATTCCAAAGGGAATAGAACATAAAAGCAAGGAGATAATGCTGAGCCTTTATAAGTAACTAGTCAGGCCACACTTGGAGTATTGTCAACAGGAACATTTGGCAGCTTTGGGCCTGCACTCACTGGAATTTAGAAGAATGCGGGGGGGATCTCATTGAAACCTACTGAATGTTGAAAGAACTAGATAGGGTGGATGTGGAGAGGATGCTTCCTATGGTGGGGGTATCCAGAACTAGAGGGCACAGCCTCAAAATTGAGGGGTGCCCCTTTGGAACAGAGGTAAGGAGGAATTCTTTTAGCCAATTTTTTTTAGCCAGGCAGTAAATCTGTAGAATGTTCTGCCATTGACTGCAGTGAAGGCCAAGTTGGTGTGTATATTTAAGATGGAAGTTGATCGTTTCCTACTCAGTCAGGGCATCAAAGGATGTGGCGAGAATGCAGGTGTATGGGCTTGAGTGGGATTCAGGATCAGCCAAGATGGAATAGCAGAGCAGAATTCGATGGGCTGTATGGTGTAATTTTGCTCTCGTGCCTATGGTCTAATAGTCCTTATTGTCACTTCAACCAAGAACACGTATTCCATCAAACAAAACAATGTTCTCCAGATCAAGGTGGACAAAACTAAGTTGAGTTCTAGTGTAAATCAACACCATGTGTGTGAGTTACATATAACTCACACACGCAACACACAAAGTAACATTACCACAAATCAATTAACAAATAAAATCTATTTCTGACACAATTTAAAAAGTTATCAGTATAGCAATACTGATGCTTTATATGTGGTGAGACCTGGGTGCTGACTGGGAGTTCAGTAGTATCACATCCTGGGGGAAGAAGCTGTTAGATGGGTGCCCTGGTAGCATTTAGGATGATGCTATTACAGCTTGAAGTATTCTGGGGTTTGGAGTTCAATTCTGGCACCGTCTGTACAGAGTCTGTACATCCTATCCGTGGAATATGTGTGTTTTGTCTGGGTGCTCTGGTTTCCTCCTACAGTCCAAATATGTTCCGGGTAGGTTAATTTGGCCATTGTATATTGTCCCATGATTAGGTTAGGGTTTTTCAAGTTTACTGGGGGATTGCTGGGCAGCATGGCTCAAAGGGCCAGAATGGCCTATTCCAGGCTCTGTATCGCAAAATATTGCTTAGTAAATAAGTGAAGAAATTTCCCAGCCTAACTGTCTTTGTCCTAATGCTATGGTACCTCCTGCCTGATGGCGGTGGGGGTCAAAGATATTGTTGGGTGGATAGGAGTGATCATTGACAACGCTAAGGGTGCTATCGGTGCCTATCTTAGATAGGCAGAAGGAAGACCCTGATGATCATCTCAACAATCCTTTTCAACTTTTGTTGGGCCTTGCAGTCAGATGCCTTGCAATTTCTGTACCAATTTGTTATGCAGCTGGTCAGGACACTCTCAATAGTGTTCCTCAATAGTCTTTGAGGAATTCGGCCACCTTCTATGACTAATGGTTAACGGTCCCCCCTCACTCTAGAAATGTTGGCTTTAAGACAATTCTGATTGTCAGATGACAAGATTCATCCATGTACTCTATTCTGTACCACACAGAGCATGACCATGCAGTGAAAGAAATATGGGAATTAAATTTTCCCATTTAATAGCTGAAATATTTTGAGCAGATTTCACATTTAATTGCTGCGCTGCCAAATATGACTCAGTTGTATCACCTCTGAGTCAGACAGCTGCTGGTTCAAGTTCTAGAGACAGAAACACAAAAGTGTAAGATCTGGTATAACATTGAGGGAATGCTTTGCTGTCAGAGTCGTTTTACTTTGAATGAGACCTTAAACTGTTGCCTACTGTACTCACCCAGAGGAACTTCTTTGGTATTAATTGAGTCATCATACATTGTAACAGTGACTACTCTCCGATATTAGATTATATTGAGTTTACAAGATGTGCCATATAATTGCGAGCTTTCCTTGTTAAGGTATAAATGTAATCACTGGGTTTAAAGGTGTTTTTGGAATACGATCGTTGATTTTGCTTGTAAAGTGGAGCAGACTGCGATTCTAATGGCCTGAGGAATTATGAGAAGAGCTGGGGGACAAAAGTCTCCCTAATTTGGAAGCAGTCTCCGCACAAAAATCTCCAAAACCTAGATGACGTTTAATACATCCTGATGAAGGCTATCAGCCCCAAACATTGACTGTTCATTTCCCTCCATCGATGCTGCCTGACTTGCCGAGTTCCTCCAACATTTTGTGTGTGTTGCTCTGGATTTCCAGTATCTGCAGGATCTCTTGTGAAATCAGATCGTGCATTCCACTAAATCTCGGAATAGCTACTGTAGCCTGCATAGCTAAAGATCGGAAAGGGTCTAAGCTGGACATCTTTTCTAATGAGAAAGGAGATTTTGACCCATATAGTGCATGTCTATGGCTGGAATAAAAACAGCCTTGCAATTCTCTGAGGACTTCTCTTCTTCACAGTGCATTGGGACAAATCCCTGTATAATTCATTACTGACCCTAAAGGACAGCATGAAAGGCCAAGCATGTTCAAGCATTACTTATTTATTGATTAATTGATTGATTGAGATACAGCGCAGAACAGGCCCTACTGGTCCTTCAAGCCATGCCATCCAGCAACTCCCCTGATTTAATCCTTGCCTAATCACAGGACAATTCACAATGACCAATTAGCCTACCAACCAGTACGTCTTTGGACTGTGCGAGGAAACCCACATGGTCACAGAGAGAGCGTACAGACTCCTTACAATCAGCGACAGGAATTGAATCCAGGTCGCTGGTACTATGAAGTACACCAACCACTATGCTACTGTGCTGCCCCGAGCTTGGCACAAGAATGGAGTGTACTCAGATGTCAGGAATAGGTCATGAATTTAGATTGCTAATTGTTGGAGCTTGCTCATTTTTGCTTCCTTAATATGCTTGCAGCTGTTCATTTGATGTTTAGATGTTTTAAATCATTCAAAAATGTGATCTTCATCAACATATTCTGCCCATCCTGTTTCACCCTTCATGTGGGGGTCATGAGGCAAAGCAGCTGTGGATCTGAAGTCTCATATACGTCAGCCATGAAACTTCACAGGGTTCCTTTTTTAAGGAAAATGAGTCAACTAAATGTGCTCTTAAAAGATGGCCTAATATATTTCGGAGAATTCCACTTTATATTGAATTAAAGATACTTTAAATCATCAACTGGCAAGGTGATATTTAAACCGTGAAGAGCTGGTCATTTGATCTCAGAAAAGGGGACTGTGCACATGTTCCTGTCTTCATCAACACTTCTGAAATTGAGAAGGTTGAGATCTTCAAATTCTTATGAGTGACCATCACCTACAGCTTGTCCTCTTATGACCTATCAAGGTCCTAGAACATATCCCATATCACCAATGCCACTACTTTCCAAGGAGGCCGAGGAGATCTGGACTATGCACATCTATACTTATTAGCTTCTACAGATGCACAATAGAGAGAATCATAACATGCTGTATCACTGCAGCAGAGAGGAAGGCTCTACAACAGATAGTCCACATTGCCCAATGCATCACCAGCATCAGCCTACTTGCCATCAAGGAGGTACATACAGAATGGTACTGGTAAAGGGCCAGGAATATCATGAAGGATCCCTTTCACCCTGCTCGTGGATAGTTTGTCCCTCTCCCATCAGGGAAGAGACTATGTATCATCCATGCCAGAACTACCAGACTCAAAAGCAGTTACTTTCCAGAGGCAGTAAGGCTGATCAACTAACCCACACATCCACATCCCCAAACACCATTATTTTACCATTTCCTGTCAGCCTCCTTATGTAAAGACACTTCTGTGCCTAGCATCACTTTATGAACATACAATCAATCTATGTATAGAAGCTATTTTATGTATTTATATTTACTGTGTTTTTATATTATCATTATGTCCTTTATCGTATTGTGTTTTGTTTGTGCTGCATTGGATTGGAGTAACAATTATTTCATTCTGCTTTACTCATGTGTGCTGGAAAAGACATTAAGCAATTTTGATTCTGAATCTAGAATGGTAGGAATTTTCTGGGTGACAGACAAGAAGTGGGTGAAGGAGGGGAAGGATAAATGATGATAGAGGATTGGGATGAATGATAAGGTGGGCACTGGATAATCTTGGTAGATCAGGAAGAGAGAGAAAAGTGATACAAGGGGAGCAGGTTCCCTGAAAATGCAAAATTCACTGTTGATACCATCAGTTTGTAGACTATCCAGGCTGAATATGAGGTACTAATTTTCATTTATTCCCATCTGGACATTAAACAATCTTAAATCTTGAATCTTGGAAACACTGACATTTTAACTGAAAGCTTCACTCAACTACACTTGTCCCATCATTGAAATGTTTCCACAACGAATGGACTCACTTTCAAGGACTCTTCATCTCATGTTCTCTATATTTATTGCTTATTTATTATTTTTATCACTATTATTATTTCTCTTTATTTTTGTATTTTTGCAGTTTTTTGACTCCTGCACTCAGGCTGATCACCTACATTGGGCTGTCTTTCATTGATTCTGTAATGGTTGATATTTTATAGATCTTTGAGTATGCACATAAGAAAATGAATCTGAGCGTTTTATATGGTGGCATATATGTACTTTGATAATAAATTTCCTTTGAACTTTGATAATAAATTTCCTTTGAACTTTGAACTTTGATGAGCTCAGGTTGGTGGGTTGCAGACCTGCCTTAAGCATTTCTAAAAATTTGATACTGGATGAAAACGCACCCTCCCACTTGTGGGTTAAGATGACTTACTAAATCAGAAGATAGTCTTAAATTCTAGCTTTTCAAAGTATGTAGCAGAAGAGAATGTCAAACTGAAAATTATACTTATATGAAGTTTTAGAAAGGTCAGAATAAGGAAAAGTTAATAAACACAAGAGATTCTGCAGATGCTGGAAATCCTGATGAACACACACAAAAAAGCTGAAGCAACTCAGCAGGTCAGGTAGCATTTATGGAGAGGAAAATACTGGACTTAGATAATACCTGACCTGCTGAGATAATACAGAGTTCTGTGTCTGTTGCTTGTGGGGAAAAAAAACAGATATTCTAGACAGATGGACCCCTCTGAACGGGTACTAACTTCACATTGCTAGTCAAGCCAAAGGTTAATCATGCCGTACCCAAGTCACAACTTCTCATGATGCTTACATAGTTTTTTGTTTTATTTTATGGACAGTCATTATTGCTTGTTGTCTTGAGCAATGACATCTCTCTTTCTCTCTCGTCTCAATCCTTTCTGTTTCAGTGCCATTTCCATCCACAGAAACTGTCCAAGATCTCTACATCAATATCTCCAGTTTTGATATACTTCTCTTTGCTTTATTTCTGTCATTGGTACTTGCAATTGTCTTTAATATTGTAAGCAGGTTTATTATCAAAGTACATATATGTCACCACATATTGTGTTGAGATTCATTTTTCAGGCATTCACAGTAAATACAAAGAAACACAATAGAACCAAAGAAAATTTGCACACAACAAATATGAACAAACAACCAATGTGCAAAAGACAACAAACTGTGCAAATACAGAAAAAGAGAAAAAAGACCAAACTTAAATATACATTGGAGCAGTCCCTAGCCTCACAGTGCTAAGTATAAAATGAATAGAGCAGGGGAGTAAGCACAAGCTCTTGTGGTGCACCTGCGCTGATTGGGATTGAGAAGGAGATATTGTTGCCAATCCAAATTTATTAGGGTCTGCAAGTGAGGAGATTGAGGATCCTGTTTTACAAATAGATACTGAGGCCAAGGTCTTGGATCTCATTGATTAGTTTTGAGGGGATGATGGTATTGAAGTAGAGCTGTAGACAATGAAGAACATCCTGATGTATGCATGATAACCTCTCCTATTACTCATAAACTCAAGCGTTTTCACACTAAATCTATTTACTTCTCCAGTACCCTCTTTTCCTTTTAAAGTTGTGCTTTAGGACCTTGCTCTTTTAGCGATAGTTTGGTCATATTCAGTTATAACAACTTGGGTACAGTAACCTAGACCACCACTCCAGTACAATGCAAGGGGATTGTCAAATACCTCGGTCCAGAGTGGAGGAACAACATCTTATATTCCGCCATGGGTAGCCTCCAATGTGATGGCATGAATATCGGTTTCTCCTTCTGGTGAAAAAAATCTCTCACACTCACCTCTTCCTCTATTAACACTCTGGCCTTTTTACGTTTTCTCTCTTGCCTATCACTTTCCCTGTGACCCCACCTCCAACCCTTTCTCCTACAGTGCTCTCTCCTCTCCTATCAGATTCCTTCTTCTCTAGCCCTTTACCTTTCCCACGCAGCTGGCTTCACCATCACTTTCTCACAAGCCTCTATCCTCTCCCTCACCTTTTTATTCTGGCACCTACCCCTTTCCTTTCCAGTCCTGAAGAAGGGTCTCGGCCTGAAACGTCGACTGTTTACTCATTTCCATAGATGCTGCCTGACCTGCTTAGTTCCTCCAGCATTGTGTATGTGTGTTGCTTTGGATATCCAGCATCTGCAGATTTCTTGTGTTTAGGATTCTCAGATATGCTGCAGTTTGGGCGAGACATTGAACCTAGGTCCCATTAGCCTTTCAGGTGGATATAAAAGAACTCAAGACAATATTTGGAAAAAAGATCAAGGGAATTTTCCCTGGCATCTTTCTCAGTCTTCATCTCTCAATCCAGATCACAACTTTTGTTCTCACGTACTGTAACCGTATGTGGGAACTTGTCAGTCAAGTTTGTTACTTTTCTAAGACAAGTATATATTACTGTGCAAAAGTCTTAGGCACCTTATATGTTTTATATGGTTTCAAATGGTATGTCTCCACAGAGCCCTGATCTCAACATCATTGAGGTTGTCTGGGATTGCCTGGAGAGAGAGAGAGAGAGAGAAGCATGTAACACAGACAAAGTCTGCAGAAGAACTGTGGCAAGTTCTCCAAGATGCTTAGAACAACCTACCAGCTAATTTTCTTCTATAATAATAATAAATAAATAGGCATCTGTTAGTCTCGTGAGACCATAGATTTGCACCTTGGAAGGTTTCCAGGGTGCAGGGCAGGGCAAGGTTGTATGGAAGACCAGCAGTTGCCCATGCTGCAAGTCTCCCCTCTCCACGCCACCGATGGTGTCCAAGGGAAGGGCATTAGGGCCGATACAGCTTGGCACCAGTGTCGTCACAGAGCAATGTGTGGTTAAGTGCCTTGCTCAAGGACACAACACATTGCCTCAGCTGAGGCTCGAACTAGTGACCTTCAGATCACTTGACCGACGTCTTAATCACTTGGCCACGTGCCCAACACTTTTCTTCTATCACAGTGCAAAATTGTACCTAAGAGAATTGATGCAGTTTTAAAGGCAAAAGATGGTTACACCAAATATTGATTTGATTTAGCTTTTAACTGTTTACTGCTCTTTATATTAATTTTTGATATTTAGAATTTTTTTATATTATTATTTTGGAAGCATCTTCGCTTTACAGAACCTTTACATGTGCCTAAGACTTTTGCACAGTATTGTAGTAATTTTATGTATTACACTGTACTGCTGCTGCTGCAAAAAAACAAATTTCATGACATATGTGAGTGATGATAAACCTGATTTGGATATGAGCATCTATTGTGGACTGAGAGTGGGAAGGGGGCAGTGAGAGGGGAATCATCGTTGGAAAAGGGGAAGAGAGAGGGGAGAGAGCAGAAAGCACAAGAGAGGCATTCTGTACTGATCAATAAACCGATTGTTTGGGATCAAATGACCTTGCCCGGTGTCTCAGAACTGGATGTGGCTTCACCCATGCCATTCCTCACCCCTGGAACTCCTTCTCTGCCACTTGTCCCAAACCCTTGCCGCGATGCTCCACCCTTGCCGTGGTATGCAAAAGTTTGGCACCCCGGTCAAAATTTCTGTTACTGTGAATAGCTAACTGAGTAAACAGTGACCTGATTTCCAGAAGGCATAAAGTTAAAAATGACACATTTCTTTAATATTTTAAGCAAGATTACTTTTTTTATTTCCATCTTTTACAGTTTCAAAATAACAAAAAAGGAAAAGGGCCCAAAGCAAAAGTTTGGGCACCCTGCATGGTCAGTACTTAGTAACACCCCCTTTGGCAAGTATAACAGATTGTAAACGCTTTCTGTAGCCAGCTAAGAGTCTTTCAATTCTTGTTTGGGGGATTTTCCCCCATTCTTCCTTGCAAAAAGCTTCCAGTTCTGTGAGATTCTTGGGCCGTCTTGCATGCACTGCTCTTTTGAGGTCCATCCACAGATTTTGGATGATGTTTAGGTCGGCGGACTGTGAGGGCCATGGCAAAACCTTCAGCTTGCGCCTCTTCAGGTAGTCCATTGTGGATTTTAAGGTGTGTTTAGGATCATTATCCTGCTGTAGAAGCCATCCTCTTTTCACCTTCAGCTTTTTTACAGACGATATGATGTTTGCTTCCAGAAGTTGCTGGTATTTAATTGAATTCATTCTTCCCTCTACCAGTGAAATGTTCCCCGTGCCACTGGCTGCAACACAAGCCCAAAGCATGCTCAACCCAGCCCTGTGCTTATCAGTTGGAGAGGGGTTCTTTTCATGAAATTCTGCACCGTTTCTTCTCCAAACATACCTTTACTCATTGTGGCCAAAAAGTTCTATTTTAACTTGATCAGTCCACAGGACTTGTTTCCAAAATGCATCAGGCTTGTTTAGATGTTCCTTTGCAAACATCAGATGCTGAATTTTGTGGTGAGGATGCAGGAAAGGTTTTTTCTGATGACTCTTCCATGAAGGTCATATTTGTGCAGGGGTCGCTGCACAGTAGAACAGTGCACCACCACTCCAGAGTCTGCTAATTCTTCCTGAAGGTCTTTTGCAATCAAACGGGGGTTTTGATTTGCCTTTCTAGCAATGCTATGAGCAGTTCTCTTGGAAAGTTTTCTTGGTCTTCCAGACCTCAACTTGACCTCCACCGTTCCTGTTAACTGTCATTTCTTAATTACATTACAAACTGAGGAAACGGCTACCTGAAAACACTTTGCTATCTTCTTTTAGCCTTCTCCTGCTTTGTGGGCATCATTTATTTTAATTTTCAGAGTGCAAGGCAGCTGCTTAGAGGAGCCTATGGCTGCTGATTGTCGGGACAAAGTTTGAGGAGTCAGGGTATTTATAAAGCTTTGAAATTTGCATCACCTCGCCTTTCCTAACGATGACTGTGAACAAACCATAGCCCTAACAAGCTAATTAAGGTCTGAGACCTTGGTAAAAGTTATCTGAGAGCTCAAATCTCTTGGGGTGCCCAAACTTTTGCATGGTGCTCCTTTTGTTTTTTCACTCTAAAATTGTACAAAACAAAAATAATACACTAATCTTGCTTAAGATGTTGAAAAGAATATTTCATCTTTAACTTTATGACCTTTGGAGATCAGTTCATCTTCTACTCACTTAACTATTCACAGTAACAGAAATTTTGACCGGGGTGCCCAAACTTTTGCATACCACTGTATATACGAAAAGGTCAACTTTTTCAGGTCCATGACTCTTCATTCAGTTTCAAATTTCCAGCATCAGCATTTTGTTGATTTACAGTGAAAAGCTATTTCATTTGGTTGTAAAAGGAAATGAAATATCCTAAGGCTGTGAGGATGTTGTGGAAATGACATTTTTTCTTTATATTAATGTGATTTAATAATTAATGTTGAGCCATGTCTTCGTCCCAGTCCGTGATGTATAGGTTGGTCCTGAGCTTGAGAATTTAACCCATTGCTGAATAAAGTAATTTTCTTTTTCTCTCATGCTAAAATAAATAATTTTGCCAAAATCCTTTGCTGCCTGTACTATAGCAGTCAAACACATCTGCATGAAGTAAACAACCAAGATACAAAATATAAGCTGGCACTCATACAAGGCGGGTGAACCAAAGCCCAAGAAAACTGAGCCAAAAGAGCAAATGACTGTTTGATTCCATTTTCACAGAGAAAGAGCCTGGTTGAACATCAACAAAGAGCAGAATTAAACTGAGCAATGTTTCTTGGCTGTTCTTCTTCTCTTCTCTTCCTTATTAGCTTGCAGAGCCAAAGGAAACCAAAGCATCATTTCTGCAAAGCTTGGGAGTCAGCCAGTTGATCTGTGTGCTTTGATGAGAAAATGCTGCAAGTGTCATTCACTCAGTAGGGAGATCGAGCTGGCAGAAAATGGAGCATCAGATATGGAACTAGGAGGTCCTACACTGAAAATCATCTCATGGTGCTCTCTTTCAGAGATACCTGGCTGCTCTTTTGTTGCTTTGCAGTGTGTTCGATTGTTGGATGGAGGAAGACTTTGTCTTAGTTGGAAAGACCTAAAATTCTGGATGATCATTAAAACCTGCATAACATTGCAAGAATGCATACATTTAAGGCAGGGATTCCTGAGCGGTCTGTGGACCCTAGGTTGGAAACTGCTGATTTAAGGTGACAGGGAATGATTTCAAAAAAGATGTGAAGAGGCAAGTGCTTACAGACACAAGGTATGGTTACCCTTATTAGCTGAGGCATTGAGTTCAAAAGTCAGGATATTATGTTGCAGATTTATGAAGCTCTATATAGGTCACATCTTGAGTATTACATTAGGTTTATAAATTTATGACTGGGGTGGACAGACAGTATCTTTTTCCCAGGGTTGGGATGTCTATACCAGAGAGCATGTGTTTAAGATGAAAGAGGGTAAATTCAAAGGAGATGTGAGGGGTAAGTTTTTTTTACACAGAGTGGTGGGTGCCTGTAATCTGCTGCCTGGGCTGATGGTAGAGGCAGACACGTTAGAGTCTTTTAAGAGACGTTTAGATTGGCGCACGACTTTGAGGATAATGGAGTGATATGGACATTCTGTAGTCAGAAGAGATTAGTTCTGTTAGCCATTTGGTTACTAATTCATTTGGATCTGTCTCCTGTGCTGGGCTATTCTATGTTCTACAGTACTGTGCAAAGGTCTGAGGCACATATATGTAACTAGGGTGCCTAACACTTTTGTGCAGTGTGTATTTGTCAATGTGGAGCAGAAACAAAGTTTATAAATATGATGGGAGCAAAGTTTATTGGGACTGGTGAGAATGGAGCACTTATGGGAGGGGTGCAGGATGAGTGGCAGAGCATGAGTGTTGGAGCAGTGGGGTGGCGAAGATACAGACACAACCAGCCCTGAAACACCAGGCAAGTTCATTTGATTCCAAACTATTGGTTTATTGATCATTAGAATGTATCTCTGGTGCTTCCCACTCCCTCCTCTCTCTCTCTTTCCCTTTTCACAACCGTGATTCCCCTCTCCCTTCCTCCTTCTCACTCTCAGTCCACAATAGAGACCCATATTAGAATCAGGTTTATCCTCACGTCAGTATTTTTTGTGGCAGCAGTAGAATGTAAGACATAAAATTACTGCAGTACTGTGCAAAGGTCTTAGGCACCCTAGCTATATACTAGAACAGAGAACGTAGAACAGTACAGCACGAGAACAGGCCCTTCAGCCCACAATGTTGTGCTGAACCAATTAAATTAGTAATTAAATGGCCAACTAAACTAATTGCTTTTGCCTACACAATGTCCATCTATCTTCCTCACATTCTTGTGCCTACGTAAATATCTCTTAAAAGTCCCTGATGTTTCTGCCTCTACCACCACCCCAAGCAATGCATTCCAGGCACCCACCGCTCTCTGTGTAAAAAAAAATTGTCCCACATCTGCTTTGAAATTAGCCCCCCTCACCCTCAATGTATGCTCTCTGGTATTAGACATTTCAACCCTTGGAAAAATAAACCGTCAGTCTACCCTATCTATGCCTCTCATAATCTTATAAACTTCTATCAGATAAACAGTAAACAGTCAAGTAATCAACTTGCTGTCCTAGTAACGAGACCTCGGTGGTGGCAGGGTATTCATTAGTCTCACAGCCTGAGGGAAGAAGCTGTTACCCAGTCTGCCAGTCCTAGTCCTGATGCTCCTGTACCTCCTATCCTATGGTAGTGGGTCAAAGAGATTGTGGGTGGGTGTTAGGGATCCTTGGCAATACTTTGAGCCTTTTGTATACAATACTACCAGTAAATGTCACAATAGGGGAGGAGGAGAGGGGAGAATCTGTGGAGAGCGAATAGATTTCTCGGTTGATTACCATCCATCAGAACACATTACTTAGCTGAAACAGAAACTGTTTGTTTCACTGTTTGAATGCAGTTTGGTCTGATCAAAAGGTTGTGTTTTCCATTTTTTATGTCCTCCTATAATTTGTAAGAGATGATTTTGTCTTTCAAAAGAAAACAAAAAGAGGTCTTGGAGGGCTGTGGTTGTTGGCACAGACTAATTTTTTAAACATTATTATAAACTGACGTGTTTTGGAATAGATCTTCAATGAACCTTAGGAAAAATATTGCTGAAGTAGTTCAGAGACTCCTGATCCATGGCACTCAAACTCCTCGACTGGGATGTTATGTTCAGTTGCATGGAAGTGCCTACAAAATGTAATGGATACAGCACAAAATGTAAAGCTCTCTCTATCATTGACAAATCTACAAGGAGTGCTGTCACAGGAAAGCAGCATCCATCATCAAGAGCCCCCACTATCCAGGCCGTGCTCTCTTCTTGCTGATGTCATCAGGAAGAAGATGCATGAACCTCAAGGCTCACACCACCAGGTCAGGAACAGTCATTAATCCTCAACCATCAGGCTCTTGAACCAGAGGGGATAACTTCACTCACCCATCACTGAACTGTTCTCACAATCTATGCATTCATTTTCGAGGACACTTCATCTCATTCTCTTGATATTTATTACTTATTTATAACTATTATTATTATTTTCTGATTTATATTTGCACAGTTTGTCGTCTTTTGCATGTGGTTGTTGGTCCATTTTTGTTGCATGTGGTTTCTCATTGATTCTTTTGTGAATGCCTGCAAGAAAATGAATCTCACAGTAGCATACGGTGACATGTTTGTACTTTGGTAATAAATTTACTTGGAACTTTGACCTTTGAAGTCATTGCATTGTACTGAATGACTGAATATCTCCAACAGACCTGACAGTTTGGGTTTATTTTCATTGGAACAGAAGAGACTGAGAAGGAACTTGAATGGAGGTGTACAAAATTAGATAGAGCAGTGTGAGAAACTCAATGATTTAAAAAAATCCATTGTTGGTGTGTTCTAGGGGCTTTCAAATGTATAAACATAAAGAGGTTCTGTAGATGTGGATAATCCAGAACAATATACACAAAACGCTGAAGAAACTTAGCAGTCAGATCGCATCTACGGAGAGCAATGAACAGTCAGTGCTTTGGGCTGAGACTCTTCATCAGAACTGGAAAGCGGGTGGGAAGGGATTTGGTTGGAGGGAGTGGAAGAAGCTAGAATGAGGAGGTGGGGATGGAAGGAGAGCAAGTTTACAGATGGTAAGTGCAACTAAGTCTTCCTTTGAAGAAATTTGTCACAGTGCTTCGGAATAATGCTATAAGAGTAAGTTATCTTCCTGCTTTTTGGATAAAGTAATTATTTGCAGAACAGCAACTGCAATTCAAAGGTAATTAATTAGCTGTGAAATGCACTCAAACAACCTTTGACCATAAAAGGAGCAATGATCATTTTATTGCTAGCCTGTTGCCATGATTAAGGTTGCAACCAATTATAAATGAACAGCATATGTAGGAAATAAATGTCTAAGTTATCTGTATTTCTTTTGCGTGCATATTTCACAATAATTATCAATAATAATTTCAAGTGAGCTGTCAGAATTCATTTCAAAGCTTATGCATTTTATAAAGCAGCAAGAATGTAATCTCTACTAATTTTTACTTAAATTGTTACCTTATTTGTAAATGAACCATTTCAAATTGACATTCTGGTTAGAACTGCAGGAAGTGGTCATGACCATGTGTTCAGCAGACATAAATCCATCAGTAATAAATTACTTGGTTGAACTACTGTAAGTAATTATAGAGGCAAATGGAAAAGGGATGACAGATGGATGTCTTTCTTGGCGTGTGTTCTTTGATAATCAAAGAATAATGAGAGGAGAAAGCTCTAAGATGGATTTCTCTGGCACAGCTTCATATACCTAGTTAATCATCTAATATGACAAGGGAAAAACATGCATGAAACATCCAACAAAACCTCATAAATAATATTGCCTCACTCTTCATCAGTATTTACTGAAGTTAATAACATTTGCCACTCTGTTTAAGAATTCGTAAGATTAGAATGCTGGAAATCATAAGCACGAGAAAGTCTGCAGTACTGGAAATCCAGAGCCACACACACAAAATTCTGGAGTAATTCAGCAGGTCAGGCTGCATCAACGGAAACGAATAGAGAGTGGATGTTCTGATTCGAGACCCTTCTTCAGGATTGAAAGGAAAAGGGGAAGATGCCAGAAAAGGTGGGGCAAGGGGCAAGGGGAAGGAGTACTAGCTAGAAGGTGATAGGTGAAGCCAGGTGGGCTGGAAAGGTAAAGGGCTGGAAAGGAGGGAATCTGATAGGAAAGGAGAGTGGACCATAGGAGAACAGGAAGTGGGGGGGGTGGTATCACCAGGGGGAAGTGATAAGCAGGTGTGAAGAGATAAGAGACCAGTGTGGGGATCAGAAGTAGAGGGGAGTTGGTGGGGGGTAAAGTTTTTACTGGAAGAAGAAATCGATATTCATGCCATCTGGATTGAGGCTACCCAGATGACTATAAGGCATCATCATGGCACAAGTGCAGGGCCATAGACCAACAAATCGGAACAGGCAAAGGAATCAGAATTAAGTTGCTTGGCCATTCAGAAGTTCCCCTTTTGGTGGTTGAAGCAGAGGAGTTCAACCAAATGGTCCCCCAATTTACAATGTAAAGGAGACCACATCGACAGCACCAGACATAACAGGTGACCCCAGCAGATTCACATTTTTATTCTGGGCGCTTCCCCCTTCCTTTACTGTCCTGATGAAGGGTTGTGGCCCGAAATATCGACTGTTTATTCATTTCCATAGATGCTGCCTGATCTGCTGAGTTGCTCCAGCATTTTGTGTGTGTTGCTTTGAATGCTGGAGTAGCTCACAAGCTTTTCCAACTCACATCTCTCAAACATCCTAAATACTTCAAAACTGCAAGGCATCGGGCCACAATACCCTGCAGAGGATAAGAAACACCACCAAGAGGATCACCAGAGTCTCCTTCTTCCCACTTGTGACATTTACTGGGAGCATTGTATACAGAGGGCCCAAAGCATTGTTGAGGATCCTTACCACTCAATCAACAATCTCTTTGACTCACTACCGGTTAGGATCAGGACTGCCAGAATCATAGTCATACTTTATTGATTCTGGGGGAAATTGGTTTTCGTTACAGTTGCACCATAAATAATAAATAGTAATAAAACCATAAATAGTTAAATAGTAATATGTGAATTATGCCAGGAAATAAGTCCAGGACCAGTCTATTGGCTCAGGGTGTCTGACCCTCCAAGGAAAGAGTTGTAAAGTTTGATAGCCACAGACAGGAATGACTTCCCATGACGCTCTGTGCTGCATCTCTGTGGAATGAGTCTCTGGCTGAATGTACTCCTGTGCCCACCCAGTACATTATGTAGTGGATGGAAGACATTGTCCAAGATGGCATGCAACTTGGACAGCATCCTCTTTCTAGACACCACCGTCAGAGAGTCCAGTTCCATCCCCACAATCTCACTGGCCTTATGAATGAGTTTGTTGATTCTGTTGGTGTCTGCTACCCTTAGCCTTCTGCCCCATCACACAACAGCAAACATGATCTCACTGGCCACCACAGACTCGTAGAACATCCTCAGCATCATCTGGCAGATGTAAGGAAATAGGGGTCGCCGGTACCTTAGCTCTCCTCAGGTCTACCACCAGCTCCTTATTCACATTAAGCTGCAGATAATTCTGCTCACACCATATGAAAACGTTTCCTACCATAGCCCTGTACTCAGCCTCATCTCCATTGCTGATGCATCCAGCTATGGCAGAGTCATTAGAAATTTTCTGAAGATGACAAGACTCTGTGCAGTAGTTGAAGTCCGAGGTGTAAATGGCAAAGAGAAAGGGAGACAAGACAGTCCCCTGTGGAACCCCAGTTCTGCTGATCACTCTGTCGGACTCACAGTGTTGCAAGCACACGTAACAGCTTCCTCCCTCAGGCTGAGAGACTGATAAAATTCCTGCCACTTCTGAGGGCTTGTCACTAGGGCAGCGGGTTGTTTACTGTTTGCCTGTGCTGTGCTTTACTACATGCACGGTGAATTGTATTTTATAAACTTATTTGTGTAATATTTTGTTTTATGTACTGTGTGTGATATATGTTTTGTGGGTGCACCGCAGTCTGGAGGAACGTTGTTTTGGTTGAATATATATATATATATATATATATATATACACACACACACATACATACACACAGTCAGACGACAATAAACTTGCGCTTAAACTTCAGGGACAACCATGGCTCTCTTTTATCAAACTCAAAAGATCCACGTACTTCATCAGAGGACCATGAGTCCCCAAGCACATCAGCAAGGGTTTTAGTTAGAGAGTCATGGTGTCATGAGCCCAGTGGGCCCGAGCACCTATATTTGTTATCTGTTGTATCCAGAGTCGTTAAGCCCTTGTGCTTTCTGTTTAATCTTGTCAAGTTTGTTTTGACTGACATGGGTTTTCTGCATACTGCCATTATGTAAAAGGGTCTCCTGATTAGCAGTTATTGCGGGGTCGTTGTGTTTCAAGAATAATTCCTCTCGTGGTGTTTCTCAGTGAAGCCATCGATGTTCTGTTGGAATTGCTGTGAATAAACTCTTGCTTCTGCCTCTACATTCTGTTATTCCTCCGCACCTGTGTTCGGTCATTTGTCAGTGCACACTGTGACACATGGAGTCATGTAACAAGTCATATCTGTGGAAATAAGTCCACCCAGTACTGGCAATCAAGCACCTATCTACACAGATAGCATTTTCTAGTACCCAGCCTGTGACCTAATATTCCATACTTTTTAAAGTTCTTAATTAAATAGTTCTGATATATTGAGAGAGCACCTGACCCCACACATCCCTTCTGGCAGTATGTTGCCCATCTCAACTACCCAATTCTTCCTCAAATCCTCCTGGAAATCTCCTACCTTTTATGTTAAATGCCTGTCCTCTGGTCGTAGACAAGGGGTAATTAGCTGACTGATCAATGCAGTGCCAAGGGACAGCTGCACTGTCTGAGGTGCCTGCTTTGGATGTGATCTAAAAGAGGTTTTGAGTCCATTCCAGGGCAACTCACTCACCTTTTGGCCCCAGCAGACCCTCAACTCCTTCCTGTGGCTCCAAGTCGTAGATTGCATGTGATAGAAGATACACTCTGGCACATTGCTTTGACAGGAGGTCAAACCAGGTGCAGGTAGCCAACAGGCCTCATACCTAGTGAAATAGTGACATGCCTGTCCTAGAATGCGAAGTCATGCTGTGTGATGTCATGCTGTGATGCATGTGAAGTCAACGGCTGAGCAGATGAGACCTACAGTGAGATCCAACAGAAGGCAGTTCTCCAACACTCCATGGAAAGTGAAGGTCATGACAAGATACAGAAGATGTCACAGTCATCCACTGCAACCAAGGAAGACTCCAGTTGTGATGACTCCTCGTAACCACTGGAGCCAGGTTTCCAAAGCTGAGAGTGTGTAACTGCCCCAGTACAATGGCTTTTCCACTTTCAAAGCTCTCCTGCCCAGGTTTCCTGTTATCATCAGACATGACGGGCAACCAACGTAGGTTTGTAAATTAATTGGCCACTGAGAATTGCTTCTGTGTGTGCCATTAGCTTTCTGAATGGGCATTGAACCCATGAACACTACCTCACTACTGTTTTGCACTACTTATTTAATTTATTTTTTCTAATATATATATATATATATATATATACTTACTGCAATTTACAGTTTTTATTGTTATGTATTGTAATGTACTGCTGCCGCAAAACAACAAGTTTTCTCACATATGCCGGTGATATGAAATGTAATTCTGATTATGAATGATCAGATCTGGGAAGAGTTGATGTGATTGTCAGAGGAATAAAGTGTTAGTATTGCAGGACACTGAGTGCTAAGTGGGTGCTGATGGTCAACAAAGCTAAGGGATAACTTCATTCAACTTCACTCCCCCAATTGACTCACATTCAAAGACTCTTCATCTCCAGTTTTTGATATTTATTGCTTATTTGTTATTATTTTATTTTGTTTGTCCTCTTGATGTGAATACCTGAAAAAAATGAATCTCAGCGTAGTATATGTTGATATGTTTGAACTTTGAACTTTAATTAAAGTTCACTGATCCATTTCAAATTCATACAAGTAAGACTCAGTTGCTGAAGCCTTAAGGCAATGATCTTGGGATTCATAAGTCTATAAGACTTTGGAGCAGAATTAGGCCATTCAGCCCCTCGCACCTGCTCTGCCATTCCATAATGGGATCCCACTCAACCCCATACATCTGCCTTCTCACCATATCCTTTGATGCCCTGACCAATCCATCTGTCTCACCAATATGAAAATATGCAGACAAAGCAAGGAAAAGTTGCTTTGAAAATTAAACTTTGACTTTTTAAATGTTAAAGTGCCATTAGTTTCATGAAATGTGATGAAAATTAACCATATAACCATATAACAATTACAGCATGGAAACAGGCCATCTCGGCCCTTCTAGTCCATGCCGAACTCTTACTCTCACCTAGTCCCACTGACCTGCACTCAACCAATAACCCTCCATTCCTTTCCTGTCCATATAGCTGTCCAATTTAACTTTAAACGACAACATCGATCCTGCCTCAACCACTTCTGCTGGAAGCTCGTTCCACACAGCCACCACTCTCTGAGTAAAGAAGTTCCCCCTCATGTTACCCCTAAACTTTTGCCCTTTAACTCTCAACTCATGTCCTCTTGTTTGAATCTCCCCCACTCTTAATGGAAAAAGCCTATCCACATCAGCTCTATCTATCCCTCTCAATTTTAAATACCTCTATCAAGTCCCCCCTCAACCTTCTATGTTCCAAAGAATAAAGACCCAATTTGTTCAACCTTTCTCTGTCACTTAGGTGATGAAACCCAGGTAACATTCTAGTAAATCTTCTCTGTACTCTCTATTTTGTTGACATCTTTCCTATAATTCAGTGACCAAATCTGTACACAATACTCAAAATTTGGCCTCAGCAATGCCTTGTACAATTTCAACATTACATCCCAATTTCCTATACTCAATGCTTTGATTTATAAAGGCCAGCATACTAAAAGCTTTCTTCACCACCGTATCCATGTGAGAGTCCACCTTCAGGGAACTAGGCGCCATTATTCCTAGATCCCTCTGTTCTACTGCATTCTTCAATGCCCTACCATTTACCACGTATGTCCTATTTTGATTAGTCCTACCAAAGTTTAGCACCTCACATTTATCAGCATTAAACTCCATCTGCCATCTTTCAGCCCACTCTTCTAACTGGCCTAAATCTCTCTGCAAGCTTTAAAAACCTACTTCATTATCCACAACTCCACCTATCTTAGTATCATCTGCATACTTACTTATCCAATTTACCACCCCATCATCCAGATCACTAATGTATATGACAAACAACATTGGACCCAGTACAGATCCCTGAGGCACACCACTAGTCACCGGCCTCCAATCTGACAAACAGTTATCCACCACTACTCTCTGGCGCCTCCCATCCAGCCACTGCTGAATCTATTTTACTACTTCATTATTAATACCTAACGATTGAGCCTTCCTAACTAACCTTCCGCGTGGAACCTTGTCAAAGGCCTTACTGAAGTCCATATAGACAACATCCACCGCTTTACCTTTGTCAACTTTCCTTGTAACTGCTTCAAAAAATTCAATAAGATTTGTCAAACATAAACCAAAATACCATCTCAAGTTAAATACATAATATAGTTAAATACAGCCAAAAAACTCATTTTTGCAGCAAAATGGATTGGCATAAGTTTTACACTTGTGCCTATTTTGATTTAAGTTTTTATTGAATGATAGAGTCACAGGGGAAAAAAATGAATGTTATTGAACAGGAATCCAAGTGATCCTCACAAGAAACTCATACGCACATGAGAATTATTCATTGTACTGATCTCACATGTCCTCAGTGCACATAAAACAAAAATCCATCCAACTTTTGATATGCAAATGTTGATATTTTCATCTGGTGAATTAAACCTTTAATCTCCGAGGAGCTGGGAGAATAGGAGACACTTGTATTGTACATCTATCAATGTTTGATTTCCCAGAGTGTAGGGTGCCAGTGATTTCAGAGCAAGCTACTAAAATAAGGAGGTGTGAACACTTCTGACCCATTTTCTTGAGGATAGCTTTGCAGGAGCTAAACAGCTGCAATAAGATTCAGAACAACTTGAGCCTTATTCTTGTTAAACTATCTTATGTCATGCAAGATTCAAGATTATTTAATGTCATTTCCACTACACAAGTGTAACAGAGAATGAAATAATTGTTAAAATGGATTTAGTGCTTTTCCAGCATATATAGAACATAGAATAGTACAGCACAGTACAGGCCCTTCGGCCCACAATGTAGTGCCGACCCTCAAACCCTGCCTCCCATATAACCCCCCACCTTAAATTCCTCCATATACCTGTCTAGTAGTCTCTTAAACTTCACTAGTGTATCTGCCTCCACCACTGACTCAGGTAGTGCATTCCACGCACCAACCACTCTGAGTAAAAAACCTTCCTCTAATATCCCCCTTGAACTTCCCACCCCTTACCTTAAAGCCATGTCCTCTTGTATTGAGCAGTTGTGCCCTGGGGAAGAGGCACTGACTATCCATTCTATCTATTCCTCTTATTATCTTGTACACCTCTATCATGACAATATATGACGAATAAACTCTTCTCAGGCTCCCAGGTTTTGATTTTAACTGACATTTTGATGACAAACTCTGCTATTTTTCTCCAGGATGTCTATTCCAGTGGTATATGTACTCCTGTTGTCCTTCCTTCCTGATTGGTTAGTCCTCATCTTCTCAGCCAATCAGGTTTTTCTACTATCCCACCTTGATTACAATCGAATTCCAGCGAGACCTTCACCTTTGTTAAAAGACTTTTTCTCTAGTTTTATTTCAATGGCTTCCTTCACCAGCCCAAAGCCATTGCTGTGGCACAACAGCTTAATGCCATCGAAGTCAATCCTATAGTCATTGTGAATGCAGTGTTCTGCTCCCGCTGATTTTTCCATGTAATTTAAATGGATACACCTCCTGTGCTCCTTGATGTGGGTTTCCACCATGAAGATGGCAGAGCTTGTCATTGAAATGTCAGTTAAAATCAATACCTGTACCCAGCTGGAAGCCTAAGAAAAGTTTACTCAAAATAATTGTTACTCTCAAGCCAATGCATCACCAAAGAACATAATAAGATAAAGAACACAATAATTTTAAAAAACACAATGAGTATAAATAGTAGCAACACTTATATACATAGATTGACTGTGTGTCCACGAAGTGACCCTAGGCACAGGAATGTCCATACATAAGCTGATTCTGACAGGAAATGATAAAGTAGTGGTAGAGTTAGTGGGTGGAAGTGTTGATCAGCCCTGCTGCTTGGAGAAAGAAACTGTTTTTGAGTCTGGAGGTCCATATGTGGATGTTACGTAGCCTCCTCCTTGAGAGGAGTGGGACACAGTCCTTGAGCAGGGTGAGTGGGATTCTTCAAGATATTGCCAGCTTTTTTTTTCCCCTGTTACCTTTCTGTACTTATGTCCTTGATGGTGGGTAGGTTGTATTGCTCATGCATTGGTCTGTTTTGTCTACCCATTGTAGAAATCTCCTGTCCACTGCAGTGCATTTTCCGTACAATGCAGTGATACAGTTTGTTAGGTTGCTCTCTTCCGCACATCTGTTTAATGACATGGCGAGTGTGCAAAGTCCAGCTCTTTTCAGCTTCCTCATATAGTCGAAGTGTTTGATGAGGTTTTCTGACTGTGTAGAGTGTGTACTGGAACCATGACAATTTGTGTGTGATGTGGATTCCCAGAAGTTTGAAACTGCTAATATAAAGGGGGGTGTGAGTGGTGTGAGTTCTCCTGAAGTTGATAGCCATCTCCTTTGTCTTGTTGATATTAAAGAAGAGGTTAATAGCCAGGCACCAGGCCTCAAGCTCTTTCACCTCCTCTCTGTAGGCTGTCTCATCATTGTTGGTGAAGAGCCCCACCACTGTTGCAACGTCGACAAAATTGATAATATGATTGCTTGGCTGTTTGTCCATGTGAGAAGCGTGTATAGCAGTGAGCTCAGCACACAGCCCTGGGAGCCACCCATGTTTAGTAGATCAAGACAAGAAATCTATTAAACTTGGTGACAAGGCTCTGTATAGAAGATGCTAGGCAGTTTATAGTTGAGAATAGTTGATCATGGTGGGGTTGACCATGGGTGCAGACACACCCAGCCGTGAGACACCAAGCAAAGCTATTTGATTCCAAACACTTGTCTGCATTAAATTCCTTCTGCCATTTTTCTAGCTGGTTCACATCCCACTGTAAGCCATGATAGCCTCCCTTGCTGCCTACTGCATCCCCAATCTTGGTGTCATCCACAAATATTCTGATCCAATTAACCACATCATCATCCAGATCATTGGTACAGATGACAAAGAACAACAGACACAGCACTGACCCCTGTAGCACTTCACTAGTCATAGGCCTCCTGTCAGAGAGATACCATCTATGACCACTCTTTGGCCTCTCCCACAAAGCTAATGTCTAATCCAATTTACTGTCTTACATTGAATGCTGAGCAAATAAACCTTCTTGACCAACCTCCCAAGCAGAACCTTGTCAAGTGACTTGCTAAAGTCCATGTAGACAACATCCACTTCAGAATGTCTCTCTGGTGCTTCCTGTTCCCCTTTTCTTCTGCCTGTCCCATTCCCTCTCTCAATCCACATTAGAAACCCATATCAGAACCAATTTATCTTCACCCACACATCATGAAATTTGATTTTTTTGTGGTAGTTGTACAGTGCAATACATAAAATTACTACAACGCTGTGCAAAAGTCATAGGCAACCTAGCTATGTACAATATATGTACCTAAGACTTCTGCACAGGACTGTGCTTTCAAAGATTTACAATTCCAAAGACAGAAAGTTTCTAAATGATATTGAGTTTTACCTTTAAGCCATAATTACAAGGAAGTTTTATGCCTCCTATTTTGAGAAAATTATGTTTTTGTTCTGCAACTAAGTACCACTGATGACATGAACTACAAATAAGGCCAGTTTCATTCTTTGCATTATCCTTATGACATACTGTCCTTCAGGGCTTTTACTGTGCCTGGTAGAATAATGGTTATTTTACTGGGCTAGTGCTCTGGCGACTTAGACGGATGAGCTCAAAGCCCTTTTATGGCCATTGCACATAATTAAATTTAGTTAAATAAATAAACTTAATATCAGTAATCATTACCATGAACCTACAAGATTGTTGAAAAATAAACTAATTGTGGTTCTTTAACATCCTTTCAGGAAATAAATAGTTTGCATGTGACACATATGGTAAGCATTTAACTGTTCTCTGAAATGGGTTGCTTTACCATTGACCCTCACATGCCAAGAATGAAATTCTAAGGTTTAAAAAGAATGAAAGTTAGGAGAAAACTGCACCTGCTCTGTCTTTGTTCATTACAATTAGTTCCAAATTATTTTCACTATCTTAACAATATAACTTTCAAATCCAACACAAATGGGATGAGTTATGTAATTTCTCCTTAATGCACTGCTGAAAGTGATATGCACTATTTCCGTCAAACAGTGTGTATCATTAAATTTGATCAACTGAGCTGTATCTCTGTTTGTATTAAAGCTGTGAGACAACCACTGGGTTTATAAAAGCATCCGGTGTCGATAACATTTGATTGAACACAGGTGTCTATAACACCTGACTGGCAGACCACAGTACGTGTGCTTGCAACGCTGTGTGTCCGACAGAGTGATAGGCAGCACTGGGGCTCCACAGGGGACTGTCTTGTCTCCCTTTCTCTTCACCATTTACACCTCAGACTTCAACTACTGTACAGAGTCTTGTCATCTTCAGAAGATTTCTGATGACTCTGCCATAGTTAGATGCATCAGCAAGGGAGATGAGGCTGAGTACAGGGCTACAGTAGGAAACCTTGTCACATGGAGTGAGCAGAATTGTCTGCAGCTTAATGTGAAAAAGACTAAGGAGCTGGTGGTAGACCTGAGGAGAGCTAAGGTACCGGTGACCCCTGTTTCCATCCAGGGGGTCAGTGTGGACATGGTGGAGGATTACAAATATTTGGGGATACGAATTGACAATAAACTGGACTGGTCAAAGAACACTGAGGCTGCTTACAAGAAGGGTCAGAGCCGTCTCTATTTCCTGAGGAGACTGAGGTCCTTTAACATCTGCCGGACGATGCTGAGGATGTTCTACGAGTCGGTGGTGGCCAGTGCTATCATGTTTGCTGTTGTGTGCTGGGGCAGGAGGCTAGGAGTAACAGACACCAACAGAATCAACAAACTCATTCGTAAGGCCAGTGATGTCGTAGGAATGGAACTGGACTCTCTGATGGTGGTGTCTGAAAAGAGGATGCTGTCCAAGTTGCATGCCATCTTGGACAATGTCTCCCATCCACTACATAATGTACTCGTTGGGCACAGGAGTACATTCAGCCAGAGACTCATTCCACCGAGACACAACACAGAGCGTCATAGGAAGTCATTCCTGCCTGTGGCCATCAAACTTTACAACTCCTCCCTTGGAGGGTCAGACACCCTGAGCCAATAGGCTGGTCCTGGACTTATTTCCTGGCATAATTTACATATTACTATTTAACTATTTATGGTTTTATTACTATTTATTATCTATGATGCAACTGTAACAAAAACCAATTTCCCCCAGGAACAATAAAGTATGACTATGACTATTTGAACTGAACTGAGCTGACTGAACAAGCTTGGAGGGTTCCCATGACTTTGTGGTTTAATGTTTTACATTGTGCTTTTCACTTGTTTTCTTTTGCAATTAGTATGACTTGGTCTTTTTTTTTGAAAGGTAGAGTTTTGATGTTTTTCTTTGAAAAAAAAATCAATGGTTTTCTTTGTTTTATGACTGTTGGTGAGGAAGATAAATCTCTGAGTTGTATACTGCATGCATACTTCAATAATAAATGTACTTTAAATCTTTGAACTGTGTGGATCCATTTTAGAAATGAAACTGCCCTGTTCCCTCCTGGTGATCAATAGTACTCAACTACTGAACTGAAATATCATTAACTCTGCAATGAAATGATACATTATTTTATCAACTGTAATAACATGTGGCTGCATTATTAGCTAATATTAGCTGTAATAAGATAATGATAAAGATGCTTTTAAACTTGTACAGTGCTGTACAGAAGTCTTGGGCACCTAGCATGCCTAAGACTCTTAAACAGTACTACAATAATTTTATGCAGGGGTCCCCACCGTTGCTTGCACTGTGGACCGGTTTAATATTGGCAATATTCTTGTGGACCGGCCGACCGGGGTGGGGTGGGGGGGTGGAGGGGTAATCACGACCTGAATATAGGTGATAAGTCAACTATAAGTCATTTATCAGTAGCTAATACACTCAATTTCATTTCTAAAAGGGTTTATCTGACGAATTTAATATTAAACACACAGCACATATTTTCCTCGCATGAATGTAATGATAAGTCAATTATAAGTCATAAGGGGGTTCCTTATGTCCAGTCCATTCTGCAATTTAGTTTTTGTTGCACTCATTGCAGAAAATTCCACTTCACAGAGATATGATGTTGGAAATGGAAGCAACATTTTCAGTGCTTTCGTGGCTATCTCAGGATATTCAGCCTTGACTTTGATCAAGAATGCCAGCAGAGATGTTACATCAAACATACTTTTCAGCCCACCGTCAAGCTCGAGGAGTTGATCTTCTTCCCGCACTGACATGGATGATTTATCAGGGACATTCACAAATGGGTCACGGACCCATTCCTTTGCACGACTTGGGTCATTTGTGTTTGGGAAGTAACGCTCAAATTCTGTCGACAACTGTGAGCCTCAGTCTCTCCCAAATTCCCAGCTAATGTTGGGAACATGTTAAATATGCCCCTGTCCACTCACCATCCCCACAGTTCCAGTTTAGCTGTGAAAGCAGACACTTTATCTGTCAACCTGAAGACAGTTGTCATTCTCCCCTGAAGTGATAAATTGAGTTCATTGAGCAGGTTGAAGATGTCACACAGATGAGTTTTGCTATCCACTCCTCATCACTGAAGTGTGCTGCCAGTGATGACTTTTTTCTTGAAAGAAATCTCTGTAGCTGCTCTCTTATCTCAAAAACCCTGGCCAGGGCTCTCACCCTTGATAGCCACCTGTCCTCACTGTGTAAGAGAAGGTGTTTATGCTCTGCATCCATTTCCTCGCAAAGCTGCTCGAACAGATGTGAGTTAAAGGCTTTTGCATTCATGTGATTGATAACTTCAACAATGTCACTCAATATGCTTTTAAGATCAAGTGACATTTTTCGGCTAGCCGGCATTTCCCTGCGTGTGACACAGTGTAGACTGGCATTCAGGAGCAACCTCTTTGACTTGGGTAGTGAAACCACACTCGTTAAGCCATTCCAACAGCTGTGCTTCGATGTCATCGATTCTCCTTGAAACTGTGGTAGCTGAAAGAGAAACCTGTGCCATCTTGTTAGCTGCAGCTTCTCCAAACAGTTCACGGCACATGTCCTTGGCAGCAGGCAGAATAAATTCTTCACCAACCGTGAAAGGCTTCTTAGCCTTAGCAATATGGCTAGCCACTAAGTATGATGCTCTCAGAGCAGCAGCATTTGTGGAGGTTGTGGCTCTCAGCACTTGCTTCTGTTCTGCTTGCCCACAATTTTTTTCTGCTCAGAAAACTCAACGGATTTGTCTTTAAGTGCAGGCTGCTTGGAGTCAAAGTGCCGAATCAGTTTTGAGGGCTTCATTGCCTCATGAGACAGCTCATCTCCACATATAACACAGGGGGCTTGGAGCGTGCGAGTCACCGGTCGCAATAAAGCCATATTTTATGTACGACTCATCCTATTTTCTGTTGAAGGAAGCTTTCTTTATTTTTGCAGTCTCGGCCTCAGCTGTCTCTGCGTTATCATCATCGTCAGGCCTTTTGTGTCCCCTACCATCTCTTCCAAAGAAACTCTCAAGCGACGTTTGTTTTTCACTCATCAAGTAGTTGTAGGTTAACGACCGACTGATGACCTTGCGTGCATCCAAGTTCAACAGTGGGCATGACAGGGAATGAGGAAGGTACAGCTGACTCCTATCGTTTCCTTGCGGCCTGATACTGGTCTGCAGCCCAGTGGTTGGGTCTCACTGATTTTATGTATTGCATTGTACTGCTGCCACAAAAAAAAAAAAAAAAAAACACAAATTTCATGACATATGTGAGTGATGGTAAACCTGATTCTGATACGGGTCTTTATTGTGGACTGAGAATGGGAAGGGGACAGAGAAAGGGGAATGATTGTTGGGAAAAGGGGAAGAGAGGGGAAGGAGTGGGAAGCATCAGAGGGACACTCTGCAATGTCCAATAAACCAATTGTTTGGAATTAGATGACCTTGCCTGGCATCTCAGGGCTGGGTGTGTCTGCACCCGTGCCACCCCTCTACCCCGGCACTCTTCCTCTGTAACCTGTTCCACACCCCTCCCGCAGTGCTCCACCCTCACCATTCAGAACATCTTTTGCTCCCGCCAGATGTACAAACCCATTCTCCATTCCATGTTGTCAAATACAGCGCTGGCAAAAGTCCTAGGAACCCTAGCTATACTTTATATTTATGTCATCACCCTCAAGGCTGATTTCTACTTGTGCGTACTAGCTTACGCCGTAGCCTACGCAAGTGGGCTACGCCATTGTGAGCATTTATACTTATGCGTTAGTGTGTCTGGGTTGCTCTGCAATTCGCCAAAACGCTAGTTGGCGGTGGGGTTTCTATGCTACTGTGTTGAGTTTCTTTGTGTTGAAACGCAACACGAAGAAACTCAAACTTCAAACAATGGCGACGGAAACTGAAGGAGGGTGAATTTTCTGTGCTTGTCCGGCCACTGAGAGACATGGACGAGGAAATGCATTTCAAATACTTTTGGATGTCGGCAGGTAGATTTGACAATTTGGTTCATTGTCTCCAACCATTTATGTCGCATCAGTGTACGCACAGTATACTCAGAGACTGGCAATCACCATTCGAGTTTTAGCTTCAGGTGGAAGTCAACAGGCTGTAGCAGCTGGCTACAAATTGGCATCAAGCACAGGGTCCTCCATAATTTCAGAGGTCTGTAAAGCTTTATGGAAAGCATTGCAGCCAGAGCTTCTTCCTTGCCCTTCAGTTGCCCAATGGGAAGCTATTGCAGCGTAGGAGGAAATGCAATGCTACCAAGTGGACCAATCACAGTTGTTCAGTCTGCGTCACCGCAATGCAGAGTTACATTTTGGGAGAGATGCACTTTAGGCTACGGCATAGGGATCGGCGTAGGTACTGCCTACGGTTCGTAGCTACACTGTACCTATGGCATATATTTGATGCACAAGTATAAATCAGCCTTTACCGGGACATAGGCTGCCAGCAGCAGCTGACCAGAGTCCCCTGTCCTGGGCCATTCTTTCACATTTTCCCCCGTGTGTAACCCATCTAAGTGGATATCATTCCTCACTGAGGAAGAAGGTATTTGGAGATTCTGTTGGTGTTCCTGTAGCTCTGGGTATTTATGGGATGGGATTGCTAGCCCCACGTCCAGGCTCCTCTTTTCAGATCCCAGCTTAAGATTGCCCACGGCAGAGTTACTAATACTTATAAATCTGTTGTGAAGATAATACATGGAAGAGAAACAGAGGAAAATTAAAAAGAATGAACAAATGAAGGAAAGATGTATTGAAATAGAAAGATAAAACAAAGGAAGTGAAAAGGGATTTTGATTAGATTTGATCAGGTAGATGTGGAAGTGATGTTTCCTTTGGCTGATGTGACTAAAACCAGGGTACAGAGTTTCAAAATTTATGTTTGGCCACTCCAGACAGAGATGGGAAGAAATTTGCCACAAGGGTAGCATGTATTTAGAATTTGGATAGAGAGTGGAGATCAATAGATATTTAGATTCAAGAAGACTCAAGGAAAATGGGACTCATGCAAGACAATGGTGCTGGAGTAATGTCGGGTTTCGGTGCAACTCAAGTGCAGACCAATGAATAGTTTTTCCACCAGGATTTATTAGGGAGCACAAAGGCAACAGTCTTTCAAAAACAGAAGGCAGGCACAAATCAAAAAATGGCAGGCCAAGGTCTTACCAGGAAAGGCATTCCGGCAAGGGCAGACAATCCAGAGCACATAGGCAAAAATCAGGTCCAGGAACAGGCAAAATCCAAAACACAGAATCAGGCAATATCGGTTGGCAGAAATCACAATGACAGGCTAGAACAACACAGGTCAAAACTGGGATGAACTGGCAGAGAATACTAGTCAAGGTAGGGTTTAAATGGACAGGGTGATGAGTGAAAATTAGACACAGGTGGGTGCAAATGAGGAGACAAGCAGGTAATTGGAAGAAGTCCAAAAAGGAAAGGGGCTGGGCCAGAACCCACATGGCCAGGTGAAAGAAAATAGAAATTAAAGACTGTCGTGATCCAGAGCTACCAGCAGAGGCCCTTTGACCCAGTGTTCAGGTCAGATCCTTAACAAGTAAAAAAAACTATGATTTTGCATGCTCCTGTATCTTATGGTCTTATTGTTTATTTTCAATGATGAATCAGGCACAATAACCTGACTGATCAGCTTCTCCTTCTGTTTCTTTTAAAGAAGCATTATAGAATGGATGGGTGATGAGGTGGAGACGCGTCAAGTCAAATCAAGTCAAGTTTATTGTCATTTAACTATATGTATGTATGCTGTCAAACAAGACAACATTTCTCTAGACCAGAGTATAAAGCACGGTAGTACACACAACACACATATAACTTATGAAAGTAAGGATAAAATCTACAGATGAATTACGCATAAATAAGGTGAACAAATTAAATTTTGTAAGGTACAGAACTGATCAATCAGAATCAGGTTTATTATCACCGGCATGTGACGTGAAATTTGTTAATTTAGCAGCAGCAGTTCAATGCAATACATGATCTGGCAGAGAACAAAAAATACTAAATAAAATAAAAAATAATAATAATAATAATGAATAAACAAGTGAATCATTTACACGTAAATCAAACAGTGACACTTCGAATGCGATGTGGCAGGGAGTTTAGAAGCTTAACAGCCTGTGTTCCCATCCGGACCACTCTTGTTGTTATGTATCTGAGGCTCCTGCCTGATGGTAGAAAGCAAAAGAGGATGCTGGATGGATGTGTGGAGTCATTGATAATACTAAGCACTGCGTACGTAATGTTTCTGATATGTCTCTACCAAAGGAGGTGTAAGGTGCTTCTTCCCTCCACTAGCCTGCAAGTCACCCTTGCGCCAGGTGTAGCACCTGTTTAGCCCCCCACCCCTGCCGGATCAGGGTCACGTGAAGCCACGGGAGCAGGTGATGAATGGTCGTATGAGCAGCTGGTGCACATCACAACTCCAGGTTATGCGACCACCGACGCCAAGCAGACAACCTCTGAATTGTATTGTTAATGGCTGGGGTCACCTGTCTTGTAAGACACTGCTCAGAAGGTAATGGCAGACCACTTCTGTAGAAAAATTTGCCAATGCCACCGAAAGATCATGATCACCCACGTCAGATGACACGGCACATAACGAACAATAGATAGGAAGGATGAAATTGTGCTGGAGGGTATGCAGTGGAGATTCTTGAGGATACTGCTTGGATTGAAGGACTTTGGTTAGAGAGAGAAATTAGATAATCTGGACTTGTTTTCCATGAAACCAAAGAGATTGACAGAAGTATATTGGATTATGAGAGAAATAGATAAGGTAGATAGACAAAATCATTTTTAACTCGAAAGCTTAGGTCTAAGGTGTGAGGAAGGTGTTTTAAAGAGGATCTGAGAATGATCTTTAACCCTAAGTAGTGGGTAGTTGATATCTGAATGTGCTGCTGGATGAATCAGGTACATTTAACGTGATTATCAAGCATTAAGATAGAGATGTAGTTATAGGAGGATATGGTCCTAATGCTGACAAGTGAGTCTGATGTAAATAGACAAAATTAGGTCAGAATGAACAGCAGTCCATTTCTTTATTATTTGACACTACTCTCAGACTCAGCAGCTTCTACAGAGCCAACCAAAGGTGTTATTGTCTTTTTAAAAAAAAAACATTCTCTTACAATCGCAAGACCCTGCTGGATTTTAAGAACTTGAAGCACTGCTGGTCTATCCCATCAGCAAGTTACTTATTAGTGGAGAAACTGAAGAAGCTGGACTTGGTGTTGCTTCCTGCAACAGAGGGACGTCTGAATTGATGCACAAAGGCAGTGTGCATTCTAACAATGAGTGATTGTCTTAGTCACGTTTCTTGAGATCACAGGACCCTATTGACTTTGGTAACGTGGAATACTGCAAGTCCAGTTCACTGGTTTACTGGTGAATGGTGGGGCTGAATGGCATTGGTGCTCCAGTGTTGACTTGGCAGAATACAAAGCCATATTGTGTTTGACTGTGGACTGCTGCAACACTAATGGACTCAAGTACTTGGACTATATATATTTTTTGAGTGACTGTATTTTACTGCTGAACTGTATGTGCCTTGTGCTGTTTGCGCCTGTTGGGACTGTGTTTTACACCTTGGCCCCAGAGTAACACAGTTTCATTTGACTGTATTCATGTATGTTTGAATGACAATTAAAATTGAACTTAAAACTTGAAACTCTATAGTGAACACAACAGTCAATTTCCTCACAAATATGGTCAAAGATAATTTCAATAATGACTGAAAACCTACTTTATTTAATTTAAAAGTTGCTCTCACATACATTCATCTGGGTTTTAAAATACTCATCCTTGCTTACAATTCTTTCCATGGTGTTGCTTTCCCCTATTTCTATAATCCCTCCATCCCCTGAGATATCTATGCTTCTCCTATTCTGGCTCCTTCCTTATCTCTGAATTTAAGCTGTTCTTAAGTTTTCAAGGCACTAAACTTTGGAATTTCTCCCAACTGCAAACTTTCTCTTGCTGTATTTCTGCCTTTGAATCAGTCCTGAAAAATCAATCTCTCTCTGATGAATCTTTTATCGTCTACCTTTATATCTCTCTATATGGCTTGGCACCATTTTCTGTTTGGTATTGCTCATGTGATGCACCTTAGGTGAGCTTTGCCATATTAAAGTGACTAAATAAACGGAGTATGTAACTAAAACCATGAGACTACAAGATATATGAGTAGAATTTGATCATTCAGCCCATTGAGTCTGCTCCACTGTTTGATTCTGACTGATTTATTTTCCCCTCTCAACCAGTGTTCCCTCTAAGCTGCTCAGGTGTGCAGCCACGTGGAAACTGAAATGCTCCCACACAAAAAGCCTTTGTTGCTACGCAGCTGGAATTGACGCAGCTAAAAAAAAGTTTATGAAATATGAAAGATTTTCTTTGTTGCACTGTACTTCACTACACCATTTTAATTAATGAATGAAATCAAAAGCACGCGATTTTTCAATTTTCATTCTAAATATTCATAGTATCCACATTACAAAAAAAAACGTTTAAAGTGTTGCACAGTTTTCAGGCTGTATAAGCATTTCCTGCTCAATGCAATGTTTGGTCTGAGCAGCTGTAAACAAAATTCAGAAGGGACTTTGCTCTCAAACCTACCCTTCTGCCTTCTCCCTACAATCTTTGATACCCATTTTAATCAAGGAACTATGAACCTCTGCTTTAAGTATACCTACTGAATTTGCTTCCACAGCTGTCTGTGGCAATGAATTCCACAGATTCACCACCCTCTGGCTAAAGAAATTAATCCTCATCTCTGTTCTAAAAGGATGTCCTTCTATACCAAGCTGCGCTAGATTCTCTCACTTTCGGAAACATCCTTACCACGTCTATTCTATCTAGGCCTTTCAATGTTCAGCAGGTGTTAAGGGAAATAAGGATCATATTTTTTATTAAGACAGTGGAATTTGGTGACTCACAAGTGATATAGAAAGGTGTGAAAATAGAACTGTGGTTGGAGTTCAATCTGGGCAAGTTTGACGTATTGAGAGGTTATTTGAAAAGAGGAACTACCTATTTAATGGTAGATCCATTTAATGGCGAGGAAAGAGGACCGGGTCGAGACAACAGAGACTTATGGGGAAGAGGAGTTCGGTGGGTAATAAAATGGACGAGTTCACAGTGTGAAGCACCTTCAATAACTCCAAAAGACTGAGGTTTGGTAAAATACTGAAAGGCTTTTATTCGCTGTACAATACGACCTCCACGGTGAGTGTCTGCCCCCGGACTGAGGGGGAGGGGCAAGGCAAAAACCTTTATACAGGGTTCAGTGGAAGGAGCCACAGGGGCAGTCAGCAGAGGGGCGTGTCCAGACAGTTAACCCAGTTACAACATATATACATGGTTTACCACACAGTGCTAGCCAGGCGTCAGAGAACATTTCGGGAGTGCAGTGTTATGTGTTTCATTGGAATTGGGCTGCACGAGGACATACCCGTTCAAAACTTCTCCATGGATGGCTTCCAGACCGTTTGGGCTGACTGGAAGTGCACTGAGAGTGGTAAGCATAAAGGAGTTGGGTGCTTACTGTTCTGGTACAATCTGGGTCATATTATGATCGAGGAACGTGTTTGTAGACCGGATATTGAACTTTTTACTGTTGGACTTCGGCCACATTCCACTGAGATTCATTCCTGCCTGTGGCCATCGAACTTGCAGCTCCTCCCATGGAGGGTCAGACACCCTGAGCCAATAGACTGGTCCTAGACTTTTTTCCATCTGGCATAGTTTGCATTTTGTTGTTTGATTGTTTGTGGTTTTTGTATTGCTATATTTACGCTCTATTCTTGGTTGGTGCAGCTGTAACAAAACCCAATTTCCCTCGGGATCAATAAAGTATATCTATCTATCTATCTATCTATCTATCCCATAGTAACACTATGGTACAGAGCGATGTTGGGCTTCACTGAATATGGCACCGCAGTGGAGGTGGTGGTAAAGAAGTCATATGCAATCCTTGCCTTCATTGGTAAGTGTTTTGAGGATAAGAGGAAGGAAGTCATACTGCAGTTATATAAAACCTTAGTTAGACTGCACTTAGGTGTAGTCTGGGGCCAAGGTATAAAACAGAGTACCAACAGTCACAAGCAGCACAAGGCACATACAGTTCAGCAGTAAAATACAGTCACTCAAAAAATATATATAGTCCAAGTACCTGAGTCCATTAGTGTTGCAGCAGTCCACAGTCAAACACAATATGGCTTTGTATTCAGCCAAGTCAACACTGGAGCACCAATGCCATCCAGCCCCACCATTCACCAGTAAACCAGTCAACTGGACTTGCAGTATTCCACATTACCAAAGTCAACAGGGTCCTGTGACCTCAAGAAACGTGACTAAAACAATCACTCACTGTTAGAATGCACATTGCCTTTGTGCATCAATTCAGACTGTTCTTTTTAATGTCATGATAAATGATATCTTTGATCAGGTAGGGGCAGGATTTGGCAAATCGTTGTTTGCAGACGATGGTGCAATCTGGAAAAGAGGAAGAAACATCAAGTATATATTAAAGCAGGTACAAAAGGCTTTAAGATCAGTTGAAAACTCGGCTAATAAATGCGGTTTCAGGATTTCTGCTTCTAAGTCCAAATACATGATTTTTGGCTTTAGAAGAGAGATTCCTGATTGTGAATTGTGTCTATATGACTCTCCATTAGAAAAAGTCAAGATATTCAAGTTTTTAGGTGTCTGGTTTGATGAAAGACTTACTTGGAGGGTTCATATAGATATAGAGAAGTATTGTTGGATGTGACTGGGGAGCAGGGAGGGAAACTATGTACTTATATATCTAGCTATGATTAGATCAGTTATAGATTATGGTTGTATTGCTTATGGTTCCGCTGATACGGCAGTGCTTGGAAAACTAGACACTGTGCAGTCCAAAGCACTTAGACTCTGTTGTGGAGCTTTTAGAACAACATCAGTCCCGGCATTATGTGTGGAGATGAGAGAACTGCCTTTGCATTTAAGACAAATTCAGTTGGGCCTGCAGTGTTGGGTAAAACTAAACAGATTCAATCACAGCTGTCCATCAAAGTGTCTTTTGCAGGGGAAGTTGGAGCGCCAAAGTAAAATTAAAAGATACCCATTTTTAGATTTGGTTGATAACTGGGCTGTGAAATTGAAACTGACTGAGGAAGTTGACCAAATTTGCTTCCCACCCATCCTCTTTTGGCTTTTTCCAGAAGCAGAAGTAGACCTATTCCTCCTTTTTCAGCTTAAAGGAAGCAGTGCAATTTCATCAGCATTGATCACAAATGAATATTTAAATAATAAATGAGGATCTTATCTGAAGATTTTTACTGATGTCTCAGTGGACCCAGAGAGCAGTAGGGCAGGATTTGGGATGTATGTGTCTCAACTTGGAGTTAAGATTGATCACCGGGTTTCAGATGGTGTTTCTGTCTTTGCAACAGAATTATTAGCAATTCTTTGGGTCTTATAGTGGATAGAAGACTCTCGACCACGTAGGGTTATCATCTGTTCGGATTCTGCTGCTGCCTCAGAGTCTATAAAAGGGAGTAAATCAAAAGCTCATCCTGACATAGCTATTGAGATTCTCTTAGTGTTGACTGGAGTAGGGAAGATGGGTTGTGCAGTTAGATTTTCATGGATACCTGGGCATGCTGGGGTGGAGGGAAATGAAATTGTGGATGGCATTGCAAAGTCTTTCTTACAGAGCAGGCAAGTGGACATTAGAGTTCCCCTAGGCAGAGCAGAATTGAGAAGTAGGATTAAAAAAGGTATAGAGAAGAAGTGGCAGGAGGATTGGAAAAATGAATTAAGGGGCAGGCATTATTTTTCTAGTCACCCACTAGTTAAAAAGGTCTCAGACTGTTGCCTTTTAAGTCATAGAGATATGGTGAAATTTACAAGACTTAGGTTGGGGCATTGTGGGCTAAACGATTATTTAAAGATAATAGGAAAACATCCTACTGGATTATGTGACTGTGGTTGTCCAGAGACAGTCCAGCATGTTTTGCTGAGCTGTAATCGACACAAAATTGAAAGAAGCATGTCGTTCAAGAGGCTATCTGGCTTAAATTTATTTTGGTTTTCTATTAAATCTTTATTTGGCCATCAAGAGAATCGACAACTGATTGAAGAGTCTGTTGTTCAGTTTATACTTGAGACTAGATCGTATTCGAGAATTTGAGTTCCTTGAAGTTCTATCATTAATTATACATCCTGCGGAGGCTGTAATACACCGAGATGCGTCTAAACAGCCAGAAGAAGAAGAAGAAGAAGAAGAATGTATTGCTTGCTGTTCTGGTCATTCTCAAAGCAGCCAATTTGATGGAATTTAAAAGGCTTTGAGATGGACACAATAATGTGAAAGCAATGGAGGGAAATGGCTGATACATAGGAGGGGCCCATCGTGTATGCCCTCTTGTATTAGCAAATTGATACAGAGAAGGTGACAAGTCCAGTGCTGTACTGTTCTCTGTTAATTAAAGGACTCCATAGGTCAAATGGCTATAGAGAGACACAAGATGTCCTGCAGATGATTGGGATCCGGATCAACACACACAAAATGCTGGAGGATCTCAATGGGTCAGGCAGCACCCACGAAGGGAAGTCGACTTTTCAGACAGAGTCCCTTCATCAGGACTAAAGAGTTGAGTATCTCCCACCTTTTCTGTGTATCGACCCCTCTGAGGCACAGTGGTTTTGTAATTTTCTGTTTCTTTAGCATCATGAAAAAGGAAGTGTTCATAGATAGTAGTGGCACAGAATGAATACCAATAATGACTCTCTGTAGGCGGGATGTCTTTTTTCAGGTTAAGTTGCTCAAACAAATGTGTGGGTATAATCACTGATATGTCATCTTTATAAAAGTGTTAGTTTAAAACATGCTTGGTTGTATTCTCACTCTGATTACAACAATATAGCTTGTGAAACAATGATGGAAATCTGCACATAATATAGGTTGTAGCTAACTTGTAAAATTGTTTTATTATGTTGTCAGTGTGTGGGAATCACATAACTAATGTTCATATTAATATAATAGTTATTGCTTTACAAATCTCTTCCCTACTTTCTTCCAGCACTCTGAGATAAACACTGAACATCACATTATCACCTTTCCAAACTTTAGGCTATGGATAAGATCCTTGCAAAGGTAAGCAGAAATTACGCATCACATTAAAATCCAAGGCTCAAAGTTAGCAACACACTTAAGTTTACCAGACAATTAGCCAAATCTCAAGTTCAAGTTCAACTTCTGGTTTAATTATCATTGAACCAAACGTGAATAACTAATCAAAACGATATTCCTCTGGGGCCAAGGTGCAAAACACATTACCAACGGCACATAGCACAAATAGCATATATAGTTATGATTTCAGAAAATCATACAGTCACAAAGGAAAAAAAATATATAGCCCAAGCCCCTGAGTGGCATGGCTGCAGATTATCCTGTCCAGCTTGTTCTTCCATTGAGTAATCACTAGAGGGCAGCACGGTCAAAGTCACTTGGATCACATATTTAAAAACGCAAACACGAGGAATTCTGCAGATGCTGGAAATTCAAGCAACACACATCAAAGTTGCTGGTGAATGCAGATCACCTGGATCACATATTTCCCCATTCTGATGCTGGGTCTGAACAAATGAACCTCTTAACCATGTCTGCATGATTTTGTGTATTGAGTTGCTGCCATATAATTGGCTGATTAGATATTTGCATGAGTGAGCAGGTGTAGAGCCATTGAGTGTATAAATCAAAGCAACACACATAAAATACTGGAGAACTCAGCAGGCCAAGCAGCATCTATGGACCCTCCTAATGAAGGGTCCATAGAGACCCTCCTAATGTTTGGGTCTTGGCCCAAAACATTGACTGTGTACTCTTTTTCATAGATGTTGCCTGGTCCTCTGAGTTCCTCCTAATGTTTGGGTCTTGGCCCAAAACATTGACTGTGTACTCTTTTTCATAGATGTTGCCTGGTCCTCTGAGTTCCGCCAGCATTTTGTCATAGTCATACTTTATTGATCCTGGGGGAAATTGGTTTTCATTAAAGTTGCACTGTAAATAATTAAATAGTAATAAAACCATAAATAGTTAAATAGTAATATGTAAATTATGCCAGGAAATAAGTCCAGGACCAGCCTATTGGCTCAGGGTATCTGACCCTCCAAGGGAGGAGTTGTAAAGTTTGATAGCCACAGGCAGGAATGACCTCCTATGATGCTCTGTGTTGCATCTCGGTGGAATGAGTCTCTGGCTGAATGTACTCCTGTGCCCACCCAGTACATTATGTAGTGGATGGGAGACATTGTCCAAGATGGCATTCAACTTAGACAGCATCCTCTTTTCAGACACCACCGTGAGAGAGTCCAGTTCCATCCCCACAACATCACTGGCCTTACGAATGTGTTTGTTGATTCTGTTGGTGTCTGCTACCCCCAGCCTGCTGCCCCAGCACACAACAGTAAACAAAATCACACTGGCCACCACAGACTCGTAGAACATCCTCAGCATCGTTAGGCAGATGTGTTTTGCTTTGGATTTCCAGCATCTGCGTATTTTCTCATGAGTGTATAACCCCGCTGAGAGTGTAGGGTCACACAATTTGCACTTACTTTCCTTCTGGGGAGCACCGTAGTATTAAGGTATGCAATATAAACTGTCAATTACTGAACTGACTGTCCTGACAGATTCTGCTCAGCATCTGTTAAGTCTATTTCTATTGCAAGTCACAACTGAACCTGACATTTTGTCTGCACCATTATAATCAATGAGGTCAGAAAATCTAGATTGCAATATTGTCATTCCAATGTTTTCAAAATCGTGGTTGGTCTTTTTTTTCAGAGATACAGGAAAAATAGAGGGCTATGGGTAACCCTAGGTAATTTCTAAAGTAAGTACATTTTCAGCACAACATTGTGGGCCGAGGGGCCTGTATTATGCTGTAGGTTTTCTATGTTTCTATGTTTTTCTAAAGAAATTCAAGGAACCCATTCAAAGAAAAACATGAAATCCCCAATGTGCAAAAATAACAAATCGCACAAATGGCAAAAAGGAGTGAGAAAAACACAGAATATAAAACATCAAAATACAGAGTTTAGGGATTGGTTTTGTGGGAGAAGCCAGGAGTGGTAGTAAAGGGTTGCCTCTCTGACTACAGGCCTGTGACTTGTGCTGTGCCACACAGATCAGTGCTGGATGCTTTGTTGTTTGTCATTTATATCAATGATCTGGATGATAGTGTGGTCACTGGAGCAGCAAATCTGCAGAAGACTCTAAGATGGGGGTATAGTTGACAGTGAGGAAGGCCATCATGGCTTGCAGAGACATTTGCATCAGCTGGAAACATTGCCTGTTGAAGACCTATTTCTGTTTTTATTCCAGTGGAGAACCACTGCTTTGTAAAGGTTCAACATAACTTCCTGGCTTTGATCTCTGTTTTAATGCTTCCAAATTAAATCCTTCTAAAATGGGCATCAAAATGACCTAATTGCATCGTTTTTTCTGTACCTTTCTCTACTACGCCATTCTAACTGGTTGTATCACCGTCTGGTATGGAGGGGCCACTGTATAGAATTGAAAAAACCGTCATGGGCACAAGCCTCCCCAGCATTTAGGACATCTTCAAAAGGCAGTATCCATCATTAAGAACCCCATCACTCAGGATATGCCCTCTTCCCTATACTGCCATCAAGAAGGTGGTACAAGAACATGAAGACACACACTCAACATTTCAGGAACAGCTTCTATCCCTCTGCCAACAGACTTCTGAATGGACAGTGAGTCCATGAACACTACCTCAGTATTTCCTCCCCCCTCTCTTTTTGCATGATATACTTTATACTTCATTGTCACCAAACAATTGATACTAGAACGTACAATCATCACAGCGGTATTTGATTCTGTGCTTCCCACTCCCTAGATTACAAATATTAAATATTAAAAATAGTAAAATTAGTAAATATTAAAAATTTAAATTATAAATCATAAGTAGAAAATAGAAAAATGGGAAGTAAGGTAGTGCAAAAAAACCGAGATGCAGGTCTGGATATTTCGAGGGTATGGCCCAGATCCGGGTCAGGATCCGTTCAGCAGTCTTATCACAGTTGGAAAGAAGCTGTTCCCAAATCTGGCCGTACGAGTCTTCAAGCTCCTGAGCCTTCTCCTGGAATTAAATATTTAATTTAATTTTCTTTTTTATATATACTTCTTACTGTAATTGATGGTTTGTATTATTTTGTACAGTACCATGCAAAGTTCTTAGGCACATATGTATAACTAGGGTGCCTAAGAATTCTGCACCTTACCGTAGTAATTTTATGTATTGCACTGTACAACTAACATAAAAAAAATCAAATTTCATGACATATGTGAGTGATGATAAACCTGATTCTGATCTGGGTCTCTATTGTGGACTGAGAGTGGGAAGGAGGCCGGGAGAGGGGAATCATGGTTGGGAAAAGGGGAAGTGAGAGAAGAGGGAGTATGAAGCACTAGAGAGACATGTTGTAATGATCAGAAACCAATTACTTGGAATGAAATTAGCTTGCCTGGTATTTCAGGTCTGGGTGTGTCTGCACCAACGCCACTCCCCCTGCCCCCCAGCTGCCCTTGGCACTCCTTCTCTGCCACCTGTTCCAGAACCCTCCCGCAGTACTCCATCCTTGCCATTCCCAACATCCTTTACTCCTGCCAGTTTACAAACTCACTGTCTACTCCACATTGACAAACACAGTACTGTGTAAAAGTCTTAGGCAGACTAGGTATATATATGTGCGTAAGACTTTTGCACAATGTTTTGCTGCTGCAAAACAACAAATCTCACTAAGTGAGCCAGTAATATTAAACCTGATTCTAATTTTTAAATCTTCCTTAATGAAAGCATAGAAAAGCAGCCTAACCACAAAAAAATTCTGAAAGGACAATATGATAACACAAGGCACATCCTTACTAGAGACAGGAATCTCACAAGAAGCAAGTAATTTTTAATGACCACACCCTCATAACTCCCCACATCAAAAAGAAAATCTGACTGCTATTACATTGTGCTGGTCTACTTGAAGGTGGAGACCCTGTCCACACATTCTTGTATGGCTAACAATGCCATGATTATGCTAATTTATCGATGGTAGCATGAAATATTTTTCTTTCTCAGGCTTAAAGCAAAATCACAACTTCTATTAGCTGTCTGCCACTAGTGAAAGATGATGACATGACATTTGAAGGGACACCTCACCTCACCATTTTTGTTCCCCCATCTGACAGCCTATGCGCCTTCACTCCTTTCCTACTTTTCAAAACACATCATTTCAATAAACTGTCCATTCTTGTGTAGTAGGCAGCTGTCGATCCCAGGGGATCATGGGTTTGCGCCTCTAGTGGACTGTGTCCTTTCCAGGGCATTAGCCTGGGTGGGAATATTTGAAGAACTGGCTGTTGCCCATGCAGTGGGTCCCCCCTCTCCACGTCACTGATGTAGTCCAAGGGAAGGGCAAGTGCTGATACACCTTGGCACCAGTGTCATTGCAGAGGCTGCCAGAGTGAAGTTGTAAACAACATCAAACTGCCTTAGGGTCCCCGGCTCCTGATTTCTTCCTCGGGGTTTACTCCCGAAGCCTTTCCCATGGATGGGTATGGCCACGAGGCAGCGGAGGTGTAAAATCAGAGTTTTCCATCTCGTAGGCGGGCTGCCATCCAAGGCTAATGAGCCTCACCTGCCCAACATTCTTGTGCAGGTGTCAATATTCCCTGATTTTGACTTTTCCAGGCCTCCTGAATCCCTCATGATACTTATTTATTTATTTAGAGATACAGCACAGTATCAGGCCATTCTGACGCAATATAACCAATTAACCTACTAAGCCATTCAGTACTTCTCTGGAGCACAGAAGAAATCTGCAGCATCAGGAGCAAACACACGCTGTTACAGGGAGAATGTGACAAAACACTGCCACATAGCACAATGGTCAGTATGATGGAATTACAGTTCGGAGTTCTATTCCAGTGTTGTGTAAGGAGTTCCTACATCCTTCCTCTGAGCCACGTGGATTTCTTCCAGGTGCTCCAGTTTCCTCTCACAGTTCCAAGATGTGTTGGTTGGCCATTGAAAATTGTCCTGTGATTAGGCCAGGATTAAATAGGTGGGTTGTTGGGTGGTGTGGCTCATTGGGCTAGAAGGGCCTGTTCCACAAAATAAAATGACTAACTTCTTACAGACAATAAATGCTGGTAAACGCAGCAGGCCACGCAGCATCTATAGGAAGAGGTACAGTCGACGTGTCGGGCCGAGACCCTTCGTCAAGGAATAACTGAAGGAAGAGATAGTAAGAGTTTTGAAAGGGGGAGGGGGAGGGGGAGATCCAAAATGATAGGAGAAGACAGGAGGGGGAGGGATGGTCTTCCCCTCCCCCTCCCCATCCCCCTTGCACTTTCAAGTCTCTTACTATCTCTCCTTTCAGTCAGTCCTGATGAAGGGTCTCAGCCTGAAACATCGATTGTTCCTCTTCCTATAGATTCTGACTGGCCTGCTGCGTTCACCGGCATTTTTTGTGTGTGTTGCTTGAAATTCCCGCATCTGCAGATTTCCTCATGTTTGCATTCTTACAGACAATGATGGTATTGAACCCAGGTCGCTGGCTCAGATGTTTTGAGGTACCAATATTTAATTCTGAAAATGACTAAAGCTAAAGTATTGTTCCCTGCCCAGTTATCAGTTTTCATTGGAAAGATGACAACATTTCTCTGTCAAGCTAACCACCCACCTGTGCTCTCCTTGGGCCATTTCCAGACTTCTATACTGCAATCACTTGACCAGACATAAATTTAAACTCACGTGTCCTCCTATAAATTACCCTAAATTCTTAGGTCTATTTATATGACATTTATTATTTGTTTATTTATTGAAATTTTGGTGTGAGGGTATTGCAGCAAAGGTACCTCACCACCATTTTCTCAAGGTATCTACAGATGGGTATTTATTGCGCATGTGGAGACCTTGAGAAGATGGTAGTGAGACATATTTAAAAGTGCTGCTGTTCTTTTACCTGAAGTCATCCTTGCTGGGGTATTGAAAAGGAAGTCCCAGAATTTAGATATAGCAACAATGAATGATAATGAAATTTGGATGGTGTGAAGCCTTGAGTGGAATATGCAGACAGTGACTTTGCATGCAGAACTCACTTGCCACTCTTAGTGGTTGAGGTCTAAAATTTAGAAGATGCTGTCAGAGTAGCTCAAATGACTAACAACAATCTCTTTCATAAATAGTACTCTCCATAGCCACTGCCAATGGAGAAGATGAATGCCAATCAAACTAATTACTGGCTAGTGGGGTGGAGATACATCTCTGCCAAAGGAGGTGTGAGGCCCTCCTTCCCTCCACTAGCCTGCAGGTCATCCATGAGCAAGGTGTAGCACCTGTTCAGATGGAGACATAGTGTAAAGATGTTTACTCCTCATGTATGTGAAGGATGTAAGAAGTAAAGTCAATTCAATTCAATTCAATTCGGGCCTCGTGAAGCCTTGGGAGCAGGTGGTGGATGGTCGTATGAGCAGCTGGTGCATATCGCAAGTCCTGGTTATGTGACCACTGACACCAGGCAGACAATCTCTAAAGAGTATTGATAATGGCTGGGGTCACCCATCTTGTAAAGACACTGCCCAGAAGGTAGCAATGGGAAACCACTTCTGTAGAAACATTTGTTAAGTATAATCATGGTCTTGGAAAGACCGTAATCACCCACATCATATGACACAGCACATAACTAATGAATGAACTGGATAGAGTTGGATATGTTGAATATTGGTGGTGCCTACATCAAGGAAAGTGAAGTGTATTCCTTCAAGCTTCTAATAGAGAGAGAACTGCTATGATTGAACATAGGAACAGAAACAGGTAATTTATCCCCTTAAGCTCTTCCACCATTCAATAAGAACATACCTGGCCTTTATGTCTAATATATTTGCTTGCTAATTGCTGTGTTCCTCCATATCCCATTAAAACAAAGATATCTATATATCTATTAATCCATTGTGTCCTAATGAATGGTCTCAGCCTGAAATGTCGACTGTGTATTCATTTCTGTAGCTACTGTCCGACCTGCATTTTGTGTATGTTGCTATGGATTTCCAGCATCTGCAGAATTTTTGTGTTAATCTACCATCTGCAGCCTTCACAGATTTTGACAGCCATTTGCGTCCAGAACAAACGTTTCACGATTTCACCCACAAGTAATCAAGTTACAATTTTAGGATTTTCCCTGCTGTTTCCATCACAAGAGAATTGAGTTTCTCCACTTTTCCTCTGTCAAATCCTTTTGTTATAGAACATACAACATAAAAACAGTTCAGCACAGAAACACACAACACTTTGGCTCACAAACTTCTGCTAAATCAATTAAATTAGTCATCAAATGGCTTGTAGCTGTCAGTTCGAACAAACCAGTAGCCTCTGCTAGCAACCGGCATGGAATGTTATCCTTATATGACACACCCTCTGACCACTCCAGTAATGATGGTCCACAGAGCTGAAGAAACGTATCTTATACTTATTGGCAACTAGCAAAACTTGCAGTCTTGACGCAAAGCTAAATAAGCTGACAACAAAAAATATGACATCCAGCTCCAAACTGCCCAGAACAAAGCAAGGGCACGCAACTAATTTCCTTTACTTTTAATACTCACACCCACAGCTCCAATCTGCTAATTAAATTTGCTGACAACACTACACTAATTGGTCTAATCTCAAATAATAATAAAGCAGCCTACAGAGAAGAAGTCATCACCCTGACACAATTGTGTCAAGATAACAGCCTCTCCCTCAATATTGCAAAAACAGAGGAGCTGATTGTTGACTACAGGTGGAATGGGGACAGGCTCACCCCTATTGACATCAATGGATTGGGGGTTGAGAGGGTGAATAGCTTTAAGTTCCTGGCATAAACATCACCGAAGATCTCACGTGGTCTGTACACACTGGCTGTGTGGTGAAAAAGGCACAACAGCACCTCTTTCACCTCAGACGGTTGAAGAAGTTTGGTATGGGCTCCCAAATCTTAAGAACATTCTACAGGGGCACAATTGAGAGCATCCTGACTGGCTGCATCACTCACTGGTATGGGAACTGTACTTCCCTCAATCGCAGGACCCTACAGAGAGTGGTGTGGACAGCCCAGCACATCTGTAGATGTGAACTTCCCACTCTTCAGGACATTTACAAAGACAGGTATGCAAAAAGGACCCGAAGGATCATTGGGGACCCGAGTCACCCCAACCACAAACTGTTCCAGCAGCTACCATCCAGGAAACAGTACCGCAGCATGAAACCCAGGACCAACAGGCTTTGGGGGAGCTTCTACCACCAGGCCATCAGATTGCTTAACTCATGTTGACACAACTGTATTTCTAAGTTATATTGATGATCCTGTTGTACATACTATTCATTATAAATTACAATAAATTGCACATTACACATTTGGACAGAGACATAACATAAATATTTTTACTCCTCATGTCTATGAAGGATGTAAGTGATAAAGTCAAATCAATTCCCCAAATTGTGCGATTAGTTACCATATTACGTGTTTATATATGTCCAAGTCCTTCGAATTTCCTCATATTCACATAGCTATCTAACACTCTTAAAAGTCCCTGATGTTCCTGTCTCTAACACAACCCAGGCAGTATATTCCAGGCACCCAACAAGCCTCCAGATTGCTGGAGGAACTCAGAAGGTCAGGCAGCATTTACGGAAGAGAGTACAGTCAACATTTCAGACTGAGCAGGACTGGAGAAAAAAGTATGAGGAGTAAATTTTAAAGGTGGGAGGGAGGAGAGGGAGAAACATAAGGAGATAGGTGAAATGGGGAGGGGAGAAGTAAAGAGCTAGGAAGTGGATTCGTGGAAGAGATAATGGGGCTGGAGAAGGGGGAATCTCATAAGAGAGGATAGAAGGCCATGAAAGAAAGAAAAAGAGGGAAGAGCATCAGAGAGCGGCAATGGGCAGGCAAGGAGAAAAGGTGAAAGAGGGAAAAGGGGCTGGGGAATGGTGAAGGAGGGTGTGGGGGCATTACTGGAAATTTGAGAAATTGATGCTTATGCCATCAGGTTGGAGGCTATGCAAATGGAATATAAGGTGTTGTTCCTCCAGCCTAAGTGTGGCTGCATTTTGGCAGTAGTGGAGGTCATGTATAAACATATCGGAATGGGAAGGGGAATTAAAATGGGTGGCTACTGGGAGATCCTGCTTCTTTTGGTGGAGAGAGCATAGGTACTCGGCAAAGCGGTGATCCAGTTCATGTCAGCTCTCACCAATACACAGGAGATTTACAGCATCTATAGATTTTCTCTTGTGACCCAACACTCTCCCATCAATTTAAAGACCTCAACCAGGTTAATCTCAACCTTTTAAATTAAAAACAGTTCAGTTTTTAATCCTTGAGTTGGTAAATCTACATCACACCTTTTCAAAGGTCATTGGCTAAAGCTACACAAGATAACATTGGAAACTCAGAGATACCTTCCCTTACTTCTCTGAACTTCACATTCTCATTTTCCCTAATCCCCTCAATTGATATAAAAATTCCTCTGTAATTAATTAACTGAAGTCAAGTGATTTTCAGTGAAAATACAAAAAGTTGTTAGTCATTGTAATTAAACAGTAAAGCTGAGGTTGGAGAACAGAAACAAGATAAGCAGTGGTGTTTTCTGTAAATAAACAGGATTGCAGTTTGATTGCTTACCAGATAAGATTAATTCAGGAGTCAGAATGATTAATTGATATAATTAGTTTACAAAGGCAAGTCAGCAAGGTTCAATGACTTGCTGATTTACGGGGCAGCACAGGCAACAGAATCAATGGAATGAAGATCATCTTGGCCTTCATGGTGGTTATTTCTAGGTTTTAACCACCTATAGAAGAACAGAGTACAGGGGCAGTCCACAATTTGGGTAGCAAACACAATGTGAAATTGAACTAATTCGCTTTATTCCTTTTTCCTTATATGCCATCTGGGTAGCCTCCAACCTGATAGCATGAGCATCGAAGGGCGGTAATTGCACCCCCCCTTCACTATTTCCCATTCTTGCTTCCCTCTCTCATGTTCTCTTCTTACCTACTCATCACCTCCCTCTGGTGCTCCTCCCCCTTCCCTTTCTTTCATGGTCTTCTGTCAGATCCCCCCTTCTGTTTCACCAATCAACTTCCCAGTTCTTTACTTCACCCCATCCCCCTCTCCCAGTTTCACCTACAACATTCACGCTCCCTGCTTACTCTTGTCCTTATCTGGGAAAGAAGACAATCATTTCAACAGATGCTGTCATTTAATATTTACATATTGGTTCCTGCCACAGTGTTAGCATTCAACTTTTAGTTTGAGGGTTTTGGTTAAAGGCCTTGTTGGCCTAGTGCTTATTGTTTTTCTTTTCCTTTAAATTCTGCAACAGTTCTCATTAAAGTCAGTGAACTGTTGACCTCCTTCAGTGTCTCTCCCTCTCTCACTCCACAGTTGGGTCATATCTGAATGTTCTGACACAAAGCAAAGGATACAAGTAGACACAAAAGATTCTGCAGATGCTGCAAATCCGGAACAATGCATGTAAAGTGCAGAGGAGCTCAGCAGGTCAGGCAGTGACTATGGAAGTGAATAAACAGTCGATGATTTAGGACAAGACCCTTTATCAGGTCTCATGTGACCAGTGAAGGGCCTCGGCCCAAAACATAGATTGTGAATTATTCACGTCCACCAGTGCTGCCTGATCTGCTAAGTTCCACCAGCATTTCGTGTGTGTTGCAAAGGATAATTGCATCACATTGAAGAACTCACTTGATCTTTTATTTGGGAACTGTAACAAAGCAGTAATTGTAAGGCATGATGGAAATGTTAGCTTATTTAAGTTTTAAAAGGTGGTGCAGTAATATATAAACCATACCTGTTTCTGTTAACTAAAAATAATTTTTGATTTGAAATTACCTTAGGAGACGTTGCAGAACTGATAAGGTGTAAATGCCTCTTCCTTGAATTGGCTTTTTCTATGCAGTTACCTCTTGTGCAACCAGTTCTTTATTTATTATTTGGAGTTAATTGCAAACAAGTGGAGCCAGACCAAATCTGTACGCTCATTAAGCATTGCAGGGACAAGGCAATGCGAGCAATTATTCATGAGAATGGTATAGGAACAAATGTGAATACAGGAAATAATATTATAGCAATTTTGAGGCATGGGGTTATAAAGTCAGAAAGTTGTGTTGCAGCTTCATAAAACTCTAGTCAGGCCTCACCTGGAATAATGCATACAGTTTTGGTCAGCCCATTATAGGAAAGATATCAAGGCTTTGGAAAGAGTGCAGAAGAGATTTACCAGGAAGCTGCCTGGTTTAGAAGGCATGTGCTGTAACGAGAGATTGGACCCACTTGGGTTGTTTTCTCTGGAGCGGCAGAGGCTGAGGGGAGATTTTATTGAGGTTTATAAGATTATAAGAGGCATAGATAGAGTAAAGAGACTCTATCCAGGGTTCTAATATCAGAGGGCAAGCATTAAAGGTGAGAGAGGTAATTTCAAAGGCGATATTAGGGGCAAGAATTTTATACAGATAGTGGTGGGTGCCTGGAATATTCTGCCTGGGTTGGTGATGGAGGCAGATACATTAGAGTCTTTTAAGGGAGGTTTCGATAGGCACATGAATGTGAGATAAATGGAAGGAAATGGACATTGTGTAGGCATAAAGAATTAGTTTGGTTTAATTGACCATTTGATTACTAATTTATTGGTTCAGCACAACATTGTGAGCCAAAGGGTTTGTTCCTGTGCAGTACTGTTGTAAGTTTTGTGTTCTGATGACCAACTACTATTGAGTTAAAAAAGAACAGAAAGTGCTGTAAAAACTTAATGGGTCAGACAGAATCGGGGCAAAGAGAAACATTTAGCATCGAGTAACAGATTCAAAGAGATACAGCATGGAAACAGGCAATTGTGTTTTGTAACTTCAAAACTTTAAGCTAATCCAAAGAAAGATGCGGAGAGTTCTAAATGAAAGTCTTAACTTTGTGCTTACTTTAACGAGGCGCACACGTATCACCTGGTAGTATTATAACGTATGCAATTCACATGGTTTTACATATAATCAGTAGTGAATTATTTAAATAAACAAAAATGCGTAAGCAGCAACATATCTGCAAGACTAAATGCACAACACTCTTCCCTGATTAGTTATGAACTCTAACTCAATACAGAATGCATCTCAACCATATACATAGTATACTATAGAAAACAACTACTTCATACAGATATCCACAGCATAGTAACTTTTTAATTATCCCATTCAGGCCTAAACATTTAATTGCTGTGGAGAAATTTTTACTCCTGTGGGATAAAATCTTTCCTGACAAGCGAGGTCATTCTGCTTAGCTAGTGAGACTTGAGGCTGTGAAACAACCTCAGGTTCTGGGGCGTCCTCTCTGGTGGTTGTAGGAGTTGAATCTGAGACTGCAGGAAGTGGTTCTGATAGTGGTAGCTACATTTTTTTCTTCTAGGTTGTGCACTTGATCTTCTGAAGGTCCACTTAGTTCACTGGAGTATTCTCTTATTAATCCTTCTATTTCTCCCTTAACAATCTAATCCCTCCTCTTGGTTTCCTCGTCCACACATCATCTAATAAAGCCTCTGTTTTCATATCCCCATTGACTCCTGTATTTTTGGCCTTCCATACATCCAGCTGGGATTTAGTCTTTGCATCTACTTTTACAAGCAGCTTTCTGTCTCCCACTGGAAGCTCATGCACACAAAGTAGATTTTGGTTCTGTAGTCTCATAAGAGCTGAACGCTTACAACTTTTTTTGAAGGTCCCTGAACTCTCTTTCAGCTTAAAACCAAGCCACATTTCACAAGTATCTACCTGATTAACATATCAGAAGCTTTCTCATACATGTTACCTACAAAAACTGTTATAGTCGGACCACTGCTTTTGCAACTTTCGTTATTCCTCTGAATAGCATGGTCTTTTCTTGGTCCCAAAATGCTTTCCAACCAGAAGTGCAGAGGTTGGCATCAACACCCGTTTGTCCTCTGTTGGGTACCAGTTCATGATGTTTGACATGGAGACAGTTGTGGCATCATCCAGTAACTTCCTTAATTCACTTTCAGCTGGCTTCATTGCTGGAAATATAGCATGCTAATAGGGGATGGATCTCCAATCAAGCTGTAGTTGTCTCAGCCACTCACGTCCCTTCAATGCTGGTCCTCCTGTTTTTACAACATACAACCTCAATGTGGCTTGTTGGTTGTTGTATTTCACTGTTACAGATGTTGTCTTTACTCAAGTATAAGTACTTATTTGGATTTCTCTGAAATGCCATTGAAACTCGTTTTATTGAATGACTGAAACAGCTGAACCACTTACTAATTCCATTTTAATTAATTTGCTGCTCACTTCTGGTGTAAGCTATGTTGCTTGTCTCTTGTTAGTTTTCGCAGTGTAAATCTCAAGGGTCACTGCGTCAGTCCTGTGTCACTCTCATCAATATCACGTTTTTCATCAACAACATGCAGATTGATGCTCTTGTTGAAACTGCAACTTGACGTTTTAGCTTTTTCTCCTCCCTGTGCAGTCTGTTTATTTGTGTCTGCCCAACATGCTATTTGTATGTGTCCGACTTTGTTACATTTCTTTGTTGCAAGTTAAGCCTTATATCTGCATTGGTCTGGTTTATGCGAGCCCCTGCCACAATGGTAACACAATTTTTGTTGGCCAGGCAGCTTTCTGTTTAGACGCTGCAATTTGGTTCACGCTCACTTTCATTCCTGACTGCAGCTCAGTTGTGTCTCTGTTTGATACAGCAATTTCAACTGCTCTTCTAAATTTGCTGCATTTCAGTTAGGAACATAGAACATCAAACATAGAACATAGAACTTAGGAATCTACAGCACGTTACAGGCCCGTTGGCCCACACTGTTGTGCCGACCGTGTAACCTACTCTAGAAACTGCCTAGAATTTCCCTAGCACATTGCCCTCTAATTTTCTAAGCTCCATGTACCTATCTAAGAGGATCTTAAAGACCCTATTGTATCTGCTTTCACCACCAATGCCAGCAGTGCATTCCGCACACCCACCACTGTCTGTGTGGAAAAACTTACCCCTGACATACCCTTGGTACCTATATCCAAGCATCTTAAAACTATGACCCCCACCCCCCCCCCCGTTAGCCATTTTAGCCCTGGGAAAAGGTCTCTGGCTATCCACATGATCAATGTCCCTCATCATCTTATACACATCTATCAGGTCACATCTCATCGTCTGTCGCTCCAAGGAGAAAAGGCCAAGTACAGTCAGCCTATTCTCATAAGATACGTCCTCCACTTCCTTCTTGTAGCGAGGTGACCAGAACTGAACACAGTACTCCAAGTAGAGCCTGACCGAGGTCCTATATAGCTGTAACGTTATCTCACAGCTCTTGGACTCAATCCCACGGTTGATGAATGCTAACACACCATACACCTTCTTAACACACTGTCAACCTGCACAGCAGCTTTGAGGAGCCATTTTTGAATGCTTTCTTGTAAGATTCCACCAACTAAACGATCTCTCAGTAGATATTTAAGGCCATCACAATGCTCAGATGATCTCTTTAATTCAGCCACATATGCTGAAGTGGACTCCTGTTCCTTTTGATTCCGCTTATGAAACCTAAAGCATTCTGCTTTAGGTTTTGCTTCAAAATGTTTCTGCATTACTTTTACAATATCATTAAGTTCATTTCTGATGGTTTGGTTGGAGGAGTTAAACTTTGAAGCAAACTGTATGCCTTTAAATCCAATGTACTCTGCAAAATTGGTACTTGTTTCTTATTGGTTATTTCATTTGCTTCAATTTACTATTCAGTTTGCTCAGTATATATATTTCAGTTATCTTTTTCGTAATCAACGGTTCAATTACTCTGACATAACCTGCCATTCCTGGTTTTTTTTCTTAATGATTATTATCACCTGATACTCATTCTTTATGAACCTGTGAATTAGGGAAACACAAACAAAATGCTGGAGGAAGTCAGCAGGCCAGGCAGCAACTATGGGAAAGAGTACAGTTGAGGCTTCAAGCCGAAGCCCTTTGGCAGGACTCTTCAGGCAGGTTTCAGCCCGAAACGTCGACTGTACTCTTTACCATAGATGCTGCCTGGCCTGCAGAGTTCCTCCAGCATTTTGTGTGTGTTGCTTGGATTTCCAGCACCTGCAGATTTTCTCTTGTTTGTGAACCCGTAAATTATTCTGTTTTTTGACTTTTTAAAAAATATTCAATCATGTCTTCCCTTCTGAAGAACATGTGCTACACTGCTTTTCTTAACGTCCATCTCTGAATGTGATGGGCTGTTTTTTAACTCGCTGTTCCTTGTTTCATTCATTATTTTTCAGTTTGAACATCCCACTGTACTTCTTCTGGTCAATAGTCGTCTCAGGATCATTTTAAAAATCCGCCGTCTCCAATGTTATGTTTTGTAACTTCAAAACATTAAACTAAATCAAAGGAAGACATGGGAGTCTGAAATGTGAGTCTAACTTCATGTTTACTTTAAGCGAGGCATGTACGTAGCATTATGATACATGTAATTCATAATTTTTTACATATAACCTGGAGTGAATTATTTAAATGAACAAGAATGCTAAATCAGCAACATGTTTATGAGATTTCTCAGATACTAAATACACCACACAAGCCCGTCAGCTCACCATGGCCATTTTAATCATTAAGCCCCCATTTGTTGCACTTATCCAACCTACCCTAACACACATTCACACTTTTCATCGAATGAAGGGCCCCAGATCTGCAATATTAACATTCCACAGACACTGCTGGACCTGCTGAGCATTTGCAGTGATAACTGCCTTCTGTGTTTACATTGGGTACAAAAATATCATCTGGGGTGTTCAGTGATCCGTTGCACCTTTAAACACCAGAGCACATTAAAACAGAATGGGAGGGCCGTGCCGGGCTATGGTCCGGGTGCAGTTCGATGAGACGAGGCAATTTAAATGGTTCAGCTAGATGGGCTGAAGGGCCTGTTTCTGCGCTGTACTTTTCTATGACCCTAGGTGAACTTTGCAAAATGGAGAAACGAGACTCTGCAGACGCTGGAAATCTTGATTCAAAGTACATTTATTATCAAGTCATGTATGCAGGATATAGAACACCCCTGAAATTTGTCTTCCCACAGTTAGCCACAAAACAAAGAAAACCCTGGAACCAGTTTAAAGAATAACACCAACCTCTCTACCCCAACCTGCGGGAAAGAAAAGCAAACAGCAAAGAAGAAGAATGAGCAAAAACACAGAATATAAAACACAAAATCAAGGGTCCAGGCATATTCAGTTCAGCTCAATTCATTTCAATCATCTCTTGAGAAAATAACACTGATTTTTCTAATTTCCAGTAACAATCCACCTCTGTTTTTCTCTCTCTCACCCCTTACACCTCCTCCCTCACTACTATTCAGGGCCCCAAACAGTCCTTCCAGGTGAGGCAGCACTTCACCTGCGAGTCTGTTGGGATCATCTACTGCCGTGGTCCCCAACCTCTGGGTCGCGGACCGACACATAGCCGCAAAGAATGCAGGGGTGCAGCGGTGGCCGGAACGCACCCAGCACATCTTTAAGAAAAAATCCGAAATAAACGAGCTAATTAATTAGGTGCCACCCGGCACGTAAATGTCGACCCAGATCAGAGGCAACGCAATTGACAATCGCCTCTGACCTGGGCCAACATTTACGTGTCGGGCGGCACCTAATTAATTAGCTCGTTTATTTCGGCTTTTTTCTTAAAGATGTGCTGGGTGCGTTCCGGCCACCGCTGCACCCCTGCATTCTTCACGGTCCGGTATCAGTCCAGGACCCGGAGGTTGTGGACCACTGATCTAATGTGTCCGGTTCTCCCAGTGTGGCCTCCTGTGTATCAGTGAAATGATGTAGATTGGGAGACCGTTTCACTCAGCACCTACACTCCGTCCACCAGAAAAAGCAAGATCTCCTGATAGCCACTCATTTCAACTCTACTTCCCATTTCCCATTCTGACATGTCAGTCCGTGGCCTCCTCTACTGCCGTGAAGAGGCCACATTCAGGTTGGAGGAGCAACATCTTATACGGGTAGCCTCCAACCTGATGGCATGAACACTGATTTCTTGAAACTCTGGTAATTACCCTCCCCACTCAACATTCCCCATTGCTGTTTCCCTCTCTCGTCTTATCTCCTTACCTGCCCATCACCTCTCTCTGGTGCTCCTCCTCCCTCCCCTTTGTCCATGATCTTCTCTTATCGGATTCACCCTTCTCCAGCCCTTTATTTATTCCACCAATCAACTTCCCAGCTCTTTGCTTCATCCCTTCCCCCTCATCTGGTTTCACCTATGACCTACCATTTTGTACATCTTCATCCCCTCCCCTCGTCTTCTTGCTCTGACTTCTCATCTCTTTTTTCCCAATCCCGAAGAAAACTCACATCACATCTCAGCTAGAGTTTGCCTGAAGGCATGTGAGAGACTCTGAAGTCAGCTGGAAGAAGGTTCTATGGTCTGATTAAACCAAAATTGAGCTTTTTGGCCATCAGACTAACTGCTATGTTTGAAGTAAGCCAAACACTGCACATCATGAAAATATACCATCCCTACTGTGCAGCATGGTGGTGTCTGCGTCATGTTGTGGAGATGCTTCACTGCTGCAGACTCTGGAAGGTTTGTGAAGATAGAGGGTAAAATGAATGCAGCAAAATATAGGGAAATCCTGGAGGAAAACTGATGCAGTCTGCAAGAGAACTGAGACTTGGGAGAAGATTTGTTTTCCAGCAAGAAAATGACCCCAGGCATAAAGCCAAAGCTACACAAGAATGGCTTAAAAACAACAAATTTAATGTCCTGGAGTGGCCAAGTCAGAGTCAAGATCTCAATCAATAGACAATAGGTGCAGGAGTAGGCCATTTGGCCCTTTGAGTCATTCACTGTGATCATGGCTGATCATCCACAATCAGTATCCATTTCCTGCCTTATCCCCATAACCTTTGATTCTGCTATCTTTAAGAGCTCTATCCATCTCTTTCTTGAAAGCATCCAGAGACTTGGCCTCCACTGCCTTCAGGGCAGAGCATTCCACATATCCACCACTCTCTGGGTGAAAAAGGTTTTCTTCAACTCCGTTCTAAATGGCCTACACCTTATTCTTAAACTGTAGCCTCTGGTTCTGGACTCACCCATCAGCGGGAACATGCTTCCTGCCTCCAGCATGTCCAATCCCTTAACAATCTTATATGTTTCAATCAGATCCCCTCTCATCCTTCTAAATTCCAGTGTATGCAAGCCCAAGTCGCTCCAATCGTTCAACATATGACAGTCCCGCCATTCCGGGAATTAACCTTATGAACCTATGCTGCACTTCCTCAATAACAAGAATGTCCTTCCTCAAATTTGGAGACCAAAACTGCACACAATACTTCAGGTGTGGTCTCACCAGGGCCCTGTACAGCTGCAGAAGGACCTCTTTGCTCCTATACTCAATTCCCCTTGTTATGAAGGCCAGCATGCCATTAGCTTTTTTCACAGCCTGCTGTACCTGCATGCTTGCTTTCAGTGACTGATGTACAAGAACACCTAGATCTCGTTGTACTTCCCCTTCTCGAACTTGACTCCGTTTAGATAATAATCTGCCTTCCTGTTCTAATTGAGAATTTGTGGATGGACTTGAAAAGTACTGTTCACAAACAATCCCCCAAGCAATCTGGCAGAGCTTGAGCAGTTTGGTAAAGAAGAATGTGAAAGATTGCTGTATCCAGATTTGCGAAGCTGATAGAGACCTATCCGCACAGACTCAAGGCTGTAATTCTTGTCACAGTTGTATCCACTAAATACTGACTTGAAGGGAATGAGTAATTATGTAATTGTGTTTAATAATAGTAATACATTTTAATAACAATAAAAGTACTGTGCTGTACTATTCTGTGACTCAATACTCTTTATTGTCGAAATACAAAAAAAAATTCATGTTAAAATAATTTAGCATAAGAGGACATGAATTACAATGGATTATATTTAATTGGCCATCCGTTAATCAGAGTAGCTGCATAATTGGGACAACTCTTAGAGAACAAAATCTAATCAAGGAATATAGCCAGGTGCTCCTTATTTGGGACACAATGCCACTTAATTGGGATGGGAAACAGTTGCAGACTAGCATTAGCTTGATGCATTTGTGTGACCATTAGACACTGCACCATGTTTACAACAAAGTTTTCAAATATCATCAGGTGTTTTTTTTCTGTTCAAAAATCATTAATTTTAGTCACTGGTAGAAGGTGAGAAATTAGCAGAAATTCAGAACTACTTTGCTCACTGTGGTTTCAAGCATTCAGGCTTGGAGATGCCAGAGACGACCAGGAGTGAAAATGAAATAATTTCACTACTTCAACAAGTTAGAAACTACAAAGAATTTGAAGTATTGACAATCATCTTGAATGTTACAATGAAGATGAAGATTTGCAGAATGGAATCATTGATAGCATTGTATGAAGGCAGTTCTTTATCTACACAGGTGTCAATGCTGATTTTCATTTACAATTAATCAAAATAATATGGCGGCGTACACTGAATGAATTCCTCTGTCAATAACTGTTAGAAACTCATACACACTTTGACAGTACTGTATTGCCAGTGTTTTAATTTGTTCTATGTTTAATTTTAATATGTAATTTGTTACTCACTTAAATGGCACTTCGACTTTTTTTAAAAATACCTTCTTAGCTACAGTATTTCCACGAAACTTTAGCTAATTGGGACAGCTGACTAATTGGGTCAAAATATCTCCCAATTAACTGGAATCCACGGTAGTTAAAGGTATGACGTAAAATGAAGTTAATTGTCATCCTCTGATACGATTCTGTTCCTGTACCTCATTTCCCTTTAACACTTGCAAATAAGCCATGCCAAAAGCATACATGCACCATCTCCTTCCCCCTCTTTGCAGTTTCCTTGCAAACTACTCTTAAAAAAATCAAATATTCTTCATTCTGTTTAATCCTATATTTTGCACTAATTTCAAAAGCAGATTTAATTCCTATAAAAATGCATACAGGAAGCATAGTACTGTGCAAAGGTCTTCAGCACATATATATACCTAGGGTGCCCAAGACTTTCCACAGCACTGTATTTGTCAATGTGGAGTGGAGAGGAGAGTGAGTTTGTAAAGTAAGCAGTAGCAAAAGATGTTGGGAATGGCAAGGGTGGGGCATTGCGGGAGAGATGTGGGAGAAGTGGCAGAGAAGGAATGCCAGGGGCGGGCGAGTGGCGCAGGTGGAGACACAGCCAGCCCTGACTCACCAATTAATTTATTTGATTCCAAATAATTTATTTATTGATCATTACAGAATGTCTCTCTGGTGATTCCCGCTCCCTCCCCTCCCTTCCCCTTTTCCTAAATATGATTCCCTTCTCCCTGCCCCTTCCCACTCTCAGTCCACTATAGAGACCCATATCAGAACCAGATTTATCATCACTCACATACGAGATGAAATTTGTTGTTTATTTTTGCGGCAGCATTATAGTGCAGAATCAGAATCAGGTTTAATATTACTGGCAGCAGTACAATGCAATAAATGATAATGTTGAAAAAACTGTGCATTATATTGAGTTAAATTAAATAAGTAGTGAAAAAATATAAAATTATTACAGTATTGTACAATTAGTACTTATCTTCTATTATATTAATAGAATGCATTTAATTGATGACACTATTTAGAAAGCCCCAACACCACTCGTAAAAAGGATGAGACAATACTCACCTTGGCGACCATTCAGATGTGCAACACTTTCAGCTGTAGCACCTTCCAAATTGCTCTAATCTTCTCTGATGCTTGCTTACTCTATGATCTAAAAATCACACTCATGACAATGTATTGATGTAATGCTCCATTTTGGTAATTTCACCCGCACTCTTGCTACAAGACCATGAATTATCTGCTGTAGGTCTGTTTGATGTTCCATCAGCAACACAACAATAATGCTTTGATGGAGGTAATGGCTCGACTTCATCAGCATTCGAAAAGATGTTATGAAGATTTTCTCCTGACGATTACATATTAAATTGCATCTTGCGGACTGACTCCTCCACACTGGAGTTCACCTGTTGTCAAAGCCGCCTGATGCTTCTCCGGCACGAGGCTATACAGAAAGGTGCCGGAAGGTGATCAGTAGCATCGTCCACCCTGCTCATGAACTGTTTATTCCACTCCCATCAGGGAGGAGACTATGTAACATCCACACCAGGACCACCAGACTCAAAAACAGTTACGTTTCCAATGCAGTAAGTCTGATCAACACTTCCACTTACCAAGCCACCATCACTACTTTATCATTTCCTGTCAGAGTCACCTTATGTACAAACACTCCTCTACCAACTGAAACTTTATGGACATACAATCAATCTATGTATATAAGCTATTCTATGTATTTATATTTATTGTGTTTTGTTTATCATTGTGTTCTTTATCTTCTTGTGTTTTTTTTTGTGCTAAATCGGATCCAAAGTAATAATTATTTTGCTCTGCTTTACAATTGTGTGCTGGAAATGACATTAAACAATCTTGATTGATTGACTGATTGAATAAGCTTAATTGATCTTCCTATCCAGGCAAAGAAATATTATAGTGACATTGCTGCACAGCAGAGTGTCATGGAAAATAAAACAATAAAATAAAACGTACATTGCACAAGCAGATTCTTTAAGTTTTCCTTTCAGTTTATGTTCTGTTGTAAAGTTTACAACAGACAATGGGTTCCCTGCTGCATTCTGGAATAAGGATTTCATTCTTGACCGATTTTAGTTCTCCATGGATTTTGCATTCTTACCAGAAGTGTGACAGCATCTCTCTGAGGGCTGGGCGAGACGTTGCGCTGCATACCGCCATCAAGATTCTTGAAAACTATGTGACAGATTTCATTTACCAACAGTGATACTGGGTATTCAGGAGCAGGTGTAGAGATTAGGATTATTATGGCAGTGGGACGCTTTTTACTGAGGCTTGACCAATCCACCAACTGCTTACATCTGCACTGCACCATGTGGAATCACGTTTGAACAAAAAAAAGCACAGAAATGGCTCGTTTGGCCTACAATGGTCATATCATCAAATTAAATTCATGAACATGATTCATATCCGCCTATTCCTGCCCGACGGATGTGCCAGTATTAAACATAGCAATTGTTTGCCACCTCTGTTAATGCCTGTTGCTTGCTCGGTGGTATCCATCATTAAGGACCTTCATCACCCAGGACATGCTGGCTTCTAATTGTTACCATTAAGGATGATGTACAGGAGCCTGAAGACACAGACCCAATAATTCAGGAACAGCTTCTTCCATTCTGCCATCTGATTTCTGAATGGACATTGAACCCATGAGCACTACCTCACTACTTTCTTTTATCTCCTTTTGTACTACATATTTAAATTCACTTTCTCATTTAATTTATATTTACTTCTTAGTATAAATTATAGATTTTATTATTATGGTTTGCAATGTACTGCTGCTACAAAATATTTTGAGGATGTGACTAAACACATTGATGAAGGAAGAGCAGTAGATGTAGTGTATATGGATTTCAGCAAGGCATTTGATAAGGTACCCCATGCAAGGCTTAGTGAGAAAGTAAGGAGGCATGGGATCCAAGGGGACATTGCTTTGTGGATCCAGAACTGGCTTGCCACACAAAAGGCAAAGTGTGGTTGTAGATGGGTCATATTCTGCATGGAGGTCGGTCACCAGTGGTGTGCCTCAGGGATCTGTTCTGGGACCCCTACTCTTCTTGATTTTAATAAATGAGCTGGATGAAGAAATGGAGGGATGGGTTAGTAAATTTGTTGATGACACAAAGGTTGGAGGTGTTGTGGATAGCGCGGAGGGCTGTCAGAGGTTACAGCGGGACATTGATAGGATGCAAAACTGGGCTGAGAAGTGGCAGATGGAGTTCAACCCAGTTAAGTGTGAAGTTGTTCATTTTGATAGGTCAAATATGATGACAGAATATAGTATTAATGGTAAGACTCTTGGCAGTGTGGAGGATCAGAGGGATCTTGGGGTCCGAGTCCATAGGACACTAAAGGCTGCTGCGCAGGTTGACTCTGTGGTTAAGAAATCGTCCGGTGCATTGGCCTTCATCAATTGTGGGATTGAGTTCAGGAGCCGAGAGGTAATGTTGCAACTATATAGGACCCTGGTTGGACCCCACTTGGGGTACTGTGCTCAGTTCTGGTCGCCTCACTATAGGAAGGATGTGGAAACCATAGAAAGGGTGCAGAGGAGATTTACAAGGATGTTGCCTGGATTGGGAAGCATGCTTTATGAGAATAGTTTGAGTAAACTTGGCCTTTTTTCCTTGGAGCGACGGAGGATGAGAGGTGATCTAATAGAGGTGTATAAGATGATGAGAGGCATTGATCATGTGGATAGTCAGAGGTTTTTTCCCAGGGCTGAAATGGTTAGCATGAGAGGGCTCAGTTTTAAGGTGCTTGGAAGTAGGTACAGAGGAGTTATCAGGGGTAAGTTTTTTACACAGAAAGTGGTGAGTGCGTGGAATAGGCTGCCGGTGACAATGGTGGAGATGGATACGATAGGGTCTTTTGAGAGACTCCTGGACTGGTATATGGAGCTCAGAAAAATAGAGGGCTTTGGGTAACCCTTGGTAATCTCTCAGGTAAGGACATGTTCGGTACAGCTTTGTGGGCCGAAGGGCCTGTATTGTGCTGTAGGTTTTCTATGTTTCTAAAGCAACAAAATTCACAACATACAGTACATAGTCCAAGGCGCTTATTGACAATGTCTGGTAATCAGTGGTAGAGTCTCCCGGTGAGTGTGCACATGCACGCAACCCAGCCTACTATACACTACTCGAACACGTGAGGGCAGCATTGACGGGAGAGGCCAACACCAAGCTGAGTGCGGACCTGATGCCGTAACACAAATACATCTTCTCAACTGCTCTGCTGCAACAGGCAAGCCTGAGGCTTGGGGCCTTGTCTTCCCTACAGCCGAGGCTATGCAGCTCCCATGGAGCTAGTTGCATCGCCAGACAAGAGCAACAGGCCTGCAGCAGCTTGTACTTTTACTTTCCCACAGATTCTTCGATTGCAAGTGAAATCTCCGAAACCATCTCCCACGGTTATACGTCATGCAGTCCTTCCGCACCAACTTTGATGCCTTCAAGTAGCGGGCAGAGACGTGGTCTGAAGCCAGGTCAGCTCTTCGGAATCCAAACGGGCTCCTCCGAGATCCTGGCTGGACCCTTTCCTGACATCCTGACCAGCCTTCCCCAGCATCTCGTCCAGCCCATTTCCCGGCATCCCACCCGGCCCCTTCAACACCTCCGGCTAGCTCTGTGGGTATCTCCAGTCCAGTTCCTCTGATTAGCAAACAGCTCACTGATTGAGTGGATCTGCAGTACCCAACGTTCTTGGGGTATTGTCTTAGTATCGTTTGCCTCCGAGAGGCTAATGCGTTGCAAGCGCTGCCGTCTTACCACCTGATGTGGGAAGGATAAGGAACTTTCACTAATGCAGCTGTACCATTAGGAGATAACAGTAGTGACAGCAGAGCAATAGATGAGGTTTACATGAACCTCAATAAGGATTTCAATTAGGTCCCAATTGTGGAATGGCGGATTAAACTCCATGGGTTGAATGTCCTAATTCTGTTCCCATGACAAATCGCACAAATGGCAACAAGAATATCAATTCCCAAACCCCCTCCCCTCCCCCCCCGCTGTCATTTGCACAATTTGTTTTTTAACACAGCTGCGATTTGATGTTTTCCTTTGAACAGCTTCGATGAATTTATTTTTGTTTCGTGGCTGTCTGGAAAAGACGAATCTCAGAGTTGTATACAGCATACATTCTTTGATAATAAATGTACTGTGAACTTTGAACCTTGGTCTTATGAACGAATGACCTAAAATGTTAGGCTCATAGATACAGGGTTATTTGGCAATTTGAATCCAAAATTGGCTCAGCAATAGATGGTAGAGGGTAAGGGTATAGGATTTCGTTTTTGTAAATGGTTGCCTGTGACTAGTGATGTACCATGGGGGTTCCACAGGGATTGGTGCTGGGACCTTTGCTGTTAGTAATACTTTTAAATGACTTGGAAGTAGGTGGTATGATCAGTCAGTTGATAAGTGACACAAAGATTGTTGGATTGTTGAAAGTGGAGATGTAGTCTTAGGCCCCAGGATGATATGATGTGTTTGTGAAAACAAATCAAATCAAATTTAATTATCATTCAACCATACATGGATACAGCTGAACAGTGTTCCTCTGGGGCCAAAGTGCAAAATATATACAACAATTCAAAATTGCAAGAAAGGAAACATAGTCACTTAAGAAAATGTATATAAAGTCCAGGATCTTGAGCGACCTGTCCCACACATTAAGGGTCCAATTCCCAGCAATCCAGGCTGTTATTCCACTGATTGCATACTAGAGGGCAGCACCAGTGGGAGACGCCACCACCCCTCCAACCGAGCATGGACGTTATGCTTCAATGCCTCTGGCGTCTTCTCACCTGGACTGCAACAGCAGGCCACACCGCAGCTTGGGGCCTCGGCCATGCTGCCTGTTGCTGTACCAGACAAAGTCTGTGGCATCTTACATCATCAATGTCCAACAGGGTCTTGCAATCGCAAGTGAAACGTCTAAGACAATCACTCACAGTTACACGACATGCTGCTTTTGCGCACCAACTCCGATGCCTTTGAGTAACAGGAAGCAGCAGTCTGTTTCTCCTTCTCCGGCCTGCCAGCCAGCGCACACGGCACCCCAGCCAGCTACCCCTAGCAGTGAGCAGCTCACTGATGCTGTAGACCTGCTGTGCCCATTGTTCCTGAAGTCTAATATAGTCCTACAATCATCAAAACCACATCTAACAAAGAAAAGAACATCTTTAGTTGGCCCCCCGAGAGGCCGCTGCACCTGAACGTGCCTCCATTTTACCCGAAGGAAATGGGATGAATGGCAGATGAAGTTGAATACTGCAGTCTGTGGGTACCAATGAGGCTGAGCATATAGATTGAATGGATATTGCTATGTTTTGTAAGTTCAAAACATTAATCTAATTCAAAGGATTTTGTATTTCATGGCGTATTTTGAAATATATAAATAAGTAGATAGAAGCAAGGAGATGCAGGGATGAAATGCTCCTGGGAGCAAGTCTTTTAGTCATGGCAACATTCAATGTATTGGAAGGGTTATACACTTTAACATCTGTCATAGATCAGAGATTAGAAAATGAGAAGGCTTTGGAAGCTTGTTGGAGTTCTAGTTGACTTGTTGGTGTTTGAATGTACAGTTCATATTGTGTGATCAATAACAAAATAACACTTTAGTTTAAAGCCTTAACTTTAATAAATCTGAAGGAATTGTACATGAATATATGTCAAGTTGCAGTGCTGGTATAACTCTTATTTTGTTTTTGATTTAATTTTTTTCAGTGATCTGTGAGATTCAAAATGTTGCATATGAGAGTTGTCAACTTTTGAGTTCTCTTTGATTCACACAAGGAGAAGATCGAAGACAGCGTGTGACAGGGAAGAAGTGAAAGAGCCATTAGATGTTAAATCTGTGCTGGGAGGAGATTTGAATTATTTCTGTTCTGTCTAAACTAATTTCATACTAGTGAATAGAAAGTAACTAAGGGATAAATTTGGCATTATTTAATGCAAAATAAAGTTGCAGGATCTTTTATTTGACAAAGCAGTGTCACCTTAAAAAATCCATGAAGTGAGAATAATCTGAGGCTTCAGTTTTTTCCCCTTTTATCTATAGCATGAGTGTTAAAATTTTAATTCATTTGGAATTTAACGTTTTTTTCTAAATTATTTGCAAGCTTTCTGGAAAAAGACACATAAACCTTTTTTTTAGTTGTAAGCACATTTTGTTTACTTTCTTGTAATTAAAAAAAACAAATATTCTGTAATAATCAATGCAGTGAGTTACCTTGCAATGTTTGTGCACAATTCCCGTTTATGTTAAGGATTATTGGAAAATCTCTGGTTCTGAATGTAAGATTTCCACACAATAAAAGCTAGCCATTATGATTAACTTGAATTTGCAACTTGGGGAATTTGCTCATTATAAATTTAAGAGTTAAAGAGAAATTAGGGTGAAAGTTTCAAAATGACAAGAGTGAATACATTCCTACAGAGATGTTTCAACCCCTTGGGTAACTATGCAGAGCTATAATGGATACAGTTTATTTTAAATGCAGATGGCATTACTGTCTTGAAGTTCCAAGAAGCAAAGTTAGAAGCTCAGATTTGAGAATCTAAGCATTCATTTGCACACATCAACTGACAGGGTACAGTGACAATCTGAATTCTTCAGGAAGCTTGAGCTTGACAGATTTAGGGTTATTTTTCCAAAACAAGTTACAAGAAGGAGCATTTTAGCTGAACTCTGAAGTAACTATCAAGTAATTGCCTTAAAAAATAAAACTGAACCCTGGGCTTTACAGACGGTGAAAAAAAAACTCTTAAAATGTTTTGCAAGATTTTGGTGTCATCAGTAAGGCTCCATAGGGTGAGTTAACTACAGCAAGTTTATAGAAGTTCACACCATGAATGAGCTCACCTGGTCCCGTAATGTCACCTCCCTGAGCAAGTAGACACAGCTACACCTCCACTTCAAAAAGAGATTGAGTCAGGCGAGATTCCCCCTCCCCCTTCTAAACTAAATTTTACAGGAGCACTACTGAGAGTGTCCTGCAAGTAGCATCTCCGCCTGGTATGGGAGCGGCCAACATCAAACTGGAAATCTCAACAAAGGACTGCAAGTACAGCTGACAGAATCATAGAAGTCTCCCTACCGTCTATCAGGATACTTATCAGGAGCGCTGCATACACAGGGGCCCTTAGTATTATTAAATATCCCATCCATCCATCCAGCATCCTCTTTGACGTTCTACCATCAGGCAGGAGACACCAATGCATAAAAACAAGAATGGTCAGAATAGGAAACAGTTTCTTCCCTTGAGCCATTAGGCTTCTGGAGTCTTTGCTTCATTGAATTCGAAGGGTAATCTGCTCTGTACCTCAAAATATTTAACTTATGCACTTTAATTTGTTTATTTATGCATAATTCTTCTGTAGATTTTTTCCTAACTTTCTTATTGTGTGTAATGCGTGCTATGTGTACTATTGTGCTTTACACAATGGTTGGAAGAAATGTAATGGGGGTCCTTAATGATCGATGCCACTTTTCTGAAGCATCGCTCCTTGAAGATGTCCTGGATACTACTGAGGCTAGTGCTCACGATGGAGCTGACTAAGTTCACAATTCTTTGCAGCTTACTTCGATCCGGCGCAGTAGCCACTCGTTCCAGATGGTGATGCTGCCAGTAAGAATGCTATATGGTTTGCCACTCAAAGACACCACATGTAGAGTTTTAACCTTTTGGAGAATCAAGGACTATGGGAATTAAATAGAAATTGAGGACAGGAAAAAGGCTTGCATTGACTTCACTGAATGGCAGACAGAATTGAAGGGCTTTGTGACATACTCCAGATCCTGTTCTTTGCGTTTTTAGTAAAATTGGCTATTTAAAAAGAAATGCTGAAATCCTTTCTCTGTTCCTTGAACCTCTCTATTCAATTTAACCTTTTTGAGTTTGATGTCATCAGAGACATGCATACAAGCTTTAAATTACCTTCTTTCTGTATTTCATTTTAAAAATAGCTGTAAGCAATTGTTCATTAAAGGTCATCTCTTCACCATGCAGGTAAAAAGAATTTTTCAATTCAACTTATCTGAAATAGGGAGAAAATGACATACAACAATATGTAGGTTCACTGGATTATAGGCAGATAATATGATAATTGTTCAGAAGCAGTGGTAAAAATGTCAGGAAAGAAAATTATGTTAATATTGAATTAAAATATATTCAGAATATATCTCTCCAGCTGACTAGCTCTTTAGTTCCGCCAAAGATTGAAAAAATTCCATTTAAACATCATCGTTCAAGTAAATCTTAATAAATGAGTTTTTGTTCAAATTTCTATTAAACATTGATGGCAAAGAACGTTATCAAAAATTACAGCATATAATTGAGAAGAGATAATTTTACTAAAATGTAGAAATTTGAGTAATGCTTAAACCATGTTCAAAAGATATTCAAATGTTATGACATTAACCATACTAAAGTGGCCTTAATGATATAGGTCATTCTTCCTTGGATCAACTTGGCAGTTTTATGATTGCAATATAACATCTTTGACTTTCTTATTAAACCATATTGCTAAGGGAGGTAATGAGAAATACTTGCCAGAGTACCATGGCTTTATCATTAAGAGATCTGTGGCCATGTTGACTTCCATGGTTTAGTCACACTCCCTTAGTGAAGTGCTACCTTCAGAAATACATGCACGTGTCCTAGATTAGTCTTGTCTGAATGGATCCAAGAAAAAAAACAATAAAAGCAAAAAAGATGAAGTTCAAAGTGTATTTATTATCAAAGTATGTATGCCATATACAACCTTGAGATTTGTCAATGTTGTATAACGTATATAACGGGTTGGCGCGTGGCCAAGTGGTTAAGGCGTTCGTCTAGTGATTTGAAGGTCGCTAGTTCGAGCCTCAGCTGAGGCAGCGTGTGTGTCCTTGAGCAAAGCACTTAACCACGCGATGACACTGGTGCCAAGCTGTATGGGTCCTAATGCCCTTCCCTTGGACAACATCGGTGGCATGGAGAGGGGAGACTTGCTGCATGGGCAACTGCCGGTCTTCCATACAACCTTGCCCAGGCCTGTGCCCTGGAACCTTCCAAGGTGCAAATCCATGGTCTCACGAGACTAACGGATGCCTATTATTAACTATAACGTATACAAAGAAACCCAAAAGGAGCCATCAAAAAAGAAGACCGTCAGGCGCCTAGTATGCAGAGAGAAAAGAAATATAAATCATGCAAACAATAAAAGTAAACAGATAGCATTCAGAATGAAAGTGAGTCCTCAGCCACGAAGCCTGGAGCAGCTGGAGCAGACCACAGCCTTACCCTCAGTTCAGGGCAAAACTGAGTAAATGTCAAGGACTTCAATGGAAAAGCTCTGCTGCTTATTGGTAGACACACTTTTACAAGCATAATTCACTAGTAATTCATTCAGGCATAATATAATCAAAGAGATTTTAAATCTCATGGGAAATTTAATATGCATGCACCATCTTGCAGAGCGACCTCGATGCATTTTATACATAGTTGTCTGTTATTAAATTAATTGTACGACAGGCTAGAATTAAATAGTTTGCTCTCCTGACTGTCTCCAACAAACTAACTGCTGCATACATCTAGAGAGATACACCTCAGCTGGAAAATTATATAATTATACCTTCATACTTGTTTAGTTATTTATTGCTCATTATGCTGCTGGTATTTAGGGCAGCAATGAAGGTCCTCCATCTTTGACAGTATCCAGTGCTTCCTTCTTTATATCAGTAGCTCAGTTTTCACTACTGTTTGCCATGCAAGTACCTGGTAGAGACTCAGGAATATTAGATTATGAGAATACTCAGTCCTCTTTTATTGTCATTTAGAAATGCATACATGCATTAAGAAATGATACAATGTTTCTCTGGAGTGGTATCACAGAAAACAAGACAAACCAAAAACTAACACTGACAGAACCACATAATTATAACATATAGTTACAGCAGTGCAAAGCAATACCATAATTTGATGAAGAACAAACCATGGGCACAGTAAATAACGTCTCAAAAGTCCCCAAGTCGATCGACTCCTGAGTCCCCGATAGCAGGTGGCAAAAGGGAGAAACTCCCTGCCATAAACCTCCAGGCACCGTCAACTTGCCAATGCCTTGGAAGCAGCCGACCACAGCAAACACTGAGCCCATCCGTCCGAAAACTTCGAGCCTCCGACCAGCCTCTCCGATACAGCCTCCCGAGCGCCATCCTCTGCCAAGCGCCTTCGACCTCATCCCGGCTGCTGAAACACACAAAGCCGAGGATTTCGGGGCCTTCTGCTCCGGAGATTCCGGTTACCACACAAGAGCAGCGGCAACAAAGTGGGCATTTCAGAAGTTTTCCAGATGTTCCTCTGTACTCTCACGTCTATCTCTCCATCAAATCAGAATTGTGCACGATCCCCTACTGGACAAATAACGGACATCACCTTCGAAGTGGCCGCGCACAGAATACAGCTACTCACAGATATAGAAAGATTCTCCATTGCTTTTCCTGTAACAGTTTTGTTTTATCCAAGTTCAAAGTACAAAGTAAATTTTATTATCAAAGTACATATATGTCACCATATACAACTCTGGTATTTGTTTCCTTGTGGGCATAATCAACAAATCTATAGAATAGTAAATATCACAGGATCAATGGAAGACCACCCAACTAGGGCGTTCATCCAGAGTGCAGAAGAAACCAAACTGTGCAAATGCAAATATAAATGAACAAGAACATGAGATGAAGAGTCTTTGAAAATGAGCTAATTGGTTGTGGGAGTATTTCAATGATGGGGCAAGTGAAGTTGAGTGAAGATATCTCCTGTTTTCAAGAGCCTAATGGTTATGGGGTAGTAACTGTTCTTGAACCTGGTGGAGTGTGTCCTGACTGCTCTTTTACCTCATACCTGATGGCAGCAGTGAGAAGAGAGCATGACTTGGATGATGGGGATCCCCAATAATGGGCACTGCTTTTCTATGACCGATCAGTGATGTTAGCACTGAGCTGTAACTCCGAACGTGAAGGACTAGTCTGGCCTCTATCCTTTGACCTATGTGGAATGGGTGACCCTACCAAGAGCCAAAGCATAAAGACCTGACTCCAGCTAACACAGCTCTCCAGGTCATTAAGGAATGCAAGCCTCTAAACCAGGTTGTGATCCTCTTGGAGGGATGTAATTATACTGAGGAAATTATTTAAAGCTGCTATAATAAGAGTCTGAGCAGACGATTTACTGCAGCAAATCTCATTAATTACTTAATTAAGCCCATTTCTCCTGCTGGGGCATCGGCCACCAGGAACAGCTCACCAGGGTCCTCTGTCCTGGGCCAGTTCTTCACGTTGTCTCCAGGTGTAGCCTGTTTTCAAAGATCCTTCTTCTTCCAGGAATGGGGTCTTTGAAGATTCTATTGGTGTTTCTACAGCAGTAGGTTTTTATGGGATGGGGTAGCTAGCCCCATGTCCAACTCTCCTGCTTTTGCAGCTAGGCTTGGGACAATCCATGATGGAGTTAGCAAATCTTTTTGGTCTTCTGCAAAACCTGGTGATTCGAAGACAGCAGGAGGGTCTGGAAAAAGAGTAACAAGCAGACTTGGAGGCTGAGGGACATGAGTCACTGGGTGAGCAGCTGCAGGAAGATGAGCAAAGTTACCAATGGAAAGTTGCATCAAAACAGCAACTTCCCTATCGCTCAGTAGATTGGGGAAAGCAGGTTTTAACCACACAGGCAAAAGGGACATTGCTGACAGAGAGACAAATTCCTAGTCTTCAATCCAGGGAAAATGATTGTCTCCACATTCCAATGCTTAACACCAACATACAGCAGTTCCCCAGACATCAGCCTGACGAGATGACACGATAATCATTTACATTTTCTTTGCAGGGCTATCTGCGCTAATCATATGAACATAAGGCATTTGAGCAGAATTAGGTCATTCGATACATCGAGTCTACTCTGCCATTCCATCATGACTGATTTATTATCCTGCTAATACTTTCCTGCCTTCTCCCAGTAACCTTTAATGCCTCTGCTAATCAAGAACATACCAAACTCTGGTTAAAATATGTCCAGTGACTTGGATAGCATTTGTCCAAGTCATAGCATCTGTGGCAATGATTTCCACTGATTCATCACACTCTGGCTAAATAAGTTCCTCCTCATCTCTTTTCAAAAGGGACACCCTGTATTCTGAGGCTGTGTCCTTTGGTCCAATACTCTCCCACTACTGGAAACATTCTCTCCATATGTAGTTTTCATCACATCAGCAAGGGAAATCTTAGCAACACACACAAAATGCTGGAAGAACTCAGAATAAACAGTGAATGATTCAGGCTGAGACACTTCACCGGGATTGGAAAGGAGTCAGGCAGAAGCCAGAATCCAAGACTTGGGGGAGTGGTGGGGATCAGAAGCTGGAGGGTGATAGGTAAAAGGCAGAAGATGTGTAGGTGGAGGGGTGGAGTGGAAGTGACAGGTAGAAGAGACAAAGCACTGAGTAAGATGGAATCTGATAGGGCAGAAGACTAGGCAGTGGAATAAAGGGAATAAGGTGTGGAATCAAAGGGAGGAAAGTGTGGGTGATAGGCAGGTCATGAGGGTGGCAGAGGGGAAAGTGTATATGGAAGGTGCCAGAGGAATAAGGGAAAAGTAGTGGATATGGTCCAGTCCATCACAGGTGAAGCCCTCCTCACTGTTGAGTACATCTAAGGAAGTACTTTTGCAGGAAAGCAACATCCATCATCAAGGACTTCCACCATCCAAGCCACACTCTCTTTTCATTGCCGTTATCAGGAACCGCAGGGCCCATACCATCCGGTTCAGAAACAGTTATTTCCCCTCAACCATCAGCTGCTTAAACCAGAAGGGACAACTTCATTCACCCCAACACTGAACTGTGTTCCTTAACCTATGGACTTACTTTGAAGGACTCTACCACTCATGTTCTCAATATTTATTGCTTATTTATTTATTATTACGGTGGTGGGACAGAGACACATCTCGACCAAAGCAGGTGTAAGGTGTTCCTTCCCTCTGCTAGCCTGCAGGTCGCCCTTGGACAAGGTGTAGCACCTGATTAGGCCCATGTCAGGGTCATGTGAAGCCATGGGAGCAGCCTGGTGGATGGTCGTATGAGCAGCCGGTGCATATCACAAGTCCTGGTTATGTGACCACTGACACCAGGCAGAAAATTTCTGAAGAGTATTGGTAATGGCTGGGGTCACCCATCTTGTAAAGAAACTGCTCAGAAGAAAGTAATGGCAAACCACTTCTGTTGAAAAACTTGCCAAGAACAATCATGACATGGAAAGACCATGATCCTCCACATTCTATGACATGGCACATAATGATGGTGACCGGTTTTATTATTATCTTCTTTTTCCCCTATCTTTGTATTTGTACAGATTATTGTCTTTTACACTTTGGTTGTTTGTCTGTCTTTGTTGTGTGTGATTTTTAAGTTTCTTTGTATTTACTGAGAATGCCAACAACAAAATGAATCTCAGGGTTGTATATGATGACATAAATGTACTTTGATAATAAATTTACTTTGAACTTTGAACAGAAGTGAATCTGCAAACCCACTGCAACTGTAGCACATGAGCTGGAGCTTGAGATTACAGCTCCAGAGACACAAGGTGTCAATGGTCCATTTCCCTCCAGAAGAGAGGCCTGTCCTGCTGAGTTCCTCCAGGAGCTTGCTCCAGATTCCAGTATATGCAGTATCTTGTATCTTAATTAAAAATACAGTATTGGATGTAATATACCAGCATATTCAATTTGGTAAAGAAATAGGAAAGGAAGAATATTCCAGATAGTACCACAAGGAGTTATGGAAGCCTGAAGGCACACACTCAGTGATTCAGGAACAGCTTCTTCCCCTCTGCCGTCTGATTCCTAAATGGATATTGAACTCATGAACAACACCTCACTTATTAGAAAATAGATATTACTTCTGATTTTGTACTATTTTTGATCTATTTAATATACACACACACTCTCTCTCTCTCTCTCTCTCACACACATATATATTTGCACACATATATTTACTGTAATTTATTTATTTATTTTCTTCCTATGTTAACATATTTTGCATTTTACTGCTGCTGCTAAATTAACAGTTTCACAATACGTACCGCTGATAATAAACCTGATTCTATAGTGGCATCCATTGTTAAGGTCTGCCACCAATAAGGACCTGTCCTCTTCACATTATTACTATCAGGGAGGAGGTACAGGAGCCTGAAGATGTACAATTAACATTTTTTTAGGAAGTATATCTTCCCCTCCACGATCACTTCCCTGAACCCCGAGCACTAGCTCACAGTTTTGTTTTCTTTTTGCACTATTTATTAGTTATATATCACTTATTATATGTTATAGCAACTATAATGAGACAGCCATGGATGGTGGTGAGCCTAAGTGCAGAGTAAGGTCCAGAATTAACTCAGATTCAGACTTGAAACAAACAAGACAACACAAATGAAATCAAAAGGCCAAATCACAAACTGTAGACAAGAAATGAACCTTCTACAATTGAGCACTGAGTGTTCAGCACAAGGCCTTTAAGCACAGACTTTCCATGGAGGAATGTGGCAGGCAATAATTGACAGTCTGAGTCTAAAAGGGACAGTGGCAGCTAACCATACTTCTGGGAATTGGAACGCCGAAACTTGGCTGCCTGCCACTGTTCAGTTGGGACCGTGACAACAACATTTCATATCTTGCACTCTACTGCTTCCACAAAATAACAAGTTTCACAACAGGACAGTGATTACAAACAAGATTCTGATTCTGAATTCTGCATTAAGGAGTTGTTGAAAAATAGAAATTGAAGAACTTTTGGGCAGGAGTTTATGACTAACGAGATGCCGCAAGCAAGCAGTGTAGAGCCCCAGCTCTAAGCAAATTAAACCAATGATTAGGATGAGGGGATCAACAGTAAGAGAATCACATTTTCTGATGATACTGTGGTAGTAGTACCCTGGACTGTGAGGAAGATGTAGAAGAACTTCAGGGAATTTAGGCAGGGTGAGCTAATGGACAAGGATATGGCAGATGGAGTATAATATGGAAAAAAATCAAAGGTACATAGGTAAAGAAAGTATAAAAGGGCGCCACAGTAGCATAGTGGTTAACAGAATATTGGCACAACTCAGGGCATTGGAGTTTGGAGATCAATTCCTCTGTAAGCCAGTTTATACAGTACTGTGTAAGAGTCTTAGGCACATATACTGTATATAGCTAGGATGACTAACACTTTTGCATAGTACTCTAGTAATTTTATATATTGCACTGTACTATTGCTACAACAAAAATCAAATTCCATGACATATGTGAGCGATGATAAACCTGATTCTGATATGAGTCTCTGTTTTGGTCTGAGAATGGGAAAGGGCAAGTGAGAGGGGGAATCATGGTTGGGAAAAGGGGAAGGGAGAGGGGAGGGAGCAGGAAGCACCAGAGAGACATTCTATAATGATCAATAAGCCAATTGTTTGGAATCAAATAACCTTGCCTGGTATCTCAGGGCTGGGTGTGTCTTCACACACATGCCAACCCCTGCCTGCTGGAACTCCTCCTCTGCCACCTGCCACACACCTCCCGTGGTGCTCCACCCTCACCATTCCCAACATCCTTTTCTCTGCTCCTGCCAGGTTTACGAACGTATATTCGGCTCCACATTGGCAAATACAGTGCAGCGCAAAAGTCTTAGGCCACTTACCTACTTACTGTATATGTGCCTAAGAGTTTTGCACAGTCCTGAACTTTCATTCCTATAACCGCAAGAGTTTCCTCCAGTGCTCCAGTTTCCTCCCACAGTCCAAAGATATACCAGTTAGTAGATTAATTAATCATCATAAATTGTCCTGTCATGAGGCTAGGGTTAAATCAATATGTTGCTGGGTGGCACAGATCAGTGGACCTGTTCCATGCTGTATCTCTAAGTAAAATTACTGACTAAAAATAAATAAATAAAGTATTTTAAATGGTGAGAGATCAATGGCATGAATGTTCAAAGAATTATATGTGTCTATTCATGCAAGTCATTGACAGTGAACATGCAAGAAATGAATCAATATATCTATATAATGTGCTGGCCTTGTTTGCCCCAATGATATAAGCCCTAGTTTTAATTTTGCATAAATAAATAAATAAATATACACATACATACATACATACATACATACATACATAAATAAATAAATAAATTGATTGGTTGATTAATTCCTCAATGCTTGTCTTGAAATCTTGTTGCTTCTTTTAATATAGATACCTTACAAATCTCACTCTTCATCATTAGAATCAGATTTATGTTATCCACATTGATAACATTCCTTTGGTTATTCAGTCATATTCTATCTGGGTAGCCTGTAATCTGATGGCATAAACATCATTATCTCCCAACTTCAGTTATTTTTTACCCCTTTTCCCTTCTGCCTTCTTTATTTCCCCGTCTGGCCTCTTATCTCTTCTCCTCACCCTGCCTATCACCTCTCCCTGATGTCTCCTCTTTCCCTTTCTCCCATGGCCTACTCTCTTTCCTATCAGATTCCTTTTTCTTCAGTCCTTTAACTTTTCCATCTATCAGCTCCCAGCTCCTTTCTTCATCTTCCTCCCCCATCCACCTGGCTTCACCTATCACCTAGTTGGTCTCCTTTTCTTCCCTTGCACCAACTTTTTATTCTGGCATCTTCCTCTTTACTGTCCTGTCCTGAAGATGGAGATTTTGTTGCTGCCTTTTGATTACAAACTGCTGGCATACTCTTTCCTGATGATGAATGAAATGCCCTGGCATTTTTCACAGCCACTTCCAGTAAATTTGAAATTGTGCAAGTCAGGTCAAATGTAGGTCTCTGATTAAGAGTTTTAAATGAGTGCATTTGCCAATTAAACTACACACAAATATATCTCACAGCACACAGATTAATAATTCATTAAAGTTGCAATGTCCAGATAAATCATTCAATGCAATAAAATAGTCACTGAGTACTTGGAGCAGCTTCTCCACTTCCTGAGGAGATTGAGGTGAGTGAGAATCCCCACTCCTGCCCTCATTGTAACTGAATTTTACAGGAACATCACTGATGCCCTGAACAGCTGTATCACAGTCTGGTACTGAAATTGCAAGGCATTTAACTGCAAGACTCTACAAAGGATTGCGAGGATGGTTGGGAGGTTCATCAGGGTCTCTCTTCCATCCATCAGAGATATTTATCAGGAGCGCTGCATACATAGGACCCTTCGAATTGTCAATAATCCCTCCCATCTGTCCTACAATCTCTTTGACCTCTTGCTATCAGACAGTGGGTAGTGCAGCATTCATACAAGGACTGTTAGCATGGGAAACAGCTTCTTCCCCCAGGCAATGAGACTAATGAACTCACTGCCACCACCCAAGTCTCCCCACGTGAGAAGTGCCAGTAACAATATACTACTTATTTTTTAACTTGCATTGCAAATGCACCTTATTAGTTGTTAATTTATGAATGGTAATATTACTTTATGTGCTGTGTGTGAGTTTTATGTATTGTGTTGTGTACCTTGGTCTGGAGGAATGTTGTTTGATTTGGTGATATACATGTGTATGGTTGAATGGCAATAAACTAAATTTGAAGTTGAAGTTTTCTCTCTCATTTCAGTTCATTATATAAAACCAGCATGTGACGTGAAATTTGTTAACTTAGCAGCAGCAGTTCAATGCAATACGTAATATAGAAGAGAAAAAAGTTTTAAAAAATAATAAATAAATAAATAAGTTACAGTATATGTATATTGAGTAGATTAAAAAACGTGCAAAAACAGGAATACAGTATATTAAAAAAAGTGAGGTGGTGTCCAAATGTTCAATGTCTCTTTAGGAACTGGATGGCAGAGGGGAAGACGCTGTTCCTGAATCACTGAGTGTGTGCTTTCAGGCTTCTGTACCTCCTACCTGATGGTAACAGTGAGAAAAGGACATGCCCTGGGTGTTGTAGGTCCTTAATAATGGGCATTGCCTTTCTGAGATACTGCTCCCTGAACGTGTCCTGGGTACTTTGTAGGCTAGTACCAAAGATAGAAGTAACTAGATTTACAACCTTCTTCAGCTTCTTTCAGTCCTGCACAGTAGACACCCCATCACCACCCACCCCCCCCGTACCAGACAGTGATGCAGCCTGTCAGAATGCTATCCACAGTACATCTATATAAGTTTTTGAGTGTATTTGTTGACATGCAAAATCCCTTCAAACTCCTAATGAAGTATAGCTGCTGCCTTGCTTTCTTTATAACTACATCAATATGTTGGGACCAGGTTAGATCCTCAGAGATATTGACACCCAGGAACTCGAAGCTGCTCACACTCTCCACCTCTGATCCCTCTATGAGGATTGGTATGTGTTCCTTCATCTTACCCTTTGTGAAGTCCACAATCAGCTCCTTCATCTTACTGATGTTGAGTGCCAAGTTGTTGCTGTGGCACCACTCCACTAGTTGGCATATCTCACTCCTGTACATCCTCTCATCACCACCTGAGATTCTACCAACAATAGTTGTATTGTCAGCAAATTTATAGATGGCATTTGAGTTATGCCTAGCCACATAGTCACGGTATATAGAGAGTAGAGCAGTGGGCTAAGGACATACTCCTGAGGTGCACCAGTGTTGATTGTCAGTGAGGAGGATATGTTATCACCAATCCACACAGGTCGTGGTCTTCCAGTTAGAAAGTTGAGGATCCAGTTGCAGGGGGAGGTACAGAGGATCAGGTTCTGCAACTCCTCAATCAGAATTGTGGGAATGATGGTATTAAAGGCTGAGCTATAGTCAATGAACAGCATCCTGATATAGGTGTTTGTGTTGTCCTGGTGGTCTCAGGCCGTGTGAAGAGGCATTAAGTGAAGAATCTCTCAATTCCTGCTCTATTTTTATCAATATAATACATTTGGATTTATATGGGGCTATCAGATTAGCAATTGTAAATAGTTCTTGCTATTAATATGCATAAATAGAAAAGCAGGGCATACCCAACACAATTGATTAAGTGCTTGAATATTTTCAGTATAATCAAGAATATTAAAATTCATTCTCTCCTTAAATGCCCTGAAGAACTCTCATGATCAACTAGACACTCCCAAACTGCCATTATATCTTGTCTGTGCTTGACCTGTTGTTTTATCCTGTTCATCAGGAAGAAATGAACCACCAGCTGATCTGATTGACAGCATATCCACCACCCTAAAGACTCATTCCCTCAAACATTAGATATGTATGTATATTCACACTGTGACTATATGGGTTTCCTGTGGGTGCTCTGGTTTCCTACTGCAGGTTAGTCAGTTGTGGGCATGCTTTGCTGGTGTCAGAAACAATGCTTGCCGGATGCCCCCAGCACATTCTCAGACTACGCCGGTCATTGACGCAAACAGAGCATTTCTCTGCATGTTTTGACGTACATGTGACAAATAAAGGTACTCTTTCATGTCTTGTAGCATGCTACCAACAGTGGCCACAAATGCTACCTCTTCTCAGGTGAGCAGCGGTCCTGCCTCTATTTTATCTACTACTTTCATAATTTTATATGTTTATATAAGATCCCCTCTCATTCTTCTGAATTCCAGCGAGTACAGTCCCAGATGACTCAATCACTCCTCATAGTCTATCCCCCTCATCACTGGAATCAACCTGGTGAACCTCCTCTGCACTGCCTCCAAAGCCAGTATATCCTTCCTCAAGTATGGAGACCAGAAATGCACACAGTACTCCAAGTGCGGACTCACCAGTGCCCTGTACGGTTGCAGCATAACCTCCCTGCTCTTAAATTCATTCCCTCTAGCAATGAAGGCCAACATCCCATTTGCCTTCTTGATAGCCTGCTGTACCTGCAAACCAACCTTTTATGATTCATGCACAAACACTCCCAAGTCCTTCTGCACAGCAGCATGCTGCAATTTTTACCATTTAAATAATAATCTACTCTTCCATTTTCCCTTCCAAAGTGGATGACCTTGCATTTACTAACATTATATTCCAACTGCCAGATGCTTACCCACTCATTTAACCTATCTATATCTCTCAGCAGACTCTCCTTCTGCACAATTTGCTTTTCCACTCAATTTGGTATCGTCAGCAAACTTAGATACACTACATATCTTGTATACAAGATATTAATAGGTAGATAGAATGGACAGCTAGCGCCTCACTGCTGTACAACGAGGCATTGGACTTGATAACCAACAGACCTCAGATACTCAGAATGCACTAGCATTCCACTCTCCCTGTAATCCTCAGCACTGGTGCCGTCAGGGCTGGGTGCTGAGCACATTGCTGTACCCACCACTCACACATGAGTACACAGCCATGCACCCAGGCAATCACATTGTCACATTGCTGATGCCATGACAGTGGTGGGGCTCAATGAGATGGTTTACAGAGCAGAGGTGGAAAAGTTCCTGGTGCCAGGAAAATAACCTATTCCTTAACGTCAACAAGGCAAAGAAGATGGTTCTCTACTTCAGGAGAACCCACACCACTCACTCCTCTCTTTACATAGAACGTCAGTGGAAACTACAACTAGTTTCGAACTCCTAGGAGTGCACACCTTACACAACATCGTCTGGTCTCAGAACACACTCTATCCAGTCAAGAAAACTCACCAACACCTTCCTGAGGAGGCTGAAGCGAGTTGGATTTGTATACCTATACTCATGTCATTTTAAAGATGTACAGAGGAGAGCATCCTAACACTTCATGGCAAGGAAACTGCACTGCGGTTGACAGGAAGGTTATACAGTGGGTAGTCAAAACTGCCCAATGTATTACCGACACCAGCCTACCACCATCAAGGGCATAAATTCAGAAAGGTGCTAGAAGTGGGTCAGTAACATCACGAAGGATCCCACCCCCCTGCTCATGGACTGATTGTCCACTCCCATCAGGGAGGAGGCTAGGCAGCATCCGCAACAGGACCACCAGACTCATAATCAGTTACTTTCCCCAAGCAGCGAGCTAGATCAACACCTCCACCTGCTAACTCACCCCATCACACTCCCAGGCACCACTATTTATTGTTTCATGTCAGAGCCAACTTATGTGCAGACACTCCTCTACTTCTATACTGTAGATATAAGCAATTTACTGTAAGTATATAAGCTATCTTATGTATTCGTATTCATTGCGTTTTTTATCTTATAGCATTTTTTTGTACTGCTTTGGATCCTGAGTAAGAATTATTTCATTTTCCTTCACATGTATATACTGGAAATGGCACTAAACAATTTAAAATTTTTAACCTTGAATCTCCTGGATTCCACTGGCCTAGGCTACACCAGTATCTCCAGTGATGAGAGCAAGGAGGCCCCATCACCTACATTCCCTGAAACCTTTGCAGCCTTTGCCTTGAGCTTTGCAAACTTATGATCGTGTGGCTAATCACAACTCCAATGCCTTATTCAAGTTTGCTGATGATACCGGATCAAAGGTGGTGACAAATCAGAATCTAGGAGGGTGATTGAAAATCTGGCTGAGTGGTGCCATAACAACAGTCTCTTACTCAATGCCAGTAAGATCAAGGAGCTGATTTTTGACTTCAGAAGAAGGTCATTAGAGGTCCATGAGCCAGCCCTCATCAAAGGATCAGAGCTGGAGAAGATCAGAAACTTCAAATTCCTTAGTATGACTACGTCAGAGGACCTGTGCTGGGCCCAGAATGTAACTGTAATAATGAAGAAAGCACAGCAGCATCTCTACTTCCTTAGGAATTAGCGAAGTTTTGGCAAGCCATCTAAGACTTCAAGAAATTTCTATAGATGTGTAGTGGAGAGTATATTGACTGGCTGCTTTACAGCCTAGTAGGGAATCACCAATGGCCTTGAATGGAAAGTCCTACAAAGTGTAATGGGTACACCCCAGTCCATCATGGGTAAAACCCTCTCACCATTGAACACGTCTACATGAAACACTGTCGCGGAAAAGCAGCATCCGTCATCAGGGACTCCACCACTCAGGAATGCTCTCTTCTTGCGGCTGCCATCAGGAAGAAGGTACAGGAGACTCAGAATTCACACCTCCAAGTTCAGGAACAGTTAATACCTTTCAATGATCTGTGAACCAAAGGGGACAACTTCACTCAACTTCATTTATCCCAATATTGAAATGTTCCCAAAAACTATGGATTCACTTTCAAAGTTTCTTCATTTCATCCTCTTGATATTTATTGTTTATCGTTATTTCTTTCTTTTAGTATTTGGTAGTGAGGTTTTTCATTGATTCTGTTATGGTTACCATTCTATATATTTATTGAGCATACTTGCAAGAAAATGAATCTCAGTGCTGTATCCGGTAACATAATGGGCTTTAATAATAGATTTACTTTGAACTCTAGTAATATTAAATGGCACTAGAAATGTACAAGAGGCTATTATAAATAGAATAATCACAAAAATGGAAACATTAACATCAGTAAGGTAAAAAAGAAACAGCAATAATTAAATCAAAACAATTTGATTATTATTAGATTATGAGGACACTGAGTCCTCGTTTATTGTCATTTAGAAATGCATGCATTAAAAAATGATACAACGTTCCTCCAGAATGATATCACAAGAAAAACAGGACAAACTAAGACTAAAACTGACAATACCACATAGTTATAACATATAGTCACAACAGTGCAAAGCAATACCATAATTTGATAAAGAGCAGACCATGGGCACAGTAAAAAAAAGTCTCAAAGTCCCGATCGACTCATCATCTCACGCAGGTGGCAGAAGGGAGAAACTCTCCCTGCCATGAACCTCCAAGCTCCGCAAACTTGCCGATGCATCACCATTGGAAGCACACGACCACAGCGGACTCTGAGTCCGTCGGAAAACTTCGAGCCTCCGACCAGCCCCTCCGATACAGCCTCTCCGAGCACCATCCTCTGCCAAGCGCTTCGACCCCGCCCCTTTGTTTTCGACAAAGCCAAGGACTCGGGGCCTTCCCCTCCGGAGATTCTGGACCACACAGTAGCAGCAGCAGCGAAGCGGGCATTTCAGAAGTTTCACCAGATGTTTCTCCATGCTCTCACATCCGTCTCCATCAAATCAGGATTGTGCACGGCACCCTACCTGACAAATAACAGATATCACCACCAGAGTGGCTTCTGCGAACTGTGTCGCACCGCCATCTTCTCCTCCCACCATTTATGTTTCTTCTTCCCCAGGTCTAATAGTTCCCAATTGAATTACTGTAGTCACAGATGCTGCACTTGTCTAACCTTTCTCAAGATTGGTAGGACAATTCCAATGCAAAATGCTGATTTCTATGTGGTGTCCTGCAACAGTGAGAATTACAAATTTGCCTTTCTCACTCGTTCAATGGTTTTGCCATTACTGCACGTGGCAATAAGTGTGCCAGAGTTAAACACTTATCTCTAGTTAAATGGTGAAATGCCAGGAGTGCCATTCGAAATCAGTTTCATTTGTCAGCAAAATATCGGTAATTAGTAGCTTCTCCCTCCATATATGCTATTTGTCCCGCTGAATATTTACAATATTTTCTGTTGTTATTTAAAGTTGGTAAATTGTATGGCAAGGTGGAGTGAGTCAGTGAAGAGTCAGAAAACTTAATAATGCAGACAATCTGCTTGTCACTTTGTAGGTGAATCACAATCCGGTTTTATATCACCGGGATATACCATGAAATTTGTTGTTATGCGGCAGTGGTACAATACAATGTATAATATTACAGAAAGTCTATTTATTTATGTATGTATTGAAATACAGTGCAGATTAGGCCCTTCCGACCCTTTGAGCCACACTGCTCAGCAACACCCCCCACCGCCGATGTAACCTTCGTTTAATCATGAGACAACTTATGAGGCATGGACAGAGTGGATGTGGCAAAGTTGTTTCCCATGATGTGGGAGTCTAGTACGAGAGGGCATGACTTAAGGATTGAAGGGCACCCATTCAGAACAGAAATGCAAAGAAGTTTTTTTAGCCAGAGGGTGGTGAATTTATGGAACTTGTTGCCACGGGCGGCTGTGGAGGCCAAGTCATTGGGTGTATTTAAGGCAGAGATTGACAGGTATTTGAGTAGCCAGGGCATCAAAGGTTATGGTGAGAAGGTGGGGCAGTGGGATTAAATGAGAGAATGGATCAGCTCATGATAAAATGGCAGAGCAGACTCGATGGGCCGAATGGCCAACTTCTGCTCCTCTGTCTTATGGTCTATGGTCTAACTTATAATGACCCATACCCTACCAACTGGTATGTCTTCAGACTGTGAGAAAAAACTGGAGCACCTGGAGGAAACTCACGTGGTTATGGGAGAACATATACACCCTTTACAGGCAGTGGCAGGGATGGAACCCAGGTCACCTGCACCTTAAACCATTGTGCTCTCCATTATGATAAATGCTGTCTTTTTGAGATCTCGCTCCCTAAAAATGCCCTGGATGAAACAGGCCAATAAAAACCCTGAGAGACTTTTTTTTGCTTGAAATGTTACATAATTCAGGTTTTTTAATTGAAACATAATAAAATGTGTTTGTTATACTGCCAGACTATGTTATGAAAAGAGTTAGCATCCGTGAGAGTCATGGTAATAACATTGTTAATTTGGGTGCATATTGAAACTTACATTTTATTGTATGCAGCAGTCTAATTTTGACTAATAGTGATGTGTTTTAATCATCTAAAAATTAAGCTTCAGTGAAGAAAAGATTGATGTTAATGCTTCACATAATTCCTTCCAATTTCTTTTAATGCCTGAGACGTAATGAATTATTGAATGTTAAAGCTATTGCATTTACAGAATGAGTAATTACCGACAGGAACAGCACTTAATGCCCATTTTTAATTGTTCTTGGTAAAATAGTAACGATGCACTTCAAAACCTATTATAATCCTTAGCCGCAGGAGCAGTTCCAGGAGTAACAATGTATTTCCAAAGCAGATTGGCATGTGAATAAGGGGAGAATGTGATGTTCTTCCTGCTGTCTTTGTCCTTAACATCACTAAGAGGACACTTGTACCGTAGAAGTATTGGTGAGTCGCCCCAGTGCATGTTGAGAAAATGCTTATTGCTGCCATTATGTCCTGGTGATAGAGAAATTAAATTTTTAGGATGGCATATGGGATGCCAATTAAGAAGACTGTTAGACACATATTTTTCCATGGAAGTTGCGGAGCTTTTTGATATCATTGAAGTTAAACTAAATATGGTGTACTGTGTACCATATTCGATCATACTTCAGCCCTGTTTCTTGAGAATGTTTAAAATGTCTTGGAGAGTCAGAAATTATTATTGCAGGATCTACACTCTCTCGTTTTCTCTTATAGCCAAAATAGCTGGTCTGATGAGCTTTCATGAAAATTTATGCTATGGTTGTATTGATCGTAGCGATTTGGTGATGGCAATTCCACAGAATATCAAGGGAAGGTGGGTTATTCTCTCTTGATAGAAAAGATTATTTTCTAGTCCTCATGTAGCATAATAATGCCACATGACACCATGACACCGTGGCAGATGGAGTTCAACCCAGATAAGTGTGAGGTGGTTCATTTTGTTAGGTCAAATATGATGGCAGAATTTAGCATTAAAGGTAAAACTCTTGGTAGTGTGGAGGATCAGAGGGATCTTGAGGTCCAAGTCCATAGGACACTCAAGGCTGTTATACAGGTTGACTCTGTGGTTAAGAAGGCATACGGTGCATTGGCCTTCATTAACCGGAGGATTAAGTTTAAGAGCCGAGAGGTAATGTTGCAACTATATAGGACCTTGGTCAGACCCCGCTTGGAGTACTGTGCTCAGTTTTGGTTGCCTCACTACAGGAAGGATGTGGAAACCATAGAAAGGGTGCAGAGGAGATTTACAAGGACGTTGCCTGGATTGAGGAGCATGCCTTATGAGAATAGGTTGAGTGAACTCGGCCTTTTCTCCTTGGAGCAACGAAGGATGAGTTGTGACCTGATAGAGGTGTGCAAAATAATGAGAGGCATTGATCGTGTGGATAGTCATAGGCTTTTTCCCTGGGTTGAAATGGCTAGCACGAGATGGCATAGTTTAAAGGTGCTTAGAAGTAGGTACAGAGGAGATGTCAGGGGTAAGAGAGTGGTGAGTGTGTGGAATGGGCTACCAGCGGCGGTGGTGGATGCGGAAATGGTAGGGTCTTTTAAGAGACTCCTGGACAGGCACATGGGGCTTAGAAAAGTAGAGGGCTATCACTAAGCTTAGGTTGTTCTAAGTTAAGGACATGTTCGGCACAGCTTTGTTGACCAAAGGGCCTGCATTGTGCTGTAGATTTTCTGTGTTCTACGTCTCTATGTTCTAAAGACCAGGGTGATATTTCAAGTACTTCAGTGAATGAAAGTTGTCGGTTTGTAGATTAATTTTTAAAGATCAAAAAAAATTGATCAGCTAACATTGATGCAGTACAAGCTGGGGGTGTATGGGGTGTCAGGGAGGGGTAGCACCTCTGGTGGGGGAACATGTCGCGTTCTTTTCAGGGCGGTTAATCCACCTTTGGTCCCCACCTGGCACTCAGCTCTCACTTGTGGCTCCCCGTAGCTGTTTGCATGCGACAGCGGTCACACCCCGGGCAACGGCTTCGACAAGCCGGCTAAACCAGGTGAGGGTAGCCGACGGGTCTCAAACCCTTGGTGAGATAGGGAGTTGTCTATCCCAGCATGTGAAGACCGACTCCGGCGGATTGAGCGGACGAGACCTATGGAAGGTCCAACGGTCAAGAAGGCAGTCTCTGCCAGTGTCGTGGAACGTGTAGAGCAGGACAAGACACAGAAGACGTCCTGGTCATCCACTGTGCCTAGTCCCATCTCCAGCTGTCTAGACTCTGTCTTGCCACTGGATCCAGATGGGAATTGGGAAGAGAGAGTGAGGCTGATGCTGAGCAATTCTCCCTCACTTAAATCCAAATCACGCGCTAGTCTTGACACCATCATAATGATGTCCATGTCCTCATCGACGTCAACGATGGACAACCAACCAACCAGCAAGCTGGTCACCAAAAGTTGTTTATTCATCTTTGATGGAGCTGCCATTTTTGGAATAGGGCAGTGTTAGAGTTACCTGCTTTGGCTAAACAGGCTTAGGTGAGAACAAGCTTGGGCAACTACAGACGCAGACTAATTTCTAGTAAGTTTTTTTTTGTTAGTACATACCTAGTCAACTGAGAACTGAAAATGGGCGCAGTGTTGGTGGTATGTCCATTGTGTGAGATGTGAGAACCTTGGGAGACCTCCTGTCTCCCTGATGACTACATCTGCACGAAGTACCCCATGCTGCAGCTCCTGAGAGACCATGATAAGGAACTGAAGCTCAGCTACCTTTGGTTCGTATGGGAAACTGAGGAGGTGATAGATAGGAGCTACAAGGAAGTAGTCACCTTTAATTGTCAAGAGATATGTAACTGGGTGACTGTCAGGAGAGGGAAGGGGAAATAGGCAGCCAGTAACCATGTGGCTGTTTCCCACAATAATAAACATACCGCTTTAAATATTGTTGGGGGTGTGGGGGAAATGACCTACCAGGGAGAAGCGGCAGCACACAGGGCTCTGGCACCGAGTCTGGCTCCGTGGCTCTGAGGGGAAGGTGGGGAGAAGAGGAGCGCAGTAGCAACAGAGGATTCTATAATTAGGGGAGCAGACAAGAGATTCTGTGCTTTGAAAAAGACACCCAGATGCTACTTTGCCTCCCAAATGTAAGGGTCAGGGATGTCTTGGATCAGGTCCACAACATTCTAAAGGTGATCAGCCAGAAGTCATGGTGCATATTGGTGCCAACAGCAAAGGTGGGAAAGGGGAAGAAGTCCTGAAGAGTGAATACACTATAGTGAGTTAGGTAGAAAGCTGAAAAGCAGAACCTCTAGGATAGTAACCTCTGGTTTGCTGCCTGTGCTTTGCATCCATGAGGGTAAGAATAGGAGGATTTGGCAGATGAATGCAAGGCTAAGAAATTGGTGCAGGGGACAGGATTTCAGACTTCTGGATCATAGGGATCTCTTCTTGGGCAGGTATGACCTGTAAAAATGGAAGGGCTACAACCTGAACATGAAGGAGACCAATAACCTTGGGAGAAGTTTACTAGAGCTGCTGGCGAGGTTTTAAACTGCTCTGGCAGGGGGATGGGAAGTACAGTGATTGGGCTGAGGATAGGACAATTGTTATACAAGTAGATTCAGGGTGCAGTGAAACTGTGGGAAAAGACAGGCACATAATAGAGCAAAATTGCAGTCAGTGGGATGAGTTCAAGTGTTACATGAGGGAAAAATCAAAAAGGGCAATGAATACAGGACTGAAGGTGTTATATTTGAGTGCACACAGTATACAAAATAAGGTAGATGATGCAGTACAATTAGGGGTTTCCATATATGATGTGTGGGCATTACTCGGTCATGGAGAAAGAAGATCATAGTAGGGGCTTAATGTCAAAGAATACACATTGTATCAAAAGGACAGGCAGGTAGGCAGAGGGGGTGGGGTGGCTTTTTGGTAAAAATTGATATACAATCCTTAGAAAAAGGTAACATTGGATTGGATAATGCAGAATCCTTGTTGGTAGAGTTAAAGAACTGCAAGGGTAGAAAGACCCTGATGGAAGTTATATACAGGTCTCTGAACAGCAGTCAGGATATGAGCTACAGAAGACAACAGAAGATAGGAAAGCATGTATAAACGGCATTGGTACGATAGACATAGGAGATTTCAATATGCAGGTAGATTGGGAAAATCAGGTTGGCGCTGGATCCCAAGGGAGTGAACTTGTTGAATGCCTATGAGCACCCTTTTTAGAGCAGCTTGTGGTTGAGTCCACTAGAGGAAAGGCTATTCTCAATTGGTTGTTGTGTCATGAACTAGATTTGATTAGAGAGCTTGAAGCGAAGGAAACCTTTGAAAGAAGTGACCATTATATGAAAGGGCCAAAGTCTGCATGGTTTCCTTAAGGAGAAATCTTACATGAGCAATCTGTTGGAAGTATCTGAGGGAAAAACAAGCAGGATAGATAAAGGTGAGTTAGTGGATGTGGATTACTTGGATTTCCAGAAGACTTTGACAAGGTGCCACACATGAGGCTGCTTAACAAAATAAGATCCAGTGGTATTACAGGAAAGATATTAGCATGGATAGAATTTTGGCTGACTGATGGGAGGCAAAGACGGGGAATAAAGGGAGCCTTTTCTGGTTGCTGGCCAGTGACTAGTGGTGTTCCACAGGGAACTGTGTTGGGACCGTTGCTTTTCATGTTATATGTCAGTGATTTGGATGATGGAATTGATTGTTTTGTGGCCAGGTTTGTGGACTCTACAAAGATAGGTGGAGGGGGATAGGTGTTGAGGAAGCAGGGAATCTGCAGAAGGACTTAGACAGATTGGGAGAAAGGGCAAATAAGTGGCAATGGAAGATAATGTGGGGAGGTACATGGTCATGCACTTTCTTCGAAAAACTATATTGTAAGTGGGAAAAAGAATTCAAAAAAACAGAGATGCAAAGGAACTTGGGATTCCTCGTGCAAGATTCTCAAAAGAATAACTTGCAGGTTGAGTCAGTAATAAGGAAAGCAAATGCAATGTTAGCATTCATTCCAAGAGGACTAGAATATATTGTAAGAACAAGGATGTAATGCTGAGGCTTTATAAGGCATTGGTCAGACTTAGAGTATTGTGAGCAGTTTTGGGCCCTTTATCTAATAAAAGATGTGCTGACATTGGAGAGGGCCCAGAGGAGATTCATAACAATGATTTCAGAAATGAAAGGGTTAACATATCAGGAGCCTTTGATGACTCTGGGCCTATACTCACTGGAACTTAGAAGAATGAGGGAGGACCTCATTGAAACCTATCAAATACTGAAAGATCTGCATAGAGTGAATGTAGGGAGGATGTTTCCTTTTGCAGGTAAGTCTGGGACCAAAGGTCACAACCTGAGACAAGGGATGTCCATTTAGAGCACAGCTGAGGAGGAATTTCTTTAGCCAGAAGTGTTCTCTATATCTTGACACTAAGCATTTAGCACAACTTCACTTTGCTAGAAAGTGCTTGAAACACAAATGGATTGTGTGTCAAGCAGTTCTATGTTCAAGATTGTTTAATGTCATTTCAAGTACACGAGCATAAAGGAGAATGAGTTTTCAGTTTTGAGTCCTGACCTTTCCATCCTAGCTGTCAAATGTACTAACATGGAGCCCTGGCATGGAAAGGAAAGTTGCTCCAGCGTAAGATTTTTTGTCCCACTGTCCATCTCCTCCTGTCTCCTGTCCCTCTCCCTTAATATTGCTACCATCAAAGAGGAGGTACAGGAGCACAAAGGACACACACTCAGTGTTTCAGGAACAGGTTCATCCCTTTGCCATCCTATTTCTGAATGGACAACGGACCCAAGGACGTTACTTCACTACTCTTTTTTAAAATTTTGCACAAATTTTTCTATTATTATGTATTGCAATGTACCGCTGCGACAAAGAAAACAAATTTCACAACATATCCTGGTGATATTAAACCACATTTTCTTTCTCTCTCTCTCACACTCTCATTCACTTTCATATTCTCACACTCGGTCCCCCATGCCCACAACCTGCACAGTTGCCACCTGATTAGCTGAATACTAGAACATATTTTTTTGGTTTTGATGGCCCAATTGTCCCTGGGACGGCCACACTTCCTACAATGTTCTTTTGCTATTACACAGAACACCTCAGAGTCTGAATCAAAATCATGTTTAATATCACTGGCATATGTCATGAAATTTGTTGTTTTGTGGCAGCAGTACATTGCAATACATAATAAAATTATAGGTTACAATAAGAAATATATTGTTAAAAATTAAATTAAGTCATGCAAAAAGAGAGCATTGAGGTAGTGTTCATGGGTTCATTGTCCATTGAGAAATATAATGGTTGAAGGGAAAAAGCTGTTTCTAAAATGTTGAGTGGTGTCTGTTCAGGCTCCTGCAGCTCTTCCTTGATGGGAGCAGTTAAAAGAGGGCATGTCCTGGGTGATAGGGGTCCTGAACGATGGATGCCACATTTTTTTGAGGCAACGCTTTTTGAAGATGTCCTTGATGCCTAGTAGGCTAGTGCCCTTGATGGAGCTGGCTGAGTTTACAGCAGCTTTTTATGATCTTGTGCAGTGATTTCACCATACCAGACAGTGTGTTGCAACCAGTTAGGATGCTCTCCATGATACATCTTTAGAGATCTGCGAAGATCTTTGATGACATGCCAAGTCTCCTCAAACTCTTAATGAAATATAGTTGCTGTCGTGCCTTCTTTGTAATTGCAACAATATGTTGGGCCCAGGATAAATCTTCAGAGATGTTGTCACCCAGAAACATGAAACTGCTCACTCTTTCCACTGCTGATCTTCAGGCCAGATCATGAAATCACTCAATTGAATTTCTAATTGCTGGAACAACTCTTCAACACTTTGGAATTCCCTTCACCACAGACACTGTGATGGTTAACAACCTGACTCATCAATACTTGTTTAAGAGCAAATGAAGAATGGCATTATCTTAAATCTCATTGTATTGCTTCTGGTTCATACTAAGTGTGAACGACTACCTTAATCAATGTTTCCTTAAGTTTGTTATTGCTGGGTGGGGGGCGGTGAGTGGTATTGGTGACAAGCCCATCCCCCCCCCACCTACTAAATGCTCCCAGTGGTGTGCATCTCAAATAGCCTCCGACAATTAAGTTCACTCCTGTTCTTAACATGTGACTTAGCTAGTAATCCTGGCAAAACTATTTCTACTAACAGGAGAAAGGGAAAGGATGGGTTAGTGGCACCTTAAAACCAGCTGCTTTGAGCAGATGGGCTCATCAGCCATGGTTGGCAGCTTAACTAGGAAAAGGAAAACTCTGATCTAAACCTTTGCTGCCTTGTGGCTATACATACTCATGGGGAATGCTTCAGGAATAAACGCCAATGGAGAAATCCAGAGCAGGAGCCCCTAAAGCAGTCCTTCATTGCGTTCAACACTGGCTGGCAACTCCTGTGATGCTGCTAGTGCCAAACTGTTTTGGTCTCTTGCCATTCCTTTGGGTTCATGGAGAGAGGGAGCCTGCTGCATGGGCAACATCTTGCTTCTCCATATTGTACTGTGCAGGCATGTGTACTTAGATAGATAGGATGCAACATTAATGGTTGACCCTGACCTACGGAGGCCTCATCACCTTAATCAATGACATTATTGATCATTGGACTTTCAAAATGTGAAGTAATGTCAAGTTTCAAACTGATAAAGCAGCAATCACTTCATACATAACTGTTCTATTAAACCAAAGAAGTATTATGTAAAATGAAGACATGTACTTAACTTAGATTGTTCATGATCAAAGGAAACCAACAGGTCTTTACAATCAATGAAGCATTTGACGTACAGTGAATTTAAAATGTAGGAAACCTTTGCAATATAATCAAGCAGAATCACAAAAAAAGCTGCTGAAAAGTTTGCATTTTTAGCTAATTATCTAAAGTTCAAAGTTCTAAGTAAATTTGTTATCAAAGTACACATACATCACCATATGCAACCCTGAGATTCATTTTCTTGTGGGCATATTCAATAAATCTATGGAATAATAACCATAACAGAATCAATAAAAGACCACCCAATTTGGGCATTTATCCAGAGTGCAGAAGACAACAAACAGTGCAAATACAAAAAAAAAAGATAATAATAAGTAAGCAATAGATATTGAGAACATAGGATGAAGAGTCTTTGAAAGTAAGTCTCAAAGTTCAGAGGTATCTGGGACCTAAGTACCTTAATTAATGTTCTATGAATACCTTCCCAAAATAGACAATTTAGGGCAATCCCAAAAAATATGAAAATGATTTGCCTCCTTGGAGCCGCACTTTCTCCAACACATCACATTTGTATCTTTATATTTTTCCTGATATGGGGTCTTGAAGTATCTTATAATGTTTTTCCAACAATGTTCTCTCCAAGTCAAAGAATTAGTCGAGGACCATTGAAAGCTGCAGGTTTTCTCCCAAGCCTCCTCTGAAAGTACACAACCCCGCTTCTTTCTCCCACTTCTCTTTAATATACAGTGTATTTACATTTTTAGCATGGGAGAGTGCATTATATAATCGAGAAACTGATTTACTAGGTATTAAACTGCAAGCCGATTTCAGAATCTTGAAAAATTCTAATTCTACTGTTGATAGGTCTGTATATCTACAACTCTGGTTAACATAGTTTCGTACTTGAAGGTACCTAAAAAAGTCATTATGTTCTAGGCCATGTTTGTCCTGCAGGATTTGGAAACTTTGTAATACTCTTTTATCTATAAATGAGAGATAGGTTGTAAGACCTTTCTTTATCCGTAGCTCAAATCTTTTATCTCCTCTGTTGGGAAGGAATTCGGTATCATATGCACACCATCAAAAGAGTTTTAACATGTTATTAATTCCACATGAATTAACCACCTCCGAACTTTGAGACGCTCTATTTGGGGGATGTATTACTTCTTGAACAGAAGGAAGATATAAAGTTGCTGCAGGCCCTCTTAGCGGCAAGTAAGAAATCAATCACTAGAAAATGGCTAAATCCAATACCACCTACATTAGAAGATTGGTACGAAATTATCTTGGAAATATTTAAAATGGAAAAGTTGACTTACTCCCTGAGAACTCAAAAAGAAAAATTTTATCAAATCTGGAATAAATGGATTGAATATATAACCCCAATGCGAGCAGACTTTAGATGACTCTCCTAATGATTTATACTGTTCTTCTCATCAACACAGTAATATTGCTAACGTAAGCACCCCTAGTCTAAATGTTTGTTTTTTTTTGTTTTCTTTTGGAAAATAGAGAATTAACACAAGTAAAGGGAAAGATTTGGGAAAGGGATAAAAAAAATGAAAAAAATTAAGTAAATAAGTACATAGGGATTGGATAATTATGTCTGCGGGCAGGAGCAAGCATGAACAAATTAGGATATAAATAACTACAATGGTTGATACATAGGCTTATATACAACATTTTGGACCAGTGGAAATGGTCCAGAAGGGTTATATGGAAACTATTATTACCATTTTTCTTAACAACTAATTCCATTACTTAGCCTAATAGGTTAGATTTACCACAGTACATAATTATCTATTTAAATATTTATTTTCCTTTTATATCATCTCAATGTGTACTTAAGAATGTATAAATAATTGTAGTTTTATACATATAAAAAAATGGAAAAGGTTATATGTGTGAAAAAAGTACATGATATTTGTGAATTCCTTATCCAAATAAAAATAAAATAAAAAAAAAGAAAGTAAGTCTATTGGTTATGGGAACATTTCAATAATTGGGCAAGTGGAATGAAGTTATCCCTTTTGTTCCAAGAGCCTGATGGTTGAGTACTAGTAACTGCTCCTGAACCTGGTGGAGGGGGTCCCAGAACGCCCATACCTTCTTCCTGATGACAGCAGTGAGAAGATAGCATGTCCTGGGTGATGGTTGATGAGGTCCCTGACGATGGATACTGCTTTCCTGCAACAGCATTTCATGTAGATGTAATCAATAGGTGAGAGACCTTTACTGGTGATGGACTGGACTGTATTCACTACTCGTTGTAGGATTTTCTAAAGTCAATTGGCATTTTGCTTCATCTTGCTGACTCTTAGAGGACACCTCTTGGGTAATTATGATAAAATCTTTTTGCATAATCTTGTGTTAGGAACACTTTATAAATCCTTGTAAATGAATAGATTACTTGAAGATATTTATTCCAATGCATATTCTGAGATAGAAGTTATTGAAAGATAATAATGCACAAACCTCTGTGGCAAAATGAGATATTTAAAATATTTTTCAAAAAGATATATGACATTGAACTGCAGAGGGAGTTATATCAGGGCAGTAGCTCACAATGATCATAGAATAATGAAACATCAAATTGGCTTTTAATATCTTCCACATTATTGAGTACCTGTTGGAGAATTCCAAATCCTTGAAGATGAGGAAATGGATACTTTGCTTCTTCCCACAGCTCTTCTCTCAAAATAGAATTAAGTAAGTGATCAACCATGTCAGAAAATAAAGAGATTATTGAAGCTGAAAGTCTGGAAGTGTTTCTCGCTCCCCAAGAACATATAATTTACCTAATTTGATTCCCACTATACAAAGATTTCAGGTATTCGTTCATTCAAAATATTTTATGTTTTGTGCCAAGATGAGGCATCAACCAGGGTGGAGGAGCAACATCTTTTATTCTATTTGGGTAACCTTCAACCTGATGGCATGAATATCGATTTCTCCTTCCGGTATTTTTTCCCTCCCCGCCCTTCTTCTTCTATTCCCCACTCTGGTCTTTCACCTCTTCTTACCTGCCCATTACTTCCCTAAGGTCCCCTCCTCCTTCCCTTTCTCCTATCCTATCAGATTCCTTCTTCTCCAGTCCTTTACCTCTCCTATCCTCCTGCCTTCATCTCTCATCTTCCAGCTAGCCTCATACCCCGCCCCCCCCATCTTTTTTATTCTGGTGTCCTCCCCCTTCCTTTCCAGTCTTGAAGAAGCGTCTTGACTCAAAATGTCGAATGTTTATTCATTTCCATATATGTTGCCTGACCTGTTGAGTTCCTCCAGCATTGTATGTGTTGATTTGGATTAAACCATATAACAATAAGATATAGGAGCAGAGCTAGGTGATTTGGCTCATTGAATCTTCTCCTCCATTTCACCACAGATGATTCATTTTCCCTCCCAGCTCCAACCTCCTGCCTTCTCCTCATATCCGTTCGTACCCTGACTAATCAAGTATCTTTCAATCTCTGCCTTAAATATACCCAATGACTTGGTCTCCACAGCCACCTGTGGCAATGAATTCCACTCGCTAGCTAAAGAAATTTCCCTTCATCTCCATTCTAAAAGGACACCCCTATTTTGTTTTGGTAATTTAATTTTTATTGAAGTTCATCATTAAACAAACATTTCCATAAGATGTATTTCAGATATTGTACATATATATCATATAATCATATTTGCCACAAATCTCCACATAATATTTATCTGAGGTATACACTTATAGAAAGGAGAGTAAAGAAAGAACAAGCAAAAGGAGAAAACTATGTACAAGTAGGGAGTGATCTTTTTTTTTACAATGTATTCATTGATTTGTGAGAATAAAATCAGGCCTGAGGTGTTATATAGTTGAACCATTTTTGACACCCCTCTATTCCAAGGCTGCGTCCTCTGATCTCAGACTCTCCCACCATAGGGAACATCCTCTCTACATCCACTTTGTCGAGGCTTTTCAAATTTTGATAGATTTCAATGAGGTTTTTCTGAATTTCCGTGAGTAGAGGCCCAGAGTCTTCAAACACTCCTCATATGACAAGCCGTTTAATCTCAGAACCATTTTCATGAACTTCCTTTGAATCCTTTCCAACATCCTTTCTTAGATAAAGAGCCCAAATCTGCTTCCCAGCATCTGCAGACTTTCTCAAGTTTGCTATTTTATTTTAGTGCTTTATGTGCTACCAACCGTTCTGTAGTATTGCGGATGGAAATCCAGAATGTATTGTTTTATGGTGCATGCTAATTAGAGTAGATAAATCTGGATTATGAAGTGGATTTATGTTTACTTGTGGAACCCTCTCAGACAAACAAGTCCAATTTTAACACACCCTTTGCCTCTCTTCATCTAATCTCTTTGAGTTTCTCCATATCAAGTGACTGAATTACTTCAGCTGAGCCTTCAACTCTGCAACAACCCATCTGGTCTGCCCAGTCTAAGCAAACATTTATCATCCACTTGAACTTCTATTCAACACACTTCATTCAATCAGCTTTTACATCTGATGTGTTATCCTATTTTTTGGATTAAACATATTAATTTTGGTCATAATAAGTCCTCAATTATTATATCTCTCTAGATAAGAGGATAAGATGTGAGAAAATAGGACCAATCAAGTGTGACAGTGGAAAAGTGTGTATGGTACCGAAGGATATAGCAGAGATACTTAATGAATACTTTGCTTCAGTATTCACTATGGAAAAGGATCTTGGCAATTGTGGGGATGATTTACAGCGGACTGAAAAGCTTGAAAGCATCAAGTTGGAAAGCATCAAGTTAGATAAGTCTCCGGGATGGGATGAGATGTACCCCAGGCTACTATGGGAGGCGAGAGTGGGGACTGCTGAGCCTCTGGCAATGATCTTTGCATCATCAATGGGGACAGGAGAGGTTCTGGAGGATTGGAGGGTTGTGGATGTTGTTCCCTTATTCAAGGAAGGAACTAGAGATAGCCCAAGAAATTATAGACCAGTGAGTCTTACTTCAGTAGTTGGTAAGTTGATGGAGAAGATCCTGAAAGGCAGGATTTATGAACTTTTAGAGAGGCCTAATATGATTATGGATAGTCAGCGTGGCTTCGTCAAAGGCATGTCGTGCATTACGAGCCTGATTGAATTTTTTGAGGATGTGATGAAACATGTTGATGAAGGTAGATGTAGTGTATATGGATTTCAGCAAGACCTTTGATAGGGTACCCCATGTAAGGCTTATTGAGAAAGTAAGGAAGCATGGGGTTGTAGACAGGTCATATTCTGCTTGGAGGTCAGTGACCAGTGGCGTGCTTCAGGGATCTGTTCTGGGACCCCTACTCTTTGTGATTTTTATAAATGATCTAGATGAGGAAGTGGAGGAATGGGTTAGTAAATTTACTGATAACACAAAGGGTGGGGTTGTTGTGGATAGTGTGGAGGGCTGTGAGAGGTTACAGTGGGACATTGATAGGATGCAAAACTGGGCTGAGAAGTGGCAGATGGAGTTCAACTCAGATAAGTATGAAGTGGTGCATTTTGGTAGGCCAAATATGATGGCAGAATATAGTATTAATGGTAAGACTCTTGGCAGTGTGGCGGATCTTGAGGTCCAAGTCCATAGGACACTCAAAGCTGCTGCACAGGTTGACTGTGTGGTTAAGAAGGCGTACAGTGCATTGACCTTCATCAACTGTGGGATTGAGTTTAAGAGCGGAGAGGTAATCTTACAACTATATTGGACACTGATTAGACCCCATGTGGAATACTGCACTCATTTCTGGTCACCTCACTACAAGAAGGACATGGTAACTATAGAAAGGGTGCAGAAGAGATTTACAAGGATGTTGCTTGGATTGGAGAGCATGCCTTATGAGAATAGGTTGAATGAACTCAGCCTTTTCTCCTTGGAACAGCGAGGATGAGAGATGAACTGATAGAGGTGTATAAGATGATGAGAGGCATTGATCATGTGGATAGTCAGAGGCTTTTCCCCAGGACTGAAATGGCTAGCATGAGAGGGCACAGTTTTAAGATGCTTGGAAGTAGGTTCAGAGATGATGTCAAGGGTAAGTTTTTTACATAGAGAGTGGTGAATGCGTCGAAAAGGCTGCTGCCAAAGGTGGTGGAGGCAGATACGATAGGGTCTTTTGAGAGAGCTGGATAGATACATGGAGCTTAGAAAAATAGAGGGCTATGGGTAACCCTGGGTAATTTCTAAAGTAAGGACATTTTGGGCATGGCATTGTGGGTCGAAGGGCCTGTTTGTGCTGTAGGCTTTGTATGTTTCTACGTTTTCTATAAAGAATTGCCTCTTGTACTTTATACATGATTTGCTTAGATAAGCCCCCCCATTGGTTGTGGTCAACCACGGATGTTGCATCCCAGTTTCATGCATAAGCCAGGGCAGTACGATATGGAGAGCAAACTGTTGCCCGTGGAGCAGGCTCCCCCTCTCCAAGCAGCTGATGAATCCAAAGGAACTGCAGAGACTGATCCAGTTTGACAGCAATGGCATCAGAGGAGTTGCCAGTCAGCATTAAGAATAAAAATAGATAGTGGCCTTGCACTTAGACTGCCTCACAGCTCCAGTCCTGATCTTCAGTGCTCTGTGTAGAGATTGCATGCTCTTATTGTGACCACTTTGATGCTTTGTTTTCTTTCCAGAACAGGAAGATGGTAGAATGAGGCTCTCAACAGGAATTCTGCAGATGCTGGAAATTCAAGCAACACACATCAAAGTTGCTGGTGAACGCAGCAGGCCAGGCAGCATCTCTAGGAAGAGGTACAGTCAACGTTTCAGGCAGAGTCCCTTCGTCAGGACGAACTGAAGGAAGAGTTAGTAAAAGATTTGAAAGTGGGAGGGGGAGATCCAAAATGATAGGAGAAGACAGGAGGGGGAGGGATGGAGCCAAGAGCTGGACAGGTGATTGGCAAAGGGGATATGAAAGGATCATGGGACAGGAGGCCCAGGGAGAAAGAGGGGGGAAGAACCCAGAAGATGGCCAAGGGGTATAGTCAGAGGGACAGAGGGAGAAAAAGAAGAGTGAGAGGAAGAATGTGTGTATATAAATAAATAACGGATGGGGTACGAGGGGGAGGTGGGGCATTAGCGGAAGTTAGAGAAGTCAATATTCATGCCATCAGGTTGGAGGCTACCCAGACAGAATATAAGGTGTTGTTCCTCCAACCTGATTGTGGCTTCATCTTTACAGTAGAGGAGGCCGTGGATGGACATGTCAGAATGGGAATGGGATGTGGAATTAAAATGTGTGGCCACTTGGAGATCCTGCTTTCTCTGGCGGACAGAGCGTAGGTGTTCAGCAAAGCGGTCTCCCAGTCTGCGTCGGGTCTCGCCAATATGTAGAAGGCCACATCGGGAGCACCGGACGCAGTATATCACCCCAGCCGACTCACAGGTGAAGTATTGCCCCACCTGGAAAGACTGTCTGGGGCCCTGAATGTTGGTAAGGGAGGAAGTGTAAGGGCAGGTGTAGCACTCGTTCCACTTACAAGGATAAGTGCCAGGAGGGAGATCAGTGGGGAGGGATGGGGGGAATGAGGCTCTCTGTTGGTTGGGGTCGAACATGGGTGCTGCATCATAGCTGTCTAGAGATTGTGACAGGGTCCTGGATTACCCCCATGAACTGTGCTCGATTACCCCAATGAACTGTACTTTTGAAAAGAGGGAGAGAGTTATTTAACACCAACAACTTGTTTTTAAGAGAGAGAGAGAGAGAGAGAGAGAGACGAAGACTGCTTTGAGATGGTGTTATGAACCCCTAAGGTTCATATTTCCTGTGGACTGTCACTTTAATGACTGAGAAAGAACTGACTAACTTTTGGATTTCTGCTGAGTTCGGAGAGAGTACCGAACAGCTCGTAAGTCGCTATGGTGACCGAGGGTGGCGTTATTCGATGTTATGATTTTTCAGCAGCGTGTTTACACTTCCAAGGACATTTGCCTGCTTGTACATTTCTTACACAGCCAAAGGAAGGAGGAGTTATTTGCATGACAGTTGGTACTCAGTACAGTGACATAAATAGGAGGTCAGATGATATAGACCTCAGGCACATGTTTTTGGACACTGAATGAGGTTTGTTGTGCCCACAGAAAAAGTGGGATTTTGGAGGATCGATCAGGCAGATCAATCAGTGGCTCTTGCAGTGAGAAAAGGGATTGACTGGTGGGGAGTTGTCCATGTGTCCACCCTTGCCTGGGTTGATAGCTCCACCACAGGAAAATGGTTCCCTTTGTTGTGGTAACAGTCAGTGACTTTTAAAGGACTTCGGAGGACAACGAGAAGATCGACAGCACCAGCTCACCTGAAGATTCAAATCTCTACGTCTTTCTCTCTCCATCACTACTCAACTCAAAACCATGAATTGAACTGAACTTTACTCGTCATCGTAAGACTACCTATTTACCCCTAGACTTGAAGAAGCTTGGTTTTCATGTATATATTCCACACTGACTTATATATAATCATTGCTAACCTGTTTGGTTTATCTACATTTATATTACTGTATTTGCATAGTTACTGATATATATTATTAGTTAATAGCAATACTGGACTCCAAAGTGTTTTCCATCTCTGCTGGTTCTTTAACGTGACAAAATATACAAGCAACAGCGGAAGGATATGGAGAGCAGGCTTTTGTCCATATAGCAAGCTCCCCCTCTCCGTGCAGCTGATGAATCCAATGGAATGGCAGAGATCAACACAGTTTAGCACCAGCTGCATCGCAGGAGTTGCCAGTCAGCATTGAACTCAATGTAGGACTGCCTAGGGACTTCAGCTTCAGATTTTTCCCTTGGGCTTTACTCCCGAAGCCTTTCCCATGAGTGGGTATAGCCACAAGACAGCTGAGGTTTTAGATCAGAATTTTCCTTCTCCAAGATGAGCAGCCAACCGCGGCTGATGAGTCTATCCGCCTGAAGCAAATGGTCTTAAGGCATCAGTAACTTGCCTTTGTCCCTTGTCCTGTCAGTAGAAACATTTCCACCAGGCTTAGTAGCTACATCACTCGTGAAGGCCAGGATCTGGTCTTTGTTTTTCGAGGCTATTTGAGATGCACACCATTGTGAGCATTTAACAGGCAGTGGGAGCTTGTCCCCACACCCACCCTGGCTATGATAACCTTAAGGAACCATTTACTAATGGTTTACTAACAACTCAGAATCGGGTTTAATCTCACTGACATATTGAATTTTTTTTTGTTTTGTGGCAGCAGAACAGCACAATACATAAAAATACTATAAATTACTATCGGGAATTTATATTGAAAAATAGAAGAACTAAGCTGTTGAGGAAGAGAGTAAAAATAGGGAGGTAGTCTTCATAGTTTGTTTCATTGTCTGTTCAGAAGTCAGAAGGCAAAGGGAAAGAAACAGTTTCTAAATTATTGAATGCCTGCCTTTAGGTTGCTGTACCTCTTCTGTGATGGTAGTTATGAGTAGAGATGGGGGTTCTTAATGGTGGATGTCATGGATTGAAGTATCAGCTTTTGAAGATGTCCTCAATGCCGGGGAGGCTCGTATACGTGATGGTCTGCAAACCTCTGCAGCTTTTTTCAATTCTGCGCAGTGGGCCCTCTGCACCAGACGGAGATTCAGCCAGTTATAATGCTCTCCACAGTGCATCTGTAGAAATTTGCATAGGTCTTTGGTGACATACCAAATCCCCTCAAACAAACCGCTGTTGTGCCTTCTCTGTAATTGCATCAATATATTTGGCCCAAGATAGATCTTCAGAGATGTTGACACTCAGAAACTTGAAACAGCTCACCATTTCCAGACCTTGCAAATATTTGTCCATGACTCACTAATATGTGTGTCTCCCCTGCTTTGTGAAGGTCCATATTAAAAAAGACGTCTTTGCTCTGTCTATCCTGCCTAGTCTGCTTCATTAATTTAAATCAACGCCAGCTCACGTCTCTGCTTATTTGTTTTTCACTGGAAAAGAGTCCTAGTCTGTTTAGGCTTCCCTGATAGATCGAACATCGTCTTTACAAAGAAACGTTCAGGTACAAGACCAGCTATGCTTGCTTCTTTTTTTTTATATAAAACACGGAAATCTACAACACATTACAGGCCCTTTGACCCACAATGTTGTGTCGACTACTTAAACTACTCTAGAAACTGCCTAGAACTTCCCTAATGCATAGCCCTCTATTTTTCTAAGCTCTCTTAAAATACCCTATTGTATTCCTCTCTACTATCATCACTGGCAGTGCATTCCATTTCTTGTATTCTTATGTAAGTCCTCTCTTGCTCCTTCATCTCTACTTGTAGAAACGTTTACAATGTGGAGACTATCATTTCACACAGTAATGCAAGTACTGTCACTACATGCACGATATGACACACTGTCTTTACATTTCCAACCTTACAAAATTAAATATAATGTGATTTGCTTTTCTCAACCTCTCCGAAATTATAGTTCCAATTTTTCAGTTTTTTTAAATTTATCAGTACGTCAAACCAAGTTTGCCTCTCTAGCTATTTGGGTATTTTCAAAAATTTGATTATATTGAAATTGATAAATCAAATTTTAAATAAATTGAAATTTCTATCATCAGGAAAAAGGTACAGGAGTCTGAAGACAACACTCAATGAGTCAGGAACAGCTTCTTCCCCTCTGCCATCATATATCTAAATGGACATTGAACCCATGAACACTACCTCTCTCCTTTTTCTTCTTTTCTCTTTTTGTACTAATTTAATTTAACATATATATACTTCATACTGTAACTTAGTTATATTTATATTTAATATGTTATTAATATTTAATTTTAGTAATTTATATTATGTACTGCAATGTACTGCTGCCCATTAACAACAAATTTCAGGACATATGCCAATGAGATTAAACCTGATTCTGATTAATTTACTAAATCAATGTCAATTCTGTACATTAATATTTGCTCAACACACATAAAAGTTGCTGCCTGGCCTGCTGCGTTCACCAGCAACTTTTATGTGTGTTGCTTGAATTTCCAGCGTCTGCAGAATTCCTGTTGTTTGCATTAATATTTGCTGGTATTTTATCACAAAATCCTCTGGCATTAATTACACTCCTTTGTTTGGTGCACTCCAAAGATTAAAAATTGCTCTTCTGATTATTACGTCCAAATTTTTAAAAAGAAATTACAAAGAAAAATGGTCCCAACACTTATCTTTGTGCAACTATGATTAATATACTTCCAAACAGACATTTACATCACCCAAAGACAACATCTATTGCATTACATTTTACCTTTCTTTCTGAATAACTCATCACGCTTAATCAAGTAATACCTTTGCTTTTGAAATCAATGCCAGATTTCATTCAGTATATTTCTAACTATGAGGTTTTTTTCATTTTATCCTTAAGCTAATATATTATCTGGCTTACCAACAAGTTTAGGTTATGTGCTTAGTTGTTTTAGGTACTCGTTCCATCTTCCTTTTTCTAATCAATTAAAAGGACCTGTTCATCATTAGTGACATCTATTGCTCGTCCTTTGGGCACCAGGTGATTGTGAGTTGCTTTCCTGGTTTGACTGCAATGGAGAACCTCCATTTTGTAAAGACTCAACATAACTTCCTGGTTTTGAACTCTGCTTTAATACTTCCAAATTGGATATCAAATATCAGTCCTTCTAAAATGGATAACAAAATGATAAAATTGCATCAAGTCTATCTGTATCTTTCTCTATTAGGGCTATTTAACTGGTTGTATCACTTTCTGGTATGGAGGGGCCACAGCACAGGAGTGGAAAAAGAGACAGAATTTTGCAATCTCAGCCAGATCCGTCAAGGGCACTAGCCTCCCCAACATCCAAGACACCTTCAAAAGATGAGGCCTCATAAAGGCAGCATCCATTATTAAGGACTCGTATCACCCAGAACAATGGGTACCATCTGGGAGGAGGTGAAGCCGCACACTCAACATTTCAGGAGCATCTTCTTCCCCTCCATCATCAGATTTCTGAATGGACAATGAACCCACGTACTACCTCAGTACTTTTTCCTCTTTTTTTTTGCATTACTTATTTAAATTAATTTTCTTCTTTTTATATATATAGTTCTTATGTAATTTATAGTTTTTTATTATTATGTGTTGCAAGGTACTGCTGCCACAAAACAACTTATTTCACAACATGTGAAGGCTGGTTTTTGTGATGCTAGAGGTCTCAGAGTGAAACCCGTTAGATCTTCCACTTGAAACTTGGAGATGAACACCATTGCAAGTGCTTAAGCTGTTTTAAATATAGAAATAATATTAACTGGCTCATGTTCCTTTTCAAATGTATTTGATACGGTATGTACAAGTTCAGGTTTAATAGCATTCAACCATATACAAGTATACAGCCAAACAAAACAATGTTCCTCTGGACTAAGAACATAGAACATAGAACAGCTACGGTAGATTACAGGCCCTTCGGTCCACAATATTGTGCCAACCATGTAACCCACTCTAGAAGCTGCCTAGAATTTCCCCACTACAGAGCCCTCTATTTTTCTAAGCTCCATGTAGCTATCTAAGAAGCTCTTAAAAGTCCCTTTTGTATCTGCCTCTACCATCTTCGTTGGCAGTGCATTCCACACACCCACCACTCTCTGTGTGAAAAGCTTACCTCTGACATCCCCCTTGTACCTATTTCCAAGCAGCTTAAAACTGTGCCCTCTCATGTTAGCCATTTCAGCCCTGGGAAAAGGCCTCTATCTACACGATCAATGCCTTGCATCATCTTATACACCTCAATCAGGTCACCTCTCATCATCTGTCGCTCCAAGGAGAAAAGGCCAAATTCATTCAACCTATTCCCATAAAGCACATTCTCCAATCCAGGCAACATCCTTGTAAATCACCTCTGCGCTCTCTCTAAACATCCTTCCTGTAATGAGGTGACCAGAACTGAAAATAGTACTCCAAGTCGGGTCTAACTAAGGTCTTATATAGCTGTAGCATCACCTCACAGCTCTTGAGGTTCACAAATAGTACATATAACTCACACACAGCATATAAAGTAATATTACCACAAATAAATATACAAGTAGTAAGGAGCATTTATGACACAAGTTTAAAAAACAAACAATATAGCGCTACTGGGCCTTCACATGTGATGAGACCTAGGTGGTAGCCATGAGTTCAGTTGTCTTATGACTTGGGGAAGAAGCTGCTTCCCAGCCAAACAGTCCTTGTCCTACTGCTACAGTACCACCTGCCTGTTGGACAGATGGAAGGGATCACTGGCAGTGTTAAAGTCCCTATGCATGCAGTGCTCCAGATAAATATCATGGATGGGAGGAGAATATTTATAATGATGTTGCTGGATCCGGAGGGTCTCTGTTATATAGAAAGATTAGGTTAGGACTATATTCCCTGGACCATAAATGATTGACAGGAGATTTGATAGAGGTATACAGAATCATGAGGGGTATAGAGATGGTAAATTCAAATGGGCCTTTTCCACTGATGTTGGATAGGACTGCAACCAGAGGTCATGAGTTAAGGGTTAAAGGTGAAAAGTTTAAGGGAGCATGAGGGAAAATACCTTCACTCAGAGGATAGAGAGAATGTGGACGAGTTGCCAGCACAAGTGGGAAGTGATGCAGGCAAGCTCGATTTCAATGTTTAAGAGAAATTTGGATAGGTACATGCGTGGTAAGGCTGTAGAGGTCTATGGTCTCGGTGCAGGTCAATGGAAATAGGCAGTTAATGGAAGTTCAAACTGCCTATTAGATAGTCCAAAGGGCCAGTCTCTGTGCGTTACTTTTCTATGACTCTAAGAGAGACCCTGATGATTATCTCAACATCCTCACAATCTTTGTAGGGTCTTGCACTCAGATGCTGTGCAATTCCCACACCAGACAATAATACCACACCTGGACTCTCAAAACTGCTCTTGTAAAAATCACTTAGAATAGTAGTGTTTGGGAGTGAGGGGCAGAATCACTCACCCCAATCAAGTGGATACACTGCTGTGTTTTCCTGACTAAAGAGATTGTGTTGAGTGATCAGGTGTAGATGCCTTTACCGTCACTTGCCAATGCCTCTTGAATCAATCAACATACACAAAAGTTGGAAAGACGACAAGAAGAGCTGAATAAAGGCATGTCAGATGTGGAAACACGGAATATATAAAAGAGGCTAAACTAAAGTGACTAAATCTATAGTATTAATTTTAAACCTGTATAAATTTGCAGATTGGAAATATAAACAATGAGAAGGAATCAGAACCAGAATTAGAAAAAGCTTTGATATCGCTGACAAACGGCAAGAAATTTGTTGTTTTGTGGAAGCAGTGCAATGTAATGCATAACAAAAATATATAAATTACAATAAAGAAATTTATATATATTAATGTACAAATCAGTTCAATCACATGCCAGACTCAAAATATTGGAGTAAATAATGTCATTGTAGTTACTAAATTTATATTGAATCACCTGCTGTTACCTTTTTCATAAACATGTGAAGCTTGATGCACATTGTGTTTTGAAAGATTTCACTGAGAGAGTCTTCAAGACGATGACTGCTTGCCATGATGAATCAAGACCTTCTTCATCTGTCAGTCTCTGGTCTCCTGCGACTTATTTGCAGTCACAACAGAAGTAAGCAACACAAAAAGGACAGCAGTTGGAATGAATTTGTGGAAAACACTGCTGAAACTGCAGCTGAAGATTTCCTTCACCAAAGTGATGGGCTGGTGTTAACATCCTACAATGGGTAAAATAATCATTGAATAGAATGGTTTCTGAATCAGAATTCAGAATCAGGTCTAATGTCACAGACTCACATTCAGTGGCCACTTTATTAGATTCAAGATTCAACTACATTTATCATCAAACAAGGTATAAATTATACAACAGTGGAATTTAATTGCTCACAAAACAAGAACCCCAAAAGAACCCAATTAAAGAATAAAAAGAATAAAAGAATAAAAATATAAAACCAACACTCGATGTGCAAGAGAAAGAAAAAAATACGAATCATGCAAACGACTGAAGTGTACAGCAGCATTATGAACCAGAATTGAGTTCTCAGAATCCCGGAGCAGCCCCGAGTTGGCCAAAATCCTCACGAATCATTTCATCATATTAGCAGGTACAGAGCACAGCAAACAGGGCAGTCCTCATAACCTGAATGCCATGGAGATGACCATTGTAGAGAACAAGCAAAATCAGCTCTCATCCCAGCCGACACCCTGTCTTTTCAGTCTATCTGGGCCGGCATTTAAATTGACCATTCCGCAATTTAGTTTTCATTGCATTCATTGCAGAAAACTCCGCTTCGCAGCGATATGATGTTGGAGATGGAAGTGTGGCGAAGGCCCGTCACTAATTACAGACAGCACATGGTGCACTCAGTAAAACACTCATCCCCAGCAGCAATAGTGACTGGGTCTGAAACAGAGCTGCTGCATGGAGCTGTCTCATATAGAGGCAGCAGCAGCCTGCACAGGTGTGCTGATGGTGGAGGATACCATCTTTAATTGGATAATTGAGTTAATTAGCCTTTGGTTGGTCTAGGGGAGGGGCTTAGCAGTTATAAGCCTCAGGTTACCAAGGCTTTGGAGGTAGTGATAATGTACCATTAAGCTGGATGCCAACTGCTGTAAAACAAGATACAGGCTTTGGGGGTTAATATATGTAAAATAATGGAAAGGATGATAACAGAAAGGTTATTGTATGAGCTTGAGAAGTGGGGAATGCTGGCAAGTTATCAGAGTGGTTTTTAGAAAGGGAAGGAATTCCATGGACTCAGTGATAAGGGTAGAGACTGAAATAAGGAAGGCCCAGGCAAATAAAGAATTGGTAGCTGCAGTGTTTTTTGTTATTGAAAAAGCCTATGATATGATGTGGAAGGAAGGATTATTAATTAAACTGCACAAGATGGGGGTTGGTGGGAGAGTTCTTAATTGGATTAAAGATTTTTTGTTTTGTAGAAAAATTCAAGTTTGGATTGGGTCAGAATTATCAAAACAGTACATAATGGGAAATGGCACACCTCAAGGTAGTGTGATTAGCCTGTTACTTTTCATCATTATGATCAATGATGTCTTCACAAAGGTACCAGTGGATATAGGAAGGTCACTGTTTGCAGATGATGGGGCCTTGTGGAAAAGAGGCAGGAACATGGACCATATAATCAGGAAACTACAAGAAGCAATTGATGAAGTGGTGGAGTGGGGTTATGATTGGGGATGTAGATTTTCAGTAGAAAAAACTCAAACTGTATTTTTTACCAGGAAAAGAATTGAGGTAGGGAAGAAGTTAAGGATGTATGGGATTGAATTAGAAAGGGTTGGATCATCTAAATTTCTGGGAGTTATATTTGATTCACCATTAACATGGGCAGACCATATCAGGAAAGTTGAGGAGAAATGTAAAAAAGTAATAAATCTGATGAGATGTTTGACTGGTAGGGAATGGGGAGCAAGTTGTCCAGTGTTGAAGAGAATGTATGTGGTTTTAGTAAGATCTGTATTGGATTATGGAAATATAATATATGGATCAGCAGCTAGGTCTCTTATAATGAAACTGGATGTGATTCAGGCTCAGGCCTTGAGAGTGTGCAGTGGGGCTTTTAAAACATCACCAGTGTCAGCCCAACATGTAGAAATGGGAGTAATGCCTTTGGAACTAAAAAGATGCAACTGATGGCAAACTACTGGGCTAACTTGCAGGGGCAAAATGATTCTCACCCTGCAAAAGGAGTGTTACAGGAGTGCTGGGAAAATGGGAGGTTTCAGAGGGATACCTTTAGTTGGGTAGGGAATGATATCGTGAAAGAATGTGGAGTGTTTGATCTAAGGATAAATCCTTCAGTAGTTTATCCAGTTGTAGCTCCATGGAATCTTGTATGGCCTGACATAGACTGGCATTTGTTAGAGGTAAAAAGGAAAGAAAGATATAAAACAGATTTGGTAAATGCATTTAACTGTCATGTGATGGAAAAGTATAGTGATTATACTCACATTTATATGGATGGTGCGAAGGAACCTGAAACAGGAGTGACCGGGTTTGGGGTGGTAATACCAGCAAAAGAAATTGGAATCAGCAGAAGAACATCTAATAAGTTAGGGGTGTTTACAGTGGAGATGCTGGCAGTGTTGGTTGCGTTGCAATGGGTGCAGAAAGCCAGACAAGTCAAAGCATTGATATGCTCAGATTCATCCTCAGTTCTAGCAAGTTTAAGGTCTTTTCACGCAAACAGTCGGCAAGATGTACTTTATGAAGTGCTTCAGTTAGTTGCAAGAATTGCAAATGAGGGAGGTCTGGTAAAATTTCTATGGGTTCCAGCACATGCAGGGGTGAAGGGGAAGGGGAATGAGAGGGTGGATGAGTTGACAAAGAGGGCATTAGAGAAAGAAATGTGGAAATGCACATTAGTATCAGTAAAGCAGAGCTTTAGTGTGTAATCTGGGAAAAAAACCAACCAAATGTGGCAAGAAAAATGGGACCGGGAGGGGGAAAAGGAGACATTTATATCAAATACAAAGGAGTGTTGCAGGTACTAGGGTAGGTAGTGAAAACAGAAGAGAGGAAACTGTGTGGACTAGGTTAAGGCTGGGACATTGTACATTAAACAAAACATTGAAAATGATAGGGAAACACCAGACAGGATTGTGTGAGGAATGTCAGGAAGAGGAGTCAGTAGAACATGTAGTTCTGAGTTGCAGGAAGTATGGGATACAGAGAGAGATGATGAGAATTAATCTAAGGGAATTGGGGATGCAGGAATTCACGTTAAAGGGATTGCTGGGCATGGGTGAGAGAGCACAGGTTAGGGTATTTTTAGCTTAAGGAGTACAGGGTTTTTTTTATAGGATGTGATGGATAAACAGGAATAGGGTACTAGCTAGGAGTGTGTGTGTGTGTGTGTGTGTGTGTGTGTGTGTGTGTGTGTGTGTGTGGTCTATTGCACACTCCGGACGCAATCGGCAATCGCCTCTGATCTGGGCCGACATTTATGTGCCAGGTGGCACCTAATCAATTAGCTTGTTTATTTCAGCTTTTTTCTTAAAGATGTGCTGGGTGTGTTCCATCCACCGCTGCACTCTTTCGCGGCAATGTATCAGTCCACGGCCCAGAGGTTGGCGACCGCTGTTATAATTGACTTATCACTATATTCATGTGAGGAAAATATGCACTGTGTTTAATATTAAATTCTTTAGATAAACCTCTTTAGAATTGAAATTGTGTGTATTAGCCACTTATAAGTGACTTACAGTTGACTTATCACCTATATTCCAGTCGTGATTAACATTTCCCCCACCCCCCACCCCGGGTCGGCGGCCATTCTGCAAGAATATTGTCAATATTAAACCGGTCCATGGTGCAAAAAAGGTTGGGAACCCCTAACTTAGAGTGCCAAGCTTTAGATGTTTCAGAAAGGACAGGTAAGGAGGCAAAAGAGGTGGGGCATGGCACTGCTGATCAGAGATAGTGTCATGGCTGCAGAAAAGGAGGAAGTCATGGAAGGATTGTCTACGGAGACTCTATGGGTGGAAGGTAGGACCAAGAAGGGGTCAGTAACTCTACAAGGTGCTTTTATACACCACCCAATAGTAACAGGGACATCGAGGAGCAGATAGTGAGACAGATCCTGGAAAGGTGTAATAATAATAAGGTTGTCATGGTGGAAGATTTTAATTTCCCAGATATCGATTGACATGTCCCTAGAGTGAGGGGTTTAGATGGGGTGGAGTTTGTTAGGTGTGTTCAGGAAGGTTTCTTGACACAATATGTAGATAAGCCTACAGGAGGAGAGGCTGTACTTGATCTGGTATTGGGAAATGAATCTGAACAGGTGTCTTATCTCTCAGTGGGACAGCTTTTTGGAGATAGTGATCACAATTCTATCTCCTTTGGAGAGGGATAGGAACAGACAAGTTAGGAAAGCATTTAATTGGAGTAAGGGGAAATATGAAACTATCAGGCAGGAACTTGGAAGCATAAATTGGGAACAGATGCTCTCAGAGAAATGTACGTCAGAAATGTGGCAAATGTTCAGGGGATATTTGCTTGGAGTTCTGCATAGGTACGTTCCAATGAGACGGGGAAGGATGGTAGGGTACAGGAACTGTGGTGTACAAAGGCTGTTGTAAATCTAGTCAAGAAGAAAAGGGCTTATGAAAGGTTCAAAAAACTAGCTAATGATAGAGATCTAGAAGATTATAAGGCTAGGAAGAAGGAGCTTAAGAATGAAATTAAGAGAGCCAGAAGGGGCCATGAGTAGGCCTTGGTGAGCAGGATTAAAGAAAACCCCAAGGCATTCTACAAGTATGTGAAGAGCAGGAGGATAAGACATAAGAGAATTGAGAATTGGACCAATCAAGTGTGACAGTGGAAAAGTTTGTATGGAAATGGAGGAGACAGCTGAGGTAGTTAATGAATACTTTGCTTCAGTATTCATGACAGAAAAGGATCTTGGCGATTGTAGGGATGACTTAAAGCGGATTGAAAAGCTTGAGCATATAGACATCAAGAAAGTAGATGTGCTGGAGCTTCTGGAAAGCATCAAGTTGGATAAGTCTCAGGGACTGGATGTACCCCTGGCTACTGTGGGAGGCGAGGGAGGAGATTGCTGAGCCTCTGTCGATGATCTTTTCATCATCAATGGGTGCGGGAGAGGTTATGGAGGATTGGAGGGTTGCGGATGTTGTTCCCTTATTCAGGAAAGGAGCAGAGATAGCCCAGGAAATTATAGACCAGTGATTCTTACTTCAGTGGTTGGTAAGATGATGGAAAAGATCCTGAGAGACAGAATTTATGAACATTTGGAGAGGCATAATATGATTAGGAATAGTCAGCATGGCTTTGTCAAAGGCAGGTCATGCCTTACGAGCCTGATTGAATTTTTTGAGGATGTGACTAAACACATTGATGAAGATAAAGAAGTAGATGTAGCATATATGGATTTCAGTAAGACACTTGATAAAGTACCCTATGCAAGGCTCATTGAGAAAGTAAGGAGGCATGGGATCCAAGGGGATATTGTTTTGTGGATCCAGAATTGGCTTGCCTACAGAAGGCAGAGTGTTTGTAAATAGGTCATAAGCTGCATGGAGGCCAGTGACTAGTGTTGTGCCTCAGGGATTTGTTCTGGGACTCCTTCTCTTGATTTTTATAAATGACCTGGCTCAGGAAGTGGAGGGATGGGTTAGTAAATTTGCTGATGACACAAAGGTTGGAGGTGTTGTGAATAGTGTGGAGGGCTGTCAGAGGTTACAGAGGGACATGACTAGGATGCAAATCTGGGCTGAGAAGTGGCAGATGGAGTTCAACCCAAATATGTGTGAAGTGGTTCATTTTGGTAGGTCAAATATGATGACAGAATATAGTATTAATGGTAATACTCTTGGCAGTGTGGACAATCAGAGCGATCTTGGGGTCCGAGTCCATAGGATGCTCAAAGCTGGTTGACTCTGTGGTTAAGAAGGCATGCAGTGCATTGGCCTTCATCAACCATGGGATTGAGTTTAGGAGTTGAGAGGTAATGTTGCACTATTTAGGACCCTGCTCAAACCCCACTTAGAGTACTGTGCTCAATTCTGGTTGCCTCACTACAGGAAGAATGTGGAAACTATAGAAAGGGTGCAGAGGAGATTTACATGGATGTTGCCTGGATTACGGAACATGCCTTATGAGATTAGGTTGAGTGAACTTGACTTTTCTCCTTGGAGTGACGGAGGATGAGAGGTGACCTGATAGAGCTGTATAAGATGATGAGAGGCATTGATCATGTGGATAGTCAGAGGCTTTTCCCCAGGGCTGAAATGGTTACCACGTGAGGGCACAGTTTTAAGGTTCTTGGAAGTAGATACAGAGGAGATGTCATGGGTAAGTTTTTTATGCAGAGAGTAGCGAGTGCATGGACTGGGCTGACAGCGATGGAGGCAGATACAATAGGGTCTTTTAAGAAGCTCCTGGATAGGTACGTTGAACTTACTAAAATAGAGGGCTATGTGTAACCCTCGGTAATTTCTAAAGTAAGGACGGGTACGGCACAGTATTGTGGGCCGAAGGGCCTGTACTGTGCTGTAGGTTTTCTATGTTTCTAATTCAATCTTGATGCTGTCTGTAAGGAGTTTGTACATTCCTCCCTGTGAATATGTGGGTGTTCTGGTTTCCTCACACTTCAAAAACAAACCGATTAGTAGCTTAGTTGCTCATTGTAAATTGTCATGTGATTAGGCTACGGTTAGATAGGTGGGCTGCTGGATGGTGCGGCTCGTTGGCCAAATGGACCTGTTTCTGTGCTGCAACTCCAAATAAATAGACGTGTCATTTTGAAGTTTAGAGTAAGGACACAAGGGAAAACTTCCTTTTCCCAGCTTGGTTGTCATTTGGAACTCATCGCTTGTAAGGATGGTGGAAAGAAATTCAATTAGTCCCTTTCAAAGTGAATTACCTTAGTATTTGAAACAAAATAATTCCAGAAGAAATGCATGGGGAACAAAACTCATGGGATAGCATGTCAGTCAATTGACTGAATATTCGCCTTCAGTGCTGCAGGACACAATAAATACAGAAAAGAATTCCTTAAAAACACATTGCTTTACATTTGCTTTCATTTTTGCCTTTCATGGCCTCAGGACAACCCAAATTGCTTTGCAGCCAGTGAAATACCTTTGAAATATGGTCACTGTTGTAATGAAGAAAATGAACCCTTGATGCAAGGCTTAAACAGTTGACTAATTACAAAGCTTTTGCCGTCTCTGTGGTTTTATGAACAAAATGAGTTTGCCCTGTCTCATTTCATTGTGAAAATGTGCCTCACGAGTGTTTAATTAATCCTTATTCACACAAAAAACTGTGTCAGACACCACTTGGACTAAAGATTGGGTTGGCTGCTTTCAGTGATTTATTCCACGAGAGTCTAAGATTGTAAGAGCTTTCAGTCTATTATGGGAATAGTGCAACCAAGTAGTCATCCCTTGGCTCTCTTCAAACAATGGTATGGGACATTTGTTGTGTATGCTTACATGAAGAATACACCAAATGCAGTCCAGTTTCTTCAGTAACCACTGCAACGTTCCTCTGTATTTGTTGCTCAAGACTCAGAAGTGAAACTAGAACACATTCTCCTCTTGCTCAAAGTTCAAAGTACCTTTATTATCAAAGTATGTATACTTTATACAACCTTGAGATTTGTCTCCTTTCAGGCAGTCACAAAACAAAGAAATCAAACAGAACCAATTTTTAAAAAGTAAGACCGTCACACATCCATTGTGCAGAGAAAAAACACAAATTGAGCCCTGCCACCTTGATTCAGCCCAAACCCAACCTTTCCAATTTGGCTCAATGGCTAAATCAATCAAACCTCAGGTGCTTCCTTGCCCTCAGGCCTAGTTTCCAACTTGCCTGCCCCACCTCCACTCGCCTCTCCTCAGTGCTGCAGCAGTGAATCTATGAGAATTCAGTTGTTCACTGGAGTGTCACAGGCTGAAGAAGGACCTAATACAGGGGTTCCCAACCTTGTTTATTTGTTGACATACAGTATGGAATAGGCCCTTCCGGCCCTCGAGCTGCGCTGCCCAGCAATTTCCTGATTTAACCCAAGCCTAATCACAGGGCAATTTACAATGACCAATTAACCTACCAACCAGTACATCTTTGGACTGTGGGAGGGAACTGCAGCACTCAGTGGAAATTTGTGTGGCCAGGGGGAGAACATACCAACTCCTTACAGGCAGTGGTAGGAATTGAAGTGTAAAGGATTGTGCTAAGCACTATACTACCATGCCACCCAATACAATTAAGCAAGGAGTCTGCGGACTCCAGGTTGGGAACCACTGATAAAAGTTTCTAAGATTACAAGTTTAACTCCGAAACATTATCTCATTGAAAGGAAAACTAAGAAGCCAGGAATGTAAGTTTTTACTTTCAGCAAGGCACACACGTATCACGAGGTAGCATGATGATGTATGCAATTCACTTACTTTTACCTACAACCCATAATGACATACTTAAACAAATAAATAATGATTATGTTTATAATGTTGCTCAAATATGACTGAAATATTAAATACTCATCAATGAGAGACATAGGTAGACAGTCAGAGTCATTTACCCAGGGTAAAAATGTCCAGTAATAGAAACTATGTATTTAAAGTGAGAGGGGGAAGAGTTTAAAGGAAATGTGTGGGTGGGACAAGATTTTTCACTCAGGGTGTGACAAGTACCTGGGATGGGCTGCTTGGGGAAATAGTGGAAGCAGATGTGATAGTGACATTTTTCAGTGACAGTTAGACAGAAACAGGAACGTGCATGGAATGAAGATTGATAGGACCACAGGACATCGGAGCAGATTTAGGCCATTCAGCCCATCGAGTCTTCACCATTACTCCATCATGGCTGATTTATCATCTCCCTCATTCCCATTCTTCTGCCTTTCAGCATAACATTTGAAGCCCTGACTAATCAAGGACCAAGAACTTACCGATCTCCGCTTTAAATATGCCTATTAACTTGGCCTCAGGTAGAAGTTCAAAGTTCAAATTTATTATCAAAGTACATATATGTGCCCGGAGATATATTTTCTTGTAGGCATACTTAATAAATCTGTAGAATAATTACCAAGAACCTTCATCGTGGCTGGAAAGGAAGGGGGAAGGAGTCAAACTAAGAAGATGGCTGAAGGTGAGGAAAAAATACGAAGTGATGTTGTGCTTTTGGTCAAGTCCCGACAAGACTGCAATGAAAAGAAGCAAATTAAATACCGCCATAATGAAAGAGTAACACACATAAAAAAAAATGCTGGTGAACGCAGCAGGCCAGGCAGCAGCTATAGGAAGAGGTACAGTCGACGTTTCCGGCTGAGACCCTTCGTCAGGACTAACTGAAAGAAGAGATAGTAAGAGATAAGAATGAAAGAATAATGAAAGAATGAAGAATGAATGAATGAATGAAGATAGTAAGAATGAGAGAGTAATTAGTTGGAGTGTGCCTGCCCATGGGTACAAATGCTGAAGTTTCTGTGTAGCCTACCTGCGGGGGCACTTAAACCCCACAGCAGAGTCTGTGGTTGTGACACTTAGTTTTTTGTTGGCCAAGGCAATTGGGCACATGGCATCGATACCTTTCCTGATGTTAATAAGGCTGCAGTTCAAAAATTTTCCTGCCTCATCACCATAGTTACAGGCAATCAGCACTATTTGTTCAGCCAAATCCTCAGCTTTATTCCTGTGTTTATGCAGGCATTGAATTCATTGAACACTACCACCTTGGAAATCTATTACAATGGGAAAATATCTTAACAGTCTATTGAGTGGAAATGTTAATTCAAACACATTTTACGGATTCAAATAAGCTGATCAAGCAAACACTGAAGGTGTGATTCCTACCAATGTTCTGTAAGGAGTGAGAAAGGTGTTATTAACATCCCAAACTTCTAAGATATCTGAAGTCTTGCCAGTGATGTCACATGTCTTTATCAACTCCAAAGCTGAACAGAAAGCTGTGATTATGTAAGTGATTTATTATTTTACTGATCGAGAAAAAATGAATATGTGTCACAGTTTCATAAAATGTTGAGATGATTATGACTCCTCAGTAGAAACTAGCTCAAAGAAACAAAATATTAGTTGGAATTGGTAGAATATTGACCACCAATTGTTGGTATGCAAAACTGGTCTGGTTTTCAGCAATTTAAAATGTCCTCCTTGCCATTGGGTTGCTTTTCCAATAAGCATATTTTGCTTTGGTACACTAATCAAACCAGCTCATTGCTAAAGAAAATATCTACTTTGACATAATTAGAGACCAGAGAGATTTTTTTTAAATATTCAAGTTCAAGTTTAATTACCATTCAACCATACGTGAATACAACCAAATGAAAGTGTTCCTCTGGGGCCAAGATGCAAAACACATTTCCAACAGCACACAGCATACTGTTCATAGTACAAATAGCACTTATGGTTACAACTGCAGAAAATGATACAGTCACAAAGAAAAAATTAATACAGCCAAAGTCTCTGAGTAATATGGCCTGTCGATTTATGATAAATTGTCCTGGTCCAGCTTGTCCTTCTGCTGAGTGATTACAGAGGGCAGCACAGAGCTAACACAGGGGGGCACCACTGAGCAAATACTGGAGGGCTCTCACTCACTCATGGAGTGTGCCAAAGTTAGCATTTAACTAGACAACGGGGTGACCCGTTGGGACACCGTTTGAGAGAAGGGTAGTGCAGTCTGATGTGACCAGAATGAACATTAAGTTTTCCTGAATGCTATTGCTATCTCTTTCATTTGGAAATTAAAGAAGAAAAACCCAGCTTATTAAAGAAGAAAGACACATAGCAAGACAAATATGTGACCAGAATGAACATTAAATAGTAAATTTGAAAGAGTTGGGCTTGTTGGGTCAGGTCTGGAATTAAATGTCCTATGTAATGATAGATTTAATTTCAATATAATTATGGAGAAGGATAGGTCTGGACCCAGGGTTGAGATTTTTGATTGGAGAAAGGCTAACTTTAAGGAGATTCGAAAGGATTTAGAAGGAGTGGATTGGGACAATGTGTTTTATGGGAAGGATGTAATAGAGAAATGGAGGTCATTTAAGGGTGAAATTTTGAGGGTACAGAATCTATATGTTCCTGTTAGGCTGAAAGGAAAGGTTAAAAGTTTGAGAGAGCTATGGTTTTCGAGGGATACTGGAAACTTGGTTTGGGAAAAGGGAGATATCTACAATAAATATAGGCAGCTTGGAGTAAATGAGGTGCTCGAGGAATATAAAGAATGTAAAAAGAATCTTAAGAAAGAAATTAGTAAAGCTAAAAGAAGATATGAGGTTGCTTTGGCAAGTAAGGTGAAAATAAATCCAAAGGGTTTCTACAGTTATATTAATAGCAAAAGGATAGTGAGGGATAAAATTGGTCCCTTAGAGAATCAGAGTGGACAGCTATGTGTGAAGCCAAAAGAGATGGGGGAGATTTTGAACAATTTCTTTTCTTCAGTATTCACTAAGGAGAAGGATATTGAATTGTGTAAGGTAAGGGAAACAGGTAGGGAAGTTATGGAAACTATGATGATTAAAGAAGAGGAAGTACTGGTGCTTTTAAGGAATATAAAGTGGGTAAGTCTCCAGGTCCTGACAGGATATTCCCTAGGACCTTGATGGAAGTTAGTGTAGATATAATAGGGGCTCTGACAGAAATATTTCAAATGTCATTAGAAAAGGGGATGGTGCTGGAGGATTGGCGTATTGCTCATGTTGTTCCATTGTTTAAAAGGTGTTCTAAGAGTAAACCTAGCAATTATCAGCCTGTGAGTTTGACGTCAGTGGTGGGTAAATTGATGGAAAATATTCTTAGGGATGGTATATATAATTATCTGGATAGACAAGTTCTGATTAGGAACAGTCAACATGGATTTGTGCGTGGAAGGTCATGTTTGACAAATCTTATTGAATTTTTTGAAGAGGTTACGAGGGAAGTTGACGAGTGTAAAGTGGGGGATGTTGTCTATATGGACTTCAGTAACGCCTTTGACAAGGTTCCACATGGAAAGTTAGTTAGGAAGGTTCAATCATTAGGTATTAACATTGAAGCAGTAAAATAGATTCAGCAGTGGCTGGATGGGAGGTGCCAGAGAGTAGTGGTGGATAACTGTTTGTCAGATTGGAGACTGAATGGTGACTAATGGTGTGCCTCAGGGATCTGTACTGGTTCCAATGTTGTTTGTCATGTACATTAATGATCTGGATGATAAGGTGGTAAATTAGATTAGTAAGTATGCAGATGATACTAAGATAGGTGGCGTTGTGGATAATGAAGTAGATTTTCAAAGCTTGCAGAGAGATTTAGGCCAATTGGAAGAGTGGGCTGAAAGATGGCAGATGGAGTTTAATGCTGATAAATGTGACGTGCTACATTTTGGTAGGACTAATCAAAATAGGACATACATGGTAAATGGTAGGGCATTGAGGAATGCTGTAGAACAGAGGGATCTAGGAATAATGGTGCATAGTTCCCTGAAGGTGAAATCTCATGTGGACAGGATGGTGAAGAAAGCTTTTGGTATGCTGGCCTTTATAAATCAGAACATTGAGTATAGGAGTTGGGATGTAATGTCCAAATTGTACAAGGCATTGGTAAGGCCAAATTTGGAGTATTGTGTACAGTTCTGGTCACTGAATTATACGGAAGATGTCAACAAAATAGAGAGAGTACAGAGAAGATTTACTAGAATGTTACCTGGATTTCAGCACCTAAGTTACAGAGAAAGGTTGAACAAGTTGGGTCTTTATTCTTTGTGTGTAGAAGGTTTGGGGGGGAACTTAATAGAGCTATTTAAAATTATGAGGGGGAAAGATAGAGTTGATGTGGATAGGCTTTTTCCATTGAGAGTAGGGGAGATTCAAACAAGAGGACATGAGTTTAGAGTTAGGGGGCAAAAATTTAGGGGTAAGATGAGGGGAAACTTCTTTACTCAGAGAGTCGTAGCTGTATGGAACGAGCTTCCAGCAGAAGTGGTTGAGGCAGGTTCCAAATGTCATTTAAAGTAAAATTGGATAGCTATATGGACAGAAAAGGAATGAAGGGTTATGGGCTGAGTGTAGGTCGATGGGACTAGGTGAGAGTAAGCGTTCAGCACGGACTAGGAGAGCCGAGATGGCCTGTTTCAGTGCTGTAATTGTTATATGGTTATATGGTTATTTGGCCTTGAATAATCACAGAAGGATTCCATCGATTCCTAGTTGGAATGACTTCTTTGGCTCCAAAGGATGTCATTTGGAAGATGCAATTGCATTGTCTGATGTTCTTCTTGAACTCATTTACAATAGGTTCATCATTGCTGTACAAATTGAGGAGTTCATTAGGTAGAGGCTGCAAATTGCCTATTCTGACCTTTCCCGTCATACAGTAGAAATGTACGGTTTCTCCGGTGAATAGGAAGGCACGACAGTGAGGGCAAACTCTGGTCATTGAACCAACATCAGCTAAAATGTGACGGCATGCCAGTCGTGCATTTGACCTTGCTCTTTCTGTTAAGGTACTGTCGTCAAAAGTGGCCATTGTCGTCTTCAGCAACTCTCGCAATAATTACTCTGTGCCGCATATTCTCGAGTTGATCGTTCCTTTTCTCCTCTGTCTCTTCCTCTCGCCTCCTTCTCTGCCTGTTTTTGTCATTCTGGAGACGCGCAGCCCTTTCATCCTTCATCTTTTCATCTCTTCTACCATTTGTTCTTTCTCTCTGATCCTGGAGTCGTGCGGCCCTGGCCTGATCGGATTCTTGTTCTCTCCTCCGTCTGTGCCTATTGTTGTCATTTTGGAGACGTGCATGCCTCTCCTCCTCTGTCTCGTCTTCTCTCACCTTTTTTGTCCTGACTCTTTGATCCTGGTGTCGTGCAGCCCTGGCCTCATCCGACTGTTGTTCTCTCCCTCTCCTTGCCGCATCCTGACGATGTTTGGCGTCATCTCTTGACCATAATGTCCCCCTTCTCTTTCCATGCAGCATAATTAGGCTATGCATATATTTTTACCCTAATGCTTGATAGAAGATAGGAAGCAGTAACACCAAAGCCTCCAAGCTGCTGATGCTGGCCGTGCGCATGCCTTGGGCTGTGGCGTCGCAGTCTCCATGGAAAGTGGAGCCCCCTCTGTGAGCATCGTGAGGTGCTGCTGAAGCTGGCCATGCATATGTGTCGGGCTGTGCCGTCCCGATTTCCGTGATGGCCGATTGGGTCTCGGGTTGAAGGCAGCCTGTTGATTTTTGGCGAATGAGCAATTTTATATGAATATATAACCCTGAACTTTGCCTGTATTCTGTAAGTTAGAACATTTTAATTTGATTTAGCCACAAAAAGTGCCGCTGTCATGCACCGTTTGCGCTAATTGGAGGTCAAACAGACAGACAGAGCATGAGAGTTTTAGTAGTATATAGGTGACTATTCTTATGTTCCTGATGTGATGGAACAACTAACTACTTCAGTGGTTTTACAGATGAGGATACAGGGGATGTCACCTTTCCTTTCTTGAAGGGTGCAAATGAACACAGTGGATTCCTTGTAGTTTACAAATCCAGTAGTTTCACGGTCATTATTTCACATATAAGCTTTCTATTACATACTTTTTGAATTATTTAATCTGATTCAAATACTCAACTACATACTTTAAAGATTGTGAGAGTTTCTACCTCTACCTCACCTTCAGACAATACAGTCCAAATTCCACCAACCCGCTGACTGAAAAAATAATTCTTCCTCAGATCTCCTCTCAATCTTCTACCTCTTAGATGAAATATCGGCTCTATAAGTTGAGAGATCTCTGCTGTGGAGTAAAGTTTCTTAATATTTATTCCATCTTCGCCTCCTATCATTTTTTATACCTCAATCAGTTCCACTCTCACAATCCCAGACTGGTCTCTCATTACACTGAATAAAATTGTTTTAAAACAATATTGTTTGTTTAGTTAGTCTTTGTTAAAATATTGTCCCTTGTTGAAATCTTACTGATGGAATCCACTGAGTAGACACGGTGTCTTCTGCACATAGAGCTAAAAGATTAAGGTGAAGACAAAATAACCAGCAGATACAGATACTGGGTGGCACAACAGTATATCGGTTAGCACAATGTCATTACATGGAGCATCGGCGTTCGAAGTTCAGCTCTGGCGCCACCTGTAAGGAGTTTATACATCTTTCCCACAGCTTTGTGGGTTTCCTCTGCGTGATCTCTCTGTGTGGCAGCATGGTAGGGGTTAGCACAATGCTTTACTGTACCGGCAGCCCTGGTTCATCTCCCGCCGCTGCCTGTGATGAGTTTCTGCGTTCTCCCCATGAATGAGCGGATTTCCTCCAGGTGCTCCAGTTTCCCCCTACAGTCGAAAGACGTAGCACTTAGTAGGTTAGTCCATCTCTGGTCACTAAGTTGTCCCATGATTAGGCTAGGATTAAATCAGGGATTGTGGCTCGGAGGGCAGGAAGGGTCTATTCCACACTTCCTCTCAATAAATGAAAAGTAAATGGACAGTCAATGTACGGGTCAAGATCCTTCACTAGCTGAAAGATAGAGGGGAGGTACCTAGTATAAAGTGGTGATAGAAAAGTTGGGCGAAGAGCTGGTAAGCAATAGGTATATTCAGGTGAGGAGGGAGGATAGGTACTGTAGATCAGGGGTCCCCAAACTTTTTTGCACCACAGACTGGTTTAATACCGACAATATTCTTGCGGACCGGCCGACCGGTGGGGTGAGGGGGTGGTGTTCAGGTAGGGTTAAACTCACCTCAACATGTTTTTACAGTTAGGGTTGCCAACTTTCTCACTCCCAAAAAAGGGACAAAAGTGGCAGTCAAATACGGGACATTTGTGTTTACCCTGAGAAAGACTACCATGACCATGAAGCCTTGCACGGGCTCCTGTGTGTGCATGTGTGACGTGCATGCGCCTGCGTGTACATGCCGATTTTTTTTTCCCACAAATCGGTTTCAGCTTAGTCTTCCTGAATATACTGTACATACATTATTTCTACTTCATATAGGCTGTGTACTTATCATATCATTCCTGTTTTTACTATATGTTAGTGTTATTTTAGGTTTCATGTGTTATTTGGTATGATTTGGTAGGTTATTTTTGGGGTCTGGGAACGCTCAAAAATTTTTCCCATATAAATTAATGGTAATTGCTTCTTCACTTTACGCCATTTCGGCACAAATGGTTTCATAGGAACACTCTAACTTAGCGGGGGAAATACGGAACAAGGGCAGTCCCATATGGGACAAACCAATTTAGCCCAATATACGGGATGTCCCGGCAAATATGGGACAGTTGGCAACCCTATGTTCATTCATCAGTGCGTGACAGGAAATGAGGAAAGGTGCAGCTGACTCATATCGTTTCCTCACGGCCCTGTAGCACACGCTTTGCGGCCCGGTGGTTGGGGACCGCTGCTGTAGATGGAGGAGGGGAGACTGGGAATAGTGACAGAGGCTGAGAAGTGACAGGTGGAACTCTCAGTTGCCACTCATTAAATTGGATTGAATTGAATTGACTCTATTACTTACATCCTTCATATACATGAGGAGTAAAAATCTTTACATTACATCTCTGTCTAAATGTGCAATGTGCAATTTATAGTAATTTATAATAAATATTATCACAACAGGACAGTCAATATAACATAGAAATACAGTTCTGTCAGCTGAATTAGTCAGTCTGATGGCCTGGTGGAAGAAGCTGTCCCGGAGCCTGTTGGTACTGGCTTTTATGCTGCGATACCATTTCCCAGATGGTAGCAGCTGGAACAGTTTGAGGTTGTGGTGACTGGGGTCCCCATTGATCTTCTGGGCCCCTTTTACACACCTGTAAATGTCCTGATGGCACAGTAGCGCAGTGACATCAGCGCCAGACTCCGGAGCGAAGGTTCCCAAGTTGGAGTCCAGTCAGGCCGCTCCTGGGCATGCTTTCCATCCGTGCCGTTTAAGTGTGGAGCTCACAACTCAGCCTCGTAAAAAAAACTGCGCTGTGAGAAGGACGTGGGGGACCACTCACAGAATATTTCCTCCAAGACAACCACTTGAAAAAAAAGTGGTTGCCGAGGCTCTGGCAGAGTATGGCACACAAAAAAACATGTCCTGAATAGTAGGAAGTTCACATCTACAGATGCACTAGGCTGTCTGCACCACTCTCTGCAGAGTCCTGCGATTGAGGGGAGTACAGTTCCCATACCAGGCAGTGATGCAGCCAGTCAGGATGCTCTCAGTTGTGCCCTTATAGAAAGTTCCTAGAATTGGGGGGCTATACCAGACTTCTTCAACCATCTGAGGTGAAAGAGGTGCTGTTGTGCCTTTTTCACCACACAGCCGGTATGTACAGACCACGTGAGATCCTCAGTGATGTTTATACAGAGGAACATAAAGCTGTTCACCTTCTCAACCCCAATTCCATTGTTGTCAATAGGGGCTAGCCAGTCTCATAGAAACATAGAAAATAGGTGCAAGAGTAGGCCATTCGACCCTTCGAGCCTGCACCGCCATTCAGTATGATCATGGCTGATCATCCAACCCAGAATCCTGTACCTGCCTTCGCTCCATAGCCACTGATCCCTTTAGCCACAAGGGCCATATCTAACTCCCTCTTAAATATGGCCAATGAACTGGCCTCAACTGTTTCCTGTGGCAGAGAATTCCACAGATTCACCACTCTCTGTGTGAAGTTTTTCCTCATCTCTGTCCTAAAAGGCTTCCCCTTTATCCTCAAACTGTGATCCCTCGTTCTGGACTTCCCCAACATCAGGAACAATCTTCCTGCATCTAGTCTGTCCAATCCTTTTAGGATTTTATACGTTTCAATAAGATCCCCCCTCAATCTTCTAAATTCCAGCGAGTATAAGCCTAGTCGATCCAGTCTTTCATCATATGAAAGTCCTACCATCCCAGGTATCAATCTGGTGAACCTTCTTTGTATTCCCTCTGTAGCAAGAATGTCTTTCCTCAGATTACGGGACCAAAACTGCACACAATACTCCAGGTGTGGTCTCACCAAGGCCTTGTACAACTGCAGTAGTACCTCCCTGCTCCTGTACTCGAATCCTCTTGCCACGAATGCCAGCATACCATTCGTCTTTTTCACCACCTGCTGTACCTGCATGCCCACTTTCAATGACTGGTGTATAATGACGCCCAGGTCACATTGCACCTCCCCTTTTCCTAATCGGCCACCATTCAGATAATAATCAGTTTTCCTGTTTTTGCCACCAAAGTGGATAAGCTCACATTTATCTACATTAAATTGCATCTACCATGAATTTGCCCACTCACCTAACCTATCCAAGTCACCCTGCATCCTCTTAGCATCCTCCTCACAGCTAACACTGCCACCCAGCTTCGTGTCATCCACAAACTTGGAGATGCTGCATTTAATTCCCTCATCTAAGTTATTAATATATATCGTAAACAACTGGGGTCCCAGCATTGAGCCTTGCGGTACCCCACTAGTCACTGCCTGCCATTCTGAGAAGGTCCCATTTATTCCCACTCTTTGCTTCCTGTCTGCCAACCAATTCTCTATCCACATCAACACCATACGCTCAATACCATGTGCTTTAAATTTGCACACTAATCTCCTGTGTGGGACCTTGTCAAAAGCCTTTTGAAAATCCAAGTATACCACATCCACTGGTTCTCCCCTATCCACTCTACTAGATACATCCTCAAAATAGTCTATGAGATTCGTCAGACATGACTTTCCTTTCACAAATCCATGCTGACTTTATCCGATGATTTCACCACTTTCCAAATGTGCTGTTATCACATCTTTGATAATTGACTCTAGCATTTTCCCCACCACGAATGTCAGGCTAACCGGTCTATAATTCCCCGGTTTCTCTCTCCTTCCCTTTTTAAAAAGCCAGATTACATTAGCCACCTTCCAATCCTCAGGAACTAGTCCAAAATCTAAAGAGTTTTGAAAAATTATCACTAATGCATCCACTATTTCTTGGGCTACTTCCTTAAGTACTCTGGGATGCAGACCATCTGGCCCTGGGGATTTATCTGTCTTTAATCCCTTCAATTTACCTAACACCACTTCACTACTAACATGTATTTCCCTCAGTTCTTCCATCTCACTAGACCCTTGATCCCCTACTATTTCCGGAAGACTTTTTATGTCCTCCTTAGTGAAGACAGAACCAAAGTAGTTTTTCAATTGGTCTGCCATGTCCTTGATCCCCATGATCAATTCACCTGTTTCTGACTGTAAGGGACCTACATTTGTCTTAACCAATCTTTTTCTTTTCACGTATCTATAAAAGCTTTTACAGTCAGTTTTTATGTTCCCTGCCAGTTTTCTCTCATAATCTTTTTTCCCTTTCCTAATTAAGCCCTTTATCCTCCTCTGCTGGACTCTGAATTTCTTCCAGTCCTCAGGTGAGCTGCTTTTTCTGGCTAATTTGTATGTTTCATCTTTGGAATTGATACTATCCCTAATTTCCCTTGTCAGCCACTGGTGCACTACCTTCCCTGGTTTATTCTTTTGCCAAACTGGGATGAACAACTGTTGTAGTTCATCCATGCGATCTTTAAATGCTTGCCATTGCATATCCACCGTCAACCCTTTAAGTATCATTTGCCAGTCTATCTTAGCTAATTCACGTCTCATACCTTCAAAGTTACCCTTCTTTAAGTTCAGAACCTTTGTTTCTGAATTAACTATGTCACTCTCCATCTTAATGAAGAATTCCACCATATTATGGTCATTCTTACCCAAGGGGCCTCTCACGACAAGATTGCTGATTAACTCTTCCTCATTGCTCAATACCCAGTCTAGAATGGCCTGCTCTCTAGTTGGTTCCTCGACATGTTGGTTCAGAAAACCATCCCGCATACATTCCAGGAAATCCTCTTCCTCAGCACCCTTACCAATTTGGTTCACTCAATCTATATGTAGATTGAAATCACCCATTGTAACTGCTGTTCCTTTATTGCACGCATTTCTAATTTCCTGTTTAATGCCATCCCCAAACTCACTACTACTGTTAGGTGGCCTGCACACAACTCCCACCAGCGTTTTCTGCCCCTTATTGTTATACAGCTCTACCCATATCAATTCCACATCCTCCCAGTTAAGGTCCTTCTTTTCTATTGAATTAATCTCCTCTCTAACCAGCAATGCTACCCCACCTCTTTTTCTTTCATGTCTATCCCTCCCGAATATTGAATATCCCTGAATATTGAGCTCCCATCGTTGGTCACCCTGGAGCCATGTCTCTGTGATCCCAACTATATCATATTTATTAATAACAATCTGCACTTTTAATTCATCCACCTTGTTACGAATTCCTCCTGTAATCCACAACCTGCTCCTTTGTTATCGGCCTCCTCATTGCCTCGCTAATCACTCTGTCCTTGGCATCCTGCACTGTTCGGGTGGGGTGAAATGAAAATTAGTACCTAGATTGTCTACAACATGATGGCATGATGTAGCATTACGTATCCATTTTACCAGTTTATCACAAGTCACTCCACCGTGCTAACCAGGGACTGGCTTGTTTAAAGAACACTGCAGCCTCCCACTGGGTGCATTTTGACACCACATACTGGCTGATGATGTCATGGCACAGGTAGAGTATAAGTGTAGTATGCTGAAAGCACCTGGTCCTTTCCTCTCAGGGTCACCTTGGACCAGGTCGCGGATGGTGCCATGGAAACAGGGGAAGTGTGATGCAGTAAGAGAAGCTCTGAGCACACACTTTAGCTAAGTATTTGTAACTGAATGTAATTTGAATGTTTAGTGTTGACCTTGTCCTGAAAATAAATGGATAACTTACTTACTGATAGTGAATGCCATTTGACCCCTTTCACCGAGCCCTCGAGCATGTTTTCACACAGCAAGGCATGAACATTGAATTTTGTATTTTCAGGTAACCTGCTTCCCGTTTATTATCTTGTCTCTCTGTTCATCATCAAAGTCCTCACCACTCAGGCCATGGTTTCTTCTCACTGCTACCATCAGAACTTGCACCACCAGGTTCAAGAACAGATACTACCCCTCAACCATCAGGCTCTTGAACAAAAGGGGATAACTACACTCATTAAGGATTCTTTTTTATCTTGGTAGTTAATGCTCATTATTTATTGCTATGATTTATTATCTACATTTGCACAGGTTGTTTACAGTTTACAGATCCTGGTTACTGTTACTGTTCTATAGATTTGCTAAGTATGCCCGCAGAGAAAGAATCTCAGGGTTATATGTGGTGACGTGTATGTACTTTAATAATAAATTTTACTTTGAACTTTGAACTTTTGTGATCTACACAGATTTTCCAGTGCCCATCCCACCACTCATCCCAGCTCTCTATCACTATACTTCTTTTCTCTCCACCACCCACTTCATCCCCATCCTCTTCCTATCGAGTCCCCTCCTGTCAATATTCCCATCACACACCATGCCTCCCTTATTTGTTTCCACACTCCACCGTCTTTTCCTATGAGATTCTTTCAAATGCAGCCCTTTGTCCCTCCACCCGTCACTTTCCAGCCTCTGTTTCAATTTCCACTCTTCCTTCTTCCATCTGTTTTTTACCTTCCTCACTTGTAACACATATAAAATACCAGAGTAACTCTTCAGGTCAGGCAACATTTCTATAGATGCTTCCTGACCTGCTGAGTTCCTCCTGTATTTTATATGTCTTACTCTAGAATTCCAGCATCTGCAGAAACTCTTGCGATTATCATTTGTTGACCTGGCCAGTTCTTGCTCCAACTCTTCTCTTTAGCTTATTATACTGGCTATCTCCCTTTATTTTTCTGTCATTATTGAGGGTCTCAGCCCAACAGGACAATTGTCTACTTCCTTCCATCGAAAGGTTGCCACAGACTACTTGGCCCAATACTTTTTATCCATCATCTGGTAAGGAAATGGGAATAGATTGCCTCAAGATATAAAAGATCTCTTCGAGGAGCTTTGGGAAACTCTTTGAGTTTTAATAACTGTGTGACCTTTCATTTCACTAATTATAGGTTCAATGGTTTCATTTAATATCAGAGAATGTATACAGTATACAACCTGAAATTTTTATTCTTCACAGGCATCCTCGAAACAGAAGAAAACCCCAAAGAAAGAATGATAGAAAAACATTCAAACCACAAAGCCCCTCTCCTCAGTCTCAAGCACAAGCAGCAGCAAAGCATCAAGCCTTCCCCTATTTAGAAACATAGAAACATAGAAAACCTACAGCAAAATACAGGCCCTTTGGCCCACGAAGTTGTGTCGAACATGTCGTCACCTTAGAAATTACTAGACTTCCCTATAGCCCTCTATTTTTTTAAGCTCCATGTATCTATCCAAAAGTCTCTTAAAAGGCCCTATCATATCTGCCTCCACCACCGTTGCCAGCAGCCCATTCCATGCACTCACCACTCTCTGAGTAAAAAACTTACCCCTGACATCACCTCTGTACCTACTTCCCAGCACCTTAAACCTGTGTCCTCTTGTGGCAGCCAATTCAGCCCTGGGAAAATGCCTCTGACTATCCGCATGATCAATGCCTCTCATCATCTTATACACCTCTATCAGGTCACCTCTCATCCTCCGTCACTCCAAGGAGAAAAGGCCAAGTTCACTCAACCTGTTTTCATAAGGCATGCTCCCCAATCCAGGCAACATCCTTGTAAATCTCCTCTGCACCCTTTCTATGGTTTCCACATCCTTCCTGTAGTGAGGTGACTAGAACTGAGCACAGTACTCCAAGTGGGGTCTGACCAGGATGCTATATAGCTGCAAAATTACCTCTCAGCTCCTAAACTCAATTCCATGATTAATGAAGGCCAATACACCGTATGCCTTCTTAACCACAGAGTCAACCTGCACAGCTGCTTCAAGTGTCCTATGGACTCGGACACCAAGATCCCTTTGATCCTCCACACTGCCAAGAGTCTTACCATTAATACTATATTCTGCCATCATATTTGACTTACCAAAATGAATCACTTCGCACTTATCTGGGTTGAACTCCATCTGCCACTTCTCAGCCCGGTTTTGCATCCTATCAATGTCCGGTTGTAACCTCTGACAGCCCTCCACACTATCCACAACCCCTCCAACGTTTGTGTTATCAGCTAACTTACTAACTCATCCCTCCAGTTCCTCATCCAGGTCATTAATAAAAATCATGAAGAGTATTGGTCCCAGAACAGATCCCTGAGACACTCCACTGGTCACCGAAATATGACCCATCTGCATCCACTCTTTGCTTTCTGTGGGCAAGCCAATTCTGGGTCCACAAAGCAACGTCCCCTTGGATCCCCATGTTTTACTGCAGGAAGCATTGACACACCCCTCCCCACCCACCACCATACAAACGATAACAAAGCCCCCAAAGAGAGAGAAAGAGAGAGAGAGAGAGAGAGAGGGAGAGAGACAGAGAGAGAGTCTTTCTCCCTCTCTCTCTCTCAAACCCACAAAACCCACAAATAGAGCAACTAAAACTCCAATGGATCTTCAAAGGTGGCTATAAATTTAATGTTCAATGTCCTCTCAGGTCAGAAGTAAATGAATAGAAGTCCCATAGTGTCATTAATTTTTAGTGCATGGTTTATTGGAGCCAAGTCAGGTCACTCGTCTGAGAACTACTGGTACCATGTAACCCAGTACTACCTGTCACATAGTTGGGTGGTCAGTGACTAAACTGGCTCCCCCACCAGGCTTGCCTGGTGAGGAGGGTGGCTAGACACCCTGCAGGATGGAAAACAAGACCTTTAAAGGGCGGATGAATCCTCTCGTAGGGTCAACAGCCATCTAGCAAACACTTGCCGTGAAGCGCGGAAAGGACATCCCTTGCATCGAAGCTTGGTCTGGCCATTCACTGCAACAGAACTTCCCCCAGCCGTCTTGGGCCCCACCATGCCGCTGGATCCGGGAGGGAATGTCGAGAAGGTGCATCTGGACCTGTGCAACCCTTTATGCAGATAATTATTTTTGACGTGAAGCAATGACATATTGTATTAAATCACACTCTGGGATTGAGGTAAATTCTACAACCTCTGGGACAAGCATGTGTATCCAGCCAAGCTCCTTTTACTTGGGAAAAACAGCTGCAAGTGCTGAAAATTTGAAATAAAAAGATGTGCAAGGCAGCCTTTGTGATGTGAATGGGTCTTTATACTGAATAGAGTGGAATAGTCCCTTCCAGCTCTTTGAGCTGCGCTGCCCAGCAACACCCAATTTAACCCTAACCTAAACAGGGACAATTTGCAATGACCAGTTAACCTGCAAACTGGTACAACTCTAAGACCAATCTAACCCTTCCCTCTCCATTCATTCATTCATTCAGTATGTGTCGTGTTGTATGACATCGGTCACCATGATTGCTCTTGGCAAACTTTTCTACAGAAGTGGTTTGCCATTGCCTTCTTCTAGGCAGTGTCTTTACAAGACAGGTGACCCCAGGCATGGTCAATACTCTACAGAGATTGTCTGGCTGGTGTTAGTGGTCGCATAACCAGGACTTGTGATATGCACCAGCTGCTCATATTGATATTGTGGAGAGAAGTACTGATAGTTATGAAGCAGCCTCTTTATTCGGCAAAGCAAGATACAGCAGGCATCATATGGTGATGATTTTGTTTGGAGAAAGGTCTAGCTATCCAAACACTACACCCATTTTATGAGCTAAAGATCAAACAAATCCATATTTATAAAATGCTCATGAACTACACATATAATAGTTTAATATGTCTGGATCTTCCCACCATCACACCCAAAGTAAGTGTTTATTACTGTCATGTTCGTTAGGACTAAGAGAGCATGGAACATAAAACTTTACAGCACAGTACAGGTCCTTCAGCCCTTATGATGCTCCTAATGTATCTGCCTCTATGTGATGGCTGGATTAGTCAGGCCCAGCATTTCGAGTGTCCACGAGATATGGTAATAATTGAGCAAGCTCAACAAAGTAACTTAAGCCTAATTTCTTATCATTAACATAGAAAGCACAAATAAACCACAGAAAATATGACATAGTAAGTCACAAAGATTTCAGGACTCAGGATTTTTATTCATCACTTGATTGTTGCTGTTCTTGGGGGTACATCTAATTCTGACTCACTCCTGAAGCCACCCCAGGTCCTAAACACCAGTCACAATTTCCGGCTGTTAGTTGAAGTCCAATGAAACCTGGAAAGGCACCACAATAATATCAGTTTCACAAGTGCAGAGTAACCACAAGTCAGACAAACTCTTTGATCTTTTGTCTCAACACAGCCTGTCCTTTTTCAAACACAAGCAGTATCCATTAACTCATAACCTCATATATCTATTATTCGTTGTAATGGTCACTCTTCATCCATTAGTCCACCAATGTTTTTGGACACAACATTCCTTTGGACTTACAGAAGAATATTAATGTCTACCCACATAAATAATAACCTCGAATGCAGACACTAAGGAAGAATCATCAACAGAGCTCTCAAAGTGACCGACAGACAGTTAGTTGCTAATACATATCCTACAGATATTAGCAGGATCCACAAACTAAGAGTTCAGAAAAAGTTAAGTTGTCATTTTACATTTCAGACATTAATCTAATGTTTTTCAAAATTAAATATAACACAATCTATCACCATCCTTGGTTAGGGAATTTGACACTATCACTACTCTCTGTGCTAAGACTTATCTCTGACATCCCTGTATAGTTTTCTCCAATCACTTTAAAATGATGCCCTCTGCCCTGGGTAAAAGTCTCTGGCTATTCTGGTGAATCTCTTCTGCATCCTCTCTGAAGCTTCGAGATCCTTCCAACAAGAAGATGACCAGAACATATTCCAATATACAGCACAACACAATATTCCAAGTGTGGTCTAACTAGGGTTTTATATAGTTACAACATTTTCTTGCAACTCTTGAACTCAATATCTTGACAAATGGAGGCCCACACAAACCATATGCCTTTTTAACAACCATATATCAACTTGTGCAGCAACTTTGAAAGATCTATGAGCATCTATCCAAACTGCTAAGGATCATGCCACTAATCCTTCATTTTTCCTTCAAATTTAACCTTCCAAAGTAATTCATTTCACACTCTTCCAGGTTGAAATCCATCTACCACTTCTCCAGTCAAAGAGCAGTCATAACCTATGACAACCTTCTACACTATCAACTATACCACCAGCCTTCATGGAGAAGAGGAAAAATTGCTTGTATGTAGCAGGGGGTGGTGAGTAGAGGGTGATATGTGGAACCAGTTGTGGAGGAGATGATGGACAGATGGAAAGGCATATTCTGCTCAATTACCTTAGTTTCAACTGGAGGAGGATGAATGGCCTCCTCCAGAGGCTAGATGCTGCTAACTATCTTCATCCTTTCTTCAGCAGGAAGAAATTCAAATGATTCCCACATCCAACCCTTTGGTAGTCAAGCAGCATAATTACAACAGTCATGCAGTGATTAGAGTGACACCATTACACCTTGGGCCTTGGAGTTCAGAGTTCAATTCCAGAGCCGTCTGTAAGAATTTTGTACCTTCTCCCCGTGACGAGGTGCTCCGGTTTCCACCCATAGTCCAATGACATAATGGTTAGAAAGTTAATTGGCTGTTGAAAATTGTTCTGTGATTAGGCTTGGGTGGCTGAGTGGTGCGGCTCGTTGGGCCAGAAGGGCCTGTATCACTAAACAAAAATAAAATAAGTAAAGTAATCACAAGGAGAAAGCAGATTTCTCTTTCAAAGAAAATCTATCATGAATCACAAAGCTTGGGGCTCATGGGGATTATTGAATAACTTCTATCGCCAAAAATAATAAGACTCAAACTGAGAATGAAAATGCTGAAGCATTAATATTCATCCTTCAAAACACCATAAAAGACCCTGCCATCTCACCTAAAACATGCATGATTGAAATAAGAATACTATACACTCAAAGGTTAACATCTAGAGCCTGTTCATGTAATGAAGGTATGCATTCTTTGCTCCCTTTGAATAATTATTTTTAATAATTATATTTTAAGAGAGCAAATGAATTGAGAGATTGCTCACAGTCTATTGCAGATAACAGACAAAAATAATTCAGTTCTATTTACTGCATCAGCCATGTTACTTCAGAACCATGGATGTACAAGTTAGAATTGCTAAAATAAAAATGAATCTAACAAATCTGTATTTTCACAGTGCATTTCAATTCTGAGCAGGTGTAAATTGAGAATTAGCACTGCAAAACTGAATATTTGCACCTCAGTTCATTTTTGCCTAGCACCTTCAGACTGTCTTTGCATACAAATAAATTACAAAGTTAATAGCTTGGCAAGAAGTATTAAATGCAACAATTTTTCAGTGATCGAGAAAGGAAGTTTAACTGTGAAATGTGACAGAAGTGCTGACGGCAAGAATTGTTTCAGAGTTTCAAAATTTTTCTCATGAATCTGCAGGCAAATAGCCTTAGCCAACTGTGCAAAAGACAGTTAAAATTCAAAATAGTTTCATGTCATTTCTGGTACACAAGTGCAAAGTAGAAGAAAATGATTGTTACTCCAGGTCTATTGAAACACAAAAAAACACAATAAGAATACAATAATAAAAATACACAATAAATATATAATATGGTTTATATACTACGTACATGGTGTGTGTGTCCATAAGGTAACATTAGGCAGAGGGATATCTGTACATAAGGTGATTCTGGTAGGAAATGATAAAGTAGTGGTGATGGGGGTGTGGAGGGGTGGATTAATGGGTGGAGCTATTGATTAGAAACATAGAAACATAGAAAATAGGTGCAGGAGTAGGCTATTCGGCCCTTCGAGCCTGCACCGCCATTCAGTACGATCATGGCTGATCATCCAACTCAGAACCCTGTACCAGCCTTCCCTCCATACCCCCTGATCCCTTTAGCCACAAGGGCCATATCTAACTCCCTCTTAAATATAGCCAATGAACTGGCCTCAACTGTTTCCTGTGGCAGAGAATTCCACAGATTCACCACTCTCTGTGTGAGGAAGTTTTTCCTAATCTCGGTCTCGGAAGAAGTCTTCCCTAATCTCAGATTAGCCTTACTGCTTAGGGAAAGCAACTGTTTACAAGTCTGGTGATCCTGGCTTGGATGCTACAAACAGGGTGTCTGGGATCCTTACAGGTCCTTTGCTAGCAACTTCCTGTGTATATGTCCTTGATGATGGGTCGGCTGAAGGTGCAAAGAAGGGAACGTGGGGTGCATTAGAACATAGTAACTCAGAAATGGCTTAGCAAGAAGAAGGAGATGCACTGCTGGAGATGTAGCATTGCAATAATGTTTACTATATTTTGTAATCTTACAACCGTACTGTCATTCAGCAACAAAAAACGATGGAAACATTCAGCAGGTCAGAAAGCATCTCTGAAAAGAGAAGCAGTGTTAAAGGTTGAAGTTAATGAACTCTCATCAAGTTGCTATTCAAAGTTCAAAATACTTTATACAACCTTGAGGTTTGTCTCTTTGCAGACAGCCACAAAGCAAAGGAATCCAACAAGGCCCACTAAAAACAAAAGAAGACCGTCAAACACCCAATGTGCAGAAAGAGAGAGAAAAAAACAAATTGTGCAAACAATAAAAGTAAGTAAACAGCATTCAGAACTGAAGTTCCCAAAGCCAGTCATCACTGTAGCTGACTCACAAGTCCACTCGTTGCAGTTCAGCACAGAGATGAGCAAATCCCGCAGAACGGTGAGCCAGACCGGATCGTTCCTCACTTCCAACTGTGGCAAAAAATTATCCAAGCCTTGGGTCATGCATCACTCTCTGTCACTCGATATACCCTCAGGCTCCTCCACTGCTCCTTCAGTCTGGCCCATACCCAGCCTTTCCTTTTTCTGCACGTGCCTGCGTGCATGCGAGTCTGTGCAACTGCGTCTGCATCTGCGTGCGTGTGCGTCTGTGCATCTGCATCTGCGTGTCCATCCGTGATGATGTCTTTTTCATGGCTTTTTACAAGGTGCGGAACGAGAGGAGACTGTGTGGCGTGCCACTCCTCACACAGACATTTTCGCAGTATTCTTCCCTTTATTTTACGAGGTCGAGTTGTGATCTTGACACTCAACCTGGCATGGATGGAAAGCATACTCGGGAGCGGACCCGGCTAGTTTCGAACCTGGGAACCTCCGCTCCCGGGTCTGGCGTCGATGTCGTTGCACCACCAGCCAGCCCATACCCAGCCTTTCTAATTTGGCTTGGCTCTTAAATCAATCAAACCTCGGATCTTTCCTTGATTTCGCCTCCCCTTGGCTCCGCCACATCGAATTGCCTCCAAGTCTGCACCAGTATCTCCGGCCCAGAAATGCAGCAACCATCCTGGCTCTTTGAGCACCCAGCCCACACCACAAAAACACCAGGTTGATCAACAATTCAGCTAAACTCCAGCAGGGAAGCCACAGGCCATTGCTTGTAGCAATCATTTACCAGAAAAGGTGTGAGTAGCAAAGTATTTAATTGTTTTCTTTGTTCATTGGCCACCAGCAGGAAATTGCTGAACTTCAGCAGTGCCATCCATAACTGGATTCAGTTCCAGATCTGATAAAGTGTTGTACACCTTTAATGTTAACTCTCTATCTCCCTCCAGAGATACCCCTGAACCTCTGACTTTTTTCATCAGCGACCATATGAATGACATGCATTCCTTGTCAGAGCAGCATTTAAATCTAATATTTCCAAAATAAATAAAGGAAATGGGGAGTTACTGTATTTTTTGATCACTGGTAATTATTGCATCCATTTCATGCCTGTGAGAAAAAAGTGGTGTAAATATTTATTTTCAATCCAGTTCATACCATGCAGAAATATTCTTCAATAAAAGTGGGGATCATAAAGTTTAAGTTGCATAAAGTCACAGTGCGCATGCGCCGGTCGTGCATGCAGCCTGGTACAGCCGTTCTGATCTATTCTTACTTTCTTATTCTTACTTTTTAATTTACGTTATTTTTTGTATTTTTTTTCTCACGGTAACACATCGAAGGGGCACCCTCTCTAACATGCTGGTAGAGAGAGTTTTATTTGAGTTTTCTTTAGCGCTGGAAATGCTTACATCCCGACACACGGGACAGAAGCAAGGTCGGATTGTGTATTCCATGGACCAGCAAAGACCGGCTGGCTTAGCGAACAGAGCGGTGGACACCCCTGCTGAAATCCAGAGGAAAACACACAGAGGGGGATCACAAAGCCGAGGAAAGAGGACCAGGTCGAGACAACAGAGACTTTTGGAGAAGAGGAGTTTGGTGGGTAATACTGTTCCGGCTGACTGGAAGTGCACTGAGAGCGGTAAGCTTAAAGGAGTTGGGTGCTTACTGATCTGGTTAACAATGGATGGTGCAATCTGGGGTATATTACGTTCGAGGAACATGTTTGCAGACTGGATATTGAACTTTTTACTGTTGGACTTCGGTCACATTCCACCGTGATACAACACTTGGCGGCACGGAAGGTCGTTCCTGCCTGTGGCCATCGAACGTGCAGCTCCTCCCGTGGAGGGTGAGACACCCTGAGCCAATAGACTGGTCCTGGACTTATTTTCCATCTGGCATAGTTTGCATTTTGTTGTTTGATTGTTTGTGGTTTTTGTATTGCTATATTTACGCTCTATTCTTGGTTGGTGCGGCTGTAACGAAACCAAATTCCTCTCGAGATTAATAAAGTATATCTATCTAACTATCTGTCTAAGTTTCAGGGAGAGTGTACAAGCTACAAAACTCCCTACATCCAGATTGTTTAAGATAGAGTTGAGTGAAGTTTTCAAGATGTTAGTGGGTACTATTTCAAATTCTAGGACTATTTTCTTAAATTTTTTCCCAATAGAGTCAAAGTTCAAAAGTTTGAAGTGTATTTATTATCAAAGTACATATATGTCACGAGATGTGTTTTCCTACAGCCGTACTCAGTAGATCCAAAATCCATATCAGAAACAATGAAAGACTGCAGCCAGCAGGGCAGACAAGCAAATGCTGTGCAGAAGACAACACGCTGTGTAAATAGAAAAGAGAAAAAATTAATTAATAAATAAGTAAGCATTAAATATTGAGAACATGAGATGACAAATCCTTAAAAGGGAAACCATAGATTGTGGGAACATCTACAGTAAGTGATGTGGAAGGTGAAGTTGCATGAGGTTATCTCCACTGGTTTAAGACCTGATGGTCGAGGGTTAATAATTAATCCTGAACTGGTACCAGGAGCAAGTAAAAGCTGTGGCACAGGGCTATGACAGTGTCGAAAATATCATCTGGACAGATCAGGTTGCTGAGGTTTAGTCAGTTTCAAAACATGGCATGGTTTATGTTGCAGAAGGGCCACAGAAGGCCCCAGCTCAACAAATCCCATGCAACCAAGAGGATGGCAAGGTTAACAAATAGGAAACACTTTTGGTTAAGCATGGTCAACCCTCTTTAACATGGATTTGGTGGTTGTCCGTTATTTTCAAACAATGACAGGAAACCTGTGCGGGAGAGTTTTTAGAGTGGAAGTGCTATTTTGCTGGGGCAGTTTCACTCCCTTGACCTTGAAAGTCTGGGTCCACTGGTATCACAACTGAGGTCTCGCTTGGTTACAGAGGATGACTCCTTCTGTCCCTTGTCCTGCCCTTCACTCTCCACAGAGCATTGCAGAACCACCTTCCTGGCTATTGGATCTCACTGTAGATCTCAACCACCCAGTCTGCCAGAGCTGACTTTGAATGCTGAGACAGTTATACCCCTATCTTACCAGGACATGAAGCCTGCTGGCTATCCTCACCTGGCTTAACTCTCCTGTCGAAATGGTGCACCTGGGTGAGGCTGCTGTCGCATGCAAACAGCTCCTTGGGGCCATAGGTAGAAGCTGAATGTCTGGTGGGGATCAAAGCTGAGTAACCTGCCCCTGATTGGATGTGACAAACCCCTTCACCAGAGGTGCTATCCCTCCCTTGACACCTCATATAACCACCATGAATTTAAAATAATGTGCTGGAGGAGCTCAGCAAGTCAGGCAGCATCTATGAATGGGAAAAACAAGTCCTGGCCCGAAACGTCGATTGTTTCTTCCCATCCACAGATGCTGCCTGACCTGCTGAGCTCCTCCAGCACATTGTGTGTATCGCTCTAGATTTCCAGCATCCGCAGTACCTCTTGTGTCTTAACATAATGTCAAATGGTTTCCACAAGTAGATTTAAAATATGAATGGAATTAATTATTAGGAGCAGGTCCATAATGCAAGTCTGTCTAATAGTCATGACTGCCAGAAATCACTTGATAAACTTCCATTAATCAGTACTGATATGAACATGAGTGACATTGAATCAAACTAACTATGACTTTCAAAACAAAGTTTCCACAGTATAATTAAAGACAGATGAGGATGATTCCTATGCAGAGGTTCTTTGAGAAATTCAGAGAATGGTTACAAACGTACATATTTATTTTTGAAATGTGTAGATCTGCTGAAATTGCCTTGTGATGTCAGTGAAAATTCCTGAGAATTTATTAATTTCTATTTCATAAATGCATTGTTTATTTTAAAAAATATCCTGTTTAAAGAACACCACTCCTCTATTATGTCCTTTGTTTTGGATTTGCTTAATTACCTGCAGCTAGCTTGAGGCATAAATGAAAAATGTTTGTAAATTGAAAGAAATATGAAATAATTAGGAATGCAGTTGCAACACCTTGACAAAGGTTAGCCATCACCGGGAGAACTTGACAGCTTGAGAACTTCAAGCCAAACTAAAGCGTTGAGACCCTACAGCGGAAAATGAACTGGCATTCAGCTCCATCACTCCCTGCCAGCCAAGGTTCCCCACATGGGCTCATCCTGACTACCTGTGTTTGACCTGTCTCCGTCTCTTCTTTCTACTATCATCAGGTGAGAGGTGCAGGAACAGATTCAGGAACGGTTGTCACCCTAAAGCCACTGGTCTCCAGGTCCAGCCTTGTTGGCTTCTCTCCCCTCAGCGCTGAACTGACTGCATAGCTTGTAGACTCAATTTCAAGGACTCGGCCTTCGTTATGTTTGGTTCTTCCTAGATTCTATTGTGTTTCTCTACTTTCCAGTGGGAGCCTGAAAGATGAACTCAAAGGTTGTATATGGCAGGGGTCCCCAACCTTTTTAGCACTGCGGACCGGTTTAATATTGACAATATTCTTGCAGACTGGCTGATGGGGGAGGGGGGTGTTAATCACAACCGGAATATAGGTGATAAGTCAACTATGAGTCACTTATCAGTGGCTAATACACTCAATTTCATTTCTAAAAGGGTTTATCTAACAACTTTAATATTAAACACGCAACGCATATTTTCCTCGTGTGAATATAGTGATAAGTCGATTATAAGAGGGTTCCTTATGTCCAGTCTATTCCGCAATTTAGTGTTTGTTGAGATATTGCAGAAAACTCTGCTTCGCGGAGATATGATGTTGGAAATGGAAGCAACGTTTTCAGTGCTTTCGTGGCTATCTCAGGATATTCAGCCTTGACTTTGATCCAGAATGCCGGCAGAGATATTATGTCAAACATACTTTTCAGCCCACTGTCATTTGCAAGCTCGAGGAGTTGATCTTCTTCTCGAGGTGACGTGGATGATTCACCGGGGACATTCACAAATGGGTCATGGACCCATTCCTTTGCATGTCTTGGGTCATTTGCGTTTGGGAAATAACGCTCGAATTCTGTCAACAGTGAAGATAGGTGATCACGCACCAGCTGTGAGAAGGACAGTGCAGCCTCAGTCTCTCCCAAAATCCCAGCTAATGTTGGGAACATGTCGAATATGCCCCTGTCCACTCGCTGTCCCCACAGTTCCAGTTTGGTTTTGAAAGCAGACACTTTATCTGCCAACTTGAAAACAGTTGTCATTCTCCCCTGATGTGACAAATTGAGTTCATTAAGCAGGTTGAAGATGTCACACAGATAAGCGAGTTTTGCCATCCACTCCTCATCACTGAAGTGTGTTGCCAGTGATGACATTTTTCTTGAAAGAAATCTCTGTAGCTGCTCTCTCAACTCAAAAACCCTGGCCAGGCCTCTCCCCCATGATAGCCACCTGACTTCAGTGTTTAAGAGAAGGCGTTTGTGCTCTGCATCCATTTCCTCGAAAAGCTGCTCAAGCAGATGCGAGTTAAGGGCTTTTGCTTTGATGTGATTGATAACTTCAACAACGTCACTCAATACGCTGTTAAGATCAGGTGACATTTTTCGGCTAGCCGGCATTTCCCTGTGTGTGACACAGTGTGTAGACTGGCATTCAGGAGCAACCTCTTTGACTCAGGTAGTGAAACCAGACTCGTTAAAGCCGTTCCAATAGCAGTGCTTCGATGTCCTCCACTATGTCATCAATTCTCCTTGAAACTGTGGTAGCTGAAAGAGAAACCTGTGTCATCTTGTTAGCTGCAGCTTCTCCCAACGGTTCACGGCACATGTCCTTGGCAGCAGGCAGAATCAATTCTTCACCAACCGTGAAAGGCTTCTTAGCCTTAGCAATATGGCTAGCCACTAAGTATGATGCTCTCAGAGCAGCAGCATTTGTGGAGGTGGTGGCTGTCAGCACTTGCTTCTGTTCCGCATGCTCACGTTTTTTCCACTCAAAAAACTCATCGGGTTTGTCTTTAAGTGCAGGCTGCTTGGGCTCAAGGTGCCGAAGCAGTTTTGAGGGCTTCATTGTCTCATTAGACAGCTTGTCTCCACATATCACACACAGGGAGCTTGGAGCGTGCGAGTCACCGGTCGCAATAAAACCATATTTTATGTATGACTCGTCCTATTTTCTGTTGAAGGAAGCTTTCTTTTTTTTTTGCAGTCTCGGCCTCAGCTATCTCTGCGTTATCATCAACATTAGGCCTTTTATGTCCCCTACCATCTCTTCCAAAGAAACTCTCAAGTGACATTTACTGATGACCTCGCGTGAGTTCAAGTTCAATAGTGGGCGTGACAGGGAATGAGGAAAGATGCAGCTGACTCATATCGTTTCATATTGCCAAATCACATCGTTTCCTCGCGGCCCGGTAGCACATGCTTTGCAGCCCGGTACCGGTCCACGGCCCAGTGGCTGGGGACCACTGGTATATGGCATATATACTTTGAGAATAATATGGGGAGCAGGGTAACATAGTGGTTAGCACAATGCTTTACAGCAGCAAGCAAACCAGGTTCAATTCCCGTCACTGCCCGTGAGGAATTTGTCCATTCTCCCCGTGACTGTGTAGTGCTCCTCTGGGTGCTCTGGTTTCCTCCCACAGTCCAAAGACATACCAGTCGGTAGCTTAGTTGGTCATTGGAATTTGTCCCATGATTAGGCTAGTATTAAATCAGGAGATTGCTAGGCGGCCCAGCTCAAAGGGCTGGAAGGGCCTATTCTGCTCTGTACCTCAATAAATAAATAAATAAAATTTACCTTGAACTAACGTAGAATCAGTCAACCTTCTATTTTGTGTACAAGAGGAAATCTGCGGCTCTTGGAATTTCAAGCAACACATGTAAAAGTTGCTGGTGAACGCAGCAGGCCAGGCAGCATCTCTAGGAAGTCGACGTTTCGGGCCGAGACCCTTCGTCAGGACATATTATGTGTGATGTTACTATGGAAGAACAGCAGAAGGTTTGCTTTCCACATACATTGTCTTGCACAGAAAATACAATCATATTGTATTAGTATAATCTCCTAAGCATTGGCCAGGTCAAAAGCATACACCTGGCAGCAGTGTCAAAGTTCCTTTCTGACACATTCCCTCTCACTAAATGACAGCAGATGTGTCAATTATAGACGGGCTCCATGTTAACACCTCAGGCTAACAAATGGGTCAGGAGGTGAGAGGCATTTGTTTGAATGATCTGTAGATTGATGTAAATTTGCATTTGCAAAGCCAACATAGGCCCCGAGTGTTTTGACTATTGAACGCTTTACATAAATTTAAACTTTTGAATTACTTCATCTTTAGCATGGAAAGTATTAGAATTGTATTGAAATTGTTATTCTGTGCACTAAGGTGTGGATAACTTCACTGAACTGAATCACAATCTATGGGCTCACTTTCAAGTACTCTGCAACTCATGTTCTTAACGATATTTATGTATTTATTATCATTATCACTTTGAAAATAAAAAGAATATTATTATTTAATATTGCATAGTTTGCCTTTTCGTGCACATTAGTTTTTCATTGATTCTATTGTATTCCATTTGTTCTACTCTGAATGCCTGCAAGAAAATGAATCTCATGGTTGTGGCATATGCATACTCTGATAATAAACTTACTTTGAACTTCAAAGGAATATTTTTAAGTGGGTTCTAAATATTCTAAGCAGGCAAAATAAAAAAAAAACACCAATGTTTTTAATTGGAAAATCCTACAAAATGTAGTAGATATGGCCCAGTCCATCATGGGTCTTTTAAAGCTCTCTTCACAATTGAGCACGTTCACATGAAGCATAGATGTGTCACAGGAAAGCAGCATCAAATGTTCAAAGGTTTACTTGTTATCAGCTCTGCAGTTCTTCTTCTCCAGAGACCCAGGAAACCAAGAAGGAAAAGAAAACTAAGCACGGCATCAACCCCCAAATCCCCACTCCCCACACCAAAAACAAGAACAAAAATGGAACAGGCACGTCAGCCGCCAAGTCTCCTGCCCCCACAAACAAAAAAGGCAAGAAGGATCAGTGAAATCACAGAATATAAGAAACTATGACTGAAAAAGTCCATAGCCAAAAAGCAGAAAACCTGATTAACATCTTCCGGGCACAGCGGCGACCTCTCTCCTCTCCAGCAGCAGAGCGATCCCACCAGCAATCATCCATCATCAGTGATCCTGCGACCAAGATCATGTTCTCTTCTCACTGCCACCATCAGGAAGAAGGTACTAGAGTCTCACGACTCACACCACCAGGTTCAGGAATAGTTACTACCTCTCAGTCATCAGGCTCTTGAACCAGTGAGGGTAACTTCACTCAACTTCACTCGCCCCATTCAGGCTGATGGTCAAGCTGAAGTCCTGGCAGGCTCTTGAGAAGCTGTCCATGAGGCATTGTAGTTGCTCTTCAGAGTGTGTTACCAGTGCCGTGTCGTCTGCAAACAACTTGTCCCTGATGAGTACTTCGCGAACCTTGGTTTTCGCCCTCTGCCGGGACAGACTGAACAGCCTTCCGTCCGATCTGGTGTGGAGGTAGACACCATCAGTTGATGTTCCAAAGGCGTGCTTCAGCATGACTGCGATCAAGATGCTGAACAGGGTGGGGGCAAGTACACAGCCCTGCTTCACACCGCTGCGGATGTTGAAGGCCTCCGAAGAAGAGCCGTCGAACTGAACGACGCTCTTCATATCTGTGTGGAATGACTGAACTATCCTGAGGAGCCTCGGGGGACAACCAATCCTGGTGAGGATTTTGACCATCAGCCTGAAGAAAACCAACGTGTTGGGCCAAGGCGTTGAGCACCCTCCTGCCATTACCATCAACAACTACGAGCTGGAGGTAGTTCATGAGTTTACATACCTTGGCTCCACCATCACGGACAGTCTCTCCCTAGACCTCAAGATCAACAGATGGATCGGATGAGTAGCCTCGACATTCGCCAGGCTGACAAAGAGAGTCTGGGAGAACAGAAAGCTGACGACGCACACCAAAGTTGCAGTCTATGGGGCATGTGTCCACAGCACACTGCTTTACGGCAGCGAGACCTGGAGCATCTACTCCAGACAAGAGCAGCGTCTCAACGCCTTCCACCTTCGCAGCCTGAAACGCATCCTGGACATCAGGTGGATTGACCGAGTCACTAACAATGAGGTCCTGGCCCGCGCCCAGACACCCAGCCTCCTCACCCTGCTCCAACAACACCATCTCCGCTGGCTGGGCCACGTACACCGCATGTCAGACGGGAGGGTCCCGAAAGACCTGCTGTACGGGGAACTGGCCTCCGGCAAGAGAGCACAAGGGTGACCCCATCTTCGTTTCAAAGATGTTTGCAAGAGAGACACGAAGTCACTGAAAATGAATGTTGAGAGGTGGGAGGGCATCGTAAGCAATCGCTCTCGCTGGAGGCTGGAACTACGCAGAGGTCTAAAAAGAGGAGAAGAGAAGCTGAGGCTTGCTGCTGAAGAAAAGCGCACTCATCGGAAAAGCAGCACCAAGACAGCACTGGAGGACAATGCCTTCAAGTGCAGTCGCTGTAGCCGAGACTGTCACTCCCGTGTGGGCCTCTGCAGCCACAACAGACGCTGCTCTAACACAGACTGAAGCAAGACGTTCCAGGCGCAGATCCATGGTCTCGCAAGACTAACGGATGCCACCATTTATTTATTATCATTATTTCTTTCTCTTTGCTCAGTTTGTTGACTTTCGTACATTGGTTGAAGGCCTGAAGTTGGAGTTGTCTTTCAATGATTCTACTATGGTTAATATTCTATTCTGCATTTATTGAGTATGCCTGCAAGAAAATGAACCTCAGGGTTTATATGGTGACATATGTGTACTTTGATCATAAACCTACTTTGAACTTTGAAATAGTAAATTAAAAGCATAGAAATCTAGTTTCCGTTTTCCAAAATCAGATATCCTTTCATCACATATTAACGCTTAAAGGGGATTCCTGATTGGAGAAATCTGCCACTTTGTAAAGTAGTGAATGAAAGCTGCAAGCTGAAGTGAGAATCATTTCTCAACTGTGACTCGTGCAATCTCAATACAGTTCCTCATTTGAGGGTTAATGTTGTGTGAACCTAGAGCACTGGCCCATGCTCCACTATCTTCCTCTCATCTCCCAGGTAGGCTCTGAACATACTGCGGCAATGCCATACTGTTTCTCTTTAACCTCATATTGATACATAGATGCTTTCTGAGATATACCTTTGACTTTCAGATTGTGTGCAAATACCCCAGGGTCTGTAATAATATGCTGCCATGGACCCAAATCAACTGTTGACTCTGAAGTTTCTGGTAAAATCCATTACATTTTAAAAGGTTTGTTTTTATTTGCACAGTTAGTCGTCTTTTGCACACTGATGGTTTGTCTGTCCTGGGTGTGGTCCTTCATTGATTCTGTTGGTTTCTTTGATTTACTGTGTATGCCCACATGAAAAAGAATTTTAAGGTTTTATATCGTTGTGTATTTAATATCTCAGTAATATTTGAGTAATATTGTAATTTTTTGTTTGATTAAGCATTCTTATTCATTTAAATAATTATTCATTATGGATTATATGTAAAAATACGCAAACTGCATATGCCATGAAGCTACCATGTGATACGTGCACGCCTTGCTTAAAGTAATGAAAAAACCAAGACTTGCATCTCTTGGGCTTCCACCTTTTTCTTCAAATTACATGGAGAGCGTTCAAAGGAGGTTCATGAGAATAATTCTGGCATTAAAAAGTTTAACAGAAGAGGAGCATTGATGCCTCTGGACCTTTACTCCCTGGAATTCAGAAGATTGAGGGGAGATCTCATTGAAGCCTAACAAGTGTTGAAAGGCCTCAGAAGAATGGATGTGGAGAGGATGTTTCCTATGGTGAGGGAGTCTAAGACCAGAGGACGTAGCCTCAGAACGGAGGGATGTCAATTCAGAATTGAGATGAGGAGGAATTTCTTTAGCCAGAGAGTAGTGAATCTGTGGAATTCATTACCAAATGCAGCTGTTGAGGCTAAGTCATTAGGTATATTTAAGGCAACAGTTGTTAGATTCTTAATTAATCGTAGCAAAAAGAGTTATGCAGAGAAAGCCAGAGATTGGGGCTGAGAGGGAAATGGCAGAGCAGACTCGATGGGCCAGATGGCCTAATTCTGCTCCTGTTTCTTATGCTCTTACATTCTTACAGTAATTTTCTTTTTTGGAGTTAGAAAGCATAACAAATTTAGTGAGATATATGTACTTCGATAATAAATTTAATTTGGACTTAGAAGATTGCATTTTATTAATCTGCATCCACTGATTCTCCCATCAGCAAAACCTTAAAAGTGAGTTTCCACCGGTTGTCAATTATATATCCTCCATTTGCAATTCTAAATTGGTGTCAATTTTCTGAGAAAATGAGCAGAATAGAAGCTGTTGTTGTACATAAAATACGCCTACAGTTTTAATTTCTTTGCTTCATTTACTTACCTGATTATATCCTAATAGTAAACATTTTATTCTTAATCTTTGTTGGGATGTGGGCACACCAGAAAGGTAAGCATCATTGCCCTTCTATAATTATCTTTGAGCTGTGTTTTGTGCTACTTTAGCTAGCCTGATGAAGGTATTCTCATGGTGTTGTGAGTACACGGATATCAGTAAGTCTCTGATCAAAGTCACAGGATAAACACAGAAGCTGGTGATATAGAAGACTTTATTCATCACAACAAACAGGTATTCTTCTGGAGATCCTCTCGATAGAGTCTCACAAAACTCAAAAGTAGATCACATTTTTATACCCTTAAGATCAACTGTATCAGTTCATTTGTTCATTCTGTGCTGCGTCATAGGATCTTGGTGATCACGGTCTTTCCATGACCAAGATAGTACTTGGCAATTTTTTTTACAGTAGTGGTTTGCCATTGCCGTCTTCTGGGCAGTGTCTTTACAAGACAGGTGACTCTAGCCATTATCAATACTCTTCAGTGATTGTCTGCCTGGCATCAGTGGTCACATAACCAGGACTTTTGATGTGCACCAACTGCTCATACGACCATCCACCACCCGCTCTCATGGCTTCACGTGACTATGATCCGGTGGGGGGAGGGGGGCTAAGCAGATGTTACACTTTGCCCAAGGATGATATGCTGGTTAGTGGAGGGAAGAAATGACTTGAACCTCTTTTGTTAGAGACGTATCTACATCTTGCCACCTGATCAGATAAAGAATATGAAATGAAAATCTTTGCCTGCACATTGTACAGAGGGCTACAGATTCATTGATATTTTTCTCAATATGAAAATTTTATCTAAAGTGAGACAAAAACTCAAGTTTGATTTTGAATTTTAAATCACAAATATGATTAAATGGAATGTAGTTGAGGTCTTAAAAGATCTGTGGATTGAAGGCATTTGTAGTGCTGGAGGGTGCAGAGGTGTCCCTTTCACTAATCAGCTTCCCAGTTCTTTACATCGCCCATCCCCCTTGCCTGGTTTCACCAATCACCTGCCACATTGTACTTCTTTCTCCCCTCCCACACCTTCTTATTCTGACTTCTTCCCCTTCCGCTTCCAGTTCTGCAGCAGGGTCTCGGCCCAAAATGTAGACTGTTTATTCTTTTCCATTCATGCTGCCTGGCTTGCTGAGTTCCTTCAGCATTTTGTGTGTGTCATCAAGGTGTTGCCTGGGATAAGAGTTTCACTTATGAAAGGAGTCTGGAGAAGAGAGAAGGACATTCATAGGAACATGATTGATGTACCTACAATTTTTGTATTTTACTAGAAGTCTAAAACATTTGCACAGTATTGTAATACTGATTCTGATATGGGTCTTTATTGTGGATGGGGAGTGGGGAGAGGCAGAGAGAGGGGAATCATGGTTGGAAAAAGGAGAAGGGAGGGGGAGGCAATGGAAAGCACCAGAGAGACATTCTGAAATCATCAATAAACCAATTGTTTGGAATCAAATGGCCTTGCCTGGTGTCTCAGGCCTGGGTGTGTCTGTATCTGCGCCACTTCCTGTCCTTGGCCAACTTCTCTGCTACCTGTCCCACACCCCTCCCACGGTGCTCCATCCTCGCCATTCCCAACATCCTCTTCTCCCACCAGGTTTACAAACTCACTCTCTGCTCCACATCTACACAGTAATGTGTAAAATTCTTAGACATCCATATTGCACATACGAGGGGTGATTGATAAGTTTGTGGCCTAAGGTAGAAGGAGTCAATTTTAGAAAACCTAGCACATTTGTTTTTCAGCATAGTAGAAGGTAGTTAAGGTAGAAGGAGATGAGTTATTAACTTCAGAATTTCTGCATAATCACTCAAAGAGTTGAACTGCATGTGCATGTAACGAGAGCTGTATAACTCTTCTGCTTCTACCTTAGGCCACAAACTTATCAATCACCCCTGCTGTGGGCACTTTCTGGAGGTCCAAGATCTATATGCTCCACGACCGCTGAACAATGTGTGTAAATGTAGGAGGGGACTCTGTTGAAAAATAAATGTGCTAGGCTTTCTAAAATTGACTCCAGTAAAATTAGGCGGGGTAAAAGAAGGGTAGACTGCGGGAATCTTTCCCCCATCTCAGAAGCAGATAAAACCAGATGATATAGATTTAGTCAGATGGTAAAATGTTCTGAAGGACTTTTCTTCATCAGATGGTGGTGAGCAAACTGGTAGAAGAAAAGTAACACACACAAAATGCTGGAGCAACTCAGCAGATCAAACAGCATTGTTTAAGAGTCAATGATTCATAGTCATAGTCAGACTTTATTGATCCCGGGGGAAATTGGTTTTTGTTACAGTTGCACCATAAATAATAAATAGTAATAAAACCATAAATAGTTAAATAGTAATATGTAAATTATTTATGCAGGAAATAAGTCCAGGACTAGCCTATTGGCTCAGGGTGTCTGACCCTCCAAGGGAGGAGTTGTAAAGCTTGATAGCCACAGGCAGGAATGCCTTCCTATGACGCTCTGTGTTGCATCTTGCTGGAATGAGTCTCAGGCTGAATGTACTTCTGTGCCCAACCAGTACATTATGTAGTGGATGGGAGACATTGTCCAAGATGGCATGCAACTTGGACAGCATCCTCTTTTCAGACACCACCGTCAGAGAGTCCAGTTCCATCCCCACAACATCACCGGCCTTACGAATGAGCTTGCTGATTCTGTTGGTGTCTGCTGCCCCAGCACACAACAGCAAGCATGATCGCACTGGCCACCACAGACTCGTAGAACATCCTCAGAATCGTCCGGCAGATGTTAAAGGACCTCAGTCTCCTCAGAAAATAGTGACGGCTCTGACCCTTCTTGTAGACAGCCTCAGTGTTCTTTGACCAGTCCAGTTTATTGTCAATTTGTATCCCCAGGTGTTTGTAATCCTCCACCATGTCCACACTGATCCCCTGGATGGAAACAGGGGTCACCGGTACCTTAGCTCTCCTCAGGTCTACCACCAGCTCCTTAGTCTTTTTCACATTAAGCTGCAGATAATTATAATTCTGCTCACACCATGTGACAAAGTTTCCTACCGTAGCCCTGTACTCAGCCTCATCTCCCTTGCTGATGCATCCAGCTATGGCAAAGTCATCAGAAAACTTCTGAAGATGACAAGACTCTGGGCTGAGACCCTACTTCAGGACTAGAAAGGAAGAGAGAGTGTAGCCAGAATAAGATGGTTGAGGAGGGTGCGGGAGGGGAAGGAATACAAGCTGGAAAGCGATAAGTTAAGCGAGCCTGGGTAAGCACAGAGTTGAAGAATTTGGGAGTGGCAGAGATCACTGAGTGGGAGCAATGAGAGAGAGCCTACTGAACTCTTGTCAAAGAAAAGATCTAAACTTCTTCATGATAGACATACCTTCATGAGACTTCATAATGGAGCATAAACACAAGAGATTCTGTAGATGCTAAAATACCTGATTTGTGGTTCCACTGCAAAGTCTCTTCGAGGTATGACTGCATTTGTAGAATATCTTGTTGTCTTTCTCCACCCCCCTCTCTCTGTCTCTCTCTCCCCCTCTCCACCCACTCCCTCCCCCTTCCCCTCCACCTCTCCCACTCCCTCCCCACACCCTCTCCTTCAACCCCTGCATCCCCACACCCTCTCTCTCTCACCCCATCCCCTCTCCTTCTCTCCCTCCATCCCTGTACCGTCTCCCTTTCTCTCTTCTTCTCCACTCCATCTCCCTCCCTCTCTACATTCTATCCCTCCCCCACCCTCTTCCTATTTCTGTCCCTTGTGCCTCCCTTACCTCACCCTCCCCATACCCTACCCTCTCTCTGTCCTTCTCCATCCTTCTCTCCCTTACCTCTCCCCTCTATCCCTCTATCTCCCTCTCTCTTCCCAACTCCTTCTCACTCTCTTTATCCCTCTTACTCTACCTCTCCCTCTCCATCTTCCTCTCCCTCTGTCTACCTCCTCCTCTCTCTCTAACAGAAGAAATGATAGGGATAGAGATTGATCAGAAGTGTGAATGGGGGGAGGCTCTGTAGTGTTGAATCCGAACACCAAACAAAACAATTTGAACAAGGACAGAAATGAACCATGAGGTCTCGCTCATATTCATCATTATGATCTACAAAACATTTGGAGACTACAACTAGAGGTCATGGGTTAAGGGTGAAAGGTGAAAAGTTTAAAAGGAAAATGAGGGGGAACTTAAGACCATAAGACTAAAAAATATAGGAGCAGATGTAGGCTATTCGCCCCATCGAGTAGCTCTGCCATTCAAACATGGGCTGATCCAATTCTTCCAGTCATCCACACTCCCCTGCTTTCACTCCATACCCTTTGATGCCCTGGCTAATCCAGAGTTTATCTATCTCTATCTTAAATACAATCAATGACTTTACATCCACAGGCACTCGTGGCAATAAATTCCACCGATTTACCACCCACTGACTAAAGTAATTTCTCCGCATCTCAGTTCTAAAAGGACATCCTTCAATTCAGAAGTTGTGTCCTCTTGTCCTAGAATCCCCTAACATGGGAAATAATTTGGCCATATCTAATCTGTTTTAACATTCGGAATGTTTCTATGAGATCCCCCCTCATTCTCCTGAGCTCCAGGGAATACAGCCCAAGAGCTACCAAACGTTCCTCATACGGTAACCCTTTCATTCCGGGAATCATTCTTGTGAATCTTCTCTAAACCTTCTCCAATGTCAGTATATCCTTTCTAAAATAAGGAGCCTAAAACTGTATCACACCCCTGCTCTTATATTCTATCCCTCTAGAAATGAATGCCAATATTGCATTCACCTTCTTCACAACCGAGTCAACCTCGAGGTTAACCTTTAGGATATCTTGCACAAGGAGTCCCAAGTCCTTTTGCATCGCTGCATTTTGAATTCGCTCCCCATCTAAATAATAGTCTGCCCATTTACTTCTTCCACCAAAGTGCATGTCCATACACTTTCCAACATTGCATTTCATTTGCACTTCTTTGCCCATTCCCCTAAACTATCTAAGTCTCTCTGTAGGCTCTCTGTTTCCTCAACACTACCCGCTCCTCCACCTATCTTTGTATCTTCGGCAAATTTAGCCACAAATCCATTAATACCGTAGTCCAAATCCTTAACGTACATCATAAGAAGCAGTGGTCCCAACACCGACCCCTGTGGAACTCCACTGGTAACCGGCAGCCAGCCAGAATAGGATCCCTTCATTTCCACTCTCTGCTTTCTGCTAATCAACCAATGCTCCACCCATGCTGGTAACCGCTGTAATTCCATAGGCTCTTATCTTGCTAAGCAGCCTCATGTGCACCACCTTGTCAAAGGCCTTCTGAAAATCTGAGTACACCACATTTACTGCATCTCCTTCATCTACTCTGCTTGTAATTTCCTCAAGAAATTGCAGTAGGTTAGTCAGGCAGGATTTTCCTTTCAGGAAGCCATGCTGGTCTTGGCCTATCTTGTCATGTCCAAAGACAGGTGTTTAAACCTGTCCAATAGTCATAGTCATAGTCATACTTTATTGATCCCGGGGTAATACTTCCAAAGACAGGTGTATAAAAAGGACCAAAGGGATCATTGGGGACCCAAGTCACCACAACCACAAACTGCTCCAGCTGCTACCATCCAGGAAATGGTATTGCAGCATAAAAGCCAGAACCAGTAGACTCTTGGCAGCTTCTTCCACCAGGCCATCCGAACGATTATTGATGCTGATACAAATGTATTTCCATGTTATATTGACTCTCTTGTACATACTATTTATTATAAATTACTATAAATTACACATTGCACATTTAGGCTGAGATGTAGCGTAGAGATTTTTACTCCTCATGTATATGAAGAATGTAAGTAATAAAGTCAATTCAATTCAATTTAATTCGGCTTGGATGATAAATTACATATACACTCACTGGTCATTTATTAGGTACACCTGTACTCCTGCTTGCTAATGCAAATATCCAACCGGCCAATTATGTGCCAGCAATTCAATGCATAAAAGCTTGAAGCATGTTCGAAAGGTTCAGTTGTTGTTCAGATCAAACTTCAGCATGCAGAAGAAATGTGTTCTCAGTGAATTTATTGTGGAATAATTGTTGATGCCACAAGTTATGGCCAGGGTATCTCAGAAGTTGTTGATCTTCTGGGACTTCCATGAACAAAGTCCTTAAGGTTTACATAGATTGGTGAGAGAAACAAAAAAAGAGCATCCAGTGAACAGCACTTTCAGTGGGTGAGAATGCCTTTTGAATGAGAGAGTCAAACTGGTTCCAGCTGACAGGAAGGTGACAATGACTCTAATAACCACACATTACAAAATGGTATGCAGACGAGCATCTCTGAATGCACAACATACCGAATCTTAAGGTAGGTGGGCTACAGCAGCAGAAGACCACAAACTACCCTCAGCGGCCACTTTATTCGGTACAGGAACCAATAAAGTGGCCGTTGTGTGTATGATGATAGTGTCCCCAATAGCCACTGAGTGTAAGTAGAAAAACTTCATTTAGATGAATAAATTTCAATCAGACTCCGTAGATAGGGTTTCTGTGTAGTCTGCTGGATCCAAATTAATTACTTTATCTTGCATTAATTGCCAATGTTATGATGAGAACTGTCTAACTTGGTTACAGTTTTACTCAGCAGATTACAAGACTTTGTTCATCTCGAAAACCAGCTAAAATGGAACAACTATAAATGTAAACTTGTTTGTATTTTCCATATGCAAATACAGTATTGCCCAAAGACCAGCGGGAAAATAGAATGACTACGTACTTTGAACTTGTCCCATTTCTAATATGGCTACTCTTAATAGCCACCAAAAAAAAGTCGTCATTTTAATCAGTCCGAAGCATATGTCGTAAAAGAGTTCTGTTGTGCAGTCTCCCAGACAGGTTATATAGTGACCAGATGATTATACTTTTCTGGGCTTTGTACCTGCTCATAAGGACTCCAATCTGTTCTGTGCATTCTTAACTCCATGAAGACTACAATCGTGCCCTGTCTTGTGCATTTTTATTCCCACTTGAAAACTGCAATGGTGTTGTGTCCTGTACATTCTAAATAGGAGGTTTAATTAGAATAGTTACACTTCAAATGCTCTGTACAACTCATAAATCATTTTCATCTGTCTCATATGTATGGATGAGACTTCAAAGGGCAAGCATATGTCATTTTGCACTTTCATTTTTAATTGTATTTGTCCATTTCAAAGGTTCTCATTTGCAATTGCACTCATTTTATAATTTCAGATACTATCATCCTATTTCAGTGAAATGCCTGATTAATTCCATGTCGGGTGACTCCTTTCAGATCTTTAAAAGATTGTTGAACAATAATTGACTCAGCCTCTTACCTCTTCTCACCTGCCTATCACCTCTGCCTGGATCCCCTCCTCCTTCCCTTTCTCCTGTGGTCCATTCAGATTCCTTCTACTCCAGCCCTTTAACTTGCTTAGACACAAGAGGCACTGCAGATGCCGGAAATATAGAACAATGTGTTGGAGAAGATGAGTAGGTCAGGCATTACCAGTGGAAGGGAATAAACGGTTGACGTATCAGGCCGAGACCCTTCATCAAGACATATCTTTCCTGCCCAGCTGACTTCACTTATCACCTTCTTGCTATCCTCCTCCTTCCCCTGCCCCCCCCCACCTTTTTATTCTGGAGTCTTCCCCCTTCCTTTCCAGGCCTGAAGAAGGGTCTTGACCCGAAACATCGATTGTTTATTCATTTCCATAGATGTTGCCTGACCTGCTAAGTTGCTCTAGCATTTTGCTCTGCCTCATGATAACCCACTTGAACTCATTGGAATAATTCAGGAAGTGCCAAATAAAATCATATGCAAATATGTAAATATGAGGTTTTTATGCAGTGTTGGAAGAGATGGTGATGTTAATCAGCAATTATACTTGTATCCACGTGTAGGTGGTACCCAGACGATGCAAAATAAATCTCTGGTACAACATTGGTACCACGGCTCGTGGTTACTGTGATGTTATTGCAGCTCAGAGTTTGGAGCTCATTTCTTTTAGTCCTCTGGAGGAAGTTTGTACGTCTTTCCCGTGACTGCATGGGTTTCTTCTTGGAGCTCTAATTTACTCCCACAGTCCAAAGACATGAGTTAATTGTTATTCCAAGTTGTCCCGTGATTGGGCTAGGGTTAAATAGGTGTGGCTCCTTGGCTCCGAAAGGCCTTTTCCGCACGTTATCTCTAAATAGGATGAAATAAATAAAACACAGTGAGTAACTCAATGGATCAGGCAGAACAATGGAGGGAAATGGACAGTAATCCAGATGAAAGCTTTGACCTCAAATATCAACTGTCCACTTCCTTCCTCAGATGCTGCCTGATTTGCTGAGCTCCTCCAATGTTTTGTGTGTTGCTTATGAGTGCAACCTCTGCCATCTCTTGCGGCTCGAATAATCTCTAGCCCTACCCCTGCCTAAAATGCTGGAGAATTGAGGAACATGCAATGAAAGAGACAATTATTCAGAAAGCAGGGATGTAAGACTTTGTTAAAGAGTGAAATACTGGGTAGACCTGAGAGAGATATTCATGGCTACGAAGATTCGAAAATTAAAAGAAGGTGTCAATTCTCCAGTTTAATTCTGAATCATTGAGTCAAAGAGCACTACAGCACAGAAACAGACCCCAAGGCCTATTTGGTCCTCCTGAACTTTTATTCTGCCTTGTCCTAGACCAAATCCCTCCATACCAATCCCATCTATCTAGACCATAAGACTAAAAGATGTAGTAACAGAATTAGGTAATTTGGCCCAACAAGTCCACTCTGCCATTTCACCATGGCTGATCCATTTTCCAACATGGCCACAATCTCCTGCCTTCTTCCTGTATTTAACCAAACATCCCTTAAATGTTGCAATCATATCTGCATCCACCACTTCTGCTTATTCCGTACTTGCACCACATTCTGAGTGAACAAATCCCCCTCAGGTTCTTCTTAAATATCTCACCTTTTATCCTTCACCAGTTACGTCTAGTTCTAGTCTGGGATGCCTAAGACTTTTGCACAGTACTGTATTTGACAACATGGAGCAGGAAGTGAATATGTAAATCTAGTGGTAGCAAAGGATGTTGGAAATGGTGAGGGTGGAGCGTCGTGGGAGGGGTGCGAGACAGGTGGCAAAGAAGGAGTGCCAGGGCGGAGTGGCACAGGTGTAGACACTCCCAGCCCTGAGACACAAGGCAAGGCCATTTGATTCCAAACAATTGGTTTATTGATCATTACAGGATGTCTCACTGGTGTTTCCCACTCCCTTCCCTCTCCACTCCCCTTTTCCCAACCGTGATTCCCCTCTCTCTACCCCCTTCCCACTGTCAGTTCACAATAGAGACCCATATCAGAATCAGGTTTATCATCACTCACATATGTCATGAAATTTGTTTTTTTGCAGCAGCAGCTGTACAGTGCAATACATAAAATTACTACAGTACTCGTTAAGGTCTTAGGCACCCTAGGTCTCTCCCTCTCTCTCTCTCGCTCTCTGTATATATACCTAAGACTCTTGCATAGTATTGTATATAATATGATACTTATGTATCATGTTATATATATATATATATATATATATATTTAATTTCCATAGATGTACATTGATATATATATATATATATATATGTTTTTTGAATTTATAGTATTTTTATTATATATTGCAATGTACTACTGCTGCAAGCAATAAATGTCATGGCATATGCCAGTGATATTAAACCTGATTCTGATTCTGGCAATGATTTCAGTGAAATTGACTGAGATAAATACTGACCAGGATATTTAGAGTGACTTCACTAATATTTTGTCAAAATAGTGCCATTGCTTTCTTGTGTCAACATAAGAGATCAGAAGAGCTCACCTGAGAGGCAACACCACTGTATAAACAGCAAAAGAAAATTGATATGGATGCTGCCGGGACTTGAGGATCTGAGTTCTAGGGAAAGATCTTTGAGTTTGAAACCAGAAACCAGGATTTCTGTAATTTAAATCTCATTCTTGTCCTTGTAATGAGCCTTTCCAGCCTCTGAAAGATCCATCTACTGTCTGGGATTGATGTCGAGGTCATCCATGAAGGCTCTAACTGGGGGCTGCTGCACACCTGTCTTAGTCAAAGGCCCTCTACACTCCACTTCAGTTGCCTCAGCTAACCTGTTCACGGTCAGGGAGAGAAGGAGCACTGAGATTATACATCCGGTTATAATACTCTTCTCAAGCCAGTGCCGGCCTGATGTGGTCATTCCTGAGGAGAGCATTGGTAAAGCAGGTAGCTGCCATGTCACTCATAGGTCAGCTCTTGGTAAGTGATTCCACACAGTGCTTTAAAGCAAGGCACCTGTGACCTGAAAATTTCAGTAGTCAGATGTGTAGGTCTTTGCTGAGAATTTCCAGCAAAAAAAAAGACATTTTTAATACCTTGAAATGATTAGGGAGCTTTTAAATATAACCTGCATTTATTCATTTATTTATCTATCTATTTATTTATTTATTGGGTTACAGCATAGAATAGACCATCCGGTCCTTTGAGCTGCACTACCCTGCAACTGACTGGTTGGTAGATTAATGCAGAAGTAATCTACTGATTGGTACATCCTTTGACTGTGGGAGGAAAGCAGATGCATACCAGAGGGGGTAAGTACAGATTCCTTAGAGGTGACATTGCGATTGAACCCCAAATGCCAGTGCTCTGATCTGTAATGATGCAATGCTAACTGCTACACTTCTATGGGGCCAAGTGATTATGCCAGTGACACGACAGTTTATTAGATTAGATTAGATACAACTTTATTGTCATTGTGCCGAGTACAGATACAAAGCCAATGAAAAGCATTTAGCATCTGACCAGAAATGCAAAGAATAGTGTTATTTACAAAATAACGGCAAATAAAAAAGTGCTACAGCACACAAATATATAAGTACTGAGACAGTACAATATGGGTGCAATACTGCTTAGCGCTGTGATGAAAGGTTCAGCAGTGTCACAGCCTCAGGGAAGAAGCTCTTCCTGTGCCTGCTGGTGCGGGAGCGGAGGCTCCTGTAGCGCCTACCGGATGGGAGGAGAGTAAAAAGTCCATGGTTAGGGTGAGATGCATCACTGATAATGCTTTTCGCCCTGCCCAGGCAACGTTTATGGTAGATGTTCTCAATGGTGGGCAATTGGGTGCCGATAATCCGCTGGGCAGTTTTCACCACATGCTGGAGTGCTTTGCGGTCCGATACGGGACAATTGCCATACCACACTGAGATGCAGTTGGTGAGTATGCTCTCAATGGTACAGCGGTAAAAGTCCGTCAGTATCCTGCAGTATGCAGGATTCAGAGTGAAATAGATTTTTATTAAGCGTTAAAAAGAGATAAGCCAGTTTCCATGTTTTTTTTTTACTTCCATGGTTTTCTTTGTTTTATAGCTTTCTGGAGAAGATTAATTTCATTTGTATTCTGCATACGTACTTTGATCATAAATGAACATTTGAACCTTTAAAAAATTCAGAACTTCTGAACCTTCGATTTAATTTCTGTTAGCAGGTAATTAATGGTCATGATCCTACCTGTTGAACTTAGGACAAGTCATAAGCCCCTTCAAGCATTTTGTGGTTCTGGGCCAGTACTCGCTAGTTTTTTGAAGAATGAAGGGAGATCTCACTGGAGCATAACAAATATTGAAAGACCTTGATAGAGTGATCATGGAGAGGATGTTTCCAATACTTGGAGAGTCCAGGACCAGAGGGCACAGCCTCAGAATAGAAGGACCTCCCTTTAGAACAGAGATGAGGAGGAATTTCTCTTGGCAGAGGATGGTGAATCTGTAGAATTCAATGCCATGGATGGCTGTGGAGGCCAAGACATTGGATATATTTAAATCGGAAGTAGATAGGTTCTTAATTATTCAGCGCATCCAGGGTTATGGAGAGAAGTCAGGAAAATGATGTTGGAAGAGATAATAACTCAGCCATGTTGGAATTGGCAAAGCAGACTTGATGGGCCAAATGGCCTAATTGTGCTCCTATATCTTCTGGTCTTATGGTCTAGATCAGCCATGATGGAATGGAAGAGCAGTTTTGAGCTGAATGGCCCAATTCTCCACTTGTGGTCTAAGTTAAACCTTGATTGATTGTGCTTGATTGAATTTGGATGTGCTGCTTTGTTGCATGAGCATAAAACACTATTAGTAGAGTAGAGCTACTAGGACTTGATGTTTCAATCCCTATGGTAAGTCGGCACTCTCGATGTTGGCAGTGGGCTTGGAGTGGTGACAAGGAGGGAGGGTAGGTACATCATTGGGGTCATCAGGTGGGCACCCCCCTTCTTTGACGTTAAACCTTGATCGATTGTGCTTGTTTGAATTTGGATGTGCTGCTTTGTTGCATGCGCATAAAACACCATGAGATACAGTAAATGCAAAAAGTTCGCTTTCTCAAAAGCTTTTTGGTCAGCTATTTTCAAATAAGAAAGCTTTAAGTGCAAATGCAGAATTGTATGCAATGCCCGAAACTGGCTGTTATTCATGACACAATCAATCAGTACAATAAAAGAAACAAAATAGATTTTGTACAACACACACAACAAGTTGTGGTTTGTCCCTGTTATTCGTGATTGGCTGTCAATAGGTAAATACCACTCACAGAACAGGTTAAAGGATCATTGCAGTATGCTGTGCTCATTCTGACAGCTCAAGAAATGGCAACACTCAGAGAATTGCTAACAGAAGGTGTCAGAGGAAGCTCGCTCAATTCCTAAATAGCAATTTGAGAATGGTTTTAATAATAACAATAATAATAATAATAACAGGGAGACCTCTTCAAAGAAGCAGGTGGGTTCCTTGTGGCAGTACAGAAGCAGGTTGTTAACACAAAAAAATGCAACAAAAATACATAATAAAATACCAAACACATTCAAGATGCTAAATGCAGAAAATGGCAAGAGAAACCAGAAACAATCCAGCACATGACCGGATCCTGCAGTAGTTTAACTCAATCTGATTACTTACACAGGCACAATTAAATGGCAAACATCATTCATCAAAATCTTGCTTGAAAGTACAAACTCATAAAATACACAATACCTTATTATAAATACAAGCCCAATCCAGTTTTAGAGTTGGAGATCTATAAATTATATTACTACTGACTCATTACTACAGATAGAACAATCCATAATAACCATCTGGATATAATACTATGCAGAAACGGAGACGGTTCAAAGGAGATTCATGAAAATGATTCTATGATTGAATGGCTTGTCATTTGAAGAGAGTTTGATGGCTCTGGGCCTCTTTTCACTAGAACTCAGAAGAAGGAGAGGTGATCTCATTGAAACCTATCAAATGGTGAAAGACCTTGATAGGGTGCATGTGGAGAGAATGTTTCCTGTGGTTAGAGAGTCTAAGACCAGAGGACATAGCCTCAGAATAAAGGGGCATCCTTTTAGAACGGTGATGAGGAGGAATTTCTTCAGCCAGAGAGTGGTGAATCTGTGGAATTTGTTGCAGACAGCTGAGGAGGCCAAGTCGTTATGCATATTTAAGGTAGAGGTTGATAGATTCTTGATTGGTCAGAGCATGAAGGGATATGGGGAGAAGTCAGGAAATTGGGGCTGAGAGGAAATGAGAGGATCATGCATCAGCCATGATCCAAAGAAAAGCAGACTTGATGGGCCAATTGGCCTAATTCTGCTCCTATATCTTATTGTCTTATGGTCTTACTACAGGATAAAAAAGTAAGAACAACTTACTTAATAGACCTATACATTCCAAACATACCCAACATGCAGAAATGAATAAGTGATAAACACAAGAAATATGCTGAATTAAAAGAGGAAATTGAAAGACCACAGAACATGAACAGGGCATACATTGTAGTAATATAGTAATATATACAACTGGTTTCATCCCAACATCACTACACAATAGCAACTAAGCTATCAATATTTATGTAAATCTCCAGAAAGCCACAATCCTAAACACCACTAGAGTAGTCCGAAAGTTCCTAGCAATTGAGAAATCAGTATTCTGGGCTATGCCTGTACCTCAAGTTTTACCAGCTTGAGCTGAGAAAAAAGAATATAACAATAATACTTATTTGTACAGAACTTTTCATACAGACAATGTAGTTCAAAGTACTTCACAAAGGGATAAAGTTCAAACATGAAAATAAAAGACAAAAAGACGTCAAGGTTAAATAAATAGGTATGGAGCTAGAATTTAAATGTGTCAACTGAGTCTGCATCCCTTACAATTTAAAGATTCAAAGTACATTTATTATCAAAGCATGTATGCAGTATACAACTCTGAGATTGATCTTCTCCACAGACAGCCACAGAACCAGGGAACCTGTTCGAAGAAAAACATCAGCCCTCCTACACACAAAAAAAACCACACAAATAGTGAAAAAGCAAGCTAGAAACACAGAATATAAAATTGATAAAGTCCAGGAATATTCAGTTCAGCTCAGTGTTTGTTACCTGCAGGCCACCACCAATTCAAAATTGCCCAAAATAGCAACAAGGAAAGGAGTGATTTGAAACCGATCATAATGTGAACTATTGAGTCCTATCCACAAACTGTGTCATTTAAACTTGCCCAAAACCCAGGAGTCTGGCACCATCCTCCGACAGCATCGAGGGAGAAAGAAACAATTCGATCTCAGGTACCTTCCTTCACAAGCAGCAAACGACAGGGAGACAGAGACCGTTTAGGAGAGTAATTCAGAAAAAATGCTGTCTGGCCAATTATCTTTTTGGAGGAAATTGCGTAAGTTTAAAAGACTGATCAAAGAAGACCTGGCAGCTTGAGCAGGATCATAAAGCAAAAGTGATTCTGTGATGTACTCCGGTCCCAGACAATTAAGAACTTTAAAAATAAGTAAAAGACCTTCAAAATCAGTTCAAAGTCAGTCACATTTTTTGCTTTCCAGCAAATCTCTTTCCAGGAAAGCATGAACAATGAGCTTTCTAAATTACCTTCAAATCTTTTTAGGAACTAATTATATTCCTACAACAAGATGGAATTCTTCTTCTGTTTGAGAAATGGAAAAGTAGGGCATGGTTCAATCAGACAAATAGCCTCAATCAAGTATGGAAGGAATAGAGCACACACAATGCTGTTGTCTTTCTCAGCATTATCTGGAACAAACACATTCATCCAAACTTACTTTGTTCAAAACAAATGGAATAACTTGCATTTATACAGCACTTTATCACTTTTTCAGGAGTGCCAAAGAAGATAATAGTCATTGAGTTTCTCTCAAAACTTCAACCACTAATTTAATGCGTAGAAAGTAAAGCTGCCCACCCATCATCAGCACTGGCCTACCCACCATCAAGGACATTAGTACAGAAAAGGGTCAGCAACAAGGTCCCACCTGCTCTGCTCATGGACCCTTTGTCCCATTCCCACCAGGGAAGAGACGATGCAGCATTCACACCAGGATAACCAGGCTCACAAACAGTTACTTTCCCCAAGCAGTAAGGTTGATCAACACCTCCAACCACTCTAACCCACTCTAGGATAGCAGGAGAATGGGGTTGAGAGGAATACAAATTCAATTATACTGGAATAGCAGAGTTGACCCGATGGACCAAATAGTCTAATTCTGCTCCTATATCTTATGGTCTTATGGTCCTAATAGTATAAAACAGGAAGAGGTCTTTCAGTCGATGATGACTGCTCCAATACCAATCTAAATAATTACAAATTGCCTAAACAAGGTTCGTGCTCCTCTGTTCCCATCCTGCTCATATGTCTGTCTAAGTGTTTCTGTTGTACTGTACTTTGCTGTAACCAGAGCGGTATAACTCATCTCCTTCTACCGTAGGCCACAAACTTATCAATCACCCCTGCTGTGGACCACCTGGAGGTCCAAGACGCTCTTGTTACATGCACGTGCAGTTCAACTCTTTGAGTGATAATGCAGAAAGTTTGAAGTTAATAACTCATCTCCTTCTACCTTAGGCCATGAACTTAACAATCACCCCTGCTGTGGACCACTTCTACAAAGAAGGGATCTGTATGCTCCATGACCGCTGGACTAAGTGTCTACGTGTAGGAGGGGACTATGTTGAAAAATAAATGTGCTAGGTTTTCTAAAATTGACTCCTTCTACCTTAGGATATCTATCACCCCTTGTATGTGCCCAAGACTTTTGGACAGTATTGTGTCTGCTTCTACCACTTCCCCTGGCTGTGCGTTCTGAATAATCCCACTCCCAGAGGCTGAGGGGCAACCTAATGGCAGTGATCAGCATTGTGGGTGAGCAGTGTCAACACCTCTAAAGATCTATCCTGAACCTATGCCCAATCAGTCTACAGGCCATGCCATTCTGGGACTTGAGCTGGACCATTTCTTTATGACTTTTTTTTTCTGCTATTGTTACTACTGTTTATGTGCTGTATGGCCTATGTACTGTGTGCTGTGTGTGACTGTATCACCATGTGTTCTCAGAGAGCAGGACCCAGGTACAGAGAACGGCAGGCTTTCTCCGTCATAGGAATCACTGACGCCAACTCACTGGTTCAGTAGTTGGATTTAATATCAGAGGGTGTGTGCAGTATACAACCTAAAACTCTTACTCTTCACAGACATCCATGAAACAGAAGAAAATTCCCAAAGAATGTATGACAGAAAATATTAGAACCCCAAAGCCCCCCCACCTCCCACCCCAAAGAGAGCAGAAGCTTTGAACCTCACCCACCTGCAGCAGCAAATGCATAATCCACACCTACCATCCACCAAGCCAGCACCTAGAGACCATGATCTAAAGTTCCTCAAAAAAATCACTCTCCATCTCAACACTTTGACATCCCACAGGCTCTCTCTCTCTCCCACTCCCTCACACCCACCACCTTGTACCTCTTCCTTCCCTCCTCCCACTACCTTCCTCAAACTTCTCGTCTTTCTTTCCAGTCATAGTGTAGGGTCTCAGCTCAAGATGTTAACTGTTCATTCCTTTCTACAGATGCTGCTTGGCCTACTGCGTTCTTCCAGCATTTTGTGTGTTTTACCTTGGATTTCCAGCATCTGCAGATATTTTTGTGTTTGCCAGTCACAACTAAATTGACCAGATTAACCTGAAAGCACAAGGAATTAATGGCTCTAGTAAGATAACACGTAGTGAATACAGGAAGCCGTAAGGCTCATGACAGACTTGTGGTTTGTCACGGTTCCAGAGGAACATCGTTTCGTTTGTTTCAATCCATCTGTATGGTTAAACCTGAACTTGAACTTTCATTTTTAGTTTTCCATTGTTAGTTATTTTTTAATTGGGTTTGAATTCCCTCTTTTAATCTCTCCTCAATTAAGACACTCCTTTATATGGCTGTGTCAAATTTTATCCGAAATAGTGCCAGTGAAACACATTATTAGAGAAGATTGCTTGATCTAATTACCACTAGTTCCTGACATAGGCAAATGGGGAAGATGATGCATTGTTGACATATTTAAACTTCTTATTTCTTCCATTTAGTCCATTGGTTGCTTGAGAATATGTTCCATTTTGTATACACAAAGGTCACTTTATAAATACAAGATTCTTTAGATGCTGAAAATCCAGAGCAACACACGCATATAATAGAACATAAAGCCATAAGATATAGGAGAGGAATTAGGCCATTTGGCCCATTGAGTCTGCTCCACCATTTCATCATGACTGATCCATTTCCCTCTCAATCCCAATCTCCTGCTTTCTCCTCTAACCCTTCATGCCTTGACTAATGAAGAACCACTGCCTTAAATATACCCAATGACTTGACCCCCACAGCCACCTGTGGTAACAAATTTCACAGACTGTGTAAAGAAATTTCTCTTCATCTACATCCTAAATAGACATCCCTCTATTCAGAGGCTGTGTCCTCCGGTCTCAGAACCCCACATCCTTTCCACTCTATTCTACTCTACTGATGCCCTTTAACATTTGGTGGGCTTCAATGAAGCTCCTCCTCATTCTTACCTCTAGGGGTTCCACAACCCTAAGCTCGCCAATCAATTCTGGTTCATAACAGAACACTAAATCTAGAATAGCTGATCTCCTAGTGGGCTCAACCGCGATCTGCTCTAAAAAGCTATCTTGTAGGCATTGTACAAATCCCCCCTCTTGGGATCCAACACCAACCTGATTTTCCCAATATATCTGTATATTGAAATCCCCGATGACTGTCATAAAATTGGAAAAGAAGGGGCACTTCTTATTGTTGCTTCTGCCCCCTTCCTTTCCAGTCCTGAAGCAGGGTCTTGACTTGAAACATCGACTGTTTATTGACTTCCATAAAAATGCTGCCTGACCTGTTGAGTTCCTCCAACATTTTGTGTGTGTTGTACATGGGATTTTGCCAGTCTGTAGCTTTACCTCTTAAAAATTCCTGATTTCTTCAAGATGTATTTAAATCTAAGTAGCACACAAACAGTCAAACTACAAATATGTATTTGATTAGAAAGTGACAATTTTCCTGGGCCCCTTGCCTGTATTTTGGAAAACTCCAGAAGAGTATTAGAAGTCTGTTGGACTTATTCAGTCACAGGATTGCTTGGATTTTATGATTGTCTGTTTGAATGTCACAGCAACGCTTATACCTCACTGCCTTGCTGCCAAACCCCAAGTAAAATCATGACTCCTTGGAGGGAGAGTTGCTAGTGAGAAATGTATTATGTGAAATTCTTTGGGTAGCTTATGAGCATATTTTGTCCTCTTGGGAGGAATCCCTACAGACCTTGTTTACTTGTTCAATAGGTTCAAGCTGACATGATTCGGTTTTATTTTCCTTTTTAATAAATATCTAAACAGCACATAGTAAAGCAGGGTAAGCAATTATATTCAGTGAGAATGGAATATATTGGAAGCACACAACAACTCAAATTTTGAAAATAAAAATCCTTCATTGTTTCTTTTCAGGATTGCAGCATGTTCATTTTATTCGATTTTCAGAAAAACGTTACCAAGGTTTGGCTTGTGCAGTGCTTATAAATTATTCCTTAGCACTCTTTAGGATTGTGTTTTTTAATCAGATTATTATGCCCTTGTGAAATAAACTACAAATATCTATAAATGAATGTAAAAGAATAGATGGCTGTAAAATATATCCAATGAGTTTCTTCCCCAGTCCTTCCTCATCCCATACGATCTGCACAGAGTGATGTACGTTCAAAGATCTTGTAATGCGAAGATCTGAGACAGTGCATGTGAAATTGTTGTTGTGACTCTGAGTGAAGTCACCAGAGAGACACAGAGGCTGGTGATATAGAAGTCTTCTTTCATCACAAGAAGCCGGCATTCCTCTGTAGATATTCTCAATGGAGTCTTACAAACTGAAAAAACATTTTTATACCCTAAAGATCAAAGACAATAATCATTATCATCGTCCTGTGCTATGTTGTATGACGTAGCTGATTGTAGTCTCCCATCTTTTTTATTTGTTTTTCCATCTGTTATTCTTATTCTTTTTTCTCTATCCACGACCATGAAGCTAATACTTATGCCAGGCTGCTGTTTATTGACTTCAGCTCAGTATTTAATACAGTCATTCCTACAAATCTGACCAAAAGGCTCCACAATCTGGGCCCCTGTACCAGTGTAGCTACTGTTCTACTCTCTCTACACCTACTTGCTGATGACACAACTGTTGTTTGCTTCAATTGTTTGCATGATTTGTATTTTTTTTCTCTCTTTCTCTTGTGCATCAAGTTTGGTCTTTTATTTTTATTTATTTTTTTCTTTTATTGAATTTCTTGCTTTGTGGCTACCTGTCAGCAAGCAAATCTCAACATTGTATAATTTATACATTCTTTGATCATAAATACACTTGAATCTTGAACTACTGTTGGCAGAGATTCAGATGGTGATGAGAAGGCATGCAGGAACCAATTATACCAGCTAATTGAGTGGTGTCCCAGCAACAACTTTGCACTCAGTGCCTGTAAGACCAAAGAATTGATTGTGGACTTCGGGAGAGTAAAAAGAGGGAACACATCCAAGTCTTCAAAGGGGGATCAGAAGTGGAAAGGGTGAGCAATTTCATGTTCCAGGGTGTCGACATCTCTGAGGATCTCTTCAGGGCCCAATATATCGATGCAGTTACAAGGAAGGCACAGAGTGGCTATATTGCATTAGGAGTTTGAGGAGCTTTAGTATGTCACCAAAGACACTAGCAAATTCCTACAGATTTACCATGGAGAGCATTCCAAATGCATCACCATCTAGTGCGCAGGGGTGGAGAGGGCACTGAACAAGATCGATATACAGGAAGCTGCAAAAAGTTTGGTCACTAGCCTCCCCAATATCCAGAACATCTTCAAGGAGCGATGCCTCAAAAGAGCGGCATCCATCATTAAGGACCCCCATCACCCAGGCCCTGTCCGCTTCTCATTGCTACCATCAGGGAAGAGGTACAGGAGCCTGAAGAAACACACTCAATAATTCAGGAAAAGCTTCTTCCTCTCTGCCATCAGAGTTCTGGATAAACATCGAACTCATGCATACTGCCTCACAGCTTTAATTACACTACTTATTTAATTTAACATATGTATATTGTTACGTACCCCGTAACTGGGTTGCCAAACCAGCAGAAATGGATCACTCAGTTGGAGTCTGGATTACTGGAACTAAGAAAGTTTTATTAAAGAAATAAGCAACACAGTACTCTAATAGTAAGGATATAAATGCAACAGGTTAGCAATGAATAAACACACATGTACACAGATCTAGGATGATAGGATCAATCAAGCTCTATCGTTGTCTAGGGGTAAATGACCAGTTTCAAAGTGACGCAGAGTTCAGTTCAGTTCACAGTAATCACTGCCGTGGGAGAGAGAGAGAGAGAGCGAATGAATATTCAAATCGGATTCCAAACAGACCTTCGATATTCCTCACAGTCAGCTTTCGGACGAGCCCTTTGTAATGTCTTCCGAGGTCACTGACTGTGACCCCTCCGTTTCAGATACGATCATTCCTCTGCAGTGAACCTGGCACCCAGGCAAGGGCGGACACACACCAGGTTCCCGCCGATCGTACCTTTCCACCCTGTGCGTCTATGGCTTGGCCCCGCGATCAGCCCTCCAAAAACTCCCACCGACTTGTGGGAGGCGCGCCGCTTCCAGGGTCTCGTTACCTCGTGGTGTCGTGTGTGTGTCCTGCCTTAGCGAACCTGTCCCTTTTTATCCCCCTGCTGGGGTATCGCCTGTCCATCACACTTCAAACAGTTCAGGGTTCAAAAAGGAGCTGATCTTGACAGCTCTCAGACCGTGTCTCCTTCCGTTAAACTCTCCCATCTCTTCATTAACATTTCCAAATGCTGCTCCATTGTCTTCCTTATCTCTCTTTCTCCTGAAGCCAGGTGGCAGATCAACTGTTGATCCCACTGGTGCCAGCACAGGACAGTTATCATCTTAATCTATGTGTACTCTTTGTAACTCTCTTTCGTCACAATATATATATATATATGTATATGTGTGTGTGTGTGTGTGTGTGTAGGAGGATATACAATCATGATATATCTTGTGGTGAGCGGTCAGTTCATGATGACAAACTAGAAAGGCCCGTTAACTCAACAGCCATTTTTATTGAGACAAGCACAAAAACAGAAGGGTGCTATGACCTGGGAAAGTTGGAAAGGTGATTATTATACACCCTGGTTATAGTCAGTGTTACCCACAAACTCACATGCGAATAACTGTATAGCCCAAGCTAAAATGTAACATTAAATGAACTTGACCATCCCACCATAGTCCCACAAATGCATTTTAAAACAAGAGCAATAAATAATGCTGGCCACTATCTATACTTACACATAAAACAACAAATTTCATGCCATATGTCAATGATATTGAACCTGAATCTGATTGTTCTTGGCAATTTTTTCTACAGATATGGTTTGTCATTGACTTTACAAGGGCAGTGCCTTTATTAGACAGTTGACCCCAGCCATTATCAATACACTTCAAAGATTGTCTGCCCGGCATCAGTGGTCGCATAACCAGGACTTGTGATCTGTACCAGCTGCTCCCACGACCATCCACCACCTGCTCCCATGGCTTCACCTGACCCTGACTGTGAGGCTGAGCTGGTGCTACACCCTGCCCAAGCATGCCCCGCAGGCTCGTGGAAGGAAGGTGCGCCTTACACTTCCTTTGGTGGAGTCGTGTCTCTATCCCGCCTCCCTTAAAGGTAACAGTTTGGTAATTCAATACAGTTTTAGTAGTTACAATGACATTGTTTCCTTCATATTACTCCAGAATGCTCCCTAACAGTGGTGGGAGGAGGAGGATGGATTTTGAATAGAATTTTAAATGGTATTTATTGATGTGAAACAGAGTTTACCTAAAAGCTAATTTTTTTTGGCAGGCTTGACTTCTCCAGAATAACTGAAGCAGCAGTCCTTGATTGAGCAATGGTTTGATCTCTCAGGATGTGTGAGATGCCAAAATATGCATTGCTTCTGAAATACTGAGTGATTAATTCCTTAGACTTGAGAAGTTGGAACAAGGAATGCTGATTTGGATGAAGAATGAAGCATTTTGGCCAAAGTGAAGAGCAACTTCTTTGGAGTTTCAGCACTAACATGCTTTTGAAATATACACATGTTTTCTTTGTATACATGAGTTGTGCATTAGGCTCGGATCAAAGTGCCTGGCACACAGTGGACTGCCTTTAGTTCAGTGAGGTGGCACGACTATACATCACATAGCAGATTGCATCATAAATATCTCTTGGCAATGCCCAGCAAGATGCAGACTCTGAAGCAGAATCCTTCCAGTTGTAAATCATTTTGGAGTTCCACTAATGGATGATACATGTCCCTGTGGAGCCAACAGAACTGGCAAAGCACCGTTCACTTTGCCTGCTGCTTTCTGCCAAGCAGAGCGCATCTCTGATCTCTTGAATGCAGCAGAGCACAGCAGATTTGGAAAAGTTGCCAGTGTTTACTTGAATGTTCCAAACTTGAATGTGGAGGCTGATGGTCACAATGAGCTTTACAATCACTGAAACAGCATTTCTGGCCCTGACCCAGGGGACAGTTGATATTGGAACAGGTTGTAAATTACAGTGAGTCCAATGATTTGGGATGCAGTCCAAATGACCATAAGACATAGGAAAAGAATTAGACCATTTGGCCTTTCAAGTCTGCTCCGCCATTCCAGCATGGCTGAATTAATATCCCCCTCAACTCCATTCTCCTGCCTACGCCCAATAACTTGGTCTCTGCAGTGGTCTGTGGCAATGAATTCCACAGGTTCACTAGCCTCTGGCTAAAGAGATTCATCCTCATCTCCGTTCTAAATGTACGAGTCCCTATTCTGAGGCTGTACACTCTGGGCCTAGATGCACCGATGATAGGAAACATCATCTCCACATCCACTCTACCTAGACCTTTCAATATTTGATAAGTTTCAAGGAGCATCCCCCCTCATTCTTCTAAACTCCACAAGTATAGGTCTAGAGCTATAATTAATCCTCTCATTCCTGGAATCATACTCATGAGCCTCCTTTGGATCCTCTCCAATGCTGACACGTCTTTTCTTAGATAAGGGGCCCAAAACTGCTCATAATACTCCAAGTGCAGTCTGATCAATGCCTTCTAAAGCCTCAGCATCACAAACTTATACAGTCAATGTACAAATTTTGTATAAATGCTAAGTACCGCATAAGAAAAACCCAACTCTTTGGGATAAGGCACCTCAGAACTTTTGTTAATTGTTTATTTCAGACCAACAGCTACTACTACAAGTACTTGTATCATCCATATGCTGGCAAAGAATGGGAATAAAGGGGACCTTCTCTGGTTGACTGCCAATAACAAGTGGTGCCCTGCAGGGGTCAGTGTTGAGACCACTTCTTTTCACGTTTTATCTCAATAATTTGGATGATGGAACTGATGGGTTTGTGGCCAAGTTTGCGGACGATATAAAGATAGGTGGGTGGGGGGCAGGTAGTGTTGAGGAAGCAGGATGTCTGTAGATGGACTTAGATTGGGAGAATGAGTATAGAAGTGGAAAATGGAATATAGTGTGGGGAAATATATGGCCCTGCCCTTTGGTAGAAAGAATAAAAGTGTAGACTGTTTTCTAAATGGAGAGCAAATTCAGAAATCAATCCTCGTGCAGGATTCCTTAAAGGTTAACTTGTGGGTAAGATAGTGGTAAGGAAGGTCAATGCAATGTTGGCAATCATTTCAAGGGGACTAGAATTTAAAATCAAGGATGCATTCCTGAGGCTTTATAATGCATTGATCTGACCAGGTTTGGAGTACTTTGAGCAGTTGTGGGCCCCTTATTCAAGAAAAGATGTGTTTGTATCAGAGAGGGTCCAGAGGTTGTTCATGGGAATGAAAGGATTGTCTGAAGAACGTCTGATGGCTCTAGGTCTTCACTCACTGAAATTTAGAAGAATAAGGGGGGATCTCATTAAAACCTATGAATATTGCAAACTTAGATAAGGTGGATGTGGAGGGGATGTTTCCAATAGTGGGAGAGTTTAAGACAAGAAGGCACAGCCTCAGAATGGAAAGACATTATAGTAAATTCTTGTTCTGAAGAATGTGTAACACACTGAGAACTCAACACTTATTTGCATCTCCTAATACATTTTTCTTCTAATTCTTCCAATACACCTCTCATTGTTGTTGCTTGGCCAATGTGAACTCTTATGGCATGCCCTCAAATTTGACGAATATGTTGTATAACATTTCAGATTTGTGCTATCTCACTAGCATCCCACCTTAGTGACCCTCATTTGTTCATTGGTCTTTGCCTGTCACTTTGCCTTTATCCAAATGTGCAGTCAGTTGTGTGGATCTGAATTAAGATTTGTGTTTTGGTTCTGCTATTGTCCCATCAATCCCTCCTCCAAGGCAGTTTGTACTAAATTTATAAGACCGTAAGACCATAAGACAAAGGAGCAGAAGTAGGCCATTCGGCCCATCGAGTCTGCTCCGCCATCTTATCATGAGCTGATCCATTTTATCCTATTTAGTCCCACTGCCCCGCCTTCTCAACACTATCAACACTACTTCTCCGATATATCAACACCACAGTGATTGAATTTGGTGGCAGAATGTGGCACTGTACAAGACTTAAATATGGAGCTAGCTAAATGATGTTTCATAGTTAATCTCCAACAACTTTGTAAACTATAACTCTTAAAATCTTCCTCTTCTCACTTATACCTTCAAGGAGGAGGTACAGGAGCCTGAAGACACACACTCAATGTTTCAGGAACAGCTCCTTCCCATCTGTCATCAGATTTCTGAATGGACAATGAATCAATGTGCACTACAGCAGCTTTTTTTTCTCTTTTTGCTCTTTTTTGCACTACTTAATTAATTTAATAAATATATATTTATTGTATGTTATAGTCTTTTTTAAAATTTATGTATTGCAATGCAGTTCTGTCACAAAACAAGAAATTTCATGACATATGCCAATGATATTAAACCTGAACAACACACACAAAATGCTGGAGAAACACAGCAGGTCAGGCAGCATCTATGGAAATGAATAAACAGTCAACATTTTATGCTGAGACCCTTTTTCAGGACTGGAAAGGAAGGGGGAAGATATCAGAATAAAAAGGTGGGGGTAGGAGAAGGAGGCTAATGAGAACGTGATAGGTGAAACCAGGTGGGTGGGAAAGGTAAAGGGCTGGAAAAGAAGTCATCTGATCGGGGAGTAGAGTGGACCATGGGAGAAGGGGAAGGAGGAGTGGACACAAGAGAAGTAATAGGCAGGTGAGGATAGGTGAAAGGTCAGAGTAGGGAATAGAGGAATGGGGGGGGGGATTTTTTTACTGGAAGAAGCAATCAATATCGATGCCATCAGGTTGGCGGCTCGCCAGGTGGAATATAAGGTGTTGCTCCGCCACACTGAGGGTGGCCTCATCTTGACCAAAGAGGAGGCCATGGACCGACACATCAGAATGGGTATAGGAGTTGGAATTAAAATGATAAACCTGATTCTGATTCTGAGGAAAAGCGCAGAACTTATCACCAAAGGATGAGTAGTTTGATGCTACAATTTTGTTTTATTTTGCAGATGGTTTCCTCCAGGTACTCCAGTTTCCTTTTTCCTCCCATAGTCCAAAGTTGAGATTAATTTTTCTTTAGCAGATTGATTATTGACAATCTTCGTGTGTAGCTTTTCATTGATTCTATTGTTCTTCTCTGTTCTATTGTGAATGGCTGCAGGAAAATAAACCTCAGCCTTATACATGCTGACATTTACGTACTTTGATAATAAATTTACTTTGAACTTTCAAACCGTTTCAGATATCCTTGATTAGTGGACAATTTTAATCATATGTTGCACTTTAACATTTGGACTCTTAACTGATTCAGTCTAACTTTTGAAAGTTTATTTATCTAAATATGTACTGAATATTTTGAGAAATGTTTGCCTGTAGCTGAATGTCTAAGAACATGGGGTATAGCTTTGTTTAAGGGGTAAGAGATTGGGATTAGGATTCCGGTTGGTATTGGAAACTGGAGTGTGCTACCTGAAAAGTTTGAGACTCTCACAATATTTAATTTTCCAAGGGGGGGGGGGGTTGTCAGATGCTAGCTGATTTTGCACTCAAGAATCACACAAAACCACTTTCTGTCATGAGCTTCAACAGTGGAGGTGTTGATATGTGTTGATGAGTTTACTGCAGCCCACCTTTCAAGTTCAAGTTTAATTTATCATTCAACCATACATGAATACAGCCAAATGAAACAACATTCCTCTGGGGACTTGGTGCAAAATACAGTGGCAAAAAAAAGCACACTACACATAGCACGTAGCACAAATAGCACATATGGTTACAATTTCAGAAAAAAAAACAACATACAGTCACAAAGAGAGAGAGAGAGAAAATAATAATATAACCCAAGTCCCTGTGATGATAATTTGTCCTGGTCCAGCTTGTTCTTCCACCGAGTGAACACCAGAGGGCAGCACTGCTTGGTATCTCCTCCCCTGGGCAACTGCCACAGGTGACTGCAGCCTCGGCCTAGGACTAGTCCTCACAAAAACCAAAGCAATGCAGCAGTCCCACCATCGGTCTCAACAATGAACAGGTGAACTGGACATGCAGTACTCTATGTTAATGATTCCCAACAAGGTCTTGCAATCCCAATGAAAATGACAAAGACCGTCACTCACACTGTGCATCGTCTCAGCACAATGGTACACAACAAGACCAGCAACAACACAACTGCAGCTTGCAATAAGTTGAGCTGTATCGCTATTGAGCTAATTATGCATGCTTCTGTCAGATCTCTCCTTGGCCTGGTCTGCCCCAGGGAGAAAAACAGGCTATCCAATCTTGACTGATGCACTCCATCCCAGACAATATGCTGGTGAATCTCCTCTCCCCATCTCCAGTGCAATCATATTCTTTCTAGAGTGTGATGAAGAATGTTATGTACGTTACTCAAGCTGTGCCCTTGGTAATGTTTACAGATGGTTACATCTACAGATGTAGCATGGAGGGTATTCCAACAGGTTGCATCACCGTCTGGTTTGAAGGAGCCGATGCACAGGATCCAATGAGGCTGCAGAAATTTGTAAGTTCAGCCAGCTCCATCATGGGCATAAGCCTCGCCAGCATCCAGAACACCTCCAAAAGGCGAGGCCTCAATAAGGCACCACCCAACATTAAGGACCTCTATCACCCAGAACACGCCCTCTGCTCATTGTTACCATCAAAGAGAAGGTACAGAAGCCTGAAGGCACACACTCAATGTTTTAGTTACAGATTCTTCCCCTCGGCCATCAGATTTCTCTCTTTGTTCTCCTTTTGCACTGCTTATGCAAAAGTGGAGATACGTCTTTACCAAAGGGGGTGTAAGACACTCCTTCCCTCGAGGTCACCCTTGACCAAGGTGTAACACCAGCCTAGACCCCCGATCAGGATCATGTGAAGCCATAGGAGCAGGTGGTGGATGGTCGTCTGATCAGCTGATGCATATCGCAAGTCCTGGTTATGCAACCACTGATGCCAAGCAATCTCTGAAGAGTATTGATAATGGCTGGGGTCACTTGTCTTGTAAAGACACTGCCCAGAAGACAACAATGGCAAACCACTTCTGTAGAAAAAATTGCCAAGAATAATCATGGACATGGGACCATGATCATCTACATCATATGATGTGACACATAATGATGTTGAGGATTGCAATGTACTGCTGCCACAAAACCTCAAATTTCACAAGGTTTGCTACACATGGGGACAACTTGAAAGACTGGCACAGGACAGAGGACTCTGGAAAGCTGCTGTCGGCAGACTATGCCCCAGTATGGGTGATGGCCTTAACTAAGTATGTAAGTTATTCTACCTCTATCATGGTCCAGTCTGTGAAATCTGCATTCTGGTTCACAGTCTGGTCGGTGGATTCCGTACTCCGGTTATTCCATTTTTCCCTTGTTCCGTTGGGTGCCTTAATTGAGGCACCTAATTCTCATTTCGGGCTGGCAAAATAAATAGCTCTGGGGTCCAGTGACTCCTTGCTGGACCATCCTCGGCAGTAACCTCATCAAGTTAACCCACCGGAGTGAGACTAGAGCCGCTGTCTGTAGTTCCTGGGCTACGTCTAGGGCTTGCAGCTACTTGGAGCCTTTTCGTGTCAAGATAAAGGTCAGTCTATCGTTGTGTGGTTTTGTTTCTCCATGTTCTCTCCTCTGCTGGGTAGGTCTGGTCATTTGCCGCTACCCTGAGGGGGGAGCGGTCTCAGTATTTTGTGCCCTGCGTCCAAGACGAGTCCTGGCTCTATGTCCTCTGTCCAAGGAGGAGCCCCGGCTCTGTATTCCATGTCCTGTGTCTAAGAAGAGTCCCAGCTATATGTCCTGTGTCCAAGGAGGAGCTCCGGCTCAGTGTTCTGTGTCCTGTGTCTAAGGCAAGTCTGAGCCTAGTCCGAGTCGAGAGCCAAGTTCCGAGTCCGAGTCGAGAGCCAAGTCCGAGTCAGAGTCTGAGGCCGAATCCAAGCCAAGAGCCAAGTCTAGACCCAGGTGTCAAATCCCTGCCAAGACCCGAGTCCCGAGTCATGACCTGAGTTCCCTGTCAAGTCCAAGTCCGGGTTTTCCAGTTTGTCACTCTACATCTACCTTCGTGCTATCATTTTATCCTCGCTCCTTGGCTTCCCTAGCATTCTTAATAAACCTAGTCCAGTTCCTAGTACTTCAGTGTCTGTGTCTTGCATTTGGGCCTCTTCCATCACCCCCGTATGACAACCTCAGTGTACTGTGTAATGATCTGATCAGTATGAATGATATACAAGACAAGCTGTATCTTGGTACAAGTGACAAAAATAAATCCATACCAAGAATCTTACTGCTGCTTCTATATCTATTTATGCACCTTGTTCTTGAAATGTTGCCGTTCCCCGTCGTTTTTACAAGTAGCCAGGATGCAAGGCACTACACTATTGAACAAAATTTTAATCTTTCTTGTACTCCCTCTCGATATTTTTCTACTTGACAAATTCTCTGTGAAGGACTTGCATTGGTAGATCTACTCCAGTTACACAAAGAATGAATGCGGCCCAGTCCATCAGTGTAAAGCCCTCCCAACCACTGAGAACAGTTACATGAAACACTATTGCAGGAAAGCAGCATCTACCATCAGGAGCCCGAACCACCCAGGACATGCTTTCTTCTCGCGGCTGCCATCAGGAAGAAGGTACAAGACCCTTAGGACTCACTCCACCAAATTTAGGAACAGTTATTACCCCTCAGCCATCAGGTTCTTGAACCAAAAGAGATAACTTCATTCACCTTCACTCGCTCCATCATTGTTGCCACAACCTATGGACTCACTTTCAAGGACCTCATCACATGTTCCTGATATTTATTGTTTATTTATTTATGTTATTGTTTCTTCATTTGGCATTTGAACAATTTGTTGTCTCCTTCCCTCTGATTGAAATCTTTGACTTGGCTGTCATTCATTGATTCTGTAATAGTTATTATTCTATATATTTGCTGAAAATGCCCATAAGTAAATGACTGTCAGGTTTATATATGGTGACATGTATGTACTTTGTGTCATGGTCCGGATCGGGTTTCCCTTTAAATTTACTTTGTTTGTGTTACAATCCGGAGCATTGACTCCCTGTTTCCCTTTGGTTCCCTATTTTCTCGTGTCCCTCGGGCTTGGTGATTAGGGGCAATGTCATCTGGCCAGAGCAAGTGCCAGCATGCCGCCTTCCCTTGCCAGAGCGGGTCAGTCAAAGTTAACCCACTGGGGAGCGCACTTGTGCCTAGTTATAGTACTGTCCATCATTGTGTGGTCTCCGTATCCATGTCCTGCATCTAAAAGGGGTCCTGGCCCTGTACCCTGGAAGAGTCCTGACCCTGTGTCAAGAAGAGTCCTGACTCCGTCCTGTGTCTAAGGAGGATTCCCGGCTCAGTGTTTTATGTCCTGTGTCTGAGTCTGTCCCGTGAATAAGAAGAGTTCCTGGCTCCGGAGGCTTCAAATATCAAGACCTGGCTCTGGAGGTTTCAAGTATCAAGTCCTGGCTCTGGAGGTTTCAAGTATCAAGTCCTGGCTCTGGAGGTTTCAAGTATGAAATCCTGGCACCGGAGGTTTCAAGTTCTGAGTCCTGGCTCCGAGGTCCATGTTCCGAGTCCTGGCTCCAAGGTCCGTTTCCGAGTCCTGGCTCCGAGGTCCATGTTCCGAGTCCTGGCTCCAAGGTCCATTTCCGAGTCCTGGCTCCGAGGTCCATGTTCCGAGTCCTGGCTCCAAGGTCTGTTTCTGAGTCCTGGCTCCAAGGTCCGTTTCTGAGTCCTGGGTCCGAGGTGCGTGATTCCAGGTCAGACCCTTAGTCCCAGCCTAGTCCAGGGCCTGAGTCCTTGTCCATTACGCTATTCCTGCTTCTGCTTTGCTCTTCTTGTAACGAGCAAGAAACTCAATTTAGGTTAACTTCACAAAGATGTGTTTGTGTCTTGCTTTTGGGTCCGCCATCAATGCCCCCCCATGACACTTTGATAATAACATTATTTTGTACTTTGAACTTTGAACTTCGTTCCAGGTTTGAATTTGAATGCTGCCTCAATGTGTCCTATCATTTAGCACTTACATGGACCTGCAGTAATTGGCTGCCTTTACAACTCTAAAAAGAATTTTATTCAAACAAAATAAGCTTTATTCATAATAAAAAATATTTACAAGAATAAATTGTTCCATGCATTTTCATTCTTTGCATACATAGTCAATGCTTTCGTACTGTTCTGTGCCATTCATACACATCAATAGCACTGCCGATACTCATCTATCACCATGGGGTGGTATACTGCTTCAATAATCCCTCCCCCAATCCGGCCCTTCACTCACCAGTAGGAGAGGAACCCTATACTGTGGTCCTTCCCCATGGAACCCTTGTCATGGCTGCACCAAGCTTCAGTGCCTCCCTCAGCACGCACTCATGTGGCCTGGATTATGCCAGTCAGCAGCAGTCCTCCACGGATACCTCGATGCACAGGATGACCAGCAAGTTTCAGGGAGAGCAAAGTGTGTCTTTCACTGAGTGGATGATCTGTGAGCAGCACCTGATTTATGTCTCTCTGTGCTTCTCTGGGAACAGCCCACAGATCAGAGAGTCCTCTGTCGTTCAGCTGTTCAGGATGAAATGTGACACAGGCCCTTGCATTTTTCTCCACACTTTCTTCACAACTGAACAGTCTGCAAGGAGGTCAGCTACCGTCTCTTCCCCACTAGTCACTCTAGAAAGCATTGGCAAAATTTGCAATCATTTGTTGCTGACTCTGTTCAGGCATGGAACTTCGGCGATTGCTTTTTGACCAGAGGACAAACCTTTAAGGTGAGGATTCAGATTTCAAAGTAAATTTATTATCAAAATATATGTCACCATATACAACCCTGAGATTCATTTTCTTGCAGGCATACTCTGTAAATCTATAGAATAATAACCGCAACAGGATCAATGAAAGACTGCCCAACCAGTGTGCAGAAGAAAACACTGTGCAAATACAAAAAGAAACAAATAACAATATAAGAACATGAGCTGAAGAGTCCTTGAAAGTCAATCCATAGGTTGTGGGAACATTTCATTATGGAGCAAGTGAAGTTGAGTGAAGTTAACCCCTTTGGTTCAAGGCTATGGTTTAGGGAAGATGTCAGAGGTAGTTTTTTTTTACACAGAGATTGGTGGGTGCTTGGAATATACTGCTGGAGTTGGTGGTCAAGTCTATTACAATAGGGACATTTAAAAGACTCTTAGATAGGCACATAGATGTAAGAAAAATTGAAGGTTATTGGATGTATAGGAGAGAAGGGTGAGACCAGGAGTTTCCAACTTTTGTTAGGCCATGGACCTCTACCATTAACTGAGGAGTCCATGGACCACAGGTTGAGAACCCTTGGGTTAGGCTGTTTGTGGAATAGGTTTTATTTGTCTGCACAATGTGGTGGGCTGAAGGATCTATCCTGTTCTATATCTATACTCCATAAACTGTTGACATGTTTATCCGTCTTGAAGAACAACGTCCCCTGGATTTTTTTTCTGCTTTTTTTCTCTCAATGTTGTAATTTTGCAAGTCAGGTCAAATATAAACCTCTCTGTGCTTAACAATTTGGACAGAATCTGTTCAAACTTTTAAACTACACGCACATGTATGTCAAACACAACAATTTAAGTAATCAACAAAATTTTGGTATTGGTTCAACCTTTAATGGAACATTATGCTCCCTGACTGTTTCTCACTTTCATTGTTTTTGTGCCAAGCTGGTATCCTTCGAAAGGTTGTTGATTGAAATAACCATGATTCCCATTTGTGTCTGGAACATCTCTGACTTTCTGTGAGACTGCTAGATTAGAAAGCATACAATAAATCTCAGCACTCATCTCCATCAATTGAACAGCCTTCTTTCATTCTCTCTTTTGGCAACATACTGTGCCTACAGATTTTCAATATCATCCTCTACTTTCAGAGTTCTTTACAATGAAAGACATTTCCATTCTCATTATATGTACTGTGAGTGACTCACTTTGTCCATTGTATGCTTCAGGGCTGCCTATATATCCATTCTGCATTTAGTCCTGTTAAGCAGTGATGCTGCTGAAATCAAGGCTTGTCTGCATCAAGTTTAATCTTTCTTTGTGTTTAATTCTCCTGTGCCTTATCCAGTTACTGTCATTTTTTTTTCCCCTCTCTCACAGTACTACCGATCACTGCTCCTTATGTAATTGTCTCTGCCTTACTGAGAAGCTACAGAATTACTGATTCAATATGCACCACTGGCTTTTGAAACATTGATGCACCAGCCTTTCTCTCTTCCTCCATGTGGAGCTGTCAATGCTTTCAAAGATCGATCTGTAGCCATTTCTTCAAAGACCTTCCTCACAATACACCAAACCTTTTCTAGGTCAGTTATTTTGACTACTTGACAGCAATTGTAATTATTGGTAGGTGAGCACTGAGCCGCAAACTTAGAGCTACTGAGTACTGTATTAGATAAGCTCAAGGAGGCCCTGGTACTTTAGATCACATGTTAACTCTTTCGGGAAGAATGCATGTGGTAGTGTAGCAGTCAACACCAGGCTTTAGAGCATCAGCTGTAAGACACAATTCCCTCCGCTGTCTGAAAATTTAATAAAACCTTCTCAAGGCTAAGTGGGTATCTTCCAGGTGTTCCAGTTGCATCCATATTTCTAAAAGTGTATGATTAAGGTTAGTGCGTTTTGAGCATGTTATGCTGGTGCGGGAAGCCTGACAACACTTGCCCACCACAATCCCCGGTGACTTAGTGACGCATTCCACTGTATGTTTCATTGTACATGTGACAAATAAAGCTAATCTTTGAAAATATCTCCAAGTGTTTTCATGAGATTACAATTTCCTCATTATGCCACATGCTCATAACGGTTCAAAGGTTCATTTATTATTCACAACACGCTGGAGGAACTCAGCAGGTCGGGCAGCATCCATGGAAAAGATCGGTCGACATTTCGGACCGGAACCCTTTGTCAGGACTGTAGAGGAAAGAGGCAGAGGCCCCATAAGGAAGGTGGGATGAGGGTGGGAAGGAGAAGACTGGTGAAGGGTTCTGGCCGGAAATGTCGACTGATCTTTTCTACGGATGCTGCACGATCTGCTGAGTTCCTCCAGCGTGTTGTGAGTGTTGCTTTGACCCCAGCATCTGCAGATTATTTTGTGTTTACGATTCGCTACTCCACTGCGAAGTCTCTTCAAAGTATGCCTACCCTGAAGAAGTTTAAATCTTCTCTTCGATGGGATTTCAGTGAGACCCTCTCTCACTGTTCCCCTTCTGGAACCTACCAGCCTTCTCCTTCCCACCCTCCCCCCACCTTCTTTATAGGGTCTCTGCCCCTTCCCTCTACTGTCCTGATGAAGGGTTCCGGCCCGAAATGTCGACCGATCTTTTCCAAGGATGCTGCCCGACCTGCTGAGTTCCTCCAGCGTGTTGTGAGTGTTGCTTTGACCCCAGCATCTGTAGATTATTTTGTGTTCATTTATTATTGAAGTATGTATGCAACATACAACTCTGAAATCCGTCTTCTCCAGGTAGTCACGAAACTAAGAAAACCATGGAAGTCATTCAAAGAGAAATAGCAAATGCACTCCCCGCTGCAGAAAAAAGAACAGCAGCTAATCATCAACCCCCACCAAACACCCCTCCCCGCACAAAACACAACTAAACATTGACCTTCCAAAACACCCCTCCCCGCACAAAACACAACTAAACATTGACCTGCCCAAACACCCCTCCCCGCACAAAACACAACTAAACATTGACCTTCCCAAACACCCCTCCCCGCACAAAACACAACTAAACATTGACCTTCCCAAACACCCCTCCCCGCACAAAACACAACTAAACATTGACCTTCCCAAACACCCCTCCCCCGCACAAAACACAACTAAACATTGACCTTCCCAAACACCCCTCCCCGCACAAAACACAACTAAACATTGACCTTCCCAAACACCCCTCCCCCGCACAAAACACAACTAAACATTGACCTTACCAAACACCCCCTCCCCGCACAAAACACAACTAAACATTGACCTTCCCAAACACCCCCTCCCCGCACAAAACACAACTAAACATTGACCTTCCCAAACACCCCTCCCCCGCACAAAACACAACTAAACATTGACCTTCCCAAACACCCCTCCCCCGCACAAAACACAACTAAACATTGATCTTCCCAAACACCCCTCCCCCGCACAAAACACAACTAAACATTGACCTTCCCAAACACCCCCTCCCCGCACAAAACACAACTAAACATTGACCTTCCCAAACACCCCTCCCCGCACAAAACACAACTAAACGTTGACCTTCCCAAACACCCCTCCCCCGCACAAAACACAACTAAACGTTGACCTTCCCAAACACCCCCTCCCCGCACAAAACACAACTAAACGTTGACCTTCCCAAACACCCCTCCCCCGCACAAAACACAACTAAACATTGACCTTCCCAAACACCCCTCCCCCGCACAAAACACAACTAAACATTGACCTTCCCAAACACCCCTCCCCCGCACAAAACACAACTAAACATTGACCTTCCCAAACACCCCTCCCCGCACAAAACACAACTAAACATTGACCTTCCCAAACACCCCTCCCCGCACAAAACACAACTAAACATTGACCTTCCCAAACACCCCTCCCCCGCACAAAACACAACTAAACATTGACCTTCCCAAACACCCCTCCCCCGCACAAAACACAACTAAACATTGACCTTCCCAAACACCCCTCCCCGCACAAAACACAACTAAACATTGACCTTCCCAAACACCCCTCCCCGCACAAAACACAACTAAACATTGACCTTCCCAAACACCCCTCCCCCGCACAAAACACAACTAAACATTGACCTTCCCAAACACCCCCTCCCCGCACAAAACACAACTAAACATTGACCTTCCCAAACACCCCTCCCCCACACAAAACACAACTAAACATTGACCTTCCCAAACACCCCCCCCGCACAAAACACAACTAAACATTGACCTTCCCAAACACCCCTCCCCCGCACAAAACACAACTAAACATTGACCTTCCCAAACACCCCCCCGCACAAAACACAACTAAACATTGACCTTCCCAAACACCCCTCCCCGCACAAAACACAACTAAACATTGACCTTCCCAAACACCCCTCCCCCGCACAAAACACAACTAAACATTGACCTTCCCAAACACCCCTCCCCCGCACAAAACACAACTAAACATTGACCTTCCCAAACACCCCTCCCCGCACAAAACACAACTAAACATTGACCTTCCCAAACACCCCTCCCCGCACAAAACACAACTAAACATTGACCTTCCCAAACACCCCTCCCCCGCACAAAACACAACTAAACATTGACCTTCCCAAACACCCCCTCCCCGCACAAAACACAACTAAACATTGACCTTCCCAAACACCCCTCCCCCACACAAAACACAACTAAACATTGACCTTCCCAAACACCCCCCCGCACAAAACACAACTAAACATTGACCTTCCCAAACACCCCTCCCCCACACAAAACACAACTAAACATTGACCTTCCCAAACACCCCCCCCGCACAAAACACAACTAAACATTGACCTTCCCAAACACCCCTCCCCCGCACAAAACACAACTAAACATTGACCTTCCCAAACGCCCCCTCCCCGCACAAAACACAACTAAACATTGACCTTCCCAAACACCCCTCCCCCGCACAAAACACAACTAAACATTGACCTTCCCAAACGCCCCCTCCCCGCACAAAACACAACTAAACATTGACCTTCCCAAACACCCCTCCCCCGCACAAAACACAACTAAACATTGACCTTCCCAAACGCCCCCCCGCACAAAATACAACTAAACATTGACCTTCCCAAACACCCCTCCCCGCACAAAACACAACTAAACATTGACCTTCCCAAACACCCCTCCCCCGCACAAAACACAACTAAACATTGACCTTCCCAAACACCCCCTCCCCGCACAAAACACAACTAAACATTGACCTTCCCAAACACCCCTCCCCGCACAAAACACAACTAAACATTGACCTTCCCAAACACCCCTCCCCCGCACAAAACACAACTAAACATTGACCTTCCCAAACACCCCTCCCCGCACAAAACACAACTAAACATTGACCTTCCCAAACACCCCTCCCCGCACAAAACACAACTAAACATTGACCCGCCCAAACACCCCTCCCCGCACAAAACACAACTAAACATTGACCTTCCCAAACACCCCTCCCCCGCACAAAACACAACTAAACATTGACCTTCCCAAACACCCCTCCCCGCACAAAACACAACTAAACATTGACCTTCCCAAACACCCCTCCCCCGCACAAAACACAACTAAACATTGACCTTCCCAAACACCCCCTCCCCGCACAAAACACAGCTAAACATTGACCTTCCCAAACACCCCTCCCCCACACAAAACACAACTAAACATTGACCTTCCCAAACACCCCCTCCCCGTACAAAACACAACTAAACATTGACCTTCCCAAACACCCCTCCCCGCACAAAACACAACTAAACATTGACCTTCCCAAACACCCCTCCCCCGCACAAAACACAACTAAACATTGACCTTCCCAAACACCCCCTCCCCGCACAAAACACAGCTAAACATTGACCTTCCCAAACACCCCTCCCCCACACAAAACACAACTAAACATTGACTTTCCCAAACACCCCCTCCCCGTACAAAACACAACTAAACATTGACCTTCCCAAACACCCCTCCCCGCACAAAACACAACTAAACATTGACCTTCCCAAACACCCCTCCCCCGCACAAAACACAACTAAACATTGACCTTCCCAAACACCCCCCCCGCACAAAACACAACTAAACATTGACCTTCCCAAACACCCCTGCCCCACACAAAACACAACTAAACATTGACCTTCCCAAACACCCCCTCCCCGCACAAAACACAACTAAACATTGACCTTCCCAAACACCCCTCCCCCGCACAAAACACAACTAAACATTGACCTTCCCAAACACCCCTCCCCCGCACAAAACACAACTAAACATTGACCTTCCCAAACACCCCCTCCCCGCACAAAACACAACTAAACATTGACCTTCCCAAACACCCCTCCCCCGCACAAAACACAACTAAACATTGACCTTCCCAAACACCCCTCCCCCGCACAAAACACAACTAAACATTGACCTTCCCAAACACCCCCTCCCCGCACAAAACACAACTAAACATTGACCTTCCCAAACACCCCCTCCCCGCACAAAACGCAACTAAACATTGACCTTCCCAAACACCCCTCCCCCGCACAAAACACAACTAAACATTGACCTTCCCAAACACCCCTCCCCCGCACAAAACACAACTAAACATTGACCTTCCCAAACACCCCTCCCCGCACAAAACACAACTAAACATTGACCTTCCCAAACACCCCTCCCCCGCACAAAACACAACTAAACATTGACCTTCCCAAACACCCCTCCCCGCACAAAACACAACTAAACATTGACCTTCCCAAACACCCCTCCCCCGCACAAAACACAACTAAACATTGACCTTCCCAAACACCCCTCCCCCACACAAAACACAACTAAACATTGACCTTCCCAAACACCCCCTCCCCGTACAAAACACAACTAAACATTGACCTTCCCAAACACCCCTCCCCGCACAAAACACAACTAAACATTGACCTTCCCAAACACCCCTCCCCCGCACAAAACACAACTAAACATTGACCTTCCCAAACACCCCCCCCGCACAAAACACAACTAAACATTGACCTTCCCAAACACCCCTGCCCCACACAAAACACAACTAAACATTGACCTTCCCAAACACCCCCTCCCCGCACAAAACACAACTAAACATTGACCTTCCCAAACACCCCTCCCCCGCACAAAACACAACTAAACATTGACCTTCCCAAACACCCCTCCCCCGCACAAAACACAACTAAACATTGACCTTCCCAAACACCCCCTCCCCGCACAAAACACAACTAAACATTGACCTTCCCAAACACCCCTCCCCCGCACAAAACACAACTAAACATTGACCTTCCCAAACACCCCTCCCCCGCACAAAACACAACTAAACATTGACCTTCCCAAACACCCCCTCCCCGCACAAAACACAACTAAACATTGACCTTCCCAAACACCCCCTCCCCGCACAAAACACAACTAAACATTGACCTTCCCAAACACCCCTCCCCCGCACAAAACACAACTAAACATTGACCTTCCCAAACACCCCTCCCCCGCACAAAACACAACTAAACATTGACCTTCCCAAACACCCCTCCCCGCACAAAACACAACTAAACATTGACCTTCCCAAACACCCCTCCCCCGCACAAAACACAACTAAACATTGACCTTCCCAAACACCCCTCCCCGCACAAAACACAACTAAACATTGACCTTCCCAAACACCCCTCCCCCGCACAAAACACAACTAAACATTGACCTTCCCAAACACCCCTCCCCCGCACAAAACACAACTAAACATTGACCTTCCCAAACGACCCCTCCCCGCACAAAACACAACTAAACATTGACCTTCCCAAACACCCCTCCCCGCACAAAACACAACTAAACATTGACCTTCCCAAACGCCCCCTCCCCGCACAGAAAAAAAACTAACAAAATGCAACAAGAACATCAACCCTCTCCCCACACAAAAAAGAACAATGAGCAACAACAGACAAAAACACAGCATATAAAACCATAAGACTGAAAATATCCATAACCAATCCATAAACACAATTACATTTTTACATACAAATATACAAGTGAGGATCTCTTGACTGAAATTGGAGGCATCTCATATATCTCTGAGATGGAAAAAGGGAGATTACTTCCAGAGTATCTAACTGAAGGATTAAAAATCCTAACACTATGTTTCCTTCTAAATGTGCAATGTGCAATTTCTAGTAGTTTGTAATAAATAGTATGTACAACTGGACAGACAATATAGCACATAGAAATGCAATTGTATCAGCATGAATTAATCAGTCTGATGGCCTGGTGGAGGAATCTGTCCTGGAGCCTGTTGGTCCTGGCTTTTCAGCTGCAGTACCATTTCCTGGATGGTAGCAGCTGGAACAGTTTGTGGCTGTACTGACTTGGGCTCCCAATGATCCTTCAGGCCCTTTTCCGCACCTGTCTCTGTAAATGTCCTGAATAGTGGAAGGTTCACATCTACAGATGTGCTGGGCTGTCCACACCACTCTCTGCAGAGACCTGTGATTGAGGGAAGTACAGTTCCCATACCAGGCAGTGATGCAGCCAGTCAGGATGCTCTCAGTTGTGCCCCAATAGAAAGTCCTTAGGCAGTTTGTTCAACATTCTCTCCATCCTTTGGGTGAAGAAAATTCCCTCATGTTCAATTTATACTCTTCACCTTTCACCCTTAACTCATAGAACCATAGAACCATAGAAACTACAGCACAGAAACAGGCCTTTTGGCCCTTCTTGGCTGTGCCGAACCATTTTCTGCCTAGTCCCACTGACCTGCACACAGACCATATCCCTCCATACACCTCCCATTCATGTATCTGTCCAATTTATTCTTAAATGTTAAAAAAGAACCCGCATTTACCACCTCGTCTGGCAGCTCATTCCATACTCCCACCACTCTCTGTGTGAAGAAACCCCCCCTAATGTTCCCTTTAAACTTCTCCCCCCTCACCCTAAACCCATGTCCTCTGGTTTTTTTCTCCCCTTGCCTCAGTGGAAAAAGCCTGCTTACATTCACTCTATCTATACCCAACATAATTTTATATACCTCTATCAAATCTCCCCTCATTCTTCTACGCTCCAGGGAATAAAGTCCAAACCTATTCAACCTTTCTCTGTAACTGAGTTTCTCAAGTCCCAGCAACATCCTTGTAAACCTTCTCTGCACTCTTTCAACCTTATTTATATCCTTCCTGTAATTTGGTGACCAAAACTGAACACAATACTCCAGATTCGGCCTCACCAATGCCTTATACAACCTCATCATAACATTCCAGCTCTTATACTTAATACTTTGATTAATAAAGGCCAATGTACCAAAAGCTCTCTTTACGACCCTATCTATCTGTGACGCCACTTTTAGGGAATTTTGTATCTGTATTCCCAGATCCCTCTGTTCCACTGCACTCCTCAGTGCCTTACCATTAACCCTGTATGTTCTACCTTGGTTTGTCCTTCCAACGTGCAATACCTCACACCTGTCTGTATTAATCTCCATCTGCCATTTTTCAGCCCATGTTTCCAGCTGGTCCAAGTCCCTCTGCAGGCTCTGAAAACCTTCCTCACTGTCTACTACACCTCCAATCTTTGTATCATCAGCAAATTTGCTGATCCAATTTACCACATTATCATCCAGATCATTGATATAGATGACAAATAACAATGGACCCAGCACTGATCCCTGTGGCACACTACTAGTCACAGGCCTCCACTCGGAGAGACAATTCTCTACTACTACTCTTTGGCTTCTTCCATTGAGCCAATGTCTAATCCAATTTACCACCTCTCCATGTATACCTAGCAATTGAATTTTCCTAACTAACCTCCCATGTGGGACCTTGTCAAAGGCCTTACTGAAGTCCATGTAGACAATATCCACTGCCTTCCCTTCACCACTTTCCTGGTAACCTCCTCGAAAAACTCCAACAGATTGGTCAAACATGACCTACCACGCACAAAGCCATGTTGACTCTCCCTAATAAGCCCTTGTCTGTCCAAATGCTTGTAGATTCTGTCTCTTAGTACTCACTCCAATAACTTACCTACTACCAACGTTAAACTTACTGGCCTATAATTTCCCGGATTACTTTTTGATCCTTTTTTAAACAACGGAACAACATGAGCCACTCTCCAATCCTCCAGCACCTCGCCTGTAGACAACAACATCGTAAATATTTCTGCCAGGGCCCCTGCAATTTCAACACTAGTCTCCTTCAAGGTCCGAGAGATCACCCTGTCAGGTCCCAGGGATTTATCCACTTTAATTTTCCTCACGACAGCAAGGACCTCCTCCTTTTCGATCTGTACAGTTTCCATGATCTCACTACTTGTTTCCCTTAATTCCATAGACTTCATGCCGGTTTCCTTCGTAAATACAGATGCAAAAAATCTATTTAAGATCTCCCCCATTTCCTTTGGTTCCGCACATAGCCGACCACTCTGATCTTCAAGAGGACCAATTTTATCCCTTACAATCCTTTTGGTCTTAATATACCTGTGAACTCATGAACTCTCTCATTGTAGTCCTGCCCAACCTCACTGGAAAAGCTTGCTTGCACTTACCCTATCTATACTCCTCTTAATTTTGTATAACCTCTATCAAACCTCCTCTCAATCTGCTACTTTTCAAGGAATAAAGTCCTTAGCTATTCAATCTTTCCTTATAACTTAGGTTCTCCTGGCCTGGCAACATCCTTGTAAATTTTCTCTGCACTCTTTCAACGTTATTTACATCTTTCCTGTAGGTAGGTGATCAAAACTGTATATACTTTCTACCTATGGGAGGCATGCTAGGCCAAGGCTTCATGCTAACCTTGGAACAAATGGCAATGAGAGAACTGTTCCGATAGGAAGACCGATGTCCACAGGAAGATGATGGAGAAACAACTCCATCAAAAGTCATGAGATCAATTCAGAACATTCAGAAAGAAAATGGATCACCACTTGAGGGGAGGAAAGGTACAGAGAAATGAGTCCAATTCAAATACTTTCAAAGAGCTGGCAGAAAGTTGACGGGTCAAATGGCCTGTTCTCAATGTCAAACTATTCTGTCATTCTTTGTAACTATAATGCAGACTTCAGATTTGAAAATTATTTATCACATGGACATCAAGATATACAGTGAAATGGGCCAACACACCCAAGCATGCGCTGGAGGCAGCCGGCAAGTGTTATCACACATCTTGTTATCAACGTGGCATACCACAACATTCCACAGATCACCACAAGTAACAGTAACAACAACAACAGCAACACGAGACAACAAAACAAGCTCTTATCCCACACCTGCCTCCCTTTCTAGCACACACCCAGACAGAGCTCCAGCCCTAGGACAGGCCACTTCTGGGCCTCAAGTCCATCTGCCCCAATTCTCAGATTCTCAGACTCACAGGCGTCAGGAATTCACCCTCGGCGTCATTGACTTCCAGATCTTGACTTTCAGACTTGCAAGGGTTTAGAAAAGTCCAAACTTCTATCTCGTTGCACTCTGTCTTCTGTTACTCTAGGAACAGAGGATGAAAAATGCTTCGTGATCAATTACCCCTTCTGATACCCGTCCTGGGCCTTCAGGAGATCTCTTGGCAGATATGATAAGAAGTATTCACGGTATAAAAGTGACAAGAGCAGGTTTCCCACCCATTGGAACCCACTCTGCCAAGACAAAATCTGCAGATGCTGGAAATTCAAGCAACGCACACAAAATGCTGGAGGAACGTAGCAGGCCAGGACAGTCTCGCTGAAGGGTCTCGGCCCAAACGTTGGTTGTACCTTTTCCATAGATGATGCCTTGCCTGCTGAGTTCCTCCAGTATTTTGTGTGTGTTGCTTGGAATCCACTCTGCAAAAACTGTCAGGTAGAACCCAATATCCTCGTGGGCATTTGTTGCCTCTGCCCAAAAACCCAGTATGCTTCCAGAGTTTCAATTTATCACCATGTACTGCTCCACCGTTAAAGCTTTATGAATTACAAATTTCCATGAGGTACAATAAAAACAAAAACTGTTAATTTTAACAGATGTCCTAAAGACCTGTACAACAGTTCCTGGATCAGGAATAGAAACCTCAAGAGGCACAAGTGTGAAGTCAACCTCTTATTTCAGTTGTGTAACCCATCAAGCAAAAGGGATGTGGTTTTCCCCAGTTACTAGCAATGAAGTTTGGACCCACATGATTAACACTAGCCACTGTCTCCACAGTGTAAAATCACACACAAAATGCTGGAGGAACTCAGCAGGCTAGGCAGCATCTATGGAAAAAAGTACAGTTGAAGTATCTTAAAGTCTCTTAAAAGACCCTATTGTATCTGCCTCTAAAAAAATGCTGGCAGTGCATTCCATGCACCCACCACTCTGTGTGTAACATTTATTTCTGATATCCTGTTTCCACGCACTTTAAAACTATGCCCTTTAGCCATTTTAGCCCTGGAAAAAAGCCTTTGGCTATCCACACAATTAATGCCTCTTATCATCTTATGCACCTCTATCAGGTCACCTCTCATCCTCCATCACTCAAAGCAGAAAAGGCCAAGTTTACTCAACCTATTCTCATAAGGTATGCCCTCCAATCCAGGCAACATCCTTGTAAATCTCCACTACACTCTCTCTATAGTATCCACATCCTTGTAAGGTGACTCTAACTGGGGTCTAACTAAGGTCTCATATAGCTTTAACATTACCTCACAGCTCTTGATCTTAATTCCATGGTTGATGAAGGCCTTCGCACCATACTCCTACTTAACAACACTGTCAATCTGCGCAGCAGCTTTGAATATCCTATGGAGATAGAAGCATAGAAACATAGAAAATAGGTGCAGGAGTAGGCCATTCGGCCCCTCGAGCCTGCACCACCATTTATTATGATCATGGCTGATCATCCAACTCAGAACCCTGCCCCAGCCTTCCCTCCATACCCCCTGATCCCCGTAGCCACAAGGACCATATCTAACTCCCTCTTAAATATAGCCAATGAACTGGCCTCAACTGTTTCCTGTGGCAGAGAATTCCACAGATTCACCACTCTCTGTGTGAAGAAGTTTTTCCTAATCTCGGTCCTAAAAGGCTTCCCCTTTATCCTCAAACTGTGACCCCTCGTTCTGGACTTCCCCAACATTGGGAACAATCTTCCTGCATCTAGCCTGTCCAATCCCTTTAGGATCTTATACGTTTCAATCAGATCCCCCCCTCACTCTTCTAAATTCCAACGAGTACAAGCCCAGTTCATCCAGTCTTTCTTCATATGAAAGTCCTGCCATCCCAGGAATCAATCTGGTGAACCTTCTTTGTACTCCCTCTATGGCAAGGAAGACCCTAAGGTCTTACAGATCCTTCGTATTGCCAAGAGTCTGACCATTAATATTATATTTTGTCTCCAAATTTGACCTATCAAAATGAACTACTTCACACTTATCTGGGTTGAACTCCATCTGCCATTTCTCAGCCCAGTTCTGCATCTTATCGACAACACCCCCAACTTTTGCATCATCTGCAAACTCACCAACCCATCCTTCTACCTCCTCATCCAGGTCTTTTATAAAAATCGCAAAGAAGAGGGGTCTCAGAACAGATCTCTGCGGAACACTGCCGGTCACCATCCTCCATGCAAAGGGTATGTTCTGGGTGATGGGATTCTCAATGATGGACGCCGCCTTTTTGAGGCAATTTCTTTTGAAGGTGTCCTGGATACTGGGGAGGATGGTGCCCATGATGAAGCTGGCTGAGGTTGCAGCTTCCTGCAGCTTTTGTCGATTTTGTTCAATGCCCCTATGTACTAGGAGGTGATGCAACCTGGTAGAATGATCTCCACGGTGCATCTACTGAAGTTTTTGAAAGTCTTTGGTGACATACCAAATCTTCTCAAGATCTTGCTATTTCTTCTGCGTCAGAACAGTGCCTACATTTTAAATAAACTTTGATTTTAAAGCTGATTAGGATTGCAAATTTCTGCCCAGCAAGCAGCAATGCAATAAATAATCATCTTTAATTATAATTTGTTTAGCTTAGATGGAGAAGTGCCTTTGAGTAAATCCCCCCATCGACAAATGCAGTACAAGGAGACTGAGGGAGATCTTTTAGCACATTGCAGTGCTAATTGTGTGTATGTACAGAAACAGTTGGGATGGATAAACAATGTGCTGTTAACCACCAGGGAATCCAGGGGAGCATTAAATGAAGTGTGCGGATTTTCAGAGATCCTGACAACAGTGAATGCACAGGCGCAGAAAGCAGCTGTCACGGACTTGTTCAAATAATTATGCAGATCCATGATTATTTGTGCAAAACACAAAACACACTGAATGACGCAGCAAAGTGGTGCCAGAACTGACAACAACAGATGTACTTGAGTAGATTTTATTTCTTAAATCAATTCATTAATAACACAAATGGTGAAGCCACTTTCCTTCTAGATGTGGTACAGAAGATGGAGTGAAAGAATACTGGGGATGGCTAGCAATTAAAGACTCATCAAAGCCCAGCAGGCTGCACAATTATATAGCGGCGTGCTAAGTGAATAGCGGGAGTGCTTCTAATAGATCATTTGCAGAACTAACTCTGGGTTGTAGTGCATTGGATTTCTCAAAGCCATCTGATTTACAGTTTTCCATTAAAGATATAATGTATCAAATGGAAAGTGCCTCCAGATTGTGACTGATCCTGGGAATATTCAAAAAGTTCTGCAAATTTGGAAGCATATCTGTGAGTCTGTATAAAGTGAAGATGAGCGAACATCTAGGATGTTCAAGGTATCCTAAAGTGCTTAAGTACCTCTGAACTGCTACAGTTTATGTAATACAGAAAACCACAGATGCAAACCTGTGCACAAGACTCCCCAAGCCATGAAGGTAATCAACGATCATGAGCGGTTCACATGTAGTTACATACTTACTGAGAGCCCATCACCCCTACTGGAGCATAGGCTGCTGACAACAGTTCATCAGGGTCCTCATCCTAGGCTAGTCTTTCAAGCTGTCCACATGTGTAGTCCATCTGGACAAAGATCTTTTATCTCCTAGGGATGTGGTCTTTGGAGATTCAGTTGGCGTTTCTGTCGCTCTGAATCTTTATGGGATTGGGATACGAGCCCTATACCCAACTCTCCTCTTTTCACAGCTGGGCTTGGGACTGTCCATTGTGGAGTTGTATAAAAAGGGGTTTCCTTCCTGGGGTCCACAGACCTGTCAGTTAATGATATTGGTCTATGGAATAAAAAAAATAGTTATGGACCCCTGGTTTAGAAGGAGCAAATCATGCAAAATTCTGAAAAGATAAAATGCAAAGACACCTCTTTGTAATCCCTCGAGTAGATAAGAGGTAGTACTTCCCAGTGTGCTTGCTAATTCTTAATATATGCCCAATAATATTAAAACTGAATCATGGCTGGGTCTTTCTACGCACAGGTTTGAGTGAAAGTGTGCAAATGTAGAAAAGTGCAAGACTTGAAAGGCTTGTTGCCTAATTAACTGGATGTGTTGATTTAAGTGAAAGGGGAAAGGTCTAAAAAGAATTTTAGAAAGGCAACACTTATTTATTTATTTATTTATCTATCTATTTATTTGTTTAATCATTTATCCTTTTATTTATTTACTTATGTATTTATTGAGATACAGCAAGGAATAGACCCTTCCAGCTCTTTGAGCCACGCCACCCAGCAATCCCCCGATTTAATCCTAGTGTAAATGGGACCATTTACAATGACCAATTAACCTTCTAACTGGTACATCTTCGGACCGTGGGAAGGAACTGAAGCACCAGGAGGAAACTCATGCAGTCATGGGGAAAAGGTACAAACTCCTTCGATGGGAAATTATCTCAGGGAGCTGCACACAGAGCAAATGAGGTACCAGAGGATGAAATTAAGGGAGGTACAATAATAACTTTTAAAGACAGTTAGATCAGTATATGAATAAGAACGATCTGGAAGAATATGGGCTAAAAGCAGCCAAATGGGATCATCCTGAATGAGCACCTTGGTTAGCATGCACCACTGAGGTGAAGGGCCTGTTCCTGTGATTATATATTTACAATTCTACAATGCCTTAATTGTATCAATATGTAAATAGCCCCCAAATATTTCCATACTACTGTCCCTTTGTAGGAAGTTGACATACTGGTTTGGGCAGAAGATTGGCTGGCTAACCAAGTAGACATATTTCTATTCAGGTTGGCAAGATGCAGCAAGTTGTATACTAAGGATTGATTCTGGGCCTTTGACTTTTTACAGATTATTTAAATGACTTGGCTGAAGACACCAAAGTCATGATAGCCAAATAAGATGATGATGTCATGATAGTCATGGATCTCAGTTGTGAAGGTGACATAAGAATAGCACATGGGGATATTGATAAGTAAGAGAGTGGACATATATCCAGCTAATGTGAATGTATCCATTTTGGGCAGAAATGTTATTTTAGAAAAACAAGCATACATAAATATTGATTGAGTGTAGAATTCTGAAAAGTAGAAAGATCCAAATGTTCTCTGCACAATTTGCAAAAGATCAGTACGCAAGTAGTGCAAATATTTAGGGAAGCCAACAGAATATTTTCATTCATATATTAAACACAAAGGATAATGGCACCGATGAAGGCACACCTGGGATGCTGTATGTACTATTAATCTCCCTATTTAAGAAAGGATGTAACTCTGTTAGAAGCAGTTCAAGGAAGGCTTAATAGACAATATCTGTATTGTTCTTTTAGCAAAAGTTGGACAAATGATGCTGATACCTGCTGGAAGTTTGGAAGAGTATAAGGAAACTTGATTAGCACATTTAAGATTCTGAAGGGTTTAAAAGGTAGACGATAAAGTATATTCCCTCTTGTGGGAGAATTCAAAATTAGAAATCAATGTGTAAAAGTAACTGATTGCCAAACGGTTGGTAGGGTGGAGATATGTCTCTACTGAAGGAGGTGTAAGGTGCTCCTTCCCTCTGCTAGCCGGCAGGTCACCCTTGGGTAAGGCGTAGCACCTGCTTAGCCCCCCCGATCAGGGTCACGTGAAGCCATGAGGGCAGGCGACACGTGGTCGTATGAGCAGCTGGTACATATCACAAGTCCTGGCTATGCGACCATTGATTCCAGGCAGGCAATCTCTGAAGAGTATTGATAATAACTGGGATCACCCGTCTTGTAAAGACACTGCCCAGAAGAAGGCAATGGCAAACCACTTCAGCAGGAAAAATTGCCAAGAACAATCATGGTCATAGAAAGTCCATATTCAACCATATCTTACGACATGGCATGTAATGATGATAATTGACAATTATAAAACTTATTAAAACATTTTATTAGAAGATGAAGAAATTTTGGAACTCCTTCCCTAAACAGTGGTGGACACAGAGCCTTTGGATATTAATGTTTTGTGTAGAAACAGGTTAGGAATATGGATTTGAGACTGACATCAGTAGACAATGAACGTTATGTGACAGTGCAGGCTCAAGTGGCTGAATAGCCTAGTCTAACATCTAATACACATGTTTATGTTCGTGGCTCCCACTCCACACTGAACTGGGTGCAAAACTTAAACCAGAAAATACCACGACTACTGAACAGGTCACACTGTACGTGAAGAGAGAGAAAGAGCTGATGTCTCAGGTCGATGAATTTCCATCAGATCTGAGAAAAGTCAGGAGTTTGCTTTCAAAGTAGAGAAAGCAGGCAGGCGAGGAAATGAGCATCCATTGTCAAGGACTCCCATTATCCAGGCCATGCTGTCTTCTCACAGCTGCCATCAGGAAAGTGCTGGAGGAACCTCAGGATCCGCACAACCAGGTTTAGGAAGTTTATCACCCCTAAACCATTAGGGTCTTGAACCAGAGAGGATAACTTCACTCAACTTCACTGAACTGATCCCACAACCTCTGGCATCTCTTACAAGGACTCTTCATCTCGTATTAGACTGTAGGACCATAAGATATAGGAGCAGAATCAGGCCATTTGGCCCATCAAGTCTACTCCACCATTTCATCACAGCTGATCCATTTCTCCTCTTGGCCCCAATCTCCTGCCTTTCCCCCATATTCCTTCATTGCCTGACCAGTCAAGAATCTATCAACCTCTGCCTTAAATATAATTAAAGACTTGGCCTCCGCAGCCTCCTGTGACAACGAATTCCACATATTCACCACTGCTCTTGATATCTATTGCTTTTTTTTTCTTTTGTATTTGCACTGTTTGTTATCTTTTGCACATTAGTTGTTCGAGTGTCCTGTTGAGGGTAGTCTTCAGCTGACTCTGTTGTGGTTTTTGGATTTACTGTGAATGCCCACAAGAAAATGAATCTCAGGGTAGTATATGCTGATCTACTTTGAACTTTGATTGGGTGAATGCAGAGTTGATGAAAGGATTGGGAGAGAAAGCCGAAAAGAGATGGTGATAGGGTAGAAAGACATCAAGAGGAGATGTAACAGGGATGGCAAATCATTGCTTGAAGCAGAGGCTCTCCTGAGAGAAATGCATCCGTGAGTGAAGGATACTCCATCGAATTTACTCACGTAAAAACAACTTATAATTTACAGCAGCGTAGGCTCCAGGACAGACTTAAGCAAGTATTGTCCAATCTCCACCGTGCTGGGAAGATTGCTGTCACCAGTTGTACTTACTTGAGCTCATCACCCCTACTGGGGCAAAGGCTGCTGACAGCAGTTCACCAGAGTCCCCTGTCCTGGCTACGCTTTCAAGTTGTCCCCAGGTGGACCCCATTTTCTTGGTGTCAGCTTCAAGGTCACATCATAAGGGTTCTTTGGCCGACCTCTCATCACTATCCTGAGGGTTTCCATGTTTGAACTTGCCTGGTGATGTAGGCACTTGCCTTACACAGCATGCGTTGTCGATTAGCAGCTGCACCTGACTTATAATTGGTAAGGAATAAACAACGGACATTTTGGGCTGAGATCCTTCATCTGGACTAGCCTGACGAAGGGTCTCGGCCTGAATAGTCGCCTGTTCATTCCTTTCCATAGATGCAGCTTCACTTGCTGCGTTCCTCCAGCTTTTCACGTGTGCTACTCCGGATTTCTATCATCTACAAAATTTCTTGTGTCTAAAATTGGTAAATTCAGTTTTGAAAGCAGCAGTTTGAAATGTTACAGCCAAAGTTGAAAGTACTATTTTTTAAACTTAATTCAAAATTGATTGAACTAGTGTAGGAGGATAAGGACAGAGAGATTAGCACGAGCAACATTATCTGTTTTGTCATTTAATCAATCCTGTCCTCCAGTCTCAGTCAGACCTTTCCTTTCCATTCTCATCTTTTCACTGTTGTGAGAGCTTGTTTCATCTCTGAAATGCTGGAAATCTAGAGTAACACATACAAAATTCTGGAGGAACTCAGCAGGTCAGGCAGTATTGGTGGAAATGAATAAACAGCTGAAGTTTTGTGCTGAGACCATGTGAAGTGTCTCAGCCTGAAGCGTTGGCTATTGTTTCACTTCTGACTGCTCCTAATTCTCATGAAAGGATACTGACCTGAAATTGGATGCCACCTGAACTGTCCAGAATGCCTTGCATTTTTTTTACTTTTATTTATAACATCATGTATTATTTTGACTTTATATTTTAATTATTGATCAAGGTGAGCATGATTACAACAGAAAGAGTGCCAGGATCACCTGGATGTTGCTTGAGGATAAACTGGACAGCCTGCTTTCCTTTCCCTGGAGCAGAGGAGCCTAAGAACGGACATGATAGAGATATACAAAATTATGAGAGCCTAGATGGGACTGATGGTAAGGAATTTTTGCAAACAGCAGTGCCATCTAAGAGCTTCGGCTGAGATTCAAGATTCAGAATTAGAATCAAAATCAAAAACAGGTTTGATATCACCGGCATATGTCATGAAATTTGTTAACTTTGCAGCAGCAGTACAATGCAATACATAACAATAGAGCAAAAAGGAACTGTGCATTATAGTATACATCTATATAACATGGTTAAATGATATAAGAAGTGCAAACAACAGAAGTAAAAGAAGTAGTGAGGTCGTGTTCATGGGTTCAATGTCCATTCAGAAATCGGATGGCAGAGGGAAGAAGCTGTTCCCGCTGAGTGTGTGCCTTCAGTCTTCTGTACCTCCTTCCTGACGATAGAAATGAGAAGAGAGCATGTCCAAGGTGAAGGGGTTCTTAGTGATGGACACCGCCTTTTTGAGGCAACGCTCCTCAGGATTGATTAATGTGATTTCCAATTCATAAGTGTAAAACAAAATAAAATAATAGTTACTCCAGATACGATGCAACACAAAAAAACACAATAAGATAAAGAACACAACTATAATAAATTAAACACAATAAATATAAATACAAAATTTGCTTATATATATAGATTGATTATATGTCCATAAAATGATGCTAGGCATGGGAGCGTCTGTAAATAAAGTGAGGGTTTTTAAGGTGAGGTGTAAGAAGTTTATAGGAGATCTGAGGTCTGTTTTATTCCACTCTGAAGTTGGTTGCAGAAGGTGATAGAAGAAATGGGCAGATGGTAGTGCAATGGTTAGCACAATGCCTTACAGTGCCAGCAACCCGGGGTTCGGTACCTACCACAGTCTGTTAGGAGTTTATATATTCTCCCCATGATCGCAAGGGTTTCCTCTGGGTGTTCCGGTTTCCTTCCACAATTGTAGGTTGTTTGACCATTATAAATTGTTGGATCCAGACCCCACAGCATATTGAAGCAAAAGAGCCTGATGTTTGGGCAACACACACAAAATGCTGGAGGAACTCAGCAGGCCAGGAAGCATCTATGGAAAAAAGTACAGTCGACGTTTCGGGTCGAGACCCTTCAGCAGAACTGGAGAAGAAGAAGGATGAATAGCAGATTTAGAAGATAGGGTAGGGGAGAGAGAAACACAAGGTGATAGATGAAACTGGGAGGGGGAAGGATGGAATAGCTGTGAAGTTGATTGGTGAGAGATACAGGGCTGGAGAAGGGGGAGTATTATTGGTTGAGCTAGAAGGCATGGAAGAAAGAAAAGAGAGAGGCACACCAGAGGGAGGTGATGGGCAGGTACGGAGATAAGCTGAGAGAGGGAAAAGGGGATGGGGACTGGTGAAGGAGAGGATGGGGTGGTGGTGGGGGATGGCTATTACCAAAAGTTCAAGAAATTGATGTTCACGCCATCAGGTTGGAGGCTACCCAGATAGGATATATAGTGTTGTTTCTCCCACCTGAGTGTGGCCTCACTGTGACAGCAGAGGAGGCTATGAATTGACACATCAGAATAAGAATGGGAAGTGGAATTAAAATAGGAGATCCTGCTTCTGGTGAACGAAGCAGAACAAGTGCTACACCTGTCCCTAGGTCTCCTCTCTTACTATCATTCAGGGCTCCAAAGAGTACTTTCAGGTGAAACGACACTTCACCTGTGAGTCTGTTGGGTCATATACTGTGCCTGGGGTCTGGTGTGGACTCCTGTATATCGGTGAGACCCAACGTAGATTGGGAGACTGTTTCACTGAGCACCTACGCTCCATCCACCAGAAGAAGTGGGATCTCCCAGTGGCCATCCATTTTAATTCCACTTTCCATTCCCATTCCGGTTCAACTTGCTGCTCTGCTCTGCACTGAACTAAGGGCCTGTGGACAGGACTTTCTCTGTGGACTTCAGTTCTGAATGCTATAATCTTGTGTTTATTGTGTGCATGATTTTTTTTTCTCTGCACACTGGGCATATGACAGCCCTCCTTTTTATGTGTTCTTTTGGGTTTCTTTGCGTTGCCTGTTAAGAGAAAATCTCAAGGATTTATAATATATACATGCTTTGATAATAAATGTACTTTGAACTTTGAACTTCAATTAGGCTAGAGTTAAATCAGGTGTTGGTGGCTGATAAAGCTCAAAGGGCCAGAAGGGCCTGTTCCATGCTGTATCTCAATGAATAAATAAAAATAAAAATAAAATTCAACAAGCATCTGAAATGAGCACTTTAATTGCCAATGCATAGTCAGCTGTGAACCAAGTGCTTGTTCACAGTAAGTGTTATAGAAAGAATTTGATGGTCAGTATGGAGATGCTGGGCCAAAGGCTCAGTTTCTGTGCTCTACCACGTACTCTGCATTAAAGATAAAGAAGGGAGCATCTTTAAGAGGAAGTAAGAATTCTTCCAGACAAGTTATAAGGCTTATTGCAGATAAGCCTTGTGAACTTTTCCCCATTGCAAAGGAGTCTAAGATCAGAGAACATAGATTTAAGGTAAAGTTTAAGTGTTATCAGGAAATCTGAAATAAAACTTCTTGTCCCAGAGAATGACACCAATTTGGAATACACAACCTGAGAAGGCACCTGTTGGAGACTGATATTCTCATAACATTTAAGAAACACCTAAACCACCAAGGAAAAATAGGTTATGCCAATAAATGGAATTACCATGGATAGATAACTGTTGGTCAGCATGGAGTGAAGAGATGATTTCTATATTTTATGCTCAAATGCACCAGTGTGAAAAAGACAACGAACTGTGCAAATGCAAAGAGAAAGAAAAAAATAATAATTTACTCTAATTTACTGAATCCGATGAAAATAGGGTATTAAATCAGAAACAAACGAATTATACCTTGACACACCTTCTATACATGGACAATTTGAAATTACATGCTCCTTCATCAGTAAAGCTAAAGCAATTAATTCAAATAGTAGAACTGTTTTCGAAAGATATAAACATGAACTTTAGACCAGATAACTGCAGAATATTAAACATAAAGAAAGGTGCAATAGAGCTAGTAGAATACAAACAGAGCAGCAGGATACAATACAATCGATGTATGAATATGAAACATAAGTATCTAAGATATAAACAAGCAAAAAAATAGATCATAGTGTGATAAAGAGAAAACTTCAGACAGAATTTACTTCAAGGTTTAAGAAGATCTGCCAAACAGAGCTCAATTGTAGAAATATAACAAAGGCAATAAACACCTTCACTATACCCATATTAACGTATTATTTTGGCATCCTATCTTGGTCCAAAACCGATCTGGAAAATTTACAAATAAAAATAGGAACTGAAATGACAAACTTTGCTACCTAGGACAGAAGTTGGAAGAGGAATAGCAAGCATTAAAAAAATTACACAACAGTCAGTTACTGAGGATATATTATCAACAAAGACAGGATTCACACAGACATATGCAATTCTGATAAGAAGTACACAACATGAAAGCTAAATGAAAACACAGCCCATTAAAATGAAGGAATTATCACCAACGGAACAGCACGACCTCCATGGAAGACATCTGTACTATCTTGGCAGAGTAGATGTCGACAAGGAAGTGCTGAACACCTGGCTCAGAGTTGTAGACCTCTTTCCAGAAACAGTGGGGTTCATTGTGGCAATACAGGACAGGTAGTTAATACAAAAAATAATCAAAAATACAAAATAAAAGACCGACAAATTCAAGATGATAAATGCAGAAAATGCCAAGAGAATTTAGAAACAATCCAACATATTACAAGATCCTGCAGCAGTTTAACTCAATCTGATTACTTACACAGGCACAATCAGATGGCAAGCTTCATTCACCAAAATCTTACTTTAAAATACAAACTCATAAAATAAACCATACCTTACTGCAAATACAAGCCTGATCCAGCTTTAGAATCAGAGTCCCACAAATTATAGTACAACCGATCCATTATTACGGATAGGGCAATCTATAACAGACATTCCGGTATAATATTGCATGATTTTACTTAATAGTGTTACGTAACCATCAACAATGAATATCAATTGAGACAGGTTATATAAAAATAACCAAACATTTATTAAACACTGATAAACGATAAGGGAAAAAAAAACAAACGAAAACTTTAACCAGAAGTTAACAGACATGCAGCCGTTCACCAACTCGCCACTCGGCTCTGGTTCTTAAAGCGATACAGTCAGATATAGTTCTTAAAGCGATAACTTCGAAAGTTCAACAGATTTACACATTCAATTGGGAGAGACTTCTCTGGAGAAGGATTTCTTCACAGACGCAACTTTACTGCTGGTTCTGTCCACAGGACTCATGATGCCAAAAATAAACAGTTTAAATCAACTGACCTTAAATTCCTTTAGAGATAGAGAGCACACCTTTGCATGAACTCCTTGCTCTTTTGGCAAGAGTTATCTCAATGCAGGTTGCTACTCCAACGAAGACTCAATAAGGTTGATCCTTTATTAAACTGCCAAATGATGTCGACTTCTCTCGATCCTTCGATCCTGCACTTTGATGAATTCTTCACTCTCCCTTCAAATGTTGCAATTGACTAAATCAACACATCTAGCAAAAATTTCCAGTCCAAATAATAATGGTATCTTGCAATAGAATCCACAACCGTTTTAAAAATGAAACTGCGTCACCAAAAACAAACACGCAACAAAAATAGAGATACAGCATGTTCTACCTGGAAATCTACAAACTCCAAAAACCCACTGCGTCACCTGGGTCGACCCTTATATAGTCATGGGGCACATGTCATCACGTGACCTCACATCGGCAGGAAAATTATATCAGGTGATCTCCAAAAGACCATTACATCATTCTCACAAAAAAAATACATCTCCTTGAGCATGTAACAATTGTTCCTGTAATACCATTCCAAATACACATAACATACAGAAATCAAGAAGTGAAAAACAACAGAAATATGCTGAATAGAAGGAGGAAGTTGAAAGACTACAGAACATGAACAGGGTGTACATTGTCCCAATAGTGACGTCAACAATTGGTATCTTCTCAAAGTCAGTATTTGAATTAGAATTAGAATTTTATTTCTGATATTCATCTCGCAACATAAGGAAGTAAAAACCTTTTTGGGCTGAAACTCTTCAAAGGTTTTCTTTGAAGTCCTGCCAAAGGGCTTTGGCTCAAAACATCGACTGTACTTTTTTCCATAGATGCTGCCTGGCCTGCTGAGTTCCTCCAGCATTTTGTGTGTGTTGCTCGGATTTCCAGCATCTGCAGATTTTCTCTTGTTGGTAACACAGACAGTCAGGATGCTGTCCATAGTTCCCCTGTAGAAAGCCCTGAGGATTTGGGGATTTATGCTAAGCTTCTTTAGCCGTCTGAGGTGAAAGAAGTGCTGTGTGCTTTTTTTCACAACACAGCTAGTATGTACAGCCTAGGTGAGATCCTCAGAGATGTGTACACCAAGAAACTTGAAACTACTCACCCTCTCAACTACGGTCCCATTAACGTCAATAAGGGCTAGCCTGTCTCCCTTCCTCCTGTAATCCACGACTAACTTCTTCATTTTTTCGGCATTGAGGGAGAAGTTGTTTTCTTGGCACCACTGTGTCAGGGCATTGACTTCTCCGCCATAGGCTACCTCATCATTGTTGGAAATAGGGTCTATCAGTATCGTGTCATCTTCAATTTTGATCTGGAGCTATGCGGGGCAACACAGTTGTGGGTGTATAGGGAGTAGAGGAGGGTACTCGCTACACAGCCCTGGCGGACTCCTGTGTTAAGGGTCAGAGAGGCTGAGGTGAAGGTTCCCATCCTTACCACGTGCCAGCGATCCAACAGGAAGTTAAGGACCCAGCTGCACAAGGTGGGGTGCATGCTAAGGTATCTCAGCTTCTTGTTGAGCCTGGGGGGAGTTATCGTGTTGAATGCTGAACCGTAGTCCAAGAACAGCAGTAAACAATTAGGGTTACACAGCAAATCTATGTAAATATCCTGATAGCTACGCTACTAAACATCACTAGAATAGTTGGAAAGGTCCTAGCAATTGAGAAATAAGCATGCTTAGCTCTGCCCGGATCACAGATTTTACCAGCTTGAGCCGATGAAAAATAAAAATAATAATAAATAAACAATAAATATCAAGACGTGAGATGAAAAGTCCTGGAAAGTCAAACCATCAGTTGTGGGAGCATTTCAATGATGGGGCAAATGAGCTGAGTGAACTTAGCCCCTTTGAGGTATGGCTCCTTGAAGGTGTCCTGGATGCTGGGCAGGTTATTGCCCATGATGGAGCTGACTGAGGTCACAACATCTTGCATTTTCTTTTAATCCTGTGCAGTAGCCCCCACACCCCATATCAGACTGTGATACGGTCAGTCTAAATGCTCTCCACGACACATCTGTAGAAATTTACAAAAGTCTCTGGTGACGTACCAGATCTCTTCAAACTCTTATTGAAATATAGTCGCTATTATCTAACAGTCCATATGTTTTGGTCACAAGTAGGCTCCTTGTCTAAATGCTTCTCTTTCCAAAGATTATCGAAGGTTCAAAGTTACATTTAATATCAGCCTTTGTATACAATACAGAACCTGAAATTTGTCCTCATCAGAGATGTCCATGAAACAAAGAAACTCCATTGAATGAATCAGAGAAACACTGAAGCCCCATAGCCTCCCCTCCTCCTCCCTTCGCACAAGCAGCAGCAAAAACATCGACAGCCCCTCACTCGCACCAACAGAACCACCAGCCCCCTCACCAGGTAAGCAACAACAGAAGCCCCAAAGAATCTGTGATCCAGAGTCTATCAAAATTACAGTCCACAAGCCAGCACTGACCTGTTGAGATTTTTTTTTATTCCAACATTTTCAGTTTATTCGCTTGCCAGGATATTGGAGACAGCAAAAGCTATGGGACCAGGGAGAATCCCAACTGTAGTACTGAACGACCATGCTGCAAAATCATCTCCATCTCTAACCAAGCTGTTCCAGTGCAGTTACAACACTGGCATCCACCTATCAATGTGGAAAATTATCCAGCTCTGTGCTGTTCACAAAAAGGAATCAAATACAATCTGACTAATTACTGTTCAGATATGCTACCCAATTGTTATGCTATCCAAGGAAGGCAATGGGCCCAGATGGCGGCCTGGGACGGGTTCTCCGGGCCTGTGCAATCGAGCTAGCTGGAGTATTTGCTGACATCTTCAACTGCTCCTTGCTTCAGTCTAAGATCCCCTCCTGTTTTAAGAAGGCAACGATAATCCCAGTGTCGAAGAAGAGCAAGGTGGCATGCCTGAATGACTATCGACCTGTGGCTCTGACATCAATTGCTATGAAGTGCTTCGAGCGATTGGTTATGGCACACATCAACCACAGCCTACCAGTGAACCTCGACGCTTTGCAATTCGCCTACTGGAGCAACAGGTCAACGGCAGATGCCATCTCTCTGGCCCTACATTCCTCCTTAGAACACCTGGAGAATACAGACGCATATGTAAGGCTCCTTTTCATTGACTACAGCTCTGCCTTTAATACCATCATTCCAAATAAACTGATTCCTAAACTCCAGAACCTGGGCCTTAGCACTCAGATCTGCAGCTGGATCTTCAACTTCTTCACAGACAGGACCCAGGCTGTAAAAATAGTGGACAAGCTCTCCTCTACAATCACTCTGAGCACTGGTGCCCCACAAGGCTGTGTACTCAGCCCCCTGCTGTACTCCCTGTACACCCATGATTGTGTAGCCAAGTTTCCATCAAACTCAATATATAAGTTTGTTGATGACACAACAATGATGAGCTTGAGTACAGAGAGGAAATTAAGAACCTGGTGGCCTGGTGCGAAGACAATAACCTATCCCTCAACGTCAGCAAGATGAAGGAATTGGTTGTTGACTTCAGAAGGAGTAGTGGACCGCACGACCCAATTTACATTGGTGGTGTGTAATTGGAACAGGTCAAAAGCTTTAAGTTCCTTGGGGTCAATACCAGAAATGACCTGACTTGGTCTAACCAAGCAGAGTCCACTGCCAAGAAGGCCCACCAGCGCCTTTACTTCCTGAGAAAGCTAAAGAAATTTGGCCTGTCCCCTAAAACCCTCACTAATTTTTATAGATGCGCCGTAGAAAACATTCTTCTAGGGTGCATCACAACCTGGTATGGAAGTTGTCCTGTCCAAGACCAGAAGCAGTTGCAGAAGATCGTGAACACGGCACAGCACATCACACAAACCAATCTTCCGTCCTTGGACTCACTTTACACCACACGCTGTCGGAGCAGTGCTGCCAGGATAATCAAAGACACGACCCACCCAGCCAACACACTTTTCGTCCCTCTTCCCTCCGGGAGAAGGCTCAGGAGCTTGAAGATTCGTACGGCCAGATTTGGGAACAGCTTCTTTCCAACTGTGATAAGACTGCTGAACAGATCCTGACCCGGATCTGGGCCGTACCCTCCAAATATCCGGACCTGCCTCTCGTTTTTTTGCACTACCTTACTTTCCATTTTTCTATTTTCTATTTATGATTTATAATTTAAATTTTTAATATTTACTATCGATTTGTACTCCAAGGAGCGCAAAGCGCAGAATCAAATATCGCTGTGATGATTGTACGTTCCAGTATCAATTGTTTGGCAACAATAAAGTATGAAGTACCCTCAGCCATTGGTAAAGTGAGGAAGTATTCTTCAATACGTAGCACTTAAAACCAATAACATATTCACTGATGCCTAGGTTCAATAGTGTCCCAAGGAGCTGAAATCAGAGATGAGGTTGAAGCAATCGATCCTAACTGCTTAGCTGCATTTGACTGTGTATGGCATCAAAGAACCCTGCTCAAACTGAAATTACTAAGATACTTAAGGAAAATACTCACATGTAGGAGGAGCATTGGTGAGGTCTTTGATTGATGTTATCATGGATATTATTTTGTTATGTATTTATGGACTATGCCCACAAGAAAATGAATCACAGGGTTGTATATGGTGACATATATGTACTTTGATAATAAATTTACTTTGAACTTTGAGTTTTGTAGTTGCTGGAGCCCTAAGCATTACTGGAGGAGATCCTTGGGGCTGTGTCTTCTGACCAACCATATTCAACTGCTTTACCTCTTTGGAGCAATAATGAAGGGTTGGTGATAGAGTTGTATAAGGTGATAAGAGGCATGGATAGAGTGGACAGCCAGTGACCTATCTTCAGGGAAGAAATGGCTAATACGGGCGGCATAAGGCAATTGGAGGAAAGTCTAGTGGGGGATGTCAGAGGTGGGGTTTTTTTCACACAGAGACAGCGTGTGTGTGAAACACCTTGCCAGGGTTGATGGTAGAGGCAGATACATAATGAACATTTAAGAGTATCTTAGATAGGCAAATTGATGAAAAGAATGGAAGGCTATTTGGAAGGGAAGGATTAGATTGATCTTAGAGTAGGTTAAAATTTAGGGCCTGTACTATGTTATGTCGTGTGTTCTATCAATAAACCTCCTTCCAACATAAGGTCGGAAGTGCACAGTTGCACAATGTTCATTTCTGTTTACAACTCCTCAGCAAATCAATCAATCCATGCCCACATGTAGCAAGTCCTCACTAATTTTCCAACATGGACTGAGAAGTGATAATAACGTTCTCTCATAAGACGATAAGATAAAGGAGCAGATTTAGGCCATTTGGCTCATTGAGTCTGTTCTGCCATTTTATCATGGCTGATCCATGTCCCTCTAAGCCTCAAATGATGAAATGACCCTGCTGAAATTCTTTGAGAAGATTAGAAGTAGCATAGATAAAAGAGATGCAGTGGATGTTGTCAATTTGCACCTTCAGGAGGTCTTTGACAAGGTGGCACACATAAAGCTGCTTACCAAGTTAAGAGTCCATGGTATTACAGGAAATTTACTGATATTGTTGAAGCATTGGCTGATTAATAGGAGGAAGTGAATGGGAATAAAGGGGTCCTTTTCTGTTTGGCTGCCAGTGAATAGTAGTGTTCTGCAGGAGTTGGTGTTGGGACCGCTTCTTTTTATGCTATATATATCAATGATTTAGATTATGAAAGAGATGGCTTCATTGCCAAGTTTGCAGATGATGCAAAGATTAATGGAAGGGCAGGTAGAGTTGGGGAAAAAGGCAAGCTGCGGAATGATTTAGACAGATAAGGAGAACGGGTTCCTCTTTGGACATGACATCGAAAGTTACAGGGAGAAAACATCCTGACACCTGGAACTTCCACCATACTACTTGTGTCTTCCCCAGTGAAGACTGATGCAAAATAATTATTCAGTTCACTCACTATTCCATTATCCCCATTACTACTTCTCCTGGATAATTTTCTAGCAGTCTGACATCCACTCTCACCTCACTTTTACACTTTAGGTAGCTGAAGAAACATTTGGCATCCTCTTTAATTTTATTGGCTAGCTTACTTTTCTATTCTATCTTTACCTTATTAATGAATTTTTAGTTGTCTTCTATTGGTTTTTGAATGCTTCCTAATCCTCCAACTTCCCATCAATTTTTGCTTTTTGGCTTTTATCTTTGCCTTTGACTCTCTTGTTAGCTATGGTTGTGTCATTTTTCCTTTAGAATACTTCTTCCGCTTTGGGATGTATCTATCCTGTGCCTTCTGAATTGCTTCCAGAAATTCCAGCAATTGCTGCTCTGCCCTCATCCCTGCCAGTGTTCTTTTTCAATCAGTTCTGGCCAATTCCTCTCTCCTGCCTCTGTAATTCCCTTCACTCCACTGTATTCCAGATAAATCTGACTTTAGTTTCTCCTTCTCAAATTTCAGGGTGAATTTGATCATATTATGATCACTTTCCCTAAGGGTTCTTTTACCTTAGGCTCTCTAATCAATTCTGGTTCATTGCAAAATACCCAGTCCAGAATAGCTGATCCTCTAGTAGGCTCAACCACGAGCTGCTCTAAAAAGCCATTTCGTAAGCACTCTAGAAATTCCCCATCCTGAAATTCAGCACCAACCTGATTTTCCCAATCTACCTGCATATTGAAGTCCCCCATGACCATTGTAACATTGCTCTTTTGGCATGAATTTTCTAATTCACGTTGTCATTTGTAGGCCAAACTACTGTTTGGGAGTTTGTATACAACTCCCATCAGGGCCTGTTTACTCTTCCACAATGATTCAACACCTTCTGACCCTATGTCACCTCTTTCTAATAATTTCATTTCATTTTTACCAACAAAGAGATGCCGTCCCCTGCCTTCCTGCCAATCTTTTCAATACAATGTGCATTGTTGGACATTAAGCTCCAAGCTACAATCTTTCAGCCATGATTGAGTGATGTCTACAGCATCATATTTGCCAATCTACAGCTGTGATGCAAGTTCATTTACCTTATTCCATATACTGCACGCATTCAAATATAACACCATCAGTCCTGTATTCACCCTTTTCAAAATTGTCCACCTTTTACTTTGTAACTCATCCTGTTGACTACAATCTTGCCCTATCAACAGCTTCTCCTCACTGCACTTTGCCTCTGTCTGTATGAGCTACTTCATCTTCAGCACTACTATCTGCCTTTCCTACAATACTTCTTGCATTTAAATATAGGCAGCTCAGGACATTAGTCACACCATGCTCAACTTTTTGATTCCTAACTTTGTCTGATATTGTACCTCCATACCCTCTCCACTAACTGTTCTGGCACTCTGCTTTCCATCCCCATGAACCTCTAGTTTAAAGTCCACTATGTAGCATTAACAAACCTTCCCACTTGGATATTTGTTCCCCTCTAGTCCAGGTGCAAACTATCCCTCCTGTACAGGCCCCACCTTCCTTGGAAGAGAGCCCAATGATCCAAAATAATATTTCAGTACAGGTTTTCATTTCATCTTGGTACTGCATGGAATTATTAGCATCACTTGACAAAGAAACTCCAGACAGCACCTTCCAATAATTTATTATTTTGTCAAAGATCTTGCAATGTACCATCCAATGAAGTAGTGGATGCTTTGTACACACGTCAGTCAATAAAATTACAGTCCTTTTGAATTTTTTTCCCCTTTGCTTTTCCTTGACCAATCTTGAACCTTAGTCAAAATTAAATGGAGTTTAAAAGTATGTTTAGATTTCCTTCATGTCAAAGGTATTGAAGCAATGCCTTTAGACGACAAGACATAGGAACAGAATTAGGCCTTTTGGTCCATGAAATCAGTTCCATGGTTCATTCATGGCTGATTTATTTTTCCCTCTCAACCCCATTCTTTTGTCTTCTCCCTTTAATCTTTGGCACCATAACTAATCAGACGCCTATCAATTTTCACACTTTCTATTTTCTGTGTGACTTGGCCTCCACAGATTCCTGTGGCAATGTATTCCACATACTCACAACACTCTGGCTGAAGAAATTCCTCTTCATCTCCTTTCTAAAGGGACATACTTTTTCCTCTGAGACTCTGTCCTCTGATCCAGCCCTTTCTCACTACTGGAAACATCCTCTCCACTTCCGTTCAGTCCAGGCCTTTCAGAAACTGGTTCTAGACTCCTAAACAATGGAAAACATCCTCTCCACATCCACCCTATCTTAGCCTTTCAATCATTGGGTAGGTTTCAATGAGATTCCCTTCACCTTTCTCATCTCCAGTGAGTACAGGTCAAGAGCCATCAAACACTCCTCATACATTCACAACACACTAGAGGAACTCAGCAGGTCAGGCAGCATCCGTGGAAACGATGAGTCAACGTTTCGGGTCGGAACCCTTCATCAGGACTGAAGAGGGAAGGGGCAGAAGCCCTATAAAGAAGGTGGGGGGAGGGTGGGAAGGAGAAGGCTGGTGGGTTTCAGGTGAAAAAGCAGTAAGGGGAAAGATAAAGGGGTGGGGGAGGGGAAGCAGGGAGGTGATAGGCAGCAGCGGGAGGGAATTACCAGAAGTTGGAGAATTCTATGTTCATACCAAGGGGCTGGAGACTACCTAGATGGTATATGAGGTGTTGCTCCTCCAACCTGAGTTTAGCCTCATCATGGCAGTAGAGGAGGCCACGTATGGACATATCTGAATGGGAGTGGGAAGCAGAGTTGAAGTGGGTGGTTACCGGGAGATCCTGTCTGTTGTGGCAGACAGAGCGGAGATGCTCGACATACATTAACTTTTTAATCTCTAGAATCATTCTTTTAAACTTCCTCTGAACTGTCTCTGAAATCATCACCTCTTTCCTGAGATATGGGATCCAAAACTGCTCACAGCACTCCAAATGTGGTCAATGCCTTGTCTGACTGTTTTAAGTTGTAGCTGATTTCTACAGAAATGGATGGCACAGTGGCATTGTGGTTAGCACAATGCCTTACAGCACAGGTGACCACAGTTCAATTCCTGCTACAGTCTGTAAGGAGTTTGTACGTTCTCCCCATGACCATGGGGGTTTCCTCCTGGTGCTCCAGTTTCCTCACATAGTCCAAAGACATAACAGCCGTTAGTTAATTAGTCATTGTAAATTGTCCCTTGATTAGGCTAGGATGAAATTGGGGATTGCTGGGTGGGCGTGGCTCAAAGAGTAAGAAGGGCCTATTCCGCATCGTATGTCACTAAGAAAAAAAGATTTCCCTTTCTCTTTTTTAGGTAAAGTTGACCAAAATCACCTAAATGTGTAATACCTCAAATTAGATCTGAAAAGAAAATATTTATCAGCTATCTTTGGTCAAAATTATTAAGACCTTTTTGGCCCTATAGGGAAAATCAAGAGTATGGTGGACATAATATCATGGATGCAAAATTACAGATGTCTATGTAATTTTATCACTGACACACAAATATTATATTTTGCTAAACATCTTTAGATGTATCAAAGTTCAAAGTAAATTGATTATCAAAGTACAAATATGTCACCATATACTACCTTGAGATTCATTTTCTTGCAGTCATTCCTGGTTGAACAGGGAGGGGGGAGAAGATGGCGGCATGACGGCAGCACGCGCGGCCACTTCGGTGATGATGTCTGTCATCTGTCAAGTAGGGGACCGTGCACAATTCTGATTTGATGGAGACAGACGTGAGAGTGCGGAGGAACATCTGGAAAACTTCTGAAGTGCCTGCTTGGCTGCTGCTGCTACTGTGTGGTAACAGAAATCTCCCGAGCTGATGGCCCCGAAATCCTTGGCTTTGCATGTTTCAGCGGCTGGGGCAAGGTCAAAGGAGCTCAGCAGAGGATGGCGTTCGGGAGGCTGGTCGGAAACTCGGAGTTTTTGGACGGATGGACTCAGTGTTGGCTGTGGTCAGCTGCTTCCAAGGTATCGGCAAGTTGACAGTGCCTGGAGGTTTATGGCAGGGAGTTTCTCGCTTTTGCCACCTGCTATCGGGGACTCGGGAGTCGATCGACTCAGGACTTTGAGACTTTTTTTTACTGTGCCCATGGTCTGTTCTTCATCAAATTATGGTATTGCTTTGCACTGCTGTAACTATATGTTATAATTTTGTTGTTTTGTCAGTGTTAGTCTTTGGTCTGTCCTGTTTTCTGTGCTATCACTCCAGAGAAATATTGTATCATTTCTTAATGCATGTATGCATTTCTAAATGACAATAAAAGAGGACCGAGTGTTCTCATAATCTAAAAAAAATACCACGGAATCAATGAAAAATTGCACCCAAATGACTGACAAGCAACCATTGTACAAAAGAAAGCAAGCTGTGCAAATGCAAAATACAAAGTAAGAAACAAATAATAATAAATAAACAAATACATAAACAGATAAATTAATAGATGCATTAATAAACAAACAAAAATAAATCAATAATACTGAGAACATAAGTTGAAGAGTCCCTGAAAGATAGATTGTGGAATGACTTCCGAGTTGAGAAGAGTGAAGTTATCTGCCTTGGTTCAGGATCCTGATGGCTGAAGGATAATAAATGTTCCTGAACCTGATGGAGTGGGATCTAAGGCTCCTGAACTGCCTTCTTGATTGCAGCAGCAAGGAGAGAGCATAGATGGTTAATACCTGCATTAAATATGAGCAGAAATATTTCATTGGAATTTTTTAGATCCATTCATGTTAATTCATGTCCACTGTCCCACACAGATCCACACAGCCTTCTTTAATTATAGAGTCACAGATTTATAGAGAAGTACAGAACTGAAACAGCCCCTCCTTGCATTTTTTTTGCTGTACTCTTTCAACTTTATTTTCATCTTTCCTGTAGGTAGGTGAACAAAATTGCACACAATACTCCAAATTTTGCCTCAGCAAATGTCTTTTACAACCTCACCATATAGCAAGTACAAAAGCTTCCAATAAAATATTAAAACTGAAGGAAAACTATGGAACGTATCCTTTGGACTTTCCACAAAAATTGAAGGCTAGGCATAATTATAATAAGTTTTCATCTTGAGTATGATGTACAACCCACCCACAATATGGCCTTGCACTGGAGCTGAGCTTTAGAACTGTATGACAATCATTTCACTTCTGAAGTCAGGATATGAATATCACATGAGCATTTCCATCCATACTACTTTAAGTTTCAAAATCGCGACGCCAAGGTTGACACTTAAATATCTATAATATATTAGAAAGCTTAAGTCTGTATATGCTTCCTGTCAACTTGTTCCACTTTAAATATCCATATCTACATTTATGATGTATCTGTAATTACACCCTAGCAATACGATGGCACTCTGGAGATTGATTTGTACCTCTGAGCATCTCAGCCCATGATGCAAGAAATTTCAAAGCTTCAATCATCCACCTACAAAATTACCACAGCATTTGTTACTCAACTCTGAATTAATATAAAATCAAAATAAGGACGGATAGACGCTCTGCAAAGAGAACCATATTATACTCATAGACTCTCTTCACTAATCTTGATGGGGAAATTTCCTTGTACATTACAATGAATGATTATTGACTGATTAAGTATGAGTGTACTCCAAAACAAAGGATGAAATCAATCAGAATCAGGTTTAATATCACCAGCATATGTCATGAAATTTGTTGTTTCGTGACAGTGGTGCATTGCAATACATAATACCAAAAATTTACAAATGATAATAAGAATATATATAGTTGGATTGAGTTGTTCTCAGATCTTGGGAATTTACCTGCAAAAGTTTCATCACCATGTGAGGAGACATCTTTAGTGTGCTGTTGATGGTGGTGTGTCCTTCAAATGCTTGGCCTTTCTATACTTCTCAGTCCGCTCATTGGAAGATGTCTCTTTGCATAGTGATTTCAAAGTGTAAAGTTTTTTACACAGAGAGCGGTGGGTGCCTGGAATGCATTGCCTGGGGTGGTGGTAGAGGCAGATACATCAGGGACTTTTAAGAGATGTTTAGATAGGCACATGAATGTGAGGAAGATGGAAGGGAATGGACATTTCGCGAGCATACTGAATATACTCAACCAGAAGCAGGAGATTCATGGTTTGCTGAGGGCTAGATCTGTGGCATTCAAGGCCAGTGATCCAGAACTATACAAGAGGTCCGGCTACGGCATACAAAAGGCTATTTGAAGAGCAAAAAAAAAATTGCAATTGAAGTTAGAGAAGGAATCAAATGCATATCAGCTGCGCAGTATTTGCAAGCTATTACTTCCTGCAAAGAGAAACCTAACATTATAAATGGCTGTGATGCTTCACTCCCAGATGAGCTCCGTGGCTTTTATGCACACTTTGAAAAGGAGAATAAAACTACAGCAATACGAATCCCTGAAGCATCCAGTGACCCAGTGATCTCCGTCTTGGAAGTCAACGTCAGAACATCTTTCAAGAGGGTGAACACTCACAAGGCATCCAACCCTAACGGTGTACCTGGTCGGGCTCTGAGAAATTTGTCAGCCAACTGGCAGGTATGTTCAAAGACATTTTCAGTCTCTCATTACTACAGTCAGAGATTTCCACCTGCTCCAAAAGGGCAATAGTCATACCAGTACCCAAGAAGAGCAGGGTGAACTGCTTCAATAACTATCACCCTGATGAAGTGCTTGGAGAGGTTGGTAATAGCTAAGATCCGCTTCTGCCTAAACAGAAACCTGGTATTGGCACAATTTGCCGATAGCTACATTACGTCAAGAGCAAATGCAATCTCACTGGCTCTCCATTTGGCCTAGAATCACCTGGACAATAGTAATACCTATGTCAGGCTCTTTATTGATTACAACACAGTCATAGCCTAAGTTCTAATCAACAAGCTCCAACATCTGTGCCTCTGTACCTCCCATGGTGCTCTTCATCCTTTCAATTACAGCATTATATCTTGAAGAAAATCTAAGTAGAAACATGATGGTAAAGAACTAAAAAGTGGCTGGCAGGTTTCTGTTGTCCTGTCAATGTTGCTTAAGTCCAATTCATTATTAAAATGTGCTATTCATTTTTTTTACATTTGAAAAACTAATGCAAAGATTCAGAAAACATTAACTTTAGACATAATAGACTTTCTTACGTGATAAAATATTTTAGTAATTAATAATATACATCAAATTTATAACAATTAAATCAGCAAGCAACAAAATTATCTTTCTGTAATGAAGGTGGCTGTCAGGCTGAGTTTGAACCGGGATTGTTATGGTGAAGTTCCCTGCCTTGAACCCATGGACTACCGGGGAGACTTCGACCAGGTGGAACCAAGTGCAGAGGAGACCAGAGACAAGGATGGAATTGAACAAAGAATCTTTACTTGTGGATTGGATAGTAGAGAACACAGTCCTGGGCATGAGAATCCACGCAAGGTAGGTAAGCTCAAGACTGAGCAAAGAAAACCAAAACCAAGGGAACTTAAAATAGGCCAGAGGTTCCCACCCTGAGACTTGCAGATCATTCAGTTCATGGTAGGGTTCCATGGCATTAAAAATTAAGGTTGGAGATCCCTGAGGTAAGCCAGCAAAACAAGGCACAGGTGCACTGTAACTAAAACAAGAAACCAATGAAAACAATCAACTGATAATCAGGGGAGCAGGAGTGCCTCAGCCTGGAGGACCCTGGTGCTCCCTGGTGATCATACAGAAGCATGGTAACTTCAAACATTGCAACAGGTAGATTGGTGTCACTACTCTTGCCGTACAAACTGATACAGATATAATTGACATAATTCACAGCAATTTTCAGAGAGCAAACATAAGGACACAAAAATTTACATTTCAAATATCCAGACATGGCTCTTCTACTGATTGTCTTAAGTGTAAACAGTTTAATACCAGTTTCAATACTTACATTAAATATGTAATGGATTTGATAAATATTCAAGAGGAACTTTCATTAAACAATGTCTGGGTGCCATTACCTCACTGAAAGTCCTGCTAACTGTTTGAGTCAATGAACTGTGAATAAGGACCAAGGGATATCGTTTAATGTTCAGAAATGGAAAGAGAGAATGGTCACATGAACCCATGAATACACCTCTATTTTTCTTACGCATTATTTACTTCCCTAACTTTTCAGTAATTTTATGTCTTGCACTGTATTGCTGCCAGAAAGCAACAACTCTCACGGCATATGTCAGCAAGGATATACCTGATAATTTTATGTTGACAGCAGAAATCAAATGTGTGTTTCTGTGTATCTGCATGCATGTAGAGTCTGCTCATTTATGAAAGAATCATCCTGTGAATCTGTAAGCCAAGCACTTCACAGAAGAGTGTTAATTCTTGTTAACAGTTAACATTTTAGAAAGTGCTTCAGTAAAACATTGTTGCTCAGTAATTTGTTCCATTACATGCACTTTTTGCCAGATTTCACCTTTGTTTCTCTCATCTTATTAAAGGGCCCATGCAGTGATTAATTACCTGTCAGTCATCCTGAAGAACGAGCAGATACAAAGCAGAAAGCAATTTTAGAAGCGACAGTAGATATACAGGTAAACGTATAGAATTGATGCCTTTAGCACATCGGTTCAGGATATTCACAGTAGATTTGGGTTTGGAGATTTGAATTTCTTGAATTTTTCATCTACTCTAATTTTCTGTTCTCAGGATTCAAGATGGTTTAATGTCATCTCCAGCACACAAATGTAAAGGAGAACGAAATAATTGTTACTCGGAACTGATGCAGCCCAAAAAAATATGATAAGATAAAGAACACATTAGTAAAAACACACAATACATATAAATACATAAGATAACTGATATACATAGATTGGTTGTATGTCCATAAAGTGAGGCTAGGTACAGGAGTATCTGTACGTAAGGTGACTCTGACAGCAAATGATAAAGTAGTGATGGTTTGGGGTGTGGAGGGGAGGATTAGTGGGTAGAGGTGCTGATCAACCTTACTGCTTGGGGAAAGTAACTATTATTGAGTCTGATAGTCTTGGTGTGGATGCTACGTAGCCCCTTCTTAGTGGAAATGGGACAAATTGGTTTGTGGACCCAGAACTGGCTTGCCCACAGAAGGCAAAGAGTTGTTGTAGCTGGGTCATATTCTGCAAAACTGGGCTGAGAAGCGGCAAATGGAATTCAACCCAGATAAGTGTGAGGTGGTTCATTTTGGTAGGTCAAATATGATGACAGAATTAATGGTAAGACTCTTGGCAGTGTGGAGGATCAGAGGGATCTTGGGGTACGAGTCCATAGGACACTCAAAGCTGCTGCGCAGGTTGACTCTGTGGTTAAGAAGGCATACGGTGTATTGGCCCTCATCAATCGTGGGAGTTTAGGAGCCGAGAGGTAATGTTGCAACTATATAGGACCCTGGTCAGACCCTATTTGGAGTACTGTGCTCAGTTCTGATCGCCTCAATATAAGAAGGATGCGGTAACTATAGAAAGGGTGCAGAGGAGATTTACAAGGATGTTGCCTGGATTGGGGAGCATGCCTTATGAGAATAGGTTGAGTGAACTCGGCCTTTTCTCCTTGGAGTGACGGAGGATGAGCGGTGACCTGATTGAGGTGTATAAGACAATGAGAGGCATTGATCATGTGGATAGTCAGAGGCTTTTTCCCAGGGCTGAAATGGCTAGCACGAGAGGGCACAGTTTTAAAGTGCTTGGAAGTAGGTACAAGGGGGATGTCAGAGGTAAGGTTTTCACATAGAGGGTGTGTAGAATGCACTGCCAGTGACAGTGGTAGAGGCAGATACAATAGGGTCTTTTAAGAGACATGGAGCTTAGAAAAACAGAGGACTATGCGGTAGGGAAACTCTGGGCAGTTTCTAGAGTAGGTTACATGGTTGACACAACATTGTGGGCCGAAGGGCCTGTAATGTGCTGTAGATTTCTATGTTCTATGTTCTACATGTCCTTGATGGCGAGTAGACTGGTGGCGGTGATGCGTTTGGCAGTTTTGACTACCCGTTGTAGAGCTTTCATGTCCACCACAGAGCATTTTTCATACCAAGTAGTGAAGCAGCTTCTCAGGATGCTCTCCACTGTGCATCTATAGAAGGACATGAGTATTGCTGTGCATAGTACAGCTCTCTTCAACCTCCTCCGAAAGTAGGGGCATCTCATTTAGATGTATTTTGGCAGTTAACAACTTTCTGCATTTCCCTTCCTGGCACAGCAAAGGTTTACTGTTCAATGTTTCTTTGAAGTGCTGGTTAAATAGTTTTGAATCATGCCAAATATTTAAAATTAAAACTAAAGTAGTTTCTGAAATCATAAGGCATGATTTTACTGTGAATTTAACTTGGAAAGTAGAAGTGTTTGTTGATACTCAAGAACGAATAGTACAGTAGTTTTCGACAAGGAGCATGCACATGCTTGAGTGGAAATTTTGAAGATAATCACAGAAAATTAGAACAGTTCCTTAAGGTTGTTAAAGCTGGGTGTTGGTAGTGGGGATCACCCTCCTCTCCAGCCCTTTACCTCTACCACAATGACCTGGCTTCACCTATCACCTTCCAGCTGGCCTCCTTCCCCTTCCCTTACCTTTTTACTCTGGCATCTTCCCCCTTCCGTCTCAGTCCTGATGAAGGGTCTCAGCCTGAAACGTTGACTCTTTGTTCATTTCCTCCAGCATGTTGTGTGTGTTCCTGAGAAGTATATAAAGGTTATGAGAAGCAGAATGGCCAGATCTTGGTAGGGAGATCAAAAACAAAAAGAAATAGGTTGAAGGTTTGAGGAAGAAGTTTACGAGGGACACAAGGGACAAGTTTTTTTCACACAGAGAGTGCTTGAGTTCTGAACATAGTGCCAGAGGAAATGTTGGAATTAGATGCACAGACTACATTTAAGAGACATTTACACAGACACTCATATAGACAAGGCATAGATGGTGAAAAGGCATAGGATGTGATGCTGAATCTTTATAAATTACTGATGAGGCCTCACCTTGGGCTCCTCATCTTAGAAGAGATGTGCTGGCACTGGAGAGGGTCCAGAGGAAGTTCTCAAGGTTGATTCTAGGAATGGAAGGGTTATCAGATGAGGAACGTTTGATGACTCTGGGTCTGTACTCGCTGGAAGTTAGAAGGATGAGGGGGGATCTCATTGAAACCTTTCGAATGTTGAAAGGCCTAGTCAGAGTTGATATGGAAAGGATGTTTCCCATGATGGGAGAGTCTAGGACAAGGAGGTACAGCCTCAGGATACAGGGGTGTCCATTCAAAACAGAGATGCAGAGAAATTTCTTTAGCCAGAGGGTGGTGAATTTGTGGAATTTGTTGCGGCGTGCAGCTGTGGAGGCCTGGTCGTTGGGTGTATTTAAGGCAGAGACTGATAGGTTCTTGATAGGACATGACATCAAAAGTTATGGGGAAAAGGCTGGGAAATGGGAAACACAAAATACTCTGCAGATGCTGGGGTCAAAGCAACACTTACAACATGCTGGAAGAACTCAGCAGGTCGGGCAGCATCCATGGAAACGATGAGTCTACGTTTTGGGCCAGAACCCTTTGTCAGGACTGAAGAGGGAAGGGGCAGAGGCCCTATAAAGAAGGTGGGGGGAGGGTGGGAAGGAGAAGGCTGGTAGGTTCCAGGTGCAAAAGCAGTAAGGGGAAAGATAAAGGGGTGGGGGAGGGGAAGCAGGGAGGGGATAAGCAGGAATGGTGAAGAAGGAACAGGGGAAAGCACAATCAGTAGTAGAAGGAGGCAGAACCATGAGGGAGGTAGTAGGCAGCTGGGGGAGGGAGCAGAGTGAAACTGGGATAAGGAAAGGGAGGGGAGGAAATTACCAGAAGTCGGAGTACCTAGCACATCTTTCCCTCTCCACCCCTCTCCACTTTCAGCAGGGATTGTTCCCTCCGCGACTCTCTGGTCCACACGTCCCTCCCCACGGATCTCCCACCCGGCACTTATCCCTGTAAGTGTAAGTGCTGCACCTGTCCCTACACCTCCTCTCTTGCCACCATTCAGGGCCCCAAACAGTCCTTCCAGGTGAGGCAACACTTCACTTGTGAGTCTGGTGGGGTCATCTACTGCATCCGGTGCTCCCAGTGCGGCCTCCTCTACATCGGTGAAACCCGACGCAGATTGGGTGACGGCTTCGTCGAGCACCTCCGCTCCGTCCGCCAAAACAGACAGGATCTCCCAGTAGCCACCCACTTCAACTCTGCTTCACATTCCCATTTGGATATGTCCATACATGGCCTCCTCTACTGCCATGATGAGGCTAAACTCAGGTTGGGCTAAACCGATATACTGTCTAGGTAGTTTCCAGCCTCTTAGTATGAACATTGAATTCTCCAACTTCCGGTAACTCCCTCCCTCTCCCTTCCCCTATCCCAGTTTCACTCTGCCCCCTCCCCAGCTGCCTACCATCTCCCTCATGGTTCCGCATCCTTCTACTACCCATTGTGTTTTCCCCTATTCCTTCACCTTTCCCGCCGATCACCTCCCTGCCTCCCTTCCCCCACCCCTTTATTTTTCCCCTTACTGGTTTTTCACCTGGAACTTACCAGCCTTCTCCTTCCCACCCTCCCCCCACCTTCTTTCTCGGGCCTCTGCCCCCTCCCTCTTCAGTCCTGACGAAGGGTTCCGGCCCGAAACCTTAACTGATCGTTTCCACAGATGCTACCTGACCTGCTGAGTTCCTCCAGCGTGTTGTGAGTGTTGCTGGGAAATGGGGTTGGGGAGGTGAAAAAAAGGATCAGCCATGATTGAATGGCAGAGCAGACTCGATGGGGCAAATGCCCTAATTCTGAGCCCATATCTTATGATCTTATGGTCTTATGAATTCTTGTTATGGACAAATAGGATTCGTATAGAAGGGCAAAAGTTGGCATGGGTGTGGCGGGGCAAAAGACCAGTTTTTGAGCAGTGAGACACTATGTCAATGCTGCTGGCTTCTGAATAACAGTCCAGTAACTTAACTAGAATTGATTGTACACCATAATCAATATAGTGCTAACATTTCTGGCAAAAACTTTACTATTACTCAGTTCCGCACAAAACTGAGGCTGTGACTAACTCTGGCTGAGGTGATAACTGGCTTCATGCATTTTATAAAACTCAAGTTCTGAAGGTACTTGTTTACTTGTATTGTTTGCATGATTTTTTCCTCTCTTTTTGCATCAAGTGTTTGACACAGCACTCGTCCTGTAATCGTTTTATATTCTATAGAGTAGGATAGAATAGGAGCAGACATAGGAGCAGAATTAGGCCATTCAGCCCATCAGGTCTGCTCTGCCATTCCATTATGGCTGATCGCAGATCCTACTCAACTCCATACACCTGCATTCTTGCCTTATCCTTTGATGTCCTGACCAATCAGGAATCTATCAATTTCCGCTTTAAATATAACCATGGACTTGGCCTCCAACACAGTCTGTGGCAGAACATTCCACAGATTCACTACTTTATGTCTAAAAAATTTCCTCCTTTCCTCTGTTCTAAAAGGTCACACCTCAATTTTGAGGCTGATTCCTTTAGTTCTGGATACCCCTACCATAAGAAACATTCTCTCCACATCTACCTTATCTAGTCTTTAGCATTCGGTAGGTTTCAATGAGATTCTCCCATACTCTCCTGAGTTCCAAAGAGTGCAGACCCAAAGCTGCCAAACACTCCTCACAGGTTAACCTCTTCATTCCCAGAATCATTCTTGCTTTAACTTTATGCACCAACTTAGAGAGCAGTTGGTGGACTTCAGAGACAATGTGAATCGAATCATTTCCATTTGTTTCCTCACTTCAGATTTCTATGTCTGTACATTCTCATCTTCCACCGTTGACTGGATTAACCATTCATATTCTCTCCACGTAGGACAGAAGCAATTCACAAGCTTTACTTTAATCAGGCATAAAGAGCCACATAACAAAACAGATTCTACACATGCTGGAACACGCACATAAAATGCTGGAGGAACTCAGGAGGTCAGGCGGCATCTATGGAAAGGAATAAACAGTCGAGACTTTGGACCGAGGCCCTTCCTCAGGACTTCTTATACTAGATTTTCCAGTGGCATGACAGCTTAGTGGTTAGTACAACGCTTTACAGTACAAGCAACCCCGGTTCAATTCCCATCGCCACTTGGAAAGAGCTTGTGTGTTCTCCCTGTGACTGTATGGGTTTCCTCCAGGTGCCCTGGTTTTCTCCCACATTCCAAAGAAGTACCAGTTGGTCAGTTAATTGGTCATTGTTAATTGCTAGGATTAAATTGAGGGACGCTAGGTGGCATGGCTTGAAAGGCCAGGAGGGCCTAATCCATGCTGTATCTCAATAAATAAACAAAAGTAAAGATTTAGCTGGTAAAATTTTGACAGCCATGGACATGAACCATACTAGAATTCCTCTTCAAAATGGTGAAAGATTCAACAGGAGTAAAGTGTGTTAAATTGCTATAAATAGTGGATTACTATAATACTGATCCCACGGTACAAAATCAAATATCTGACAAGAAGGATAGGTTCATTAATCGTTCTTTGAAAAGCACCATGAGATTTTATAATATCCACTTGAGCTAGCAGGCACAGTGCTGGGTTAACATCCTTTCTCAACTGTACTGTTCTGTACTGAAGTGTCATAAAAGATTATCTTTGTAAATCTCTTCACTGGAACTTGAACTGATGACCTCCTGGCTCATCTAAAGTGCTCCCAGAAAGCCAAGGCTTATGTCAAATGGAGATAGTTTGGCATATCAGCAGTGACATTTTTTCATCTTAAAGTCTTTTACATCAAGCGCGCTTTATTTTGTGCTAATTTTTGCCATCGATTTCCTGTAAAAATAGACATACATTGTTTGCTAAGCAATTTTTTTGACTAGATATTGAATTTTATCTTGTTGTACTGCTGTTGATTTATAAGCACAAGACAACTATGACGAAAGAAACAGAGTTATGCAATATTGTTTATCCCTCTGAGGGAACAGGATTTTTTTAATATTGGGGGATGGGAACCAGAGGCCAGAACTGCTAAATTTTGTAACATCAAGACATTAAATTAATTCAAATGAAACACAGGAGTCCAAAATGATACTGGTGTTGTTCAAGTTTACTTTAAGTGAGGCACACACGTATCCTGTGATAGTGTGATAACGTATGCAATTAACTTATTTATACATCTAACTCATAATTAATTACCTAAAAGAACAAGTATGTTTAATCACAAATAAGAGAAAATCTGCAGATGCTGGAAATCCAAGCAACACACACAAAATGCTAGAGGAACTCAGCATCCACTAAAAAAAAAGCATAGTCGACACTTCCGGCCAAAACTCTTCGGCAGGGCTCAGTGTGGATTCTGTGACAAGCAACATAGAGGAACATACAGAAGATGTTACCATCACCAAACACATCCAGGTGAGGACAAATCAGGAGCCATGACTTACTGCAGAGGTCTGTGCACGCTGAGGGATCATGATTCTGCCTTTAGATCAGGGGTCGTGCAGCTCTCAAAGAAGGAAGAACTGTGCTTTCCCACTCCATCAGGAAGGCAAAATGGGAGCATTTTCAGAGAATTTACAGCCACTTCTGCAATACTAGAAACTCAAGGCCTTTGTGGCAGGGAATTCAGAGGATTACAGACTATACGTCTACCCTTTGCATCAGTGGCCATGAAATTTCATTCCCTGAAAGGCTGAGTGTCTTCTCCACCCAGTTTGCTGTGCAGGCACCCTTCCCCCCAGGGGAGCAAGCACTCTGTCTGGCTGAAGCTGAGGTGAGAAAGACCCGAGCAAACCCACACAAAACTGTGGGGCCCCATAATATACCAGATTGGGTTCTGAAAGACTGCGCAGCCCAGCTGATGGCGGTGATTATGAATATATTCAATACCTCTCTGGAACAATCCATTGTCCTCTCAGTTTTCAAGGTGTCAACTATAATTCCTGTGCCAAAGAAGGTGACAGTAACCTGCCTAAATGACTGTTACCCAGTGGCATTAGCATCAACCATTTGAAATGCTTTGAGGGACTAGCCTTTCTCCCGGCTACACTAGACCTTTTCCAGTTTGCTTATCACTCAGATCAATCCACTGATGATGCTATAGCCTTATAGCCCTATAGGGCTATAGCCTCTGCCCTCCATTCTGCCCTGTCCCACCTGGAAAATGGGGACACATATGCCAGACTGTTGTTTCATAGACTTCAGTTTGGCATTCAACACCATCATACCCAGAAACTGTGAGGAAACTGTCCTCACTGGGTCTCAACACCTCCCTCTGCAACTGGATTCTGGACTTCTTAACAGTAAAGCCACAGTCAGTCCGTGTGGGCAGCAACGTCCCTTCTCCATTACGCTGAGCACTGGCATTCCTCAAGGCTGCTCACTCTGCTGACACATGACGATGTTGCAGTATCCAGCATGTCATCAAGTTTGCAGTGTAGGTCCTTCTGGCCCTCAAGCCACACCACCCAGCAAACCCCCCCGTTTAAGCCTAGCCTAATCACAGGTCAATTTACAATGACCATTTAACCTACCAAGTGGTATGTCTCTGGACTGTGGGAGGAAACGGGAGCACTCGGGGAAACCCACACTGTCACAGGGAAAGCTTACCAACTACTTACAGGCAGCAACAGGAATTGAACCCGGGTCGCCTACACTGTTAAGCACACTGCTATCGTGCTGCCCCAATTCTGCTCCCATCTGGAGAGTCTGGAAAACCTGGAAAATCTCTCTGAAGTGCTTATTCAATTCTTTTTGAAACTAGTGATTAATTCAACACAAGAACATGAAATATACAAGCAAAAGTCTATAGAATCCCGAGAGCCTTCTTTACTGCTCAATAAATTCATGACTGCTCTGATCTCAGTCCTATTTCCATTTTCAGCCTGTTTCCCATAGCCCTTTGATTTCCCCCCTAAAAATCCATCTGTCACAAACTTGAATATATTTAATACCTGAGCCTCTTCAGCTCTCTGGGGTGAAGAATTCCAAAGACTCATATGTCCCTCTGGGGGAAGATTAACGTCAGCAGTAACTTGCTAGATCAGAAGTGACTGGTGTTGCAACCTCTGAATGCAGAACATCTGTCTTCAGAGGATGACTGTGTTCACCTAGCAATGGAGTGTTTATGTCACTGAAGCTCTGCACATTCGTATAACTCACTCAGTGCAAAAACAGGAGAAAATCAACCAGTTGGTTGCCATCTCTTCCTTGCTGACAATTGTTACATGCTCAAGGAGATCTGTGTTTTTTTTGTGAGAATGATGTAATGGTCTTTTGGAAGTCACCTGATGTGATTTTCCCGCCGATGTGAGGTCACGTGATGACATGTGACCCGTGACTATATAAGGGTCGACCCAGGTGACGCAGTTGGTTTTTAGTTTGTAGATTTCCAGGTAGGACGTGCTGTGTCTCCGTTTCTGTTGCATGTTTGTTTTTGTGATGCAGTTTCATTTTTAAAACAGCTTTGCGTTCTATTGCAAGATACCATATTATTGGACTGGAAATTTTTGGCTAGATGTGTTGATTTACCCAATTCCAACAGTAGAAGGGAGAGTGAAGAATTTATCGAAGTACAGGACCGAAGGATCGAGAGAAGTTGGCATCGTTTGGCAGTTTATTAAAGGATCGACCTTATTGAGGCTTCATTGGAGGAGTAGCTACCTGAATCGGAGATAACTCTTGCCAAAAAGAGGAAGGAGTTCATGCAACGGTTTGCTCTCTCTCTCTAAAAGAATTTAAGGTCAGTTGTTTTAAACTGTTTATTTACCTCCACGTGGTTTCTGAGGAAAGTTGCGTCTGTGAAGAAATCCTTCTCCAGAGAAGTCTCTCCCAATTGAACGTATAGATCGGTTGGACTTTCAAATTTATCGCTTTAAGAACTATATCTGACTTTATCGCTTTAAGAACTGTTTTTGCATTTAACGCTTTAAGAACCAGTGCCAAATGTTGATTTGTTGAACGGCTGCATATCGGTTAACTTCTAGTTAAAGTTTTTGTTTGTTTATTTTACCTTATTGTTTATCTGTGTTTAATAAATGTTTGGTTGTTTTTATATAACCTGTCTCGATTGATATTCTTTGTTGCCGGCTACGTAACACAATCAACAAGGCACTCGAGAATGTGTGCTTAGCTCCACTGCTCTACTCTCTCCACACACACAAACGTGTGGCTAGGCAAAGTTGAATTGCCATCTATAAATCTGCCAACAGCATAACCATTGTTGGTAGAATATCAGACGGTGATCAGGAAGAGTACAGCTGCATGATAGATCAGCTGGTTGAATGGTGTTGCAACAACATCCTATCACTCAATTTCAGTAAGACCAAGGAATTAATTGTGGGCTTCAGGAAGGGGTATAGTGATCTGAAGGTTGCTAGTTTGAGCCTCAGCTGAGGCAGCGTGTTGTGTCCTTGAGCAAGGCACTTACCCACACATTGCTCTGCAACGACACTGGTGCCAATCTGTATCGGCCCTAGTGCCCTTCCCTTGGACAACACCAGTGGCATGGAGAGGGGAGACTTGCAGCATGGGCAACTGCTGGTCTTCCATACAACCTTGCCCAGACCTGCACCCCGGAAAACTTCCAAGGAGCAAATCCATGGTCTCACGAGACTAACGGATGCTTATTCTATATATTCAGGAAGGGGAAGTCTCACATTCGTCCTCATTGAGAGATCGGCATTAGAAAGGGTGAGCAGTTTCAAGTCCCTGGGTGTCCTAGGTGATGAGGATCCTTAATAATGGATGCCTCCATTTTGAGGCATTGCCTTCCTTTCTGCATGTAGCTTTCTGTCTAATTCAACCAGTTTATTATACTTGAATAGCATTAACAATATTCAACTGAAGTACTTAAAAGAGGTTAAACACCTGTAATGAAGTCATTTCGCTGATGCCAAGAGCACAGCTTGTGTCTGTGCTTCTGAATTTTTAACATTCTGCATTCGCTCTGTGGTTTAAATGTTTCATTTACGCTTGGGTGACTAGAATTAAGTGCCGAATTTAAGGTATAATCTGAAGATTTTTATTATGGCATTTTCCAATTTATACTTAACTGGCCTAACAAGGCAATTAATTTCTTATTGTTTTGTTTATGTCTGTTCCATGTTGTTTTGACATTTCTTTGAGCTTGATGTCAGTCTTGAATCCCATTCACTGTTTCTGCATAATATATGGAAGCTGATAAATACAACGGTGTTCAGATTCATGTTCATCAGAGAATGGATTGCTGACTGATATTGTGGCCCAGCCATGCTTAAATTCTGTAGTACTTGAGGACCAGGTTTTGGTTGTGACTGAAATCTTACACTAAGGAAGAGCCTGTGAAGTGGGAGGGTCTGGAGATGAGAAAAAATTCACGGAGGAGAGGAGACCAGGTTTGAGAGGGATGTTGTACATTGCAGAAGGCTTTGGATGTGTGTGTAAGGTACCAGGTTTGTTTGGTGGGAACAGGGAAGTCTGTAGTTGCCAATGGGCCAACAAGAAATGGTTAGTAAGTTGGGACCAAGGTTTGGGCTTGAATTGTATGATTGGGCCTTGAAGGAGTGCTTAAGTGAGTCTAAGCCAGGGTAATTCATGTCAGGTGATCAGGACCTGGGGGTTGTTCTGGCAAGCTACTGTCAAGTGGGTGGTGACTGGAAAAGTTATTGAGCGTTTAAGATTGGTTTGAGAGTGACAAGCCATGGTGTCACCTGATTGTGTCCCTATCCTATTACCCAATTCGAAGGGACTGAATATATAAATACGGTGGATTCTGGTTAATTGGACCATACGTAAATCAGGTCAGCCACTTATTTGGGACAACTCTAAGCAAACAAACACTAATCAAGAAAATAACCAGGATTCCTTAAATGAGAGGGTGAACAGCCAGAAATCGTGGTACATATTGGTACCAGTGACAAGGGTAGGATGAGTGACGAGGTTCTGCATAAGAAACTCAGCGAGTTAGGTGCTAAATTAAAGGGCAGAAACTCCAGGGTTGTGATCTCAGGAATGCTACACATGCCACGTGCTAGTGAGGTAGAACTAGGAAAATTATACAGTTTAATATGTGGTTTAGGAGTTGGTGTAAGAGGGAGAGCATAAGATTTTTAGAACATTGGGCTTTCTTTCAGGGATGGTGGGAACTGTTCAGAGGGGACAGTATTCACCTGAACTGGAGGGGGACTAATATTTGAATGGAAAGGTTTGTGAATGCTAGGGTGTAATCTAGAGGTGCAGAAGGATGGCAACCCGAGTGCCAGAACAGTTAGTGGAGAGGTTGTGGAGGCAGATGTTTGGTAAGACCTCAGACAAAGTTAGCAATCAAAAGGTTGAGCTTTGTGTAACTAGTGTCATGAACTGTATATTTCAATGCAAGAAGTATTGTAGGAAAGGCAGGTGATAGTGCTGAAAACAAGGTAGTTAGTTTGCAAACAGAGGCAATGTGTAGTGAGTAGAGGCTGTTAGATAGGACAAAATTGCAGTCAACAGGATCAGTTGCAACATAAAGTGTGGACAAAACTGAAAAGAGTGATTACAGGATTGAAGCTGGTATATTTGAATGCACACAGAATATGGAATAAGCTAGATGAATTTGAGGCACAGTTACAAATTGGCATGTATAGTAGACATCTCTGAATCATGGCTGAAAGAAGGTGGGAGATTAATGTCCAAGGATGCACATTGTATCAAAAGGACAGGAAGAAAGGCAGAGGGGGTGGGATTGCTCTGTTGGTAAAAAGTGAGATTAAGTCATTAGAAAGAGGCGGCATTGGGTCAGAAAGTGTTGAATCATTGTGGCTGGAGCTAAGGAACTGCAAGTATAAAAGAGACTTTGATGGGAGTTGTATACAGACCCCCAATAGTAGTAAGAATGAGGTCTAAAAATTACAATGGAAGATAGAAAATGCATGCCAGTGGGCAATGTTACAATAGTCATGGGGGATTTTAATATGCAGATAGATTGGGAAAATCAAGTTGGTGCTGGATTCCAGTAGGGGGAATTTCTAGTGTGCGTGCAAGATGGCTTTTTAAAGCAGCTCATGGTTGAGCCCACTAGGGGATTGGATATTCTGGATTGGGTGTTGTGCAATGAACTGGAATTGATTAGAGATCTTAAAGTAAAAGAATCCTTGGGGGCAAGTGATGATAATGTAATCAAATTCAACCTGAAATTTGAGGAGAAGCTGAAGTCAGATGTATCAATACTACAGTGGAGTAAAGGCCATGAGAAGGAGTTTTCCAGAATTGATTGGAAAAAAAAAACACTGGCAGGGATAATGGCAGAACAGCAATGGCTGTAATTTGGAAGGCACAGGATATATACATCGCAAAGAGGAAGAAGTATTCTAAAGGCAAGATGTCACAACCATGGCTAACAAACAAAGTCAAAGCCAACATAAAAGCCAAAGAGAGAGCATATAATAGAGCAAAAATTATTCGGAAGTTAGAGGATTGGGAAGCTTTTAAAAACTTCAACAGAAAGCAACTATAAAAGTCATTAAGAAGGTAATGATGGAATACAAAAGTAAGCTAGCCAATAATATTAAAGTGGTTACCAAAAGTTTCTTCAGATACATAAAGTGTAAAAGAGAACTGAGCACTGTAAAACAATACTAGAGAGGTAGTAATGGGTGGACAAGGAAATGGTAGATGAACTGAATATGTATTTTGCATAAGTCTTCACTGTAGAAGACACGAGAAGTATGCTGGAAGGTTCAGGTGTCATAAAGTGTGTGATGTTACCATAACTGGAGAAAAGGTTGTTGGGAAACTGAAAGATCTGTAAGTAGATGATCACATGGACCAGATGATGTATGCCTTACAGTTCTGAAAGAGATGGCTGAAGAGATTGTGGAGGCATTAGTAATGATCTCTCAAGAATCACTAGCTTCTGGAATGATTCCAGAGGACTGGAAAATTGGAAATTTCATCCCACTCTTCAAGAAGGGAGAGAGGCAGAAGAAAGGAAACTATAGGCCAGTTTCTCAGTAGTTGGGAAGATGTTGGAGTCGATTATTAAGGATAAGGACTCAGGGTAGTTGGAGGCCTATGATAAAATAGACCATAGTCAGCATGGTTCCCTCAACGGAAAATCTTGCTCTGACGAATCTGTGGAATTCTTTGAGGAAATCAAAAGCAGGATAGACAAAGGAGAATCAGTTAATGTTGTGTACTTGGATTTTCAGAAGGCCTTTGACAAGGTGCCACATGTGAAGCTGCTTAACAAGCTATGAGCTCGTGGAACAGATTCTAGCATGGATAAAGCAATGGCCGATTGGCAGGAGGCAAAGTGTGGGAATAAAGGTAGTCTTTTCTGACTGGCTGCTTGGTGACTAGTAGTATTCCATAGGGGTCTGTGTTGGTACCAATTCTTTTTATGTTATATATCAATGATTTGGATGATGGAATTGATGGTGTTGTTGTAAATTTTGTAGACGATATGAAGATAGGTGGAGGGGCAGGTAGTTTTGAGAAAGTAGAGATTTAGACAGAAGGATTTAGACAGATTAGGAGAATAGGCAAAGAAATTTGTAAAATTGTGTTGCTTCCTCAGAATTTTTTTTGTTTATGATAGACCACCTGAAACTAGCTGCAAATGTAAGTTCAGACTATTTGTATCACCTAAGAAAGTAGAGAAACAAGAAATGTTCACTGAATATAAAGCATTTAATTGCATAATGGTGCTGTTGCTTTGCAATAGTTCAACTAAACTAAGAATGTTTTCTTAATGATTTTCATTTGTACTCAGTGGTTGTGGCTTCTTGCTTAAGTGTCCGATAATAATCAGGCAGCATTGATGAATTCCAGTGGTTCCAATACCATTTCTCCATGATCACAATATCCCAGTAAAACCTTCCCCCATGCTCATCACTGAAGGAGTCTAAAGGGAATATAGAAAATGAATCTTTAGTGGCAAGTTGCACTTCATGGTTTTGTATGTTGAAGCATGCCGTCAATCAACTTCACGTAGTTTGGTGCTCTGTAGTTACCAAGAACATTGTTACAACATCTTCGAATGCTTCCCATGGGACTTTCTTTAGTCCCACTGGAAGTCCTTTGAATTGCCTGTCATTGATAACCTGTTTGATTTGTGAACCAACAAAAATGCCTTCCTTAACCTTGGCATCAATTATTCTGACTTGAATTATGAATTGAAATAACAAATATAGGTGACTTTTTAAATGGTGTATGATAGGAAAATTTTATAGTGATTTTTATGACCAGATAAGATCCATGAGATACACCCGGAAGTATTCAGGAAGCAAAATCTTTGTTGTCCTGTGTTATTGTCCCTGTGCAGATATCAATAAATATTTAGGCTTACTTTTTTTTTTGGAGTTCCATACAGAGATTAGTGAAGGGGTTGCACTATTTGAACGAAATGTTAAATCAACTTTATTTGAGTGTATGTTAACCATTCTGAAGCAACATCTTCCCTTCCTGTCGCACCACAACTATTAACATTTAAATGCTAGAAGCTTAGTCAGACTAGCCATGTCTGCAGTATGGCCTGTAAATGCAGAGCAGAGCCGGGGCGCTCTGCAACATCACCTAGCATCAATCTACCATCAAACACCTCCACCATTGTGTCATGCCATCTTCTCCCACCTACTATTGGACAGGAGCTACTGAAGCCAGAAGTCCCGCACCACTGGGTTCACAAACAGTTGCATCCTTTCAAACATTTATTTTTTTGAACCACTTGGTACAACTCCAGTCACTACCTCAATATAGTAACAGTTGGAACATTTTGCACTACAATCAGTTTTGATTTTATTTTGTTCCAATAGTGTTCATTCTTGGAAAAATTGAGTATAATCTATGTTTAATTTATGATTTTTTTTGGGAACGTTGTGTACCTTATTGTCAATGCCTGTGATCCGGCTGCAAGAATTTTTCATTACTCGTGCATATATGAAATTGTACATCTGACAAAAAATTTGAATATAACTTTCCTTTACGGTGTATTAAGATCTTGTGAAATGCTGAAAGAAAGTCTGAACAGCTCCAAGTGACAACTTAACCCTTTGGGAGCTCACAGCATGCAAAGTATGAAGGTGGCTGTACCAGTTAAATATTGTTAATGACCAATGTTTGCTGATAGTGGCTGGATTCTTTCTTGGCCTCAAGGCACAAGTGGCATGCAGATGAACATGAACATGAGCTGTTTGAATGAAAGGAATCACGCTGAGTTAGTGGCACGAGAGCAAAAGACCAAAGAGCGTATCTGCCTCTGTGCATCTCTAATTGCTTGTGGATCGAATCCCTATTTACTGAGACACCTTTCCCTCAGTTCTTGGGACTTCATCTGGACCAAAGAACCGTGATTGAGAGGTGCCTAAGGCAGACCCAGGGTGATTTCAAGAGTCAGACTTCAGAGACCCCCAACAGCAGTGGTAATCAATTCTCTCAACAATGGTAACCATCACAAGGTGGCTGAAAATTATGAGCCTCATCCCCAACCCAGATCCAACCATCATACACTGTGTCAAAAATGTGTCTTTCCCAAGATTAGGAGACAAGAACTGTATTACAGATATAATTACAAGTAAGGTATCTTTGCTCTTGTACCCAAATCGTCTTACAATAAAGAATAATGTACTAATTCCTTTCTAATTTGGTTGTACTCTTTGCCTATTAAATTAAAGTGATTTGTGTAGAAATGCACTCAGGTCTATTCTGTCTCTTGCTCTTTAAAAATACTTCTGATTTTCTATTTTCCTACTAGGTGTAAATCCATTCATGATCTGTACATGATCAGAAGTGGCTTCCAGCTTGTAAGGAGCTATTGCAGTGCAGAGACAGTTATCTTGTTGTCTTCTTCTCCAAGGTTTGTCACCTTGTTGTGGTGGAGAGGCTCATGACTTCCTGAGATCCCGAGAGCGATGCCGTCAGGAACTTAGCTGTTGGTGGTGTCACCCATAGCGTTGGGGTCAAGGGGAAGGTTCTAGACCAAGGCGTGATCCAACGGAGACCTAACAGTAAAGCCGGCGGAAGGTGACACATCACAAAGGCAGTGAAGGTAGAGGAAGGTTGCAGCAAAGAATGGTCCCCAATCGTCTTGCATTCCATGTCACTGGGCCCTTACCCTGACCTGCCAAAGGTTATGTGACGGCTGCTCCTTCGTCAGCCTCCCTACACTAAGCAAAGTCATGCACAGGCATCCTTTATTAAAGAGATAACTCCTCAGGAGAACGGTCATCCTTGATCTGGGCGATCACCTTAGTACAACTACAATATAGTGTATTCAATCAGCACAAAATAAATGCATTTCCCCTCATTTTCAAATAAAAGATAAAAATGCAGCTGTTTCATTGCATCAACCACATTTATTGAAAATATATAACATAGACCAGGAAGACACAGATTGAACAGTCTCTATTGCATACCAATGGTTCTGCCACAGAGAGAGTGATGAATGAAGTGCATATAATAGATGAACTAAGGTGCACCTGCAACGGCTCTTCACCAGTCTAGAAAGCACAGCAGTGTCTACATCTTCTGAGGAGACTGAGATATTCAAGGCTCCCCACCCCCATTCTAACAACTTCTACAGGAGCACCATTGAGAGTGTCCTCTCTAGTTGTATCATTGTGGGGTACAGAAGCTGCAAGACGTATTTCTTTATGACCCTCCAAACTGCAAAACTGCTGAGAGATATTTGTGACATTTACATAGAACACAAAACATAGTATATTACAGCACAGTACAGGCCCTTTGGCCCACAATGTTGTGCCAACCCTTAAACCCTGCATCCCATATAACCCTCCACTTTAAATTCCTCCATATACCTGTCCAGTAGTCTCTTAAACTTCACTAGTGTATCTGCCTCCACCACTGACTCAGGCAGTGCATTCCACACACCAACCACTCTCTGAGTAAAAAACCTTCCTCTAATATCCCCCTTGAACTTCCCACCCTTTACCTTAAAGCCATGTCCTCTTGTATTGAGCAGTGGTGCCCTGGGGAAGAGGCGCTGGCTATCCACTCTATCTATTCCTCTTATTATCTTGTATACCTCTATCATGTCTCCTCTCATCCTCCTTCTCTCCAAAGAGTAAAGATGTAGCTCCCTAAATCTCTGACCATAATGCATAACTCTAAACCAGGCATTATCCTGGTAAATCTCCTCTGTACCCTTTCCAATTCTTCAACATCCTTCCTATAGTGAGGCGACCAGAACTGGACACAATGCTCCAAGTGTGGCCTAACCAGAAGTTTATGGAGCTGCATCATTATCTCGCAACACTTAAAATCTATCCCTCGACTTATGAAAGCTAACACCCATAAGCTTTCTTAACTACCCTATCCACCTGTGAGGCAACTTTCAGGGATCTGTGAACATGTACATCCAGATCCCTCTGCTCCTCCACACTGCCAAGTATCCTGCCATTTACTTTGTACTCTGCCTTGGAGTTTGTCCTTCCAAAGTGTACCACCTCACACTTCTCTGGGTTGAACTCCAACTACCACTTCTCAGCCCACTTCTGCATCCTATCAATGTCTCTCTGCAATCTTCGACAATCCTCTACACTATCTACAATACCACCAACCTTTGTGTTGTCTGCAAACTTGCCAACCCACCCTTCTACCCCCACATCCAAGTTGTTAATAACAATCACTAAAAGTAGAGGTTCCAGAACAGATCCATGTGGGACACCACTAGTCACAACCCTCCGATCCGAGTGTACTCCCTCCACCACTACCCTCTGCTTTCTGCGGGCAAGCCAATTCTGAATCCACCTGGCCAAACTTCCCGGGATCCCACGCCTTCTGACTTTCTGAATAAGCCAACCGTGTGGAACCTTGTGAAATGCCTTACTAAAACCCATGTAGATCACATCCACTGCACTACCTCATCTATATGCCTGGTCACCTCCTCAGAGAACTCTATCAGGCTTGTTAGACATGATCTGTCTTTCACAAAGACATGCTGACTGTCCCTGATCAGACCATGATTCTCTAAATGACCATAGATCCTATCGCTAAGAATCTTTTCCAACAGCTTTCCCACCACAGACGTAAGGCTCACTGTTCTATAATTACCCGGACTATCCCTACTACCTTTTTTGAATGAGTGGACAACATTCGCCTCCCTCTAATCCTCCGGTACCATTCCCGTGGACAAAAAGGACATAAAGATCCTAGCCAGAGGCTCAGCAATCTCTTCCCCTGCCTCGTGGGGCAGCCTGGGGAATATTCCATCAGGCCCCGGGGACTTATCTGTCCTAACTTATCCGTCGTTACTGCGTGGTCGGGAAACTTTGGGAGGGTAGGCCTCAAAATCCCCGGCCTTCCCTGCTTTTGGCAACCAAGAAGGAGGTCGAATCGTTTGGACAGAGATGGCGCTCAGTACTCGGTGTCAGAGAGCTAATCAGAGCTCGAAGTTTTCGGATGACTCAGAGTTGGATTGTGGTCGGCATGGCAGGGAGAGTTTTTCTTCCTTTTCCCATCTGCATGAGATGTGGGACATTTGAGAGACCTTGAACTTTACTGTGTTCACGGACTTCTTCATCAAGTTATGGTATTGTTGCACTGTTGTAACTATAAGTTATAATTATGTGGTTTTGTCAGTTTTTTCAGTCTTGGTCTGTCCTGTGTTTTGTGATATCACACCGGAGGAAATATTGTATCATTTCTTAATGCATGCATTACTAAATGACAATAAAAGAGGACTACGTATCTTCATAATCTAATGTATTTTAACAACTCCAACACCTCCTCTCCCTTAATATCAACATGCTCCAGAATATCAACCTCACTCATATTGTCCTCATCGTCAACAAGTTCCCTCTCATTGGTGAATACCGAAAACCTTGCCTTTGACAAGGTCCCGCATGGGAGGTTAGTTAGGAAAATTCAGTCGCTAAGTATACATGGAGAGGTGGTAAATTGGATTAGACATTGGCTCAATGGAAGAAGCCAAAGAATGGTAGTAGAGAATTGCTTCTCCGAGTGGAGGCCTGTGACTAGTGGTGTGCCACAGGGATCAGTGCTGGGTCTATTGTTATTTGTCATCTATATCAATGATCTGGATGATAATGCGGTAAATTGGATCAACAAATTTGCTGATGATACAAAGATTGGAGGTGTAGTAGACATGTGTGGAAGGTTTTCAGAGCCTGCAGAGGGACTTAGACCAGCTGGAAAAATGGGCTAAAAAATGGCAGATGGAGTTTAATACAGACAAGTGTAAGGTATTGCATGTTGGAAGGACAAACCAAGGTAGAACATACAGGGTTAATGGTAAGGCACTGAGGAGTGCAGTGGAACAGAGGGATCTGGGAATACAGATACAAAATTCCCTAAAAGTGGCGTCACAGGTAGATAGGGTCGTAAAGAGAGCTTTTGGTACATTGGCCTTTATTAATCAAAGTATTGAGTATAAGAGCTGGAATGTTATGATGAGGCTGTATAAGGCATTGGTGAGGCCGAATCTGGAGTATTGTGTTCAGTTTTGGTCACCAAATTACAGGAAGGATATAAATAAGGTTGAAAGAGTGCAGAGAAGGTTTACAAGGATGTTGCCGGGACTTGAGAAACTCAGTTACAGAGAAAGGTTGAATAGGTTAGGACTTTATTCCCTGGAGCGTAGAAGAATGAGGGGAGATTTGATAGAGGTATATAAAATTATGATGGGTATTGATAGAGTGAATGCAAGCAGGCTTTTTCCACTGAGGCAAGGGGAGAAAAGAACCAGAGGACATGGGTTAAGGGTGAGGGGGGAAAAGTTTAAAGGGAACATTAGGGGGGCTTCTTCACACAGAGAGTGGTGGGAGTATGGAATGAGCTGCCGAACGAGGTGGTAAATGCGGGTTCTTTTTTAACATTTAAGAATAAATTGGACAGATACATGGATGGGAGGTGTATGGAGGGATATGGTCCGTGTGCAGGTCATTGGGACTAGGCAGAAAATGGTTTGGCACAGCCAAGAAGGGCGAAAAGACCTGTTTCTGTGCTGTAGTTTCTATGGTTCTATGTATTCATTGAGGACCTCACTCACTTCCACAGCCTCCAGGCACATCTTCCCACCTTTACCTCTAATCGGTCCTACCTTCACTGGGGGCATTGTCGACAAAGGGCCCAAAACATTGTTGAGGATCCTGATCACCTATCCCACAATCTCTTTGTCACACTACTCTTAGGAAGGAGGGACTGGAGCATCAGGATTAAGACTGTCAGAATGGGTAACAGCTTCTTCCCTCAACCTGTGAAACTGATGAATACCCCAACACCACCGAGGTTTCGGCTCGAGGACAACGAGCTGTTTACTGCTTGCTGTGCTGTGCACTTCACATGCATTTTGAATTATATTCTATTAACTTATTTGTGGTAATATTTAGCTTTATTGGTTATATTTGTTTTGTGGGTGCACCATGGTCTGGAAGAACACTGTTTCATTTGGTTGCATATATATATAAGGTTAGATGACAATAAACTTGAGCTTGAACTTGCCAGGGGTCATTTAAAAAAAAAGATTATTTTTCAGTTAGTATGTGGACTGTACTTTCTCAGTGTCACCTCATGGGTATGCAGCGTTCCTTGGATTGTTTACCTTTTTTGTCTAATTGCTCTGGGTTTTGACTTTCTTTTACAGGTATCTCATTTGGTATCATGGGAATTTTTAAGCTTGCTTCATACTTAACACTTTTATTCAATTTAGGATAATTTAATTAGCCTAGGATTTTCAATGTCTTGTGTTGTAGTCATTGGCTTTGGGGGATTATTGCTTCATATGGACGCCTATATTGTCCGATTGACCCTGAATTCCACACGTGCTGCATGGTATATTTCACCCCTCTGTGCTGAGTCGTTGTGGTTTCTTGTCTGGTGAAACTCAGACCGAGTTTTTCTGTGTATTGAGTGATTTCAGTTCGTCAAGATTCCTTCACTTCAGTTGGCTAGTGAACCTGATAGGACTAGAGCACTTAAGATTTATCATGAACTGGACATAACAGATATGGTACGCAGTGAGATATGTGTGATAGACAATTACTTAATTAATAATTTGTCACTGCTGTGAATTACATACACTTTGGCCTGGAGCTTTGTCGCTATCATCTACAGTCTGCTTACCTTATGAAGTTTGAAGAACATCCCCTTTTGCTTGTATTTTAGTCATTAATTGGAAACAATATTTAACTTGAAACAGGCTTAAGAAAATGATAGACAAGCGAATTAGGAGTTCCTGAATAGATGTCTGTACATGGATAAGAATGTCAACTTTAAATTGGAATTTGCATCTTTTTTGTTTTTCACATCATATCGCAATGGAAAAAGAACAGAAAGCGCAAGTCCATGTGAAGCCTTAACAAGTGACCACAAACCCTTTATAATAATTTAAAGATAAAAGCAGGCCTGTGAGAAGAAATTGTATAAAAGGTTTAAGGAGTGCCAATACACAGTCTAATATAAGTCTGAATCTTTCTACTTGTGAGTTCAAGTTCATATTATTGTCAAACCACCATATGACATTACCACCAAACAAAATAATGTTCCCCTGGACCCAGATGCACAACACAGTACATATAAACTCACACACACAACATGTAAAATAATGTTACCACAAATAACTGATCAAATTATAAGGTGTATTTACCAAACAACTTAAAAAGTGAACGGTACAATGCAACTGGTGCTTCATGAGTGTGTGGTGGCAGGGAGTCCAGTAGCCTCACGGCCTTGGGAGGAGAAGATGTTTCCCACCCTAACAGTTCTTGTCCTAATGCTACAGCACTCCTGCCTGATGGTACCTCCTGAATACAGCCTGGTACAGAAATACCAATGCCCTTGAATGAAGAATCCTTCAAAAAGTGGTGGAAACACCCCAGCCCCTCATGGATAAAGCCTTCCACTGAGCACATCTACCTGGAGCACTGTCACAGGAAAGCAGCATCTACCATCAGGGACACCAGCCACCCAGGTCATGCTCTCTTCTCATTGCTGCGATCAAGGAGGAGGTACAGGAGCCTGAAGAGAGACACACTCAGCATTTCTGGAACAGCTTCTTCCCCTCCACCGACCAATTTCTGAATGGACAATGAACCCATGTAGACTACCTCACTATTTTATATTTTTTTGCGTGACTTTCATTATTACATATGGTAATGTCATTCTTCCACAAAATAACAAATTTCATGAGAAATACCAATGATATTAAACCTGATTCTGATTTTGATTTACCCTTGTCTTAAGATTGCATGACAGTCAAGGATATTCATCATTAACATTTGAGAAGTGTTTGATGGCTCAGAGCCTGCACTTGCTGGAGCTCAGAAGGATGTGGTGGGATCTCATAGAATCTTATGGAATATTGGAAGGCCTAGAGAGGATGGATGTTTCCTACAGTAGAGGAATCTTGGACCAGGGTTTGCAGCCTCAGAAAGGAGGGACATCCAACTAGAACAGAGATGAGAAGGAATTTCTTTAGCCATAGGGTGGTGAAGCTGTGGAATTCATTGCAGCAGATGCTGTGGAGGCCAAATTTTTGGGTATATTTAAAGTGAAGGTTGACAGGTTCTTGATTAATCTGGGAATCAAAGATTATAGGAAGAAGGCAGAAGAATGAGTCTTAGAGGGATGTTAGATCAACCATGATAGAATGGCAAAGCAGACTTGATGGGTTGAATAGCTTAATTCTGCTCCTAATGTATGTCTTTTGGTTTTATGGTGATATTATTAGAGCAAAATGTATGTTTAACAAGTTCTGCTATAATATTGTTTAATGTTAATAGTGGTTTATGTTGTGTCTGTGCACAACTACGTATCAATTAAATAAAAGCACGTACGCAGGAGATGACTTTAACTGGTGTATTCGCATTGCAACGAGAGAGCGGGCAAACAATGCGCATACACAGACAACAGATCAACGCGTAATGCTAAGGGGGGGGAAATGGTGTTAAAGAAATACATCCATAAATTACACTTCCTCCCTCTTTAGATTAATGCAATATAAAGCAGTATATATACGAAACATTCAAATTCCCTTTCGTAAACCCATACTCCAAATAAACTTGCTTTCACAATAACAGCTTATAACTAACTTCAAAATTCTGCAGCTTCAGTCTTTTGGGTGGCACTCTGTTTCTTTCAGAATAGTGCCTCTGGACCTGTGGAATGGCTTCAGGTCTGGCAGGTGTCTTGTCAACGATAATGTTCTCGTCATCGCGTGGAGTGGCGTCAAGTTTTGTAGGTGGCTTCCCTGAGACAAAGTTCTCAGTTTCTGTTGTCATCACTGATAGGCAAGTCCGGTAACTGGAATGTGTCCGTCTTGTTGTAGGCAGTCAACACTGGTATGTTCTTCAGCTGAGCATCAAGTATCTGGTCCATATGACGTCTCCATGTCTGATCTCCAATATCCACTGTGTACATCAGAGGTCCAGTTCTTGTAGCTATCCTACTTAGTGTCCATTTGTCTTCTCAGTAATCACACGCTAGGACTTCCTGTCTAATCTCAAAGCTCCTTGTTATTTCACTTGGCAACTGAGCTGTTTATTCTGCACTTCCCTCTGTAGATCTGGTTTCAGGAGGTTCATGCAAATTTCTAGATTCCTGTTTATGATCAGCATTGCAGGTGTTTGATTTGTTGTCATGTGAACAGCGTTACGATACGCGAAAAGGAAGTTGTCCACCTTCTGCTGTAGAGAAGTGTCTTCCTTGTCCATCATTTTAGTAGACTTCTTGAAAGTTGGAATAAACCTTTTAGCTAAACCATTTGTTGCTGGTTGGTGAGGAGCTGACTAGACATGTCTTATGCCATTTTTTCTTCATGAACAGTTGAAATTCTTCTAATGTGTGTTGTGGTCTGTTGTCACTCACAATTTGTTCTAGTAAGCATTTCTGGTGAAGGTAGTCCTCAGAGTAGAGACAACCTTTGCTGACGTGGTTGACTTCGTTGGTGTAACCTCCAGCCATTTCAAATGAGCATCTACAGCAATCAGAGATATAGAGTCCATGAATGGCCCAGAAAAGTCAATAGTTACTCTTTGCCATGGTGAACACGGCCACTCCTATGGGTGTAATGGTGCCTGTGGGGGTATGTTTTGAACTTTTTGGCATCCTGTACAGCTCTTAGCCGAGTTTTCAATCTGTTAATTTATTCTCTTCTCAAACACCTTCTGATTAGCATTAAGCAGTTGCGCCTGTCTCTGGTTAATGTTACCATTTGGGCTGCTGTTGCCCGTTGATGCCACACTGAGAGCTTTGATTGAGTGCCACTCTAGTTTTTCTCAATCATTCACATCTGAAAAGTGCTGGCTCTCCACTTTTCAACACATAAAGCTCTAAATGCTGTGTTTGGCCTCCATACATCACATTTACTTTCAATTTCCCTTTGGGAGACACTTTCTAACCTGTGTAAGTCTTTAGCATCACTGAGGTCTTCTCTGATGGTATTTTAGAAAATATTCTGTTGTGGTTAGCCTCTGGAATTATGGACAAAGCTGACCCTGTATCCAGCTTCATTTTCAGTTTTACAGCAGACACATCTATTGTGATCCAAATAATTTTGTGATCTGCTTCAGTAATACTGTGCAGCTCTAGACATGACAGTCCACCTTTGTCAGATTCTATGTTGTCTGATTCTGTTATTCTGTTTTACATTCAGCAACTTTATGCATTTGCTTAGTTTTGTGCTTGAGCTTTTCACTCGGTCTGCCTTGCACATTCTCTCTATGTGATCTTGTCTGTGATACTTTCTGCAAACTTTTTTCTTGAACCAATAGTCATTTGCATCATGGGATGACTTTCCACATCGATAACATCATTGGCTTTTTGCACCATTCAGTGACATCTGTAGTTCTGCGGCATCCTTTGCTGTAGTCTCTAATGATAAAGCAATGGTCAATGCCCTTTCTAAGGTCAGGTTTCTTTTGGACAGTAGTCTATTTTGAGTGTTTTGACTATTCATGCCGCATACAAGCCTGTCCTTTAATGCATAAGAAAGTGCATCTCTAAAGTCAAAGTATTGGGAAAGTTTGCACAGTTCTGCAATGTATTCAGAAATGCTTTCATCTTTTGACTGGTTCCTATTGTAAATTCTAAATCGCTCAGCAATAACCAGCAGTTTAGGGCTCAAGTGATCTTGTAAAATTGTAACAATTTTGTCGAATGTCTTCGCAAACACGGGGGAATCTGCAGATGCTGGAATATCAAGCAACACACATAAAAATTGCTGGTGAATGCAGCAGCCAGGCAGCATCTATAGGAAGAGGTACAGTCGACGGTTCGGGCGAGACCCTTCGTTAGGACTGACGAAGGCTCTCGGCCCGAAGCGTCAACTGTACCTCTTCCTATAGATGCTGCCTGGCCTGCTGCATTCACCAGCAATTTTTATGTGTGTTGTCAAATGTCTTACCTGCTGGCTTTTCAAAGGTTACTAATTCATGTAAAAGACTGCACGTTCTTCAGCCCATAAGCTAAGAAACATAGTGGCTTTCTTTGCTCCTCCTCATTGTTCGCATTACAATACAGTTCCACCCTCTCAATATTCAACTCCCGACCCTCAATAACACTATAAAATTCGTTAACTTCCCCTACTTAAGCCATCGCCACGTTTTTTCACTTTAAATTCAGCGTGTCTTTCACTATTATTCACGCATTCCTTTGTTCGTGTCCTTTGGCTTACTGTCTAACTCTCGCTGTTTCATCCCAGAATTTCGGTGCGATTCGTGATATTCTCGGACATTCAGATTTATACTCTTCGCCAATTTGTCGTGTCTGTGCACAGCTACATATCAATTATATAAAAGCATGGATGTGGGAGATGGCTTTATCTGGTGTATTCACATTGCAACGAGAGAGGGCAAACAATGTGCATGCACAGACAACAGATCAATACATAGTGCTTAAGCTATGTACATTTGATAAAGTGGCTGTATTATTCTGAGTGAACTCATCCAGGTATACTAGTGCCAGGTACTGATGCCCAGCTTTTCCAAGGCATTTTTCATAAACACATTGGATCCTGATCTACTATCATCATCCCAGGAAGGGAGAAGTGTAAGTGATACTATTTGATCCATGGAGTCTGTGGAGATCTGTGCAATCCATAAACTGAGGTCCACTTGGGTCTGGAAGTCTAGGCCCAAAAGTCAAAACCCAATGACGACTAGAGGGCAAAGCCAACAGTTGAAGTACAGAGCATGGCAAGGTGAAAGCAGAAGCCTGGACGTTGAAAACCTAAAGTAGGAGGCCTGAAGGAGCTATGACAGTGTAAATAAGTCACAAGTGTCTGGAACACCAGGGCAGAAGGTCCGTACATGTCCAGAAGTCGAGGCCCGAAGATCAAACCACAAAAAGACATAGAACATAGAATAGTATAGCACAGTACAGGCCCTTCGGCCCACAATGCTGTGCCGACCCTCAAACTCTGCCTCCCATATAAGCCCTCACCTTAAATTCATCCATATACTCGTCTAGTAGTCTCTTAAACTTCACTAGTGTATCTGCATCCACCGCTGTCTCAGGCAGTGCATTCCATGCACCAACCACTCTGGATAAAAAACCTTCCTCTAATATCCCCCTTGAACTTTCCACCCCTTACCTTAAAGCCATGTCCTCTTGTATTGAGCAGTGGTGCCCTGGGGAAGAGGCGCTGGCTATCCACTCTACCTATTCCTCTTATTATTTGGTACACCTCTATCATGTCTCCTCTCATCCTCCTTCTCTCCAAAGAGTAAAGCCCTATCTCCCTTAATCTCTGATCATAATGCATACTCTCTAAACCAGGCAGCTTCCACATCCTTCCTATAGTGAGGCAACCAGAACTGAAGACGAGTCCTGTGTGAAGTCTGAAGCCCAATATATGTGATTCAGGGTGTCTGGAACCAAGGACTAGAGGCAAGGAGGCCTCACCAGTATTGCAGCCCATAAGATAGTGGGTGGGTTTTCAGGGTGAGAAGGGGCTTGTTTAGCTCTTCTTTGTGTTGTTTTGTTGTTATTGTTGTCGCTTGAGTTGTTCTACAGAACATTGTGGGCATGCTTCTGTATGTTGGCATGAGAATGTGTGAAGACACTCACAGGTTGTCCCAAACACATCACTGGGCATGCTGGATGTCAAAGAAAATAGTTCATTTCACTGTATGTTCTGATGTATATGAAACTAATGAATCTGAATTTGAAGCTGAAGGCAAAGGGCGTTTATCAAGTGCAACCAGAAGTGTTCCACTCAGGATTAAGCAACTGGACCTATGATTTTAAAATAATCACAAGGGAGGGTAAAGAAACAACAACTCTTTTTTTGTTGCTTTTGATTTCCAGACAGATTAAAATTAGTTCTAAAAAAAATAAAATTCACATCTTTTTCATTCAGTAGAGGGATATTTCCATTGCACTGAAAGCAGCGCATCACCAATTCCCCGGAAGAACTGCAGGATTATCACTTGATCGCACAGTCAATAGATTATATCATCAGACAATAAGACAAAGGAGCAGGTTTAGGCCATTCAGCCCATCATTAATAATCAGGGAGGTGCTGACAAAATTGACAGCTGCAATTTCCACCCCTGTCCTTCCAAGAAATTCCCTATATTTTCAGATGGAGATAGAAGTAATTTCTGCTTCATAAAGTACTGCAGCTTCCTTTGAGTTTGTTTTGACTGCCATTGAATTTCTACAGTGTTTCTTCAAACATTTTATTAACAAATGCTGAACATCACAGAAAATGTTAAGCCCACTGGGAAAGTCATTGAAAGGAATTACATTTCTTCCTATATCTTTGACCCTTTGCAATAATCCCTTCATTCCGCTGTCTCTGCTGATGATTTCTTTTATTTCAGGCATTTAATGAAAAATGTATCAGATACTTTGATTTGTTCGAAAGGTCAGTGATGATTCAATACAGCAGAGTTGGAAATGAATGCTTGGGAAGCTTCTGCCAGTATCTTATTACAAGCTATAACCAAAGACAAATTGCTATTAGAAATTGCTACTGGGATTCTAGAATCAAAAAAAAAAAATCAGGGCATCTGTGACAGGACCCTTAGTAGAGGTGGTTCAATGCCTCACACTACTACTATGAGACTCCTCTTTCTCAGCTCAGCAGCAAGGTTAGTGTGACAGCTCAGGATGTCAGAGTTCAGAGTTCAATTCTGCTGTTTCTAAGAAGTTTGTACATCCTTCCCATGAGAGTATAGTACATGGCAACATATATGTACTATGATATTAAAGTTAAGTTGACTTTTGAAACAATCAACAGTTGACAGATGAAGAAAGGATGTGCTGACATTGGAGAAGGTGCAAAGGAGGCTCACGAAAATGATTCCAGGATGGAAGGCTTGTAATATAAGGAGCGTTTGATGGCTCTAGGCTTGGACCTCACTGGAATTCAGAAAAATGAGGGTGGCCTCATTGAAACCTATCAAATAGCGAAAGGCCTCAATGGAGTGGACGTAGAGAGGACGTTTCCTGTTGTGGGGGATGGGTCTAAGACCAGAAGACACAGCCTCAGAATAGAAAGACTCCCTTTTAGAACAGAAACGAGAGGGAATTTCTTTAGCCAGAGAGTGACGAGTCTGTGGAATTCATTGCCACAGGCAGCTGTGGAGGCCAAGTCATTGGTTATATTGAAGGCAGAGGTTCATAGATTCTCAATTGGTTAGGGCATGAAAGGGATATGGAGAGAAGGCAGAAGATTGGGGCCGAGAGGGAAAATGGATCAGCCATAATGAAATGGTGGAGCAGACTCGATGGGCCAAATGGCCTAATTCTGCTCCTATACCTAATGGTCTTATGGTCTTTATGAACAATTGGGGCACCACAGTAGTGTAGTTATTACAGCTTGGGACATTTGGAGTTCGACGTTTGGGGTTCAATTCCAATGCCGTCTGTCAGGGATTTGTACAATCTCTCCGTGACGGCATGATTTTCTTCTGGGTGCTCTGATTTCTACCCACAGTCCAAAGATGTACCAGTTAGTCGGATAATTGGTCATTGTAAATTGTCCTGTGATTAGGTTAGTGTTCAATAGTTGGGTTGCTGGGAGGTACATCTCGTTGGGCTGCACTGCATCTCTGAATAAATTAAAACTAAAATAATGACACTGAACCCCATTCACTCTGCTATTGTCATATATTATCTTCCTCAATCAACAATAACAAGGAAACAAGATACCAGCACAGATAGTGCATGCCAGCTCATTTTCAACATCTAAGAGAAGTTTGGATAAGTACATGGATTAAAGGGGTATGGAGTGCTATGGTCCGAGAGCAGGTCGTTGGGTGTACACGGTTTAAATGGTTTGGCACAATCTAGATGGGCCGAAGGGCCTGTTTCTGTGCTGCAGTTGTCTATGACATTATAACTCTCAGCCCCATATCAAGCATTCTCTCAGCTTTTCTTGATGTTTGTCATTCAGGACTGTGAGAGATATTTCATATATCTCTCATTTTTAAATGCATCCAAACCAATGCACTTTATTGAAATGTCTGTATAAACAATGTTTCTTGCTCAAACCATGCCTTTATTTCAGAATCAGAATTAGAATCAGGTTTAGTATCACCGACATAAGTCGTGAAATTAGTGGTTTTGCAGCAGCAGTACATCGCAATACCTATTTAATTTAATTTTTTTCTTTTTTTTCTCACTCCTTATGCGTGGTGTGTATATGTATTTTTCCCTCAATCTTGAGTTCTCTACCAGAGGACTGGGAGCTTGAAGGTCTGGCGCAGTATCCTTGCTGTTCCTAGTAGTGTGCTCTTCTGGGCTGATATCTCAGATGTTGTTCCCATTTGTTGGAGCCACTCTCCCAGTTCAGGATTCACAGCTCCAAAGTGCTACTATCACCTCCAGGATTACTCTGGCTTTAACCTTCTACATCCTTTCTATCTGCTCTTTCAAACCCTGGTATACCTCCAGCTTCTCATATTCTTTCTTCCTGATGTCACTGTCATATGGGGTTGCCATATCTATTACAAGTCCTTTCTGCTGTTCCTTGCCCAGTATCACTATGTCAGTTGGCTGGCCAGTACCTGCTTATTAGTCTGCATTTGTAACTGCCACAGGATCTTATCTCTGTCATTTTTCACTATTTTCTTGGGTTTTCCCATTTGGACTTGGGAGTGTCCAATCCATACTCGGCACAGATGTTCCCATACACAATTCCTGCAATTTGGTTGTACCATTCAGTGTATGCTGTCCCTGCCTGAATCTTGCACCCCGCTACTATGTGCTGGCTGGTTTCAGCAGACTCCTTGCACAGTATAAATTTTAGGTTAATGTCTGGTGCGATAGACCCCTGCTTCTATTGCTGTTGTGCTCAGCACCTGTTCTTATGCAGCCATGAGCTGCACCTCTGTGCTGTCCCTCACCCCTGCTACTGGTAGGAGTTTTTTTCTGACAGCCTCCTCTGATATCTGGTGATGGTACATCCTGTGCAGTGGCTTGTCCTGCCATGGCCTCTGGTCCTCTGGCTCTGCTTCATCCATTTCCATTTCCATATCCCCTACCTGCTGTCTGAGGTATTCTCCCAGCAGGTCATCCTTAGAACAAAAGAACATAAGAAATAGGAGCAGGAGTACATCACCTGTCCCATCGAGCCTGCTCCGCCATTCAATAACTTCATGACTGATTTGGTCATGGATTCATCACCACCTACCTGCCTTTTCTTCATAACCCTTAATTCCCCTAGGAACCACCTCTCTGATATACTCATGGACGCTTCACATTTATTCCAGGACAGTAGCCTTGACACTTCCAAGTCCCCACCCTGCTTCATTCCAGTGGGTGTACAGTTGCTCAACATTGGACTTTAGATGGAGTCCTTCATGTATTGTTAGTAGTTTCCAGGTCTTGATATCAGCAGCTTCCAGTTCATTCCTTGGCTAGCATATTAATGTGCCTGGGTATCTGATGACTGGTAGGGCGAATGTGTTGATGGCTCTGATCTTGTTCTTCCCATTCAGCTGGCTTTTTAGAACCAATCTTTGAGATGATCTGGCTGAGGGGGTTCAAGCCTATGAAGATCAGCTGTAGAGATAATGCATCACCCTGGTATATTCCACATCTAATAGTCACTTGAATTAACTTCTAGCATTGTCCTTCAAGATACAATGAAATGTGTCATTTTGCATCAACTTTTTGTGGTATTTTCCATTCAAGGGCATTGGTGTTTCCAAGCCAGGCCACTCAACAATCAGACAGGATGTGCTCCATTGTGTACCTATAGAAGTTTGTCAAAGTTTTAGATGACATGTCAAATTTTGCCAAACTTTTAAGATAGCAGAGATATTGTTGTGCCTTCTTTGTGATGGAACTTACATCCAGGTCTCAGGACAGATCCTCTGAAGTGATAACGCCAAGAAATTTCAAGATACCGACTTCCTTTGCCTCCAATCTCCTGTTGAGGACTGGCTCATGGACCTCCGGTTTCTTCCATCCGTAATCAATAATCAGTTCTCTGGTTACAATATATAACTTCTTTCTCTTCATTCTTAAATGAAAACATAACAATATGTCAGAGGATATCTTAAAAATGTCTTTATCTCTGTGCTGCAAGGGTGCCATACTAATTGGACAAAAACTGGTTGAAATCTAATAGCTGGTTCTATCCCTGCTCATTTTAATTCCCATGTTACACCTGGAACTCTACATTGTTCTGTGCATCATCTCCCACCATCATTTAAATTTTAACAAAAAGTCAAATGTGACAATTGGCACTCTGATAAGATTAGAAACCAAGTTGTCTGATAAATCCTAGTGGATGTCAGGCTGAATTTGATGTGTTAAAAATTTTTTGCGGCCACACAAATCCTGTTCGTACAATTGATTTTTTTGTTTTAAAAAAAGCCTGTGCAAAGCAGACACAATTAATTCTTGTACAGTGAACATGCAACCAAAAAGTCTAATGAGCTGAATGCTTCCACTCATGAATTCTGAAGGTTAACAGACTGGAAGCCATTTTGATTCCAAGATACAAGAATTGCCAGCAATATGGTCCAGCAATCCAAGTGTCCAGAAACATCAACATTCAAAGTAAAATTATTGTCAAAGTGCATATATGTCACCATATACAATCTTAAGATTCATTTTCTTGTCAGCATACTCAGTAAATCTGTAGAATAATAACCAAAATAGAATCGATGAGAGATTGCCTTACTTGGGTGTTCAACCAGAGTTCTGAAGACAACAAACTTCGCAAATACAAAAATAAAGAAATAATAATAATAAATAAATAAGCAATAAAAATTGAAAACATTAGATGAGGAGTCCTTAAAATTGAGTCCATTTGTTGTGGGAGCATTTCAATGATTGGGCAAGTGAAGTTGAGTGAAGTAATCCCCCTTGTTTCAAGATCAGAGGGATGAGGGGTAGTAACCGTTCCTGAACCTGGTGCTGTGAGTCCTGAAACTTCACTTCTTTCTTCATGTTGGCATAAATGAGAAGAGAACATGCCTTGATTGTCTGGGGTCCCTGATGAAGGATGCTACTTTATTGTGACAGCGTTTCATGCAGATGTGCTTACTGGTTGGTAAAGGCGAGAAGAGCAGGGGGCTACGCGGACAGCCTTCTGGTGAGTCTGTGCTGATGGAGGTCATGGAGGAGATGTTGTTGCCAATCTGAACTGACCAATTTAACATAAATTTTTCAGTTCTCCTTTTGAAAATGGCATTGAGATGCTGAAGAGAAATTGCATCAAGAATGCAAGGTCAAAGGACATATAGTTAGTTTTTCAACCCACCTATTTTGTTGCTGCAATTTTTTGAATACCATAAAATTCAAAGAAAGCTGCTTCTCAGCCAGTTTTACCTTCAAAGTATCTGGCTTACAAATGCTGAATGTTAGAAAAGAGGTGAGACTATCTTCCCTCAACACCAAGGCAACATTTAGTTTTTTTTGTAATTTTTTTGGCTGGAGTCAGACTTTATGCTTTGGATGTTGGTTGGATCATCTATGCCAAACAGGTCGAAGGGTAGAGGCCAGATGAATAGTAGTTCACAAGGCCTCCAGGTTCAGGGATTCAGCTGAAGGCTATAAAACTCTGGTTAGGCCACACTTGAAGTACTGTGTCCAGTTCTGGTCACCTCAATATAGGAAGGATGTGGAAGCCTTGGAAAGGGTACAGAGGACATTTACCAAGATGCTGCCTGGTTTAGAGAGTATGCATTATGATCAGAGATTAAGGGAGCTAGTGCTTTACTCTCTGGAGAGAAGGAGGATGAGAGGAGACGTGATAGAGGTATACAAGATATTAAGAGTGGATAGCCAGCGCCTCTTCTCCAGGGTACCACTGCTCAATACAAGAGGACATGGCTTTAAGGTAAGGAGTGTGAAGTTCAAGGGGGATATTAGAGGAAGGTTTTTTACTCAGAGAGTGGTTGGTGCGTGGAATGCACTGCCTGAGTCAGTGGTGGAGGCAGATACACTAGTGAAGTTTAAGAGACTACTAGACAGGTATATGGAGGAATTTAAGGTGAGGGGTTATATGGGAGGCAGGGTTTACGGGTCAGCACAACATTGTGGGCTGAAGGGCCTGTACTGTGCTGTACTGTTCTATGTTCTAACAACTGTTAGGGCAACAGCAAAGGACATTCCTTCTACATCTAAGTGCGATGGTATTCCTGAGTCTCCACCCACAGCCTTTAATTTATTTTATTGAGATACAGCACAGTGTATTTCTTCCAGCCCTTCGAGCTGCATCGTCCAGCAATCCTCCAATTTAATCCTAGCCTAATTATGGGACAATTTACAATGACCGATTAACCTTACCGACCAGTACACTTTGGACTGTGGGAGGAAGCTGGAGCAACTGGAGGAAAGCCATGTGGTCATAGGGAAAACTCCTAACAGGGAGCGGCAGCAATTGAACCTGGGTTGCTCGTACTGTAAGGCGTTGAGCTAACCTCTGACAGGTGAAATCCAAGAGGATGCTACTGACATCATGAAGGAAGCCCTGAACACCAGCAGGGATAAGAGGAACTTCATTGTGGCCCTGAGCAACAGCAGCATAATGGACACTCAGTAGGGAAGTATTAAGGACAAGAGAAAGTCAAAGAGAAAATATATCATGCTGTTATAAGTAAAGGCTGTTGCCAATGCCGGAGGAAAATTAAGTTCCTCTGAGAAATGTCCATGACACAATTGTTTCCAGCTTCTTTAACAGGTGAGCTTCAATCCATTATAAGGTACACAATGGTTGTGTTCCATTGTCAGCTCCTGTATTAATAAAGCAACCTTCTTGTCAAACACTATTTGAGTATCCAAACCTCAGGGGAAGGTAATAATGATATAACCTGTGCCTATAAATGTTTGAAACTACTCAGAAAGGTTCAACTGCCAATTATTGATCTTTTCCTTAATTATTGCAGATATCAATGTCAACATCCACTGATAACAAAAATCTGAGTCAGGGTTGGGTAGAAACTCCACACTGAGGAAAATCGCTGAAGGAATGTTATGAAAAATGCAGAATGACCATTGGACATTGGAGCAGAATTGGGCTCACCAAGTCATCTATTCTGCTTTACTTTTAAATCGTGGCTGATATATTATCTCTCAACGCCATTCCTCTGCCTTCTTCCCATGAACTTTGATGCCCTTACTAATCAAGAATCTGTCAACCTCCATTTTAAGAATACTCTATTATTTTGCCTCACAGCCATTTGAGACAAAGATTTCCATAGATTCACTACCCTCCAGCTAAAGAAATTCCATCTCATCTTCCTTCTAACGTAACCTCACTCTGTTCTGGGGCTGTGCCCTCTGGTCTTAGACTCACTCACTATTGGCAACATCCTCTTCACATCCACTCAATCTAGGTCTTTAAATATCTGATAGGTTTCAGTGAGGTCCTCCTTTATTCTTCGAAACCACAGCGAGTACAGGTCCCAGAGCCTTCAGAAGCTCTAATATGTTGACCCCTTCATTCCTGGGATCACTTTAATTAAAAATCTTCTGGACTCTCACCAACACCAGCACATTCTTTCTTAGAAATGGGGCCCAAATTAACTCATGATACTCTGTGCAGTCTGAGCAATGCCTTATAAATCCTTATATTACACCTTTGCATTTATCTCCTAGTCCTCTCAAAGTGAATGCTAGCATTGCACTTGCCTTCCTTACTAACAATTTAGCCTGCAAGTTAACCTTTAGGGAAATTTGTACAAGGACTTCCAGGTCCTTTTGCATCTCTGATTTCAGAATCCGCTGGTCTTTTGAAAATAGTACATATTTTTATTCCATCTACAAAAGTGCATGACCATTGCTTCACTGCAGTTCCAACACTCTCATGCTCATCGTTACTTAAGAATCAGTATCCTATTTAAACTACTTAAAAAGCAGAAAATATTTGGTAAGTTAGTCCAAATCTATGGAAGGAGAAAGAACAAACATTTCAGGTCAGTGACAATTAGAACATTGAACAGTGCTGTACAGGAACAGGCAGTAGCATGCCAAACCAGATAAATTAGTAATCAAATGACTAACTAAACTCATAGCTTCTGCCTACAAAATGTCCATATCATTTCATTTCCCTCACATTTAAGGGCCTACTTACACATCTCTTGACAGTCCTAATGTATCTGCTTCTACCAGCACCCCAGGCAGCACATTCCAAGCAGCCAGCACTCTCAGTGTAAAACATTTGCCCATCACATCTCCTTTCAAATTACCCCCTCAGATAAAACGCATGCTCTCGGGTATTAGATGTCTCAACCCTGGGAAAAAGAGACTGTCTATCTATTTTATCTATGCTATTCATAATCTTATAAACCTCTATCAGCCTCCAAAGAAAACAACACAGGTTTGTCCAATCTCTCATCGTAACGTATGTCCTCTAATCGTGACAACATCCTAATGAACCTCTTCTGCATTCTCTTCAAGCCTTGACAAACAGAATGGAGATTGTTTACAAAAGAATTTCTGTTATTGCTGGAAATTCAAAGCAAAACACACAAAATGCTGGTAGGTTAGGCAGCATGTACAGTGCCTATAGAAAGTATTCACTCCCCTTGGAAGTATTCATGTTTTATTGTTTTACTATGTTGAATCACAGTGGATTTAATTTGGCTTTTTTGACACTCATCAACAGAAAGAGACTCCTTCAGGTCACATTGTAAAAAGATCTCTACAAAGTGATCTAAATTAATTTCAAACATAAGAGATAAAATAATTGCATAAGTGGTGCAGAAGTGCAGAAGGGAAAGAGGAAGAAGAGGAATAGGGGATTCCATAGTGAGGGGAACAGACAGGAAGTTCTGTCAGCCTGATAGAGATACCCGCATGGTGTGTTGCCTCCCAGGTGCTAGGGTACGGGATGTCTTGGATCGAGTGCAGAGTATTTTGAATGGAGAGGGTGAACAGCCAGAAATCTTGGTACAGTACACATTGGTACCAATGATATAGGTAGAAAAACATGTGAGTTCCTGAAGAGAGAATTTAGGGAGTTGGGTAGGAAGCCGAAAGGCAGGACCTCTAGGGCAGTAATCTCAGGATTGCGGCCTGTGCCACGTGCTAACGAGTGCAGGAATAGCATGATCAGGCATATTAATGTGTGGCTGAGAGACTGGTGCAGGGAGCAAGGATTCAGATTTCTGGATCATTGGATCATCTTCTGGGGGAGGTATGACCTGTACAAAAGGGGTCCAATATCCCAGTGGGCACATTTAATAGAGCTCTTAGGGAGGGTTTAAACTAATTTGGCAGGGGGATGGGAACCGGAGTGATAGGGCTGAGGAGGGGGAACACAGAAATAAATCAAACATAGTGTGCAACAGAGATAATAGAAAGAACAGGCAGGAAATGAGGCTTAATCAAACCCAGTGGCATGAGTTACAGGGCAATAGAGGTGTGGTGCAGTTGAAACAGAAAGCAACTAATACTGGACTGAGAGTATTGCATCTGAATGCACACAACATAAGAAATAAAATGGACGATCTTGAAATTTAGCTACAGATTGGCAGATATGACGTTGTGGCCATTCTGAAACTTGGCTGAAGGACAGCTGCCATTGGGAGCTGAATTTCCAAGGATATAGGTATATCAGAAAGATAGGTTAGTAGGCAGAGAGGGTGGTGTGGCTCTGTGTATAAGAAATGATATTAAATCATTGGAAAGTGATGACATAGAATTGGAAGGTGTAGACTCTCTATGGGTTGAGTTAAGAAATGGCAAGGGTAAAAGGAACCTAATGGCAGTTGTATACAGGCCTCGAAACAGCAGCCGGGATGTGGATTACAAATTATGGCAGGAGATAGAAAAGGTGTGTCAGAAAGGCAATGTTATGATAATCGTTGGGGATTTTAACATGAAAGTGGATTGGGAAAACCAGGTCAGTACTGGACCTCAAGAGAGAGAATTTGTAGAATGTCTAAGGGATGGATTTTTAGAACAGCTTGTTGTTGAGCCCACGAGGGGATCGGTTGTGCTGGACTGGGTGTTGTGCAATGATCCGGAGGTGATAAGAGAGCTTAAGGTTAAGGAACCCTTAGGAAACAGTGATCACAAAATGACTGAGTTCACACCAGAATCAGAATCAGAATCAGATTTATTATCACCGGTATGTGACGTGAAATTTGTTAACTTAGCAGCAGCAGTTCAATGCAATACATGATCTAGCAGAGAGAGAGAGAAAAAAAATAATAAATAAAATAAAACATAATAAATAAACAAGTAAATCAATTACATATATTGAATAGATTATTAAAAATGTGCAAAAATAGAAATACTGTCTGTCTGTGTCTAGGTACCATATCCAATGCGGACTTTGACCATGGTTTTCCATATAGATCTATCCTTCGTTCTTTGGATAACTTTATTCCCTCGATGTGTAGCCACCTGGCTAGGCTTTTGATGTACATAAGCCGAGGTCTTCCTCTAGGTTTGCTCGCCTCGATCTTTCCAGAGAGTATGAGTTTTTCTAGTTCATCTTTCCTTATGATGTGTCCTAGGAATCTGAGTTGACTTTCTCTTGTTGTTGGTATGAGAGATGGAACTGCTTGGGCTCTTCTGAGAACTTCTTCATTTGATATGTGTGTAGTCCATGATTTTTTTATCATTGTCCTGTAGAACCATAATTCAGCTGCTTCTAGTCTCTTTTCCATTGCTGGAGAAATGGTCCAGCATTCACTTCCATAAGTCAGGATAGAATAAATATAGCACTGCAGTATTCTGTTTTTAGTGTACGTGCTCATCTTTCTGTCTGTTAATATGGTCTTCATTTTTTGGAAAGCTTCTTTCACCATTGCTATTCTGTATTTGATATCTGTGTCGCACCTGCCATTACTTGTCATTAGGCTGCCAAGATATCTGAATTTGTTGACTTGTTTGATGTTTGTATTTCCGATCTTGATCACACATTGTGGGATGTTTGTCTTTCTGGAGGTGACCATGCTTTCTGTCTTCATGGTGTTGATTGAGAGGCCTCTGCGATTACTTTCTGCTGCCACTATAGTGAGTAGTTCTTGAAGTTTTGTTTCTGAGTCAGCAATTAGTACAATGTCATCAGCATATCTGATGTTATTTATATCAGGGGTCCCCAAACTTTTTCGCAACACAGACCGGTTTATTATTGACAATATTCTTGCAGACCGGCTGACCTGGGTGGGGGGTGGGGTGGAGTTGCCAAAGGACAAGGGTAGCAGTCAAATACATTGTGTTTACCATGAGAAAGACTGCAATGACCATGAAGCCTTGCGCGGGCACCAGTGCACATGCCTGACTTGCGCATGCGTGTACGTGCCGATTTTTTTCTACTAATCGTTTTTGGTGATTCTGTGGGGGGGGGTGGTGTTAATCACGACTGGAATATAGGTGATAAGTGGCTAATACACTCAATATCGTTTCTAAAAGGGTTTAATTTACAAATTTAATATTAAACACATAGCGCATATTTTCCTCGCATGAATATAGTGATAAGTCAATTATCAGGGCAGGACAGGGGAGCTTGAAGTAAATGTTGAATGAACTTCCAGTAGAAGTGGTAGAGGCAGGTTCGATATTATCATTTAAAGAAAAATTGGATAGGTATATGGACAGGAAAGGAATGGAGGGTTATGGGCTGAGTGCAGGTCGGTGGGACTAGGTGAGAGTAGCGTTCGGCACGGACTAAAAGGGCAGAGGTGGCCTGTTTCCATGCTGTAATTATTGTATGGTTATATAGGTCACTTATAAGTCAATAGCATCATAACATTTTAAGTAACGTTTGGATATTAAACACACAGCACATATTTTCCACATATAAAATCATTGCAACACACCAATATCACTGAATCAGTGGGAGCCCTGGGCTTGTTTCCCTGCAACAAGACGGTCCTATCGAGGGGTGATGGGAGACAGCGATACGCGAAGGGGGTTCCTTATGTCCAGTCTATTCCGCAATTTAGTTTTCGTTGCATTCATTGCAGAAATATGTTGGAAATGGAAGCAACGTTTTCAGTGCTTTCGTGGCTATCTCAGGATATTTAGCCTTGACTTTGATCCAGAATGCTGGCAGAGATGTTATGTCAAACATACTTTTCAGCCCGTCGTCATTTGCAAGCTCGAGAATTTGATCTTCTTCCCGCGCTGACATGGATGATGCGTGGGTAATGACCTTGCGTGTGCTCAAGCTCAACAGTGGGCGTGACAGGGAATGAGGAAAGGTGCAGCTGACTCCTATCGCCAAATCATATCATTTTCTCACGGCCCGGTGGCACATGCTTTGCGGCCCAGTACCAGTCCGCGGCCCGGTGGTTGGGGACTGCTGATTTATATTATGGCCTCCAATTGTGAATCCTTTGATGTCTTTGATACCTCTCACGATAATTTCACTATACAGGTTGAATAAGTCTGGTGAAAAGATACAACCTTGCCTGACTCCTCTCATGATATTCACATACTCACTCACTTCTCCTTCTATTCTGATGGATGCTGTCTGGTCTCAGTATAAGTTTCTGAAGGAACATATATCTTTTCCATCTATGTCATGATCTTGAACCATATCCAGAAGATCTTGCTGTCTGACAGTGTCAAGAGCTTTTGTATAGTCGATGAAACATAGGTAGATGTCTTTTTGTACCTGGATGGCTCGTTCACTGATCATCCGTAGCATGAAAATTGCATTTCTGGTTCCAGTGTTTTCCACAAAGCCGCATTGTTCTTTACTGATTTCTGGTTTTATACAGTGTCTTGCTCTCATCGTGATTACTCTGAGAATAATTTTTGCCACGTGGCTCATCGGGCTTATTGTACGATGTAACCCACATTCCGTTGCTCCCTCTTTCTTTGGAAGTGTGATGAACACTGATTTACTTAAATCATCAGGTATCTCCCCATGATCATAGATTTCATTTGCTATTTCTGTTATTCTCTCTATTCCAAAATCTTCTAAGGCCAGTATCATTTCAACAACGATGTTGTCTGGATCTCTGTTATGTTTTGTTTTATTTATGGCTGCTTGAATTTCTGACTTTAGGATGCTAGGTCCTTCAAGATTCTTCTTTATGTTCAGTTTTTCTCCTCTTTGGTCTTCAAAAAGTTCTTTTCATCTTTTCATTTTGTCTATCTGTTTAGGATTTCCTCTTTGTTCATAATTAAGCTGCCGTCTTTTGCCTTGATGCATCCACCTGCTGAGCATGGTAACTTCCCCGTTAGTTCTTTAATCTTACTGTGCACCAACTTTGTTCCAGGGTTATGGGTTTGTAGCAAGAAATACTGTATATTAAAAAAGTGAGATAATGTCCAAAGCTTCAAAGTCCATTTAGGAATCAGATGACAGAGGGGAAGAAGCTGTTTCTGAATTGCTGAGTGTGTGCCTTCAGGCTTCTGTATCTTCTTCCAGATGGTAACAGTGAGAAAAGGGCATGCCCTGGGTGCTGGAGGTCTTTAATAATGGTCGCTGCCTTTCTAAGACACTGCTCCCTAAGGATGTCCTGGGTACTTTGTAGGCTAGTGCCCAAGATGGAACTGACTAGATTTACAACCCTCTGCAGCTTCTTTCGGTCCTGTGCAGTAGCCCCTCCATACCAGACAGTGATGCAGCCTGTCAGAATGCTCTCCACGGTACAACTATAGAAGTTTTTGAGTGTATTTGTTGACATGCCAAATCGCTTCAAAATTCTAATGAAGTATGGCCACTGTCTTGTCCTCTTTATGACTACATCAATATGTTGGGACCAGGTTAGATCCTTAGAGATCTTGACACCCAGGAACTTGAAGCTGCTAATTCTCTCCACTTCTGATCTCTTTATGAGGTTTGGTACGTGCTCTTTCGTCTTACCCTTCCTCAAGTCCACAATCAGCTTTTTCGTCTTACTGACATTGAGTTCCTGGTTGTTGCTGTGGGACCACTCCACTAGTTGGCATACCTCATTCCTGTACACCCTCTCGTCACCACCTGAGATTCAACCAAAAATGGTTGTACCGTCAACAAATTTATAGATGGTATTTGAGCTATGCCTAGCCACACACTCATGTGTATACAGAGAGAAGAGCAGTGGACTAAGCACACACCCCTGAGGTGCGCCAGTGTTGATTGTCAGCGAATAGGATATGTAATCACCAATCTGCACAGATTGTGGTCTTCTGGTTAGGAAGTCGAGGATCCAATTACAGAGGGAGCTACAGAGGCCCGGGTTCTGTAACTTCTCAATCAGGATTGTGGGAATGACGGTATTAAATACTGAGCTATAGTCAATGAACAGCGTCCTGACATAGGTGTTTGTGTTGTCAAGGTGGTCTAAAGCCATGCGAAGAGCCATGGAGATTACGTTTGCTGTTGACTTATTGTGATGATAGGCAAATTGCAATGGGTCCAGGTCCTTGCTGACACAGGAGTTCAGTCTAGTCATAACCAATCTCTCAAAGTATCTCATCAATGTCATTGAAATTTGAGAGGGGAAATTAAAATAAAATCCAATGTGTCAGTATTTCAGTGGAATAAAGGAAACTACAATGGCATGAGAGGAGAACTGGCCAAAGTTGACTGGAAAAGGACGTTTGCAGGAAAGACAGCAGAGTAACAATGGCTGGAGCTTCTGCAAAAAATGAGGGAAGTACAAGAGAGATATATTCAAAATAAGAAATTTTCAAAGGGAAGAAGGACACTACTGTGGCTGACAAGTGAAGTCAGAGCCAAAGTAAAAGCATAAGTGAGGGCATACAAGGAAGCCAGAGCTAGTGGGAAGATAGAGGATTGGGAAGCTTTTAAAAACTTGCAGAAGGAAACTAAGAAGGTCATTAAGAAGGAAAAGATGAATTATGAAAGGAAGCTGGTGACTAATATCAAAGAAGATACTAAGAGTATTTTTCAGAATATAAAGGGTAAAAGGGAGCTGAGGGTAGATATAGGACCAATACAAAATGACACTGGAGATATTGTAATGAAAGATGCAGAGAAGGCAGAGGAACTGAATGCGTATTTTGCATCAGGCTTCACGGTGGAAGACATCTACTTATACTGGACATTCAAGAGTGTCAGGGAAGTGAAGTTTGTGTAGTGAAAATTACGACTGAGAAGGTACTCAGGAAACTTAGTGGTCTGAGGGGGGATAAATCTCCTGGACCTGATGGAGTGCACCCTCCGGTTATGAAGGAAGTAGCTGGAGAGATTGTGGAGGCATTAACAATGATCTTTCAAGAATCGATAGATTCTGGCATTGTACTGGATGACTAGAAAATTGCAAATGTTACTCCGTTATTTAAGAAGGGTGGGAGGCAGCAGAAAGGAAACTATAGACCTGTTAGCCTGATATCAGTGGTTGGGAGGTTGTTGGAATCGATTGTTAGGGATGAGATTACAGAGTACCTGGAGGCACATGACAAGATAGGCCAAAGCCAGCATGGTTTCCTGAAAGGAAAATACTGCCTGACAAACCTACTGCAATTCTTTGAGGAAATTACAAGCAGGGTAGACAAAGGAAATGCAGGAGACATGGTGTACTTGGATTTTCAGAAGGCCTTTGACAAGGTGCCGCACATGAGGCTGCTTAGCAAGATAAGAACCCATGAAATTACTCGGAAGTTACTAGCATGGGTGGAGCATTGGTTAGTCAGCAGAAAACAGAGAGTGAGAATAAAGGGATCCTTTTCCGGCCGGCTGCTGGTTACCAGTGGAGTTCCCCAGAAGTCAGTGTTGGAACGGCTGCTTTTTACGATATATATCAATGATTTGGACTACGGTATTCATGGATTTGTGGCTAAATTTGCCAATGATACAGAGATATGTGGAGGAGTGGGTAGTGTTGAGGAAATAGAGAGCCTGCAGAGAGACTTAGATAGTTTAGGGGAATGGGCAAAGAAGTGGCAGATGAAATACAATGTGGGAAAGTGTAGGGTCATACACTTTGGTGGAAGAAATAAACGGGTAGAATTGAATTGAAAATACACGTGGACTAAGATATTAACTGTCCCGTGCTATCACCAGTGGGATCATCAGTTGATCTGCCACCTGTCTTCAGGAGTTCCGGCCCGCTTATGATCAAGACTCCTTTGAGGTGGCGGGCCAGCAGTGCTAAAGCACAACCTCTTACTGGTGAGTTTAAAAACTTGGCACCTGACTCTATCAGAGTTGTTGGTCACTTCCATCCAACAAATAATCTACTCTTCAGGTGTCTATGCAACTACCGAAGGGTTTGCAAAAGGTGTATACACCGTCCGACTATCTGCCCCTCTGGAGGTACTTGGTCCACACCCATGATGATCCTGTCTCTGCTGCCTCAGCTACAGCCCTGCTGGTTGACTTGATCTCTCTTCTAGTGAGCCAAGGTCACGCAGCCACTTCTGGAAAGTGAACGCAATAAACCCACGGCAGCCTGCTTCGAATAGATAGCATGAGACCTTCCACCCTCTGTCTCTGCACTCTGATCTTAATTTTGCATACTTGGTTAACTTGTGCTCATAGGCTTCATCAATATTTTCTTCCCAGTGGACTGTGAGTTCACCAATACAAAATAATCTGCAGATGCTGGGGTCAAAGCAACACTCACAACACGCTGGAGGAACTCAGCAGGTCAGGCAGCATCAATGGAAAAGATCGGTCAACGTTTCGGGCTGGAACCCTTCGTCCTAACGAAGAGTTCCGGCCCGAAACACCGACCGATCTTTTCCACGGATGCTGCCCGATCTGCTGGGTTCCTCCAGCGTGTTGTGAGTTCACCTATAACCACTTCTCTACTGGTGTCAGACCATTATTATTATTTAGATTATTATTTAGATGGGGAGAGAATTCAAAATGCAGAGATGCAAAGGGACTTGGGATTCCTTTTGGAAGATACCCTAAAGGTTAACCTCCAGGTTGAGTTGTTTGTGAAGAAGGCAAATGCAATTTTGGCATTCATTTCTAGAGGTATAGAATATAAAAGCAGGGATATGATTTTGAGGCTCTATAAGGCACTCGTGAGACCACAGTTTTTGGGCTCCTTATTTTAGAAAGGATATACTGACATTGGAGAGGGTTCAGAGAAGAGTCACAAGAATGATTCCAGGAATGAAGGGGTTACCATATGAGGAACCTCTGGCAGCTCTTGGGCTGTATTCCCTGGAGTTCTTAGAAACAATCAGAATGTTAAAAGGCCTGAACAGGTTAGATATGGCAAAGTTATTTCCCATGGTAGGGGATTCTAGGACAAGAGGGCTCGACTTCAGGATTGAAGGACGTCCTTTTAGAACTGATATGCGGAGAGATTACTTTGGTCAGAGGATGGTAAATCTGTGGAATTTGTTGTCATGAGTGGCTGTAGAGGCCAAGTCATTGGGTGTATTTAAGGTAGAGATAGATAGGTTCTTGATTACCCAGGGCATCAAAGGGTATGGGGTGAAAGCAGGGGAATGGGGATGACTGGAATAATTGGATCAGCCCATGATTGAATGTCAGAGCAGACTCGATGGGCCGAATGGCCTCCTTCTGCTCCTATATCTTATTGTTTTATGGTCTTGTGGTCTTAAGTATTCACCCCCTTTAAGTCAGTATTTAGTAGATGTACCTTTGGCAGCAATTACAGCCTTGAGTCTGTGTGGATAAGTTTCTATCAGTTTGCATATCTGGACACTGGATGTTTCCCCATTCTCCTTTACAAAACTGCTGAAGCTCTGTCAGATTGCATGGGGATGATGAGTGAACAACTCTATTTATGTCCAGCCACAAATTCTTATTTGGACCAAAGTCTGAAGCTTCTCCAGTGTATGACGCAGCCACCAGCATGCTTCAGAGTAGGGATGGTGTTTTTTTTTGATGATATGCGGTGTTTGGCATATGCCAAACAAAGCCTTTAGTCTGATGGCCAAAGAGCTCAATTTTAGTTTCATCAGACCATAGAATTTTCTTCCAGCTGACATCAAAGTCTCCCACACGCTTTCTGGCAAACTCTAGCCAATACTTCATGTGAGCTTTTTTCAGCAGTGGCTTTCTCTTTGCCCCTCTCCCATAAAGCTGTGACTGATAAAGCACCTAGGAAACAGTTGTTGTATGTGCAGCCTCTCCAATCTCAGGCACTGAAGCTCATAACTCCTCCAGAGTTGTCACTGGTCTCTTGGTGGCCTCCCTCACTAGTCCACTTCTTGCACGGTCACTCAGTTTTTGAGGATGGGCTGCTCTAGGCAGATTTACAGCTGTGCCATATTCTTTCCATTTCTTGATGATTGACTTAACTGTACTCCAAGGGATATTCAGTGACTTGGACATTTTCTTGCATCCAGCTTTTGACTTGACTGTTCAATAACCATTTTGCAGAATTGCTTGGAGTTTTCTTTTGTCTTCATGATGTAGCTTTTGTCAGGATACTGACTCACCAACAGTTGGACCTTCCAGAAACAGGTGTATTCTTATTACAATCAATTGAAACACCTTGACTGCACACAGGTCTCCAAAAACAGATCTCCATTTAACTAATTATGTGACTTCTAAGACCAACTGGCGGCACCAGTGATGATTTGATGTGTCATATTAAATGGAGTGAACACTTATGCAATCAATTATTTTGTGTTTTATATATGTAATTATTTTAGATCACTTTGTAGAGATCTGTTTTCACTTTAACCCAAAATAGTCTTTTTCTATTGATCAGTGTCAAAAAAATGTCAGTTTATATCCACTGTGATTCAATGTTGTAAAACAATGAAACAAGAAAACTTCTGGAGGAGGGGGTGAATAATTTTTATCAGCACTGTATGAAATTGAATAAATAGTCAAAGTTTCAGGCCAAGACAAGTCTTCAGGACTAGAAAAAAGGGGGAAAATGCCAGACTAAAGAGGTGGGGGGAGGAGAAGTAGATAGATAGAACTTGATAGGTGAAGTCAGGTGGGTGGGAAAGGTAAAGAGCTGGAGTGGGAAGAATCTGATAGGATAGGAGAGTGGAAGATAGGAGAAACGCAAGGTGGGGGTGATATGCTGGTCAGAAGCAGTAAGAGGCCAGAGTGGGGAAATTGAAGAAGAGGGGAGGGCGAGGAAAAATAATTACTGGAAGGAGAAATCAATATTCATGCCATCAATTTGGAGGCTACACAGATGGAATATAAGGTGGTGCTCCTCCATGCAGAGAGTGGCCTCATCCTGGCACAAGAAGAGGCCACGGACTGACACGTCAGAACAGGGATGGGAATCAGAATTACAATGTTTGGCTACTGGGAAGTTCCACTTTTGGCAGATGGAGGCTGCATCGGGAGCACTGGACGCCATAGACAACCGCAGCAGATTTGCAGGGGATGTGCTGGCTCACTTGGAAGGACTGTTTCGGACCCTGAATAGAGGTTAGGTCAGAGGTGAAAGGGTAGGTGTAGCACTTTGGCCATTTGCAGGAATAACTGCCTGAAGGTAGATTAGTTGGGAAAAATGAATAGACAAAGGAATCACTGAGGAAGTGATCTCTGTGGAAAGATAAGGATATGGTTAGTTGTAAGGTCCCTTGTGGAAAATAATGCGTCAGATGCAGAGGCTCATGGGATGGTTAGTAAGGCCAAGAGAAACTCCATGACTGTTAAGGTAGTGGGAAGGTGGAATGTGTGCAGATGTCCAGGAAATGGATGAGATGTGGGCAAGGGCAGCATCAATGGTGGAGGGAGGGAAACTTGAAGGAAGAGGCAATCTCTAATATTCTGGAAAGGAAAGGATTGTATCATATTATTAAATTGTATTAAGTTCTTGAATCAAATATTTTAGGTAACTAATGTATTGTCCCCCAATATGTTAGAGGAATTGAGTAGAAAAATATGGAAATAATTGTGCATTTTGATAAAACTTAGGTCGCACTTGAAGTATTGTGTGCAATTCTAGTCACCTCCACACTGAAAAGATGTGAAGGCTTTGAGTGCAAGACCCTACAAAGGATTGTGTGCGCTATTGAGAGGTTAATCAGGATCTCTTCTGCCCATCAGGGATATTTATCAGGACTGCTGCATACACAAGGCCCTTAGCAACGTCAAGGATCTCTCCGTCCGTCCAACGATCTCTTTGACCCTCCGAGGTACCACAGCAATAGGACAGGGACCGTTAAGAAGGGAAAGAGTTTTCTTCCCCAGCTGTGGAGATTACTGAAATTCCTGCCACCATTCTGGTCTCATCACCTGTGAAGACCCTGTAGCATTATACTATTTACATTTTGACTTGTGTCATAAATGCAGCTTATGCTAAATGTCAGTCTTCTGACATTTTAGTATTTGTTAATTTATTTGAGTAATATAACTTTATGTGTTGAGTGTGAGTGATATATATTGTGTTGTGCATCTTGGTCTAGAGGAACATTGTTTCATTTGATGGTGTACGTGTATACAGTTGAGTGACAATAAACTTGTACTTGAACTAAAATGTGCAGGAGAGCTTTAGCATGCTGCTTGGATTAGAGGGCATGAGTTATAAGATGTTGGACAAACTTGCCTTGCTTTTTTTCTGGAACATCGGAAGCTGAGGGGAGACCTAATAGAAGTTCATAAAATTAAGAGAGACAAAGATAGGATAGCCAGTCAAAATCATTTTTTTCCAGAGTGGAAGTGTCAAGTACCAGAAGACGAACATTTGAGGTGAGAGGGGGTAAGTTTAAAGGATATGTGTGGGGCAAGTTTTTGTTTAACACAGAGGGCGGTAGGTGCCTAGAAGCAGATACAATAATGGAGTTGGGAGCTGTGAGACATTATGAGCTGAAAGGCCTCTTCTTGTGCTGCATTGTTAAGTGTTTCATGTTTAACACAAGAAATATGGCCCTGCCATTTGTTAAGATTCTGGCTGATCAAACCTTGGTCTCAACATTACATTCCTGCCCTCTACCCATACCTCTTGATCCACTTGTGGTTTAACTAATAGACAATTTCAACTTTGATACAATAAAGAACTCGACTTCCATCATTGTCTGGAATAAAGAATGTCAAGGAGTCATTATTCTCAGAAGGTAGAAAAACCTCTCCTTCTCAGGTTTAAGTAGGTTTCCTTTTATTCCGATACAATGCTCTCCACCACTCTCCCCTCCCATCTCATTCTAGATACTCCCATTAGAGGGGACATTCTTTCATCATCCATGCTGTTAGGCCCCTCAGAAATTTCATTTTTGCAATAAGATCAGATTTCAGTTTTTTTTAACTTCAATGTGAAACCAGCTCATCCTTTCTCTGTATGTCACCCCCTTCTTCCTATGAATTAAGTTAGTGAAGGTAGTTCTCAGCATGGCATCAAATCCAAGAATGCACAAGTTAGAATTTATACTGTGCTGGCAAGGGTCTTCAGCCCAACTTGTCCATGCTGAGCAAGCTGCCAACCTGAGCTCTTCCATAAACATGGACACGGATTTGATTTCAATACTTAAGAGAAGCTTGGATAAGTATATAGACAGGAAGAGTATGGAAGGCTATGGTCTGGGTATGGGTCGATGGCACTAGGCAGAATAATAGTTCAGTATGGATTACATGGATAACAAAACCCAGTACCAACAGTTATACACAGCACATCACACAAATAGCACATATAATTTCAATAGCAGTAAACATATAGTCACAAAAAATAATAATACGGGCAAATCTTTGAGTGTCATGCCCTTTAGATGGGTGGTGCATGGTATGTTGCCAACAAGAACAAGCCCGCAGCAGTACGGGCATCACACGCAAGTGCAGCCACAGGCGAACACAATCCAGTTGTTCTCGAGAGCAAACACTGGAGAGCAGCAACAAAGGGAGGGGCCAGCCGCCAGCCCACCTCAGACACCTGCTATGCCAGGTGGGTGGAGGAGGGGGATAAGGTAAGAAGCTGAGAAATGATAAGTGGAAAAGGCAAAGGGCTGGAGAAAAAGGAATCTGATAGGAGAAGAGAGTGGACTGTGGAACAAAGAGATGGAGGAGTAGCACCAGGGGGAGATGATAGGCAAATAAGGAGAAGTGGTAAGAGCCCAGAAAGGGGAATAGAAGAAGAGGGAAGGGGAGGGAAAAATTACTGGAAGTAGAAATCAATATTCATGCCATCAGGTTGAAGACTACCACGATGGAATATGTGCTGCTCATACCATCTAGTTTTTAGCTGTCAGATTTCTAGGCCTAAAATCAGTGGATCTTCTGATTCGGTGACAATGATTGACATGGTGTATGATTTGTGAGGGTGCAGGAATTCTATTGGATATTGCTGGCGAATTTGAACAAATCCAGGACCCATTACTAGACTCCATGGGCCTGGGTCCTTGAATCTGTCAGTAAATCTCTGACTCACAGTGAGTGTGTATAAATCTAGGAGATTCTTCATCTAGAATGGCTGAATGTAAAATTTTCCATTTGGATCTATTAACCATAGTCACCATGATTATGTCCACAATTATAGTTTTATTTTTACAATGAATTAATCTAAACTTTATTCATTGTAATAACATGAGGCAAAACCTATGAGTGAACAACATACTGTATAATAAAAATTAGAATCCAGACACATCTGTACCCAAATTGGGCGGTGCTCTGGTCAGGATCTGCTCCCCATGTTAGGGGCATCTGAAACTAAAACCTGGCTGTAGTTATAGAAAGCAATACTCTTTCACTTCAGAAATGGAGAGATGTCTATTGAATGGAGTGATATGGCCACTGCTTGGGGATTGCCAGGCCATGCCTGGAGCGAGCTCTGGGCATGACAATAAGCGGACCACTAGTGATGCACTGCTGAATGGGCGAGCAGGCAGCGGAAAACCCAATAAAGATACTGTCAACATTTAAAGTACTCCCTCAGGTGTTTCTCAAGAGAAGTCCACTTACAACTGAGAGCACTCAAGCAGTTAAGAAAGAGCTGCATGAAATGGTCATTAGAAGTAAACACATTCATAATGCCTGTATATTACCCAGTAACGCAACTTAAGACAGATATGATAGGATACTGGGACAAACTTCATCATCAGTTACACAGTAATAGCTACATAAATCTTCAGAAAGCCACAATACCAAACACCAGTAGAAGAGTCTGGAAGTTCGTCACAATTGAGAAATGAATGTGTTTGACTATGCCTATACCTCAGGTTTTACAAACTTGAGCTAAAAAAAAATAATAGAGGACATTGAAGGTCTTTGGAACATGAATAAGGAATACATATTTCCGATAACAATATCTACAACTGGTGTCACCCCAAAGGCACTACACAATAGCATTAACCATTTAGGCTACACAGTAATATCTATGTAAATCTTCAGAAAGCCACAACACTAACCTGCCTAGAATAGTCCAAAATTTCCTAGAAATTGAGAAATGAGTATTCTGTGCTTTCCTTGTACCTCAGGTTTTACCAGCTTGAGTTGAGAAAAAATTAAAAAATAATACAAGTACACTGAGCTTACAGACAAAATTATCCTAATATTTAACACTATACTAACAGAATATATGGGCATTGACCCGCCAAAAAGACCCGACATACTAAAACAAAATATGTCATCAAAATTTGCAAAAATTGTTAATAGTCTCAACAATATTATATTGCCACAACATTTAGGAAAACTTGAAACATTTGAAGAACTACACAGAATAGCATACTGCGCAGCATTAACAGCAGTGGCTCCAAAATAGGGAACACAGGCACTCATTGACAAACCTCAAAACTAAGTAATGAAGTGAGAACAGCAAAATGGAGAAGAGATTAAAAAACAAAATTTAAACCATAAAAGTAGAAATAGCTCACTTAAAGGAGTATAAATTGGATAATCTGAGCAAGAAAATTATGAGAAAAGCTAAGGAAATGCTAAGGAAATATAAATTTATACAAGATATGATCAGCCTAACAAAAGCACTGTAGAGTTTATAGATACATTAAAACAAAACCTTGGTGCATACAAAACCAGACTAAATAGATACATGGAATACACCAGATGAAGAAAACAGAATTATCAGTTCAGAAACAATGAGAAAAGTTTATTTAGGACATTGAAATTAAATTCAGTGCATCAAAATGTCACCAACCCCATCACAAAATTACAACAAGCACAGAGATAATGAACTTTTGGTCTGATATCTAGTCAAATAAAGTAACACAAAATCAAGAAGCAACTGGATTAGGGAGGGAAAAGAGCACACACACATAATTGAAGAGATGAAAATACCTGAAGTTACAAAGGATGTGCTGAAAGAGGTTATAAAAAATACCCACAACTAGAAAAGTACTGGAAGTGATAATATCCATAATTATTGATATAAAAAGTTACTTGCCTTCATCTGTACCTATAATGCATAACATTATTTTTCTTAAAAATCCTGAAAAAGTATTTGAATTTTTGACAGAAGATCAAACATACCTTTTACCTAAAGGGCAAATCACAATAGATCCATCAAAGTATTGTCCAATTACTTGTTTACAATCATATCTCACAACTGATCACCACACATTTAGATAAATTTAGATTATGAAGACATTCAGTCCTCGTTTATTGTCATTTAGAAATGCATGCATTAAAAAATGATACTATGTTCCCCCAGAAAGATATCACAGAAACACAGGACAAACCAAGGCTAAACTGACAAAACCATATCATTTTAATATATAGTTACAACAGTGCAAAGCAATACGGTAATTTGATAAAGAGCAGACCATGGGCACGGTAAAAAAAGTCTCAAGTCCCGATAGCCCCATCGTCTCACGCAGACGGTAGAAGGGAGAAACTCTCCCTGCCGTGAACCTCCAGTGTCGCAAACTTGCCAATGCAGAACTAGGAAGCACCCGACCACAGCCGATTCTGAGCCCGTCCGAAAACTTTGAGCCTCTAACCAGCCCTCCGACACCGAGCACCGAGCACCATCTCTGCCGAGCGCTTCGACACCGCCCTGGCCGCCGAGCAACAAGCAAAGCTGAGGACTCAGGGCCTTCCCCTCTGAACTCACGACAGATGGACTCACTTTAAAGGACTCTTCATCTCATGTTCTCAATATTATTGCTTATTAACTGAGCCTGCATCCCTTAAACGTTTTAGGTATTGAATTCTACAGTTTGGGAGCATAATTCAAAATAGCTGACCTGCCAATTGAATTTTCAGGGAGATTGTTTAAACTTAAGGGACTGGCAGAAGACCTGAGAGCTCGAGCAGGATTACATGGATTATGCCTTGTACTGTGTGGTCGGTGTCAAACTCTTTCCAATTGATATATTTTGTGCTTGGGTAAAAGGTAGACTTGTTACAGAAAAAGAGACAGGTATGACTAAGCTGCGTGGTTGATAGATGAGATGGCATTTAAATTTGACAGATACTAGTGCAAAGATGAAGGGATTGTGTTTGTTTTTTTTTAAGTGCTATACTACAAATCCCATACAAGCTCATTCACTCTCTTCACACATGTCTTATTCAGATGTCACAATTAGCATTTCTGCTACACTGGTGTTTTAGGAAGAATAAAAATGAGTTATTTTATGTCAGGAACTAGGCAGATTAATTTAAACATGGGTTTGAAATTGGGTTTGTTGAGGCCAAATTTTGTGTTTCTGTGTAAACAGAGTGGCAGATGATGTTGGTGGAACGTAGGCACATTTTTGGCTACTTTGTACCAAGCCTCATGCTGGTGTGCACACAAAAGAACATTTAAAGGAAACATAATTGTGGAGGAAGTCAAGGCACAAAAGTAATTTGTCAACTGTATTGGCAATATGTAGCTAAAATACTCCAGTATTTCCCTTGTTTTAACCTCATGCAGCTCAATATGCACTAAGTGGGCTGAATAAATTCCCCCTCATCTCCATCCTACATTGACTATAAGACTATAAGACACAGAGCAGAATTAGTGTCATGGTCCTGTCCGTGAAGTCCGTGTTCTGGTCCACGCTCCGGTCCATGGTTCCTTGTTTCGGGGTTTCTGGCTATCTCCAGTTTCTGTTGTGGGCACATGATTCTTGTTTTGGGGCTGAGACATAAATACCTCTGCAAACCAGGGATTCCCTTCTGGACTGTTCTGTTCCCCTCCTTGTCTTCCCCCCCCTCGTCTTTCCCCCCCTCACCTGACTCTCTGCCTGGATACCTTTGAGCTCCATGTACCTGTCCAGGAGTCTCTTAAAAGACCCTATCGTACCTGCCTCCACTACTGTCGTCGGCAGCCCATTCCACGTACTCACCACTCTCTGCGTAAAAAAACTTATCCCTGACATCTCCTCTGTACCTACTTCCAAGCACCTTAAAACTGTGTTCTCTTGTGCAAGCCATTTCAGCCCTGGGAAAATGCCTCTGCCTATCGACACAATCAATGCCTCTCATCATCTTATACACCTCTATCAGGTCACCTCTCATCCTCCGTCGCTCCAGGGAGAAAAAGTCCAGTTCACTCAACCTATTCTCCCAATGCATGCTCCCCAATCCAGGCAACAGCCTTGTAAATCTCCTCTGCAGCCTTTCTATGGTTTCCACAACCTTCCTATAGTGAGGCGACCAGAATTGAGCACATTACTCCAAGTGGGGTCTGACCAGGGTCCTATACAGCTGCAAAGCTATGTGAATTTATTGTAAAACTATGTAAATTGCATACATCATTATGCTGTCACGTCACTTGTGCGCACCTCGTGAAAAACAAAATTATGACCTGTTTACCTGGGCTCCTATCCATTTCCCTTCAATTAGCTTTATGTTTTAGAGTTACAAAAAGAAAACACTCCGCCTCCTTTATTGGATGTAAAGCCACGATAAGCAGATATTTCCTTGCATTCTATATCCCCGTTGACGGAGAATACTCATTCTCTCTTAAATAAAAAGGAGAAAAAAAGAGAAGCTTCGATTGTGTACAGTAAATCTGAGGGAGAGTACACAGACCTAAATAGGTTTATGAAGTCATGACAGGCATAAATAAGACGAGTGGTCACGGCCTTTTTCCCAAGGTAGTGGAATCTGAAACTAGAAGGCAGAGGTGTAAGTTAAGAAAAGGGAAAGATTGTTAGGGGCAATGGGAAGTAAGTTTTTCACAGTGAGTGAATGAAAACAAGTAAGTGGTAGAGGTAGGTACAATTATAACTATTAAAACATATTTGGACATCTACATGGATGATCAAACAAAGTAAAACCAAGGGACATAAATGACAAGGTTTCACTCCAGATGAGCTCATTATCTTTTATGAAGGAATGAAACATGGAGGAAGCTTCAGGAACTCCCATGGCCCCCAATGTCCATGTGATTTCAGTCTCTGAGGCTGACGTGAGAGCATCCTTCAGGACATTGAACACAAAGAAAGCATCCGGCCCGGGTAGTGAACCTGGTCAAATACTGAGAACCTGTGCTGAACAATTGGCTGAGCAGTTAAGACCATAAGATATAGGAGCAAAATTAGGCCATTCGGCCCATCCACTCTGCTCCACCATTTCGTAATGGCAGATCCAATTTCTTTCTCAGTGCCAGTCTCCTGTCTTCTCCACATATCCCTTCATGCTGTCATGCTATAGTTTTCCAGTGCTCCAGTATCCACTCTCGCCTGTCTTTTTTTAATTTTTTATGTATCGTGAAGAAACTTTTGATATCTTTATTATCGGCTGGTTTACTTTCCCATTCTATCTTTACATTCTTAGTGACCTGTTTCGTTGCCATCTGGTGGTTTTAAAAGCTTCACAATCCTCTAACTTCCCACTAATTGTTGCTCTATTATATGACCTCTCTTTGGCTTTTATATGACCTTGACTTCTCTTGTTAGCCATGGTTCAGTCATCTTTCCTTTAGAATAATTCTTCCTCTTCAGGATGTGTAACTCTTGTTTCCGCTAGCAGCTTAATATAGGAGGTGATATAGTCCCTCATCTAAATTCAGTATCTGGCCTGATGTAGCCACACACTTCCTCAGAAGCCGCCCGAAATTTCGGGTGCACGGATGTTCCCAGAAAGCTCTCGCCAGCCTTCTCCTTGCAGGCCCCCATGAGCCTCTTCACAAGAGGGGTGTTGGTCCCCACTAGAATTGAAACACCACCCGTCTTAACAGGGTTCGGACAAGCCAGCACCAACATATCAAGGACCTCAGACACTCCCACATTGGTGTTCAAGAACTCCAACTTCACTGACTAATAACTGTCGTATGGATAATCAGTATCACTAAGCCCCCAGATCTCCAGTGCCCTGAATAGTGTCAATGGTAAATGCTTCAGATACCAGTTGTAAAACGAACAGTACAACAACGTGACCTGCGACCCTGTGTCGAGTATGGCTTTAGTATAAATACCCTCTATCCATAGCGACACACTGGAGCGTGGACCCAGTAAGCCTTCAGGAATTGGGCCTTTCGATTTCGGGAGTTCCTTGGTACATTGCTGGGAACGTGTTCCCCCAGAGACACGAGGCCGTTCCCTCACTGTTTCTCCTCTAGGTTTTCCCAACGGCTCTCCCTGCTGAGGTACCTGGGGGCTCACTCTCATTCAGGCGTGACACCTGCTGCCAGCAGCCCTCTGCATTGTTCGTCCCCTTGGGGGATCTGCCCCCCCCCATCAGATCCATCATATGGGGGGGTCACACCCGCTGATATCAACAGACATATCACTATTCTCAACTCTACCACAATCTCCTCTATCACTCCCCAGGGTAGGCGATCTGTGCACTTCACCACAGGGGACTACTACTGAAGACTGTACCCTGCTGACGGAGTCCTCCCGCGCCTCCACCGCGTTCTCCTCTTCCCGTACCTCTCTGATCAGCTCCACAAAAGATGGAGGGGGGTGCGTCTTACGAGACTGTCAGAGACCCCAAGCAATCAGCTCATGGGACTGGGCACCCCGGCTATCTGGTCCATTCTTAACTGATCCACCTCAGCCGCCTGAATGACCCCTCTGCGCTGCAAGCAATTTAGCTGCCTCTCTAGCCGAAAAATAAAAGCAGAAAGCTTCTTCCCCTTCTCCTGACGCATCTCCTGAAACCCCACCATGAGCTCCATTGGGCTTCCTGTTAGGCCCAAAGCATTGTCCAGTGCTTGCTGATAATTGACAGCTGTTGCTACGGGAGACTTCAACCTGACAGCTCTCACAACGTCAGCGGCTCACCCATTCGAACTTTCAACCAAACTCTGTCACTTTTCATTATCACAGCACTGCCACTCATCTAACAACTGAGAGCCCTGCTCCGCCCAAGTCTCATACTCCTCCTCCCCTGTAGCGGTGGGCGTTATTCCAGAGAATAGGCGGAGCCTGCCATAGCTGGGACTTTGATTTCAGATATTTCCATTTATTCGCCAGAGAAGTAAGGAGGGAAACTAACTCAGAATTCTCACTCTTCACCGGGGTATGTGGAGTAATTAGACATTCCAAATCCGACCACTCTTTCCCCTTACTCCTCAGAAACGAGAGAACCCTGTCTTCGAAATCTCTGCCCCCAGCTACCGCTACCTCAGCGCTGGTCTGCCTGAAAACGAGAGCTGCGTCAGCCATTTTATCAAACCTCTGCCCACAATAGCACCTTTAACAGTATTTAACAGGTGAATTAACAATTCATCTGGAGTACAAGTATCTGCCCTACTGGTTCATTGCTCAGGGTAATCACACAGCACCAACAGAATCAATCTTAAATGTAGCTCCCACAATTGTCACTCTCGCTTCAGCTAGCAGCTTAATATAGGGGGTGATAGCCCCGGCCCGGCCAGACTTAAGAAATCTTGTTTGGATGGATGCTGTGCGATGTGTCTCTGTTACAAATCAGTACCACGAAATAACAAACAGTAAACAATATGCAATTCAGATTGAGCTTCATAATTCTTATTTTGACTATATGGTTAGTGAAAAAACAAAGAAAAAGAAACACACATCACACACTCTCCTGACGAAGGGTCTCGGCCCGAAACGTCGACTGTACCTCTTCCTAGGGATGCTGCCTGGCCTGCTGCGTTCACCAGCAGCTTTGATGTATGTTGCTTGAATTTCCAGCATCTGCAGAATTCCTCGTGTTAACGTTTTTAAACAAAGAAAAAGGGCCCATTTTCATGAAGCAGTCTATTGTGCAATGTTGGTGCTCACTGATAAGCTGGTCGTCCACATTCGACCTCCTCCGATCGTTGCTGACCTTCGGATCCTCGCTCCAAGTCCACTCCATCCAGCAGTCTACCAACTCTCTCCATTCGCGTCTTCTCTCCTCATCTCTCCCCGGCAAAAACTGCAAAAATCTCTCTTCCAGACTCACACGAAAGAAGAACTTTTCTCTCATTGGATAGCCCCACATTCCAAAGCCCTGTGATCTCTAGTCATAGCTCAAACATTGCTGCTACAGAGAAACCATTACATTAACAGTGAAACATTATGGCATGTTACAGATGTCCTGTGCCTTCCAAATTGCTTCAAGAAATTCCAGCCATCGCTGCTCTGCCATCATTCCTGCCAGTGTTCTTCCGCAAACAATTCTGATCAACTGTTCTCTCATGCCTCTGTAATTCCCTTTATTCCACTGTAATGCTGATACCTCTGACTTTAAGTTCTCCTTCTCAACTTTCAGAGTGAATTCGGTTATATTATGAACATTTTCCCTTAAGGGTTATTTTACTCTCTAATCAATTCTGATGTATTGCACAACACCCAATCCAGAATAATTGATTTGGAAGTGGGCTCAAGCATGAGTTGCTCTAAATAGCCATCTCATAGGCACTCTCAAAAGTCCCCTTCCTGGAATTCAGAAGCAACCTGATTTCCAAATCTACCTTCATATTGAAATCTCCCCTGACTACTCGAACATTGCCCTTCTGACATGTACTTTCTACCTCCTATGTTTAGACCGCATCCTTACTACTGTTTGGGGATCTGTATACAACTCCCATCATGGTATTTTTAATGTTGCAGTTCCTTAGCTCTATCCACAATGATTCAATACCTTCTGACCCCATGCCACCACTTTCCAATGATTTGATTTAATCAGCCATGATTCTGTGATGTCTGCAACATCATACCTGCCTATCTGCAACAGCGCTACAAGTTCATTTACCTTATGCCGTATATTGCCTGCATTCAAATATGACAGCTTCAGTCCTGTATTCATCCTTTTCAGATTTGTCCACTTTTTATGTTGCAACTCATCATATTGACTGCAACTTTGCCTTATCAGCAGCCTCTCCTCACTGCACATTGTCTTTATTTGTAAACCAGCTACCAGCACTATCATCTGCCTTTCCTACGATACTTCTTGCATTGAAATATACACAGCTCAGGACACTATTCGCACCATACTCAGCCTTTTGATTCCTAACTATGTCTGACATCCTACTATCATCTGCCTCCGCAGTCTCTACACTAACGGTTCTGGAAATCTGGTTCCCATTCCCCTGCAACTCTAGTTTAAACCCCACATGTGGCATTAACAAACCTTCCTGCCAGGGTATTAGTCCAGTTCAGTTCAGGTGCAAATGTGCCTTTTGTACAGGTCCCACCTTTCCTGGAAGAGAGCCCAATTATCCAAAATTCTTATGCCCTCCTTCCTACACAAACTGCTTAGCAACGTATTAAATTGTATAATCTTCTAAGTTCTGGCTTCACTAGCACATAGCATGTGTATCAATTCTGAGATCACAACCCTGGAGGTTCTGCCCTTTAACTTAGCACCTAACTTTCTGAACTCCCAATGCAGAGCCTTGCCCATCCTGCCCATGTTATTGGTACTTACATGGACCACGACTTCTGGCTGTTCACTCTCCCAGTTAAGGATGCTGGGGACTCGATCTGAGATATCCTAGAATCTGGCACACGCGAGGCAACATCCCATCCGGGAATCTTGTTCTCGCCCACAGAACCTCCTGTCCGTTCTGCTAAGTAATGAATCCTCTATCACCACAATGTGCCTCTTCTTCAGTGCCAGAAACCCGACCACTGTTAGCTCATCCCCACCCTGACAGTATTGGAAGTGATATACCTGTTGTTGAGGGCAATGGCCATAGGGTCTACTTATGGCTGCATGGCTCCTTAACCCTTTTCAGGTCTTGATTGTCACCCAGTTTCCTGTGTCCTGCACCTTTGGTGTAACTACCTCTCTAAATGCCCCATCCATCACCCCCTCAGCCTCCCAAATGATCCAGAGTTCATCCAGTTCCAGCACTTCTCCCAGTTGTAGTCATCAGGGACACTGAAGGTCTCCCTGCCTTCCCACATCCCACAAGAGGAACATTCAACTATGATGCCTGGCACTCCAACAGTCCTCAGCAGATATAAAGAAGGGAAGGAAAAGAACTTAGCCTTGAGCCCAGTCCATCCCATATAATGCCCTTCCCACCACTGAGCACATTCACAAGGATCGGTGTGGCAGGATAGCAGCATCCATTATTAAGGACCTCCATTACCTAGGCCAGTAGTCCCCAATCACCGGGCCGCAAAGCGTGTGCTACCGAGCCGTGAGGAAACGATATGATTTGGTGATATGAGTCAGCTGCACATTTCCTCATTTCCTATCACATCCACTGTTGAACTTGAACACACATGAGGTCATTACACATGTGTAATCCATGTCAGCGCGGGAAGGAGATCAACTCCTCGAGTTTGTAAATGACGGCGGGCTGAAAAGTATGTTTGACATAACATCTCTGCTGGCATTCTGGATCACAGTCAAGGCTGAATATCATGAGAGCCAGGAAAGCACTGAAAACGTTGCTTCCATTTCCAATATATCTCTGCAAAAGCGGGGTTTTCTGCAATGAGTGCAAGGAAAACTAAATTGCGGAATAGACTGGACGTAAGGAACCCCCTTCGAGTATCGCTGTCTCCCATCACCCCTCGATGAGACCATCTTGTTGCAGGGAAACAAGCCCAGGGCTCCTACTGATTCAGCGATATTGGTGTATTGCAATGATTTTATATATTTTATCGGTGCGATAGGGAGTTGTCTATCCCAGCATGTGAAGACAGACTCCGGCATATTGAGCGGACGAGACCTATGGAAGGTCCAACGGTCAAGAAGGCGGTCTCTGCAAGCGTCGTGGAACGTGTAGAGCAGGACAAGACACAGAGGACATCCTGGTCATCCACTGCGCCTAGTCCCATCTCCAGCGGTCTAGACTTTGTCTTGCCACTGGACCCAGATGGGAATTGGGAAGAGAGAGTGAGGCTGACGCTGCGCAACTCTCCCTCACTTAAATCCAAATCACGCGCTAGTCTCGACACCATCATAATGGTGTCCAGGTCCTCATCGAAGTCAACGATGGACGAACAACCGACATATGTTCATACGAGGAAAATATGAGCTGTGTGTTTAATATTAAATTCTTTAGATAAACGCTTTTAGAAACAAAATTGAGTGTATTAGCCACTAATAAGTGACTTTTAGTTGACTTATCACCTATATTCCGATCATGATTAACACTCCCTCCCCCCCAGGGTTGCCAACTGTCCCGTATTAGCTGGGACATCCTGTATATTGGGCTAAATTGGTTTGTCCCATACAGGACCGCCCTTGTCCCGTATTTCCCCCACTAAGGTAGAGCGTTCCTATGAAACCTTTCGTGCTGAAATGGCGTAAAGTGAAGAAGCAATTACCATTAATGAGAGTTCCCAGACCCAAAAAATAACCTACCAAATCATACCAAATGACACATAAAAGCTTTTCTTTCTTTTTAAATCTTTTTATTGAATTAGTACACAAAGAGTAAAACATATAGCAACCAATACATTGTTAGGATATAAATATAAAAGTAATATTAATACAAAAAAAGTACAAACAACGTATGTTAATTATAGAATAACAAGGTAATATAATTGTATACTAATTTTTCATAAATACCAACAGAACGAAAAAAAAACCCAGAATTAAAAAACCTGCCGTGCAACTAACCTAACAGAGCAAAGCAATGGGCTAACTAGGTATATACTAGACTTTGAACAATAAAACAATCGCGTCCTCAAACCTGACCTCCGCTAATAACAGATAAAATCCACAAAGGGAATGTATATATGGTCAGAGAGAAAAAAATAGTTACATTAAATGAAAATATTGAATAAATGCTCTCCAGGTCTGTTCAAATTTAACTGAAGTATCATAAAGTTTACTTCTGATTTTTTCCAAATTTAGATACAGTATCGTTTGAGAGAACCAAAAAAACGTAGTTGGGGCATTAATCTCTTTCCAATGTTGTAGAACACATCTTTTTGCCATTAAAGTAAGAAATGCAATCATTCTACACGCTGAGGGGGGTAAATTACTAGAAGTTTTAGGTAATCCAAAGATAGCAGTAATAGGATGGGGAGAAATATCACTATGCAGAATCTTTGAGATAATATTAAAAATGTCTTTCCAAAAAGTTTCCAGAGTAGGACAAGACCAAAACATATGGGTCAAGGAAGCTATCTCTCCATGACATCTATCACAAAGAGGATTAATATGAGAGTAATAACGAGCTAATTTATCTTTAGACATATGTGCTCTATGAACAGCTTTAAATTGAATTAAAGAGTGTTTGGAACAGATAGAGGAAGTATTAACAAGAAAACATAAAACCTAAGATAACACAAACATATAGTAAAAGCAGGAATGTTATGATAAATACACAGCCTATATAAAGTAGAAATAATGTATGTACAGTGTAGTTTCACTGAACAGAATTACCAAAAACGATTTGTAGAAAAAAATCGGCACGTACACACATGCACACGTCATGTATGTGACACACACAGGTGCCCACACAAGGCTTCATGGTCATGGTAGTCTTTCTTGGGGTAAACTCAAGTGTCCCGTATTTGACTGCTACTCTTGTCCCTTATTTGGGAGTGAGAAAGTTGGCAACCCTACCCGTCCCCCCACCCCGGTCGGCTGGTCTGCAAGAATATTGTCAATATTAAACTGGTCCGCGGTGCAAAAAAGGTTGGGGACCCTTGAGCTAGGCCATGGGGTCTTCTCACTACTCCCATCGGGAAGGAGGTATAGAAGCCTCAGGACTCACTCAACCAGGTTCAGAAATACTTATTACCCCCTCAACCATCAGGCTCTCGAACCAGAGGGGATAACTTTACTCAACTTCACTCACGCTAACACTGAACAGTTCTCACAACCTATGGACTCAGCTTCAAGGACTCTACATCTCGTGTTTTGATATTTATTGCTTTTTTTTCCTTTTTGTATTTGCACAGCTTTTTTTCTCTTTTGCACATTAGATAGACACTTTATTGATCCCAAAGGAAATTACAATGTCACAGTACATTACAAGTGCACAGATATACGGATACACAAATATTAGAAGAGAAGTCAGAAAGAGTAAAAAGTAAATAATCTCAAACAGTCTAACAAGAGGAGGTCATAACTTACCTGGCTATAGGTTGACTCATTATAGAGCTTAATGGCCAAGGGTAAGAATAACTTCATATAGTGCTCTTTGAAGCAGCGCAATTTTCTTAGTCTACTAATAAAAGTGCTCCTCTGTTCATCTGAGGTGGCACACAGAGGGTGAGAAACATTGTCCAGATTTGCCAGGATTTTCCATCGGGTCCTTTGTTCTACCACAAGCTCCAGTGAGTCCAGTTTGACTCCAATAACAGAGTCAGCCTTTCTAATCAGTTTATTAAGCCTGTTGGCATCACCCATGTTGATGGCATTGCCCCAGCACGCCACTGGCAACAATAGAACATGTGAAGGAAAAGGCTGAACACTCCAAAGGACCTCAGCCTTCTCAAGAAGTAGAGGTGACTCTGGCTCATCTTGTACACGGCCTCTGTGCAGGTGCTCCACTCAAGTCTGTCATCCAGATGCACCCCCAGGTACTTGTAGGTCATCACCACATCCATGTCCTCACCATCAGTAGTAACAGGGAGGACTGCAGAGTTAGTCTTCTTAAAGTCCTCACAAATCCTTTGTCTTAATGGTGTTGAGCTGCAGATGATTCAGCCTGCATCATTTGACAAAATCCTCCACCAGGGCCCTGTATTCATCCTCCCATTATACACCGAACCATTACTGAATCATCAGAGAATGTCTGCCGCTAACATGAGTCAGTATTGTATCTAAAGTCCGAGGAATACAGGATAAGTAGGAAGGGAGCCAATACAATCCTCTGTGGGGCCCCAGTGCTGCTTATGGCCATGTCTGACACACAGCTCGAAAGCAGCACAAGCTGTGAGCTACCAGTCAAGTAGTCCATTATCCAGGGTACAATGGACGTGCCAGTCTTGCACTGAAGGGAGCTCTCCCCCCAGCAATGTGGGCTATATGGTATTGAAGGCACTTGAGAAATCACAAGGCATGATGGTCACAGTGCTTTCCTGCTATTAGTTGTTCATCTTGTTGTGTGTGGTGTGTCATTGATCCTATTGTCCTTCTTTATGTCTACTGTGAGTCCCTGCAAGAAAATGAATCTTGGGATAGTATTTGATGATATATATATTGATTTGACTTTATTTCTAACATCTTTCACATACAAGAGGAGTAAAAATCATTACGTTACGTTTCCATCTAAATGAGCAATGTGCAATTTATAGTAATTTGTAATAGGTAGTATGTACAACAGGACAGTCAATATAGCATAGAAATACAATTGTATTTGTTTGAATTAATCAATCTGATGGCCTGCTGGAAGAAGGTTTCCTGGAATCTGTTGGTCCTGCGGTACTGTTTCCCAGATGGTAGCAACTAGACAAGTTTGTGGTTGGGGCGACTCAGGTCCCCAACGATCCATCGGGCCCTTTTTATGCACCTGTTTCTATAAATGTCCTGAATTGTGGGAAATTCATATATACAGGTGTGCTGGGCTCTCCACACCACTCTCTGCAGAGTCCTGCAATTTGGTTCCCATACCAGGCAGTGATGCAGCCAGTCAGGATGCTCTCAATTGTGCCTCTGTAGTCAGTCCTTAGGACTTGGGGATTTATGCCAATGTTCTTCAATCATCTGAGGTGAAAAAGGCACTGTTGTGCCTTTTCCACCACATAGCCAGTATGTACAAGTCACGTAAGAACATCGGTGATGTGGATGCTGAGGAACTTAAAGCTGTTCACCCTCTCAGCCCCAGATCCATTGATATCAATAGGGGTGAGCCTGTCTCCATTCCACCTGTAGTCCACATCCAGCTCCTTTGTTTTTGTGACATTGAGGGAGAGGTTGTTTTCTTGACACCACTGTGTCAGGGTGATGATGACTTCTCTGTGGGCTGCCTCATTATTATTTGAGATTAGGGTCAATCAATGTAGTATCATCAGCAAATTTAATTAGCAGATTGGAGCTGTGGGTGGCGACACAGTCATGGGTATACAGGGATAAAGGAGGAGGCTTAAGACACATCCCTGAGGGGCATCTGTGTTGAGGGTCAGAGGGGTAGAGGTAAGGAAGCCCACTCTTACCACCTGCCGGCAATCTGACAGAATGTCCAGGATCCAGTTACACAAGGCAGGGTGAAGGCTAAGGTCTCTGCGCTTCTTGTCAAGCCAGGAGGAATACTATACTGTAGTCCAAGAACAGCATTCCCATATAAGTATCCCTCTTTTCCAGATATGTAAGAACGTTGTGTAGAGCAGTGGCTATTGCGTCATTGGTTGTGATGATACGTGAATTGTAGGGGGCCAGTGTGGGTGGTAGCTAGATATAGATAGCTAGGTAGATATATTGATATATATATAGTGATATAAATTTACTTTGAATTTTGCATTGATAGAAAATATTTAGAAGGCTATTGGCCAACTCCAGGTGAATGGCACAACTTGTCCAACATGGAGGTGTTGGGCTGAAGAATCTATTTCTATACTGTACAACTCTTCAAATCGGTACTGTAGTTCCTCGATGATAATCAGCAGTGTAGTGGTTAGCACAACACTTTACTATAAAAGGGTATAGGCGATCGTGTACAATTCCTGCCACTGCCTGTAAGGAGTTTATGTGTTCTCCCAGTGACCTTGTGGGTTTCTTCCAAGTGATCCAGTTTCCTCCCACAGTCCAAAGACGTACCAGTTGGTTGGTTAATTAGTCATTGTAAATTGTCCCATGATTAGGCTAGGATCAAAGCGTGGGATTTTTGGGTGACATGGCTCAAAGGGCTAGAAGGGCCTATTCTGTACTGTATCTCAATTAAATTAAATTAAATTAAAATTAAATAATATTGTTATATTCCCAACTTTGCTATAATAATCTTCAGTTATCGAATGTATTGTGATCAATGTCCAATCTTAGAATTTGTCTATTTCTTCCTCTTTGGTCACTTGCACATTCTTCTTCATTATTTGTCATCTTTTGCGTCTTAATGTCTCTAAGTTCTGTTGAAGATTTCTGATATCCAGCATTGCCAAAAATATCCACTGTGATTGTTCTTCAGAATCTGTGCTTTCAGCAGGGAGTTCGTCAGAAAATCAGGCACTCCTTTCAACTACTTGCGATTGTTTTTCATTGGGCTAGTGTTCAGTTATGGATTATTATTCTAATGTTCTCCATCTCCAGGATATAGGATGTAATCATATTAAAAGTGCTTACTTACACCATTTAACATCGGAGAAACATCACATGACACTCTATTGAAGAAAAGCAGAGCTTGTCCAGACATTTGGCTTTGACAGTTTTCACATGGAATGATCATTATATTCTCTTATTTAACTGTATTGGAATGTAAGAACAGCATGACTACATTTAGCCCAATGAGTCTGCTTTGTGAGATCATGATTGACTTCTGATCTATGTGTGTTTTCACCCAGGTTGACTCTGTAAAGATTGCAGGGCAGGCTCAACGGTTCTTGCATAAACAAACAGCAGATGAATTGCAGCAGTTCCATCTACATCATAGGGTATGAATCATCATCCAGATGGAGTTATAATCCACACAAAGAATAAAAACAGAAAAAGAGAGAGGCTGAATGGATAAAGAAAGTGCAAAACTGAAGACAAAGATGAAGAAGCTGACTAGAGAAATAAACTCAAGAGACTCTGCAGATGCTGGAAATCCAGAGCAACACACTCAAGATGCCCGATGAACTCTGCAGGTCAGGCAGCATCTATGGAACTGAGTAAACATTCGGCATTTTGGGTAGTCTTGATGAAAGATTCATTTCCATAGATGCTGCCTGACCTGCTGAGTTCCTCCAGCATTTTGTGTGCATTGCTCTGGTAATGGAGTGTTGCTCTTTTAAATTCAGGAGCAATTCCTGTTGGCAGCACACCCTGAGGTTTTGATACAACCTGGAGTTACAAAAGCTGGGATACTTCCCTGTTAAATAACAGTCACCTGCAGCTTCCTAGCTCTCCTCCATTTATATCCCATCTAGAGTTGGTAAAGTGAATTATCGAAATTTCGAGGACTTTGAGTCCTGACTTTATGAGCCTTGATGAAGGGTCTCACCCCAAAACAGCAACTGTTTACTCATTTCCATAGATGCTGCAGGACATGCTGAGTTCCTCCTGCATTTTGTGTGTGTTGCAGAGAAATGAAAGGAAGGGGTTTTGGAAATGGTTCAGCAACAAGAGTAAGGAAATTAAGAATCTGCAGAGAAAAAGAGACTACAACAAGAGTTGCACACACTTTTTGCAAGTGAGAAAGAACAAATACCTCAGAAAAAGGAAACAAAATAATTATGTGAAAGCAGAAATCATGCCTGCATAAATTGAAAGATAAAGGCTAGAGAGCTGTGTACATAGAAAACAAAATGTAAGATTTATGCAAAAATATTAAGTACAAAATCCTGCAAAAAATAGTGGGCATGGCCTAGTCCATCTCGGATAAAACCACCCTCACTGTAGAGCACATCTACATGGAGTGTGTTCAGGAAAGCAGCATCCATCATCAGGGACATCAACACCAAGGTCATGCTCTCTTCTCACCGCTGCCATCAAGAACAAGATACGGGAGCTTCAGGACTCACACTACCAGGTTCAGGAATAGTTACTACCCCTCATACATCAGGCTCTTGAACCAAAGGGGATAACTTCACGTAACTTCACTTGCCCCATCACTGAAAGGTTCCCAGAACTCACTTTCAAGGACATTTCAACTCATGTTCTTGATAATACATAGAACATAAGCCGGGAAGATGTGGAATCGATATGGGTAGAGCTGCGTAACACTAAGGGGCAGAAGACGCTGTTGGGAGTTGTGTACAGGCCATCTAACAGTAGTAGTGAGGTCGGAGATGGTATTAAACAGGAAATTAGAAATGTGTGCAAAAAAGGAACAGCAGTTATAATGGGTGACTTCAATCTACATGTAGATTGGGTGAACCAAATTGGTAAAGGTGCTGAGGAAGAGGATTTCTTGGAATGTATGCGGGATGGTTTTTTGAACCAACATGTCGAGGAACCAACTAGAGAGCAGGCTATTCTGGACTGGGTTTTGAGCAATGAGGAAGGGTTAATTAGCAATCTTGTCGTGAGAGGCCCCTTGGGTAAGAGTGACCATAATATGGTGGAATTCTTCATTAAGATGGAGAGTGACATAGTTAATTCAGAAACAAAGGTTCTGAACTTAAAGAGGGGTAACTTTGAAGGTATGAGACGTGAATTAGCTAAGATAGACTGGCAAATGACACTTAAAGGATTGACGGTGGATATGCAATGGCAAGCATTTAAAGGTTGCATGGATGAACTACAACAATTGTTCATCCCAGTTTGGCAAAAGAATAAATCAAGGAAGGTAGTGCACCCGTGGCTGACAAGAGAAATTAGGGATAGTATCAATTCCAAAGAAGAAGCATACAAATTAGCCAGAGAAAGTGGCTCACCTGAGGACTGGGAGAAATTCAGAGTTCAGCAGAGGAGGACAAAGGGCTTAATTAGGAAGGGGAAAAAAGATTATGAGAGAAAACTGGCAGGAAACATAAAAACGGACTGTAAAAGCTTTTATAGATATGTAAAAAGGAAAAGACTGGTAAAGACAAATGTAGGTCCCCTGCAGACAGAAACAGGCGTATTGATTATGGGGAGCAAGGACATGGCAGACCAATTGAATAATTACTTTGGTTCTGTCTTCACTAAGGAGGACATAAATAATCTTCCAGAAATAGTAGGGGACAGAGGGTCCAGTGAGATGGAGGAACTGAGCGAAATACATGTTAGTAGGGAAGTGGTGTTAGGTAAATTGAAGGGATTGAAGGCAGATAAATCCCCAGGGCCAGATGGTCTGCATCCCAGGGTGCTTAAGGAAGTAGCCCAAGAAATAGTGGATGCATTAGTGATAATTTTTCAAAACTCGTTAGATTCTGGACTAGTTCCTGAGGGTTGGAGGGTGGCCAATGTAACTCCACTTTTTAAAAAAGCAGGAAGAGAGAAACCGGGGAATTATAGACCGGTTAGCCTAACGTCGGTGGTAGGGAAACTGCTGGAGTCAGTTATCAAGGATGTGATAACAGCACATTTGGAAAGCAGTGAAATGATCGGACAAAGTCAGCATGGATTTGTGAAAGGAAAATCATGTCTGACGAATCTCATAGAATTTTTTGAGGATGTAACTAGTAGAGTGGATAGGGGAGAACCAGTGGATGTGGTATATTTGGATTTTCAGAAGGCTTTTGACAAGGTCCCACACAGGAGATTAGTGTGCAAACTTAAAGCACACGGTATTGGGGGTAAGGTATTGGTGTGGGTGGAGAGTTGGTTAGCAGACAGGAAGCAAAGAGTGGGAATAAACAGGACCTTTTCAGAATGGCAGGCGGTGACTAGTGGGGTACCGCAAGGCTCAGTGCTGGGACCCCAGTTGTTTACAATATATATTAATGACTTAGATGAGGGAATTAAATGCAGCATCTCCAAGTTTGCGGATGACACGAAGCTGGGTGGCAGTGTTAGCTGTGAGGAGGATGCTAAGAGGATGCAGGGTGACTTGGATAGGTTGGGTGAGTGGGCAAATTCATGGCAGATGCAATTTAATGTGGATAAATGTGAAGTTATCCACTTTGGTGGCAAAAATAGAACAACAGATTATTATCTGAATGGTGGCCGATTAGGAAAAGGGGAGGTGCAACGAGACCTGGGTGTCATTATACACCAGTCATTGAAAGTGGGCATGCAGGTACAGCAGGCAGTGAAAAAGGCGAATGGTATGCTGGCATTTATAGCGAGAGGATTCGAGTACAGGAGCAGGGAGGTACTACTGCAGTTGTACAAGGCCTTGGTGAGACCACACCTGGAGTATTGTGTGCAGTTTTGGTCCCCTAATCTGAGGAAAGACATCCTTGCCATAGAGGGAGTACAAAGAAGGTTCACCAGATTGATTCCTGGGATGGCAGGACTTTTATATGAAGAAAGACTGGATGAACTGGGCTTGTACTCGTTGGAATTTAGAAGATTGAGGGGGGATCTGATTGAAACGTATAAGATCCTAAAGGGATTGGACAGGCTAGATGCAGGAAGATTGTTCCCGATGTTGGGGAAGTCCAGAACGAGGGATCACAGTTTGAGGATAGAGGGGAAGCCTTTTAGGACCGAGATTAGGAAAAACTTCTTCACACAGAGAGTGGTGAATCTGTGGAATTCTCTGCCACAGGAAACAGTTGAGGCCAGTTCATTAGCTATATTTAAGAGGGAATTAGATATGGCCCTTGTGGCTACGGGGGTCAGGGGGTATGGAGGGAAGGCTGGGGCGGGGTTCTGAGTTGGATGATCAGCCATGATCATAATAAATGGCGGTGCAGGCTCGAAGGGCCGAATGGCCTACTCCTGCACCTATTTTCTATGTTTCTATGTTTCTATAATTATTGCTTATTTATTAATTATTATTATTATTATTTCCTTCTTTTTCTATTTGCACAAAATGTGATCATTCACACATTGGTTTTCCACCAGGCTGGTGTGGTTTTTAAGTTTTTTGGGGTATTGTTTTACCTATAAGAAAATGAATCTTAGGGTTGTATTTGTTTAGTTGTTAATTAAACACAGGTTTGAGGTTCAAAGTTCAAAGTAAATTTATTATTTAAGTACATATATGTCACCATATACAACCCTGAGATTCATTTTCTTATGGATATTCACAGTAAGTGCAAAGAAATGTAACAGAATCAGCAAAAAAACGTACATAAGATGGACAAACAACCAATGTGCAAAAGACAACGAACTCTGCAAATATAAAAAGAACAAAAAGTAATATTAAATAATTAAGCAATAAATATCAACAACATAAGATGAACTGTCCTTGAAAGTGAGTCCATAGGTTGTAGCAACAGTTCAGTGTTGGGGTGACTGAAGTTGACTATGTAACAAGTGAATGACCGATGATAAATGCTTAGTCCTGCAGTAACCAATGGCAACCATTCACTACAGGTGCACCACCATTGGGTTAAATGCTTGGATACTGAGTTAGCAGAAAGTGTCTGGCAAGAATAGCACATCTGCCACCAGTAATAGGTCTTGTGATCACTATAATTGAAACTGTAAATCTTCTTAAAATACCCAATTCTGATAAATGCCCACAATTACTCAGGACACTTTGTGTAATCTGGATAATGTCCTGTTAATACTCCGAGAGAGAAAAAAAAGCTGATTTCACAGACCCTTTTCATTCTTCAAAGCGCCAGGACGTTTGTTAAGTCAACATCAGAAAGTGAACAAAGAAGTAAAGAAAGCTGAAGCAGACTTAATATCTGGCAGGAGAACCCAGAGCTGCGTGTCTCATTAATATTGATTACGCAAGAGGATTTTGCAGGTGTTTCTTATGAAAGCGATGAAAACCTATAACCCGCAACTCTGAAGTGTAGAAGGATGCTGTTTTTTGTAAAAACTCCAGCCAAATTTCTAAAATGGATTGATGATGGTGCATTAAATTTTGTGGAATAATTTTGCACCACATAAAGTATATACCTGTACGTAGATCTATGGAATGCTAAAACATATAACTCGGAGTGAATATTTTATTAATTATTCCATAGCCTTTCTTGTTGCAATTCAATGTAACAATTTCTATCTGACAATTACAAGAAGATGGAGCCAGCAAACAATACATCCAAGGGAGACATTCTTCAGGAGATTCATGAAACTACTTCTTTCACATCTTTCATGCTTCCTTTTTTCTTTCAAATGTGGTTCTGCTACTGTTGGAGCCTGTGATCTACATCTTGTTGGTGTTCTTCTGGGCCAACTGAATGATCTTCTGCTTTGCTGTCTCTGAGAGGGTTTGGGAAGGTCTTGTGCAAATGGTGCAGCCTCAAGGCCCAGAAGCTTGGAGATGGGGTACAAGCCCATGATCAACACTATTTCTCACCAGCCTCACTGACTAGTGTTGAGAATGATGAAAATCGTCGACGCCGTACCCGGGAGCAGAGGTTCCCATCCATGCTGGGTTGAGTGTCGAGATTGCAACTTGACCTCCTAAAATAAAGGGAAAAGTACTGCAAAAATATCTGTGTGAGGAGTGGCATGCCACACAGTCTCTCTCTCTCGCTCCACGCCTTGTAAGAGCCATGAAAAAGACATCATAGACATACGGATGCACGGACGCACACGCAGACACACACGCACAGACGCACACACACACAGGCATACACCAAAAAAAAAGAGAACGATGAAAATCATTGAGGATTAGATTCCTGGGTCTTGTGCAAGGTTTAATCAACGTGCTTTGTGGATTAGACTCTAGAGTTCATGTCATGTCCTGACGAAGTGTCTCCGCCCGAAGCGTTGCCTGTACCTCTACCTAGAGATGCTGCCTGGCCTGTTGCGTTCACCAGCAACTTTGATGTGTGTTGCTTGAATTTCCAGCATCTGCAGAATTCCTGGTGTTTACGAATTCATGTTATGATGTGTTTCTGCTTTCTGGTCGCTTACTGGCGCTGTGGGCTGAGGTTAACGTACAACATAGCACCAGGTTGAACTCTGCTGAGCTAAACTGAATATGCTCAGACTCTTTCGATGTGGATTGGCGCTTTATATTAGGTGTTTTTCATTCCTTTTTTTCACTCTTCACGCTATCTGTGTTAGTTTTTTTTGCACTTTGGGGGTGTGATGTTTTTCTTTGAACAGTTTCCTGGTCTTTGATTCCTGGCTGTCTATGGGAAGATGGGTTGTATACTGCATACATATGTAACCCTCAGGCTCGGCCAGCACGTGTTCGTTCATGGGAAAGCAACTCCTGGCCCCACCAAACTGAGAAATCTCGTTTGTGTGGATGCTGCGTGACGTGTTGCCCAGTTACAAATCCGCACTGCAAAATATCCGACGGTACACCATATGCAATTAAATGATTGAACTTTGTAAATCTTAATCTGGATAGATGGTTAGTAAAGAAAAGAAAAAGAAAAAGGGCCTGTTTTAGGGAAAAAAGTATATTGAGCATCATTGGAACTCACTGTTACGACTATTCAACAACCATCGACCTCCTCCGAGAGTTGCTGACCTCCAAGTATAGCCGACCCTTGGACCCTCACTCTTCAGTCCATTCGATCTGGTGCTCTTCTGACTCCCTCCATTTGCATCCTCTCTCTCCATCGCTCCCCAAGGAAAGACCACAAAAATCCTGGCTTTCAGACACACAGGAAAGGACAACATTTCCTCATTGGCTAACATACATTCCAAAGCCCCGTTATCTCTAGCCATAACCCAAACATTGCTGCTACAGAGAAACCATTTCCTTAGCAGTGGAACATTACATAGAAGCCATTACATTAGCCTTAACAGTGAAACCTTACAGCGTGTTACACATACTTTGATAATAAATGTACTTTGAACTTTCTTAGAAAAAAGCCATTTGACTCAACTGGTTAGTACATTTTTTTATACTGTACTCATGACTCCTTGCAAATTAATTCCCTTTTTCCAAACCAACTGGGGAGATCTGGGCTATCCTGCTGTTCAGTAAGGCAAATAAGTAGGGTAGAGCTAGCAAACAAAACTCCCTCATATTAAATAGACAAATCTGAACCAACAGCAAGACTCAGGAGACTGCACTGGCTGAAATCTGGAGTAAAACTGAAACTTGAAGGAACTCTGTGGTCAGGCAGCATCATGAAGGCAAATAGATGGTCGATGTTTATAGTTGAGGCGCTGCATCAGAACTGATGCAGTGTGCTTAGTGGGGTCTGATCCAAACTACTGCCTATCCCTTTGCCTCTACATGTGTCACTTGACCTGCTGAATTCCTCCAACGTGAACCTACAAGAGACACCCCAAATGTGGAAACTTGGGAGTAACATCCAGCATTTGTATAAGTTCACTCAACAGTTTGTTTTATGATGAACTTTAAATTCTATTTGTCACGCTTACATTGAAACTTTGAAACATGCAGTGAAATGCATCGTTTTTGATTTAACAACCAATGCAGTCAGGGGATATGCTGGGGGCAGCCCGCAAGTTTCACCACCCTTCCGGCTCCAAATAGCATGCCCACATCTCACAGAACTTAACTGTATGTCTTGAGAATGTGGAAGGAAACTGGAGCACTCAGAGGAATCCCAATTGGTCACTGGTCACGAGGAGAATGAACAAGCTTATTGCTGAAAATCAAACCCTGATCTGTGATCAGTGGCACTGTAAAGCAATTGCACAGTAACACCACTGTGCTAATAGTGGTTGTGCTAACTTATAGCATTGGCTATCTATCTCTAATTATCACAATTAATTGTGATTCTATTGTGTTTATTTGTATTTACTGTGAATGCCCAAAAAAAGAATCACAGTGCAGTATTTGGTAACATATATGTACTTAGATAATAAACGTACTTTGAAATTTTGACCATTTAATTGTGATCATTAGAGATAGATGTAAGATAATTTTTTGGGGGTTTTAAAACAATATAGCTAAGGTATCCAAGACTTTTGCACAGTGCTGTATTTGTCAACATGGAGCAGAAGGTGAGTTTGTAAATCTGGCCGAAGCACACAATGTTGGGAATGGCAAGTGCGGAACACCATGGGAAGGAGTGCCAGGGACAGGAGGGGACTGGCAGCAGTGCAGACACACCCAACCCTAAGGTAATTTGAGGCCAAACAATTGGTTTGTTGGTCATTACAGAATATCTCTCTCGTGCTTCCCGCTTCCTCCCCTCTTCCTTCTCTCCCTTACCCAACCATAATTCCCGTCTCCCTACCCCATTCCCACTCAGTCCACAGTAGAGACTCATATCAGAATCAGGTTTATCATTACTCACATGCGTCATGAAATTTCTGACAGTACAGTGTAATACATAAAATTAGTACAGTACTGTGCAGAAGTCTTAGGCACCCTACCGATATATGTGTGCCTCAGACTTTTATAGTGCTGGCGCATGGCCGAGTGGTTAAGACGTTCGTCTAGTGATCTGAAGGTTGCTAGTTCGAGCCTTGACTGAAGCAGCGTGTTGTGTCCTTGAGCAAGGCACTTAACCACACATTTCTCTGTGACAACACCGGTGCCAAGCTGTATGGGCCCTAATGCCCTTCCCTTGGACAACATCGGTGGCATGGAGAGGGGAGACTTGCAGCATGGGCAACTGCTGGTCTTCCATACAACCTTGCCCAGGCCTGCACCCTGGAAACTTTCCAAGGTGCAAATCCATGGTCTCATGAGACTAATGGATGCCTATAAAAAGACTTTTATACAGTACCGTGGAAGCAGAATAAGCACATTCAGCCCACTGGGTCTGCTCATCTTTTGAAGATGGATGAAGTAGGGATGCTTTTGGGGTAGCATGACATTATAAATTAAATTGTTCTTAAGTTGCTTATTAATTCTAATAACTCACCAAAAGGTAGTAAGAAGATGAGATACATTTCCACACAGAGCAGCACAGGTTTTAAAGCTTCCTTGATACTGAGGAGAGACCAAAGCATTAAATACAATCAGGGTGGGAAGAAGCTTATCTGGAGAATAAAATTTGGCAAGGAACAGTCGGCCAAGTACTTTTATGCTGTAAATTCCATGTAATTCATGTAATGCCTCACAGGTACTTCAAAGAGTTGGATAGTGCTCCACTCGGCATGTGTTTTTTTTTGTTGAGAATATTCTATCACTGACATTCTGGGAGCCTGCTGGGGAGGGAAGACCAAACAGCTATTTGTTCAGCTGCAAAAGTACAAGTGGGTGCTGTAGTGCAGTGCGTGGCATAGGCCCATTGATTGGCATTAGATATCAGGGCTTATTACCTTTGAGTATAATGACCCATTGGCTAGGGTGGCTATTAGGACTTCTCATCAAATTAATCACTGTTTCAATATTGAAAGGCTATGTTATTATAAAACTACCCAAAGTATGGAAAGGGGAATTTGTTATTGGACGAGAAACAAAGGTTTGCATTTAAAGGTTATTGCTTGAATTGGAAAACCTTTGGAACTTGAGTACCCCAGGGGCCAGTAATGGACACGTGCAGATTATTTTTGGGATTGACCATCTTGAGAACACAGTCGAAAGTATGGAAAACAATAAGGAGGTCTGCCAAAACATTTAACAAAGATCAAATTGTTGCCAGATGGTCGAGGAAATTTCAAATGAAATGTGAATACATCCAGTTGAAACATGTATTCAACTAAAAATATCTGAAGATGAAGATTAACAGACAAAAAAGAAATCATGCTAATAATGGTTAAAAAAGTTCAGTCCATTGACATTCAAGATGAGGTAGTAAATTGGATTAGGCATTAGCTTTTTGTGGGAAGCCAGAGAGTGGTAGCAATGGTTAGCCCTTTGACTGGAGGCCTTTGACTAGTGGTGTGCTGTGGGGATCAATGCTGGGCACATTGTGTTTGTCTGGATGATAATGTGGTATGTTAGATCAGCAAATTTGCAGAGGACACCAAGATTGGGCTGTATTAAACAGCAAGGAAGGCTATCAAAATTTGCAGTGGGACTAGGACCAGCTGGAAAAATGGCAGATGAAACTTGATGCAGACATGTGTGAGATGTTGCACTTTGTGAGGACAAACCAAGGTAGTACTAACACTATAAGCTGTAGGGCAGCGGTCCCCAACCACCGGGCCGTGGACCGGTAGTGGGCCGCAAAGCATGTGTTAGCGGGCCGCAAAGCATGTGTTACCGGGCCGTGAGGAAACGATACGAGTCAGCTGCACCTTTCCTCATTCCCTGTCATGCACTATTAAACTTGAACTTAGGGTTGCCAACTGTCCCGTATTTGCCGGGACATCCCGTATATTGGGCTAAATTGGTTTGTCCCGTATTTCCCTCGCTAAGGTAGAGCATTCCTATGAAACCTTTCGTGCTGAAGTGGTGTATGGCAAAGAAGCAATTACCATTAATTTATATGGGAACAATTTTTGAATGTTCCCAGACCCAAAAAAATAATCTAACAAATCATACCAAATAACACATAAAACTGAAAATAAATAACACTAACATATAGTAAAAGCAGGAATGATATGATAAATACACAGCCTATATAAAGTAGAAATAATATATGTACAGTATAGTCGGGTAGATGAAGGCAAAACCAATTTGTGGGGAAAAAATCGGCACGTTCATGCATGTGCACATCATATGCGCGCATGATGCATGCGCACACAGGTGCCTGCGCAAGGCTTCATGGTCATAGTAGTCTTTCCTGGGGTAAAGTGTCCTGGGGTTTGACTGCTACTTTTGTCCCTTATTTGGGAGTGAGAAAGTTGGCAACCCTAGCTGTAAAAGACATGTTGAGGTGAGTTTAACCCTACCTGAACACACCCACCCCCCAGGTCGGCTGGTCTGCAAGAATATTGTGAATATTAAACCGGTCCGTGGTGTAAAAAAGGTTGTGGACCCCTGCCGTAGGGCACTGAGGAATACAGAAGAACAAAGCGATCTGGGAATACGGATCCATAATTTCTTGGAAATGGTGTCGCAGGTAGTTAGGGTTGTAAAGAGAACTTTTGACTCATTGGCATTCATAAACCAGAGTGCTGAGTACAGGAGTTAGGACGCTATGTTGAAGTTGTATAAGACATTGGTAAGGCCCAATTTGAAGTATTATATGCAGTTCTGGTCATACACACAGAAAGGATTTCAATAAGTTTGAAAGTGTGGAGAGAATATTAAAAGTTTGTTGCCAGGACTTGAGGACCTGAGTTAGAGGTAAAAATATGAATAGGTTAAGACTTTATTTCGCAGAGTGTATGAGAATGAAGAGAGATTTAATAGTGGTATACAAAATTTTGAGGAGTATAGATGAGGTAAATGAGAGAAATTAGACCAGCAGGTAAAATGCTTAAGGGAAAAACTCATTTAGAAAATAGTCTGCGCATTTATTTCTACTACCAAACTGCATGACCATGCATTTTCCAACATTGTATTTCATTTGGCACTTCCTTGCCCATTCTCCAAATTTGTGCAAGTCCTTCTGCAGCCTACCTGTTTCCTCAACACCACCTGCACCTCCACCAACCTTCGTATCATATGCAAACTTGGCAACAAAGCCATCTATTTCATCATCTAAATCATTCATATACAACATAAAAAGAAGCGGTCCCAACACCGACGCCTGCGGAACACCACTAGTCACTGGCTGCCAGAAAAGGATCCTTTTATTTCCACTCGCTGCCTCCAACCAATCAGTCAATGCTCTAACCATGTTAGTAAGTTTCCTGTAATATCATGGGCTATTAACTTGGTAAGCAGCCTCATGTGTGGCACTTTGTCAAAGGCCTTCTGAAAGACCAAGTATAAAACATCCATTGCATCCCCTTTATTGCATCCCCTTTATTTTGCAATCTTCTCAAAAAATTCCAACAGGTTCGTCAGAAAGGATTTTCCATGAAAGAAACTGTGCTGGCTTTGTACTACCTTGTCCTGTGTCACCAAGTACTCCATCACCTCATCCTTAACAAGTGACTCTAACATCTTCCCAACTACTGAGGTCAGGCTAACTGGTCTATAATTTCCTTTTTGCTGTGTCCCTCCTTTCTTAAAGAGTAGAGTGACTTTTGCAATTTTCCGTTCCTTCAGGACCATGCCAGAGTCCAATGATTTTTGCAAGATTATTACTAATGCCTTTACAATCTCGACTGCTGAGTCGTTCAGAAGCCTAGGATGCAGTTCATCTGGTCCGGATCACTTATGTACTCTTAGGTCTTTCAACTTTTTGAGCACCTTCTCTCTTGTAATAGTAACTGCACTCACTTCTCTTCCCTCACACCCTTCAACACCTGGTGCACTGCTAGTGTCTTCCTCAGTGAAGACTGATGCAAAATACTCACTTGGTTCATCTGTCATCTCCTTGTCCTGCATTATTATTTATTTGGCCTCATTTTCTAGTTGTCCTATATCCACTCACTTCTCTTTTATCTTTTCATATACCTGAAAATGTTTTTTCTATACACCTTTATATAGTTTGCTAGCTTGCTTTCATATTTCATCTCTTCCCTCCTAAAGATTCTTTTAATTGCTTTCTATAGATTTTTAAAAGCTCCCTAATCCTCTCTTTCCCCACAAATTTTTTCTTTGTTGTATGCCCTTCTTTTGTTTTTTACATTAGCTTTGACTCCCCTTCTCAGCCACAGTTGTACTATTTTGCCATTTAATATTTCTTTGCTTTTGAAATACATCTACCTTGCAGTTTCCTCATTTTCCCAGAAACTCATGCCATCGCTGCTCTGCTGTCATTCCTGCCAGCATCTCCTTCCAATTTATTTTGGCCAGCTCCACTCTCATATTGCTGTAATTTATTTTACTCCACTGAAATACTGCTACATCAGATGTTACATTCTCTCTATCAAATTTCAAGTTGAACTCAATTATATTGTGATCATTGTCTTCTAATGGTTCCCTTACCTTAAGCTCCCTAATCGCCTCCAATTCATTAAGTAGCACCCAATCCAGTATAGCTGATCCCCTAGTAGGATCAACGCCAAACTGCTCTAAAAAGATATCTCGTAGGTGTAACATGCTGTAGGGTATCACTGATAATGTAATGGTTTCTCTGTAGCAGCAATGTTTGGGTTATGACTAGAGATAACAGGGTTTGGAATGCTGTTGTTCTTTCTTGTGAGTCTGGAAGAGAGATTTTTGTGGCCTTTTGCTGGGGAGAGATGAGGAGCGAAGACAGGAATGAAGAGAGTTGGTAGACCGCCGACTTGGAGCGAGGGTCTGAAGGTCAGCGACGATCGGAAGAGGGCAATAGTGGACAACCGGCTTATCAGTGAGTTCCAACATTGCACAATAGACTGTTTCAGGAGAATGGGCTCTTTTTCTTTTTTTTTTTTGTTTTTTCATTAACCATATAGTCAAAGTAAGAATTATAAAGCTCAATCGTTAAATTGCATATTGTCAACTGTTTGTTATTTCAGGTTACTGATTTGTAACAGGGGACACACCGCACAACATCCACCCAAACAAGATTTCTTAAGTTTGGCCAGGCCGGGGGCTAACACCCACTATATTAAGTCGCTAGTCAAAGCAAGAGTTACATATAGGCATTCAGCAGATTCACTCTCTTGAGATCCATTACCAACCTGATTTTCCCAATTGACCTGTATGTTAAAATCTTCCATGACTATCATAATATTTTTTGATATGCCTTTTCTGTTTCCTGTTGTAATCTGAGGTCCATGAAGAGTCCTTGAAATTGAGTCGATTGGTTGTGGGAACACTTCAACGATGGGTCAAATGAAGTTGAGTGAAGTTGTCTCCTATTGGTTGAGGGGTAATAATTGCTCCTATGCCTGGTGGTGCATTTCCTGAGGTTCTCGTACATTCTTCCTGATGGCAGTAAGAAGTGAGCATGTCCTGGGTGGAAAGAGTCCATAATGATGGATACTGCTTTCCTGAGACAATGCTGAATATTGATGTGCTCACTGGTGGGGAGGGCTTGACCATGATGGACTGGGCTGTATCCATCAGTTTTTGTAGGATTTTTCATTCAGGGGTATTGGTGTTTCATACCAGGCTGTGTTGCAGTCAGTCATTATACCCTCAAGTGCACGTAAATAGAAGTTTGTCAAAGTTTTAGATGTCATGCAGAATCTCCACGGACTCCTAAGGAAGTAGAGGAGCTGCTGTACTTTCTTCATAATTACCCTTAGGAGCTAGGGACAGGACAGATCCTTTGAAATAATAACACCTAAGAATTAAAGTTACTGAGACTCTCAAATACTGATCCCCCAATGAGGACTGACTCATTGACCTGTGATTTTTCTTCTCCTGAAGTCAATAATCTGTTCCTTAGTCTTGCTGACATTGAGTGAAAGGTGGTTGTTATCACACCACTCAGCCAGCTTTTCAAATTCTCTCCTATGTGCTGATTCGCCCTACAACAGTGGTGCCTTCAGCAAACATGAATATGATGTTGAAGCTCTGCTTATCCACACAGTAGAGTGAATGGAGCAAGCAGGCTTGTGCTGCAACTCTGCTGGTAGAGATCTTGGCAGAGATGTTGCTGCCAAGATGAACTGACTGGGGTCTGCAAGTGAGGAGTTCCAGGATCCAGTTGCAAAGGAAGTACTGTGCATGATGAGGTGCATAATGATATGTCATTATCATTATCAGCATTATGCGTCATCATCATAATGATGATGATGATAATGATACACTAACAAAGACTGACAAATAACCAATGAGCAAAATAAGACAAATTGTGCAAATGAAACAAAATAGGCTGTGGAATCAGTCCACTCTTGTAGTTGTGGTGAGTGTGGTTATCCTTTCTGTTTCAGGAACCTGAAAGTTGAAGGATAATAACTGTTCCCGAACCTGGTGGTGTGGCACCTAAGGGTCTCGTACTTCCTGCCTGATGGTAATGGTGAGAAAAGAGCGTCACCACGCTGGCAGGTGTCCTTGATGATGGATTCTGCTTTCCTGTGGCAGTGCTGCATGTAAACGTGCTCAATGGTGGGGAGGACTTTGCTCTTCCAAGAAGGTTACACCTGCAGGGGAAATAAAACATTGGCATTAAAGCAGCTAGAAATTGCTCGTATTATTTCTCAGTAAATGGATAGAGCTGTAAATCTTTGTTAGGTTTGCCAATGAAAGAAGTTGTAATGTTTTTCTCTCTCTCCTAGTTTACCTCGGTTGTAGTTCAAAATTGTCAAAGTTATATCTCATCAATGTACTTCACCTAAACCACTGCCAGCAGCGAGAAACAAATCAGTGCACAAACCGAGCTTGAGAGCTACAAAGACATTTTTATTGGTGCAGAAATGAAGCTGGCAGCTTGTTTCTTTGGGGTTGCAATTTTCATTTTCAGCAAGATTTACTTTAAATTGCTTTAATGTCATTTTTTTTTGAGCTCCGGTATTAAGTCAAGTCTTTTGTGCAAATCGTATTAAGTTCCTTTAACATTGTTGCTGCTAACATATTGAAAAGCATTACTTATAGAAATATATAACACTTACATCACAATCAGAAACAGGATTAATATCACTGGCATATGTTGTGAAATTTGTTGTTATGTGGCAGTAGTACATTGTAGAACATAATAAATTAAGACATCCGTTAGTCTTGCGAGACCATGGATCTGCGCCTGGAAAGTCTTCACTCTCCACGGCGCAGGCCTGGACAAGGTTGTATGGAAGACGGGCAGTTGCCCTTGCTGTAAGTCTCCGCTCTCCACGACACCGATGTTGTCCAAGGGAAGGGCAGGGGCCGATACAGCTTGACACCAGTGTCGTCGCAGAGCACCGTGTGGTTAAGTGCCTTGCTCAAGGATACAACACGCTACCTCAGCTGGGGCTCGAACTCACGACCTTCAGATCGCTAGTCAAATGCCTTAACCACTTGACCATGTGCCCACACAACATAAAATGTACAACATAAAAAATACATAATAATCTCTATAAATTACAGGCACTATATATAAGTTCATAAATCTGACAGGAGCAAAAGATGTTGGGAATGGCGAGGGTGGTGTGCTGTAGGACAGGTGGAAGAGAACGAGTGCCGGGGCAGGGTATGTCACGGGTGCAGACACACCCAGCCCTGAGACACCAGGCAAGGTGTAATGATTCCAAACAATTAGTTTATTGATCATTACAGAATATCTCTCTGGTGCTTCCTGCTCCCTCCCATCTCCTTTCCACTTTTCCCAGCCATTATTCCCCACTCCTTGCCCCCTTCCCACTCTCAGTGCACAATACAGACCCATATCAGAATTGGGTTTATTATCATATGTGACAAAATTTGTTTTTTTTGTGGCAGCATTACAGTGCAATGCATAAAAATTATCTACGCGCCCTAGCCATATATACACATACATATATATAATTAAATTAATTAAGTAGTGCAATGAGAAAAATGAATCAGTAGGTAGTGTTGGTGGGTTCATTGTCCATTCAGAAATCTGATGGCATTGTTCATACAACAATGAGTGTGTGTCTTAGCTTCCTGTACCTCCTCCTTGATGGTAGCTTTTCCAGCATCGCAGATGTAACCCTGGAAAATATTAAATCAGATTGTTGGGGGAATTGGGACAGTTTCACATTGAACTTTCCAATAAGAACCAAGGAAAGAAATAGCATGGACTCAGACAATTAATTTTTCACTCCCCATTGGCTATGGGTTTGTTGTGGGGGTGCAGGAAGATGAGTAATCTCTGATTTTAAAAAAAGGATAAATCATGGAAATAAAGCCCTGTTAGCCAATCATCAGCTGAGGATAGTTATTAGGAATATATTTAAATGACACCAAAAATCAGTATTTAGGAAAATGCAGATTATTCAAGTACAGTCAATAATATTTTTTAAACTGGAAAATTCTGCTTAACTAACTTCTCTGAGGACATAATAACAAAGAGTTGAAGAGGGTCACATATTTGTATTGGATTTTATCAACCATTTCACACACACACACACACACACACACACGCACGCACACACACGTATATATAAAACTTTGATATGCCGTAAGTATAATAGACATATAGGATAAAAATAAGAATGTAAATCCAAAGCAACACACACAAAGTGCTGGAGGGCCTCAGCAGGTCGGGCAGCATCTATGGAAATGAGCAAACAGTTGGCAATTCAGGCCAAGACCTTTCATCAGGACTGAGCAATAAAAATCAAAAATACTGGAAATGCATTTGATGCCAGATAGCATTAGTGGAGAGAGAAATAGAATCAGATTAATGACTTTTCATTAAAAGCTATAGTAATGAAATGTGAATCATCCCAGCATGTTTGATCTCCTTCACTCTCCAGAGATGCTGTTTGACTATTTCCAACATTTTTTTAAATTTCAGATTTCCAGCATCTGCAGTATTTTAATTTGTTTTGAGTAAACAATTTGCTAATGGAATAGGCTAGAACTGCATCGTCAACCTTCAAATTTATTTTTCCTGAATTCAGATTCATTTATTTATTATATGTACAAGACTATGCAAAAGTCTCAGGCACATATATCCAGCAAGGGTGCCTAAGATTTTTGCACAGTACTGTTGTAATTTTATATATTGCAATGTAGTGCTGCCACAAAAAAACTCATGAGTGATGATATTTGGGAGATTTGTGTACTTAGAGAGTCAGTCCTAAGCAACATTAATTTTGAGTGTCGAGGATCCCCATCCCCAGAAGCTTTTAGACCATCTCTGTGAATTACTTTGTTCCAGCGAATGTACTTGAACATTCAGAGGCAACTGGCACTGTAGATATGCAATTCAAAGAAAGCATTGTCAACCCAAAAAAATGAAAAGGAAAAGCCCAAATTTGCCTTCATTTAATTTGGTTAGAACTGGGATGAGGAGAAACCTCTTGAGCCAGGGATTAGTAAATCTGTGGAATTTGTTGCCACTGGCTGCTGTGGAGGCCAAGTTATTGGGTAGAAGTTGATAGATTATTGATTAGTCTGGACATGAAGGGATATGGGGAGAATACAGGAGATTGGTGTTGAGAGGAAACATCAAATCAGCAATGATGAAATGCCGATACAGACGCAATGGGACAGATGGCTTAATTCTGCTCTTATATCTTATGGTCTGATGTCTCCCAAAGAGTTACATTCACAATTTGTCTGGCTTTAGATTTGTAAATTTTGCTTAGGTCAAATATTGCAAAGTAATGTTTAAATCAATGGAGGAAGTTAGTTGAAACTGTTTTAACTAATCTGAAGGAGGCATCAATATTTGTGACATAAAATGCAAATTTTTTTTGAAACGGATTCTGCTGATTTTCATTGAAAGAAGGAGCATATCTGATGGACTAATCAGGTCACCAAAAGAAGATTTTATAATCAGTATATTGGGGCCATGAGGATTCACTCGAAGTCTACCCGAAGAACCAGATTATAGCTGAGCATATGAGACAAAACTTCATCCCTTTTCATTCAAACAAAATGCATCACAGCTGGAATAAAATGCATAGCATCTTGACTCTCCTCCACTCATAATGATTTACTGAATTGATCATTGACTTTAACCTCCAATTACTTGTCATTTCTCCTTCATTTCTAAAAATTCACCTCAGCATTGAATATATGGCATTGGTGAGATATGGCAACGCATTGCAGACGACATACAAAACTACCAACTATTCTATTAATTACACCTTTTCTGCACTACGATGACTGCAATCCAGTCTGTTATTTCCCTTTGGGAACTGGGCTTTTGAACTGTCTGTACGACCTGGTGTTTTTGTGGTATTGTGAAGAATTCACAAACTATACTTTTGAGAATTTGGGTTACAGCTGCGGTGACCATTGCTAGAGTGGACTTGGGGCCAGATCGAAGTGGCAGGCCCCAGGCCCAAGAATAGAAAGTGAACCAATATTTGGTCATTGTTGGAGAGGGCTTAGGGCCGGATCAAGTGGAAGGACCCAAGCACAAAGCAAGACATGAACCAATATTTGATGAGCCAGATTAAAATAATCACCGCACCAAGAATGAGAGCAAAGGATGAACCGATGTTCGACTGACTACTCTAGGAAGCTTACTCCCCTCAGCCTGAACTGACTCTGCAGCTGTGGCCTGCAGCCATCAGCACTCACCTCAGCAATGAAATGGGTCTGTGGCTGTGGCCTGAGATCACTGGGCTCCTGGCTACACCTACTTCAGCATGGAATGGCTCTGTGGCTGTGGCCTGCATCTATCGGGCTCGTGGACCGGCTGCAATGTTGAACTATCTCTGTAGTTGTGGACTCATTTTCGGGGACTCTGCAGTTCATGTTCTGTGTGTTATTTCTTTACTTTTATATTACTTGCATGAATTGTTCTTTTGTTTTGCATATTCAGTGTTTGATAGTCTTTGTTGCATGGGTTTTTTTAAAAAATGAGTTTTATTGTGTTTCCTTGTTTTGTGGCTGCCTGCGAGAAAATGAATCTCAAGGTTGCATATGATATACATTCTTTAATAATAAATGTACTTTGAACTTTGAAGGGGGGGAAACGTTGACTCAGACCATGAGAGGCCTGCATCGGGCATTTTCATGCCTTACAAGGCGCAGATTGGAAGTCTGTGTGGGGCGCCACTCCTCGCACAGACGCTAGAGCAATGTGTGCTTAAGCTCAAGGACACAAACACGCTGCCACAGCTGAGGCTCGAACTAGCAACCTTGAGATAACTAGGCGACTGCCTTAACCATTTGGCCATGTGCCCAACACAAAGTCGTTGAACTTTGAAATTAATGGCCAAACCTTCACAGATACCTAGGGTAACGAATTCTAGAGACTCAGCCAACTTAAAGAAGTTGTTCTTCTTCATCTTCACCTTAAGTGGAAGTGCTTTTATACTGAGAAAACACCTCACAGTTGTAGATGCATAAAGTCTCTAGACTTTTTTGTTGCAAACATCTTGTGGGATCAAGGACAAAGCAGTTCTGATCATGAAAATAAAGAGCTGTAAATTCAGAATTATTATTGAGGACTGAAGGGAATAATGGAACTTTGTTAATATAACTTGTGATTAGAACAAATGCTTTAGCATGTGGATCTTTAGTTGGAAACAGTGAAAGGCTTTCTGAGGAAATTATAAGCTTCCAATGCAAGAATAAAAAGAAGTGGTTTATTAACTGCAGATGAATAACCAACAGCATTGCAAGCACCTTGTGTGAAATAGTTTCCTTCTGTGTTGTAAATCCTATAATCTACCTTCCTCTTTGTTCCGGAGCTAGACATGTTTTACAAATTCATACACTCTCTAACTGATGTTGACATGGATATGATAGCATAAAGATCTCTGTCAGTTTGTTTTACAAAATGAAGTAGGATGAATAGTCTTTTTTGTCTTCCTAAAGGTTACTGCAAGAGATCATCAGAACATCTGAGATTTGCATTAGAAACATCAAGAGACCCGAGATAAGTTGAATTGTTAATTGCTCAGTAACATTGGCAGTATGGTGTGATACAACTTGGTGATCTGTGATTTATTTGCAGAGTTGCTGAATTAATGGAATTCTAGTCACACTCTATAGATATGAGCATAAATACCATGATAACAGTTCAGTATCATCCTGTGGGAATGCTTCACTCTTTGACAAGCACCTTCTCTTGAATGAAAGTTAACCAATAGATCTGTTCCTACAGATGTATCAAAGATCTCACGTCACAAATCCATGCAAAGGAATTCTTTCTGGTCAACATTTATCAATCAGCAACATTATAAGAAAGTATCTCAAAGCGAAGCCTCTTCGAGGTATGCATACTCTGAAGAAGTTTAACTCTTCCCTTTGACAGGAGTTCAGTGAAACCCTCACTCTCTGTTCCCCCTCTATGATCTCTGTTGCCCTCTAACTCTTCGATCATGTTCTTACCCAGACTCAACATCACAGGCACCTATTACCTCCTAGCTTCTTACCTCACCCTCCACCTACCTGGTCTCACCTATCACCTTTTACCTTGTACTCCTTCCCCTCCCCCATTGTCTTATTGTAGCTTTTTTTTAAAATATTGAGATACAGTGCGGAGCAAGTCCTCCTGGTCCTTTGAGCCGCATTGCCCATCAATCACTTGATTTAACCCTAGCCTAATGACGGGACAATTTACAATGAACAATTAGCCTACCGACGCCTTTGGAATGTGGAAAGAAACTTAAGCACTTGGATGAACCTCACGCAGTCACAGGTAGAACATACAAACTTCTAATAGGCGGTGGGGGGGGGGGGTAAATGAACCCCGGTTGCTAGTACTGTAAAGCATTGTGCTAACCCCTAGGCTGTTGCGCTGCTTCATTTCCCAGTCCTGATGAAGGGTCTCAGTCCAAAACATTGACTGCTTGTTCATTTCCATAGATGCTGCCTGATCTGCTGAGATCCTCCAGCATTTTGTGTGTGTTGTTCTGGATTCCCACAGCACCTGTAGAATCTCTTCTGTACATAATTATTAGAACATCTTTCTTATACAGCCTTGAATAAATCTGCCACAGGCTTCTCATGGATCATCAAATCAATGTTTTTTATGTGCTGTAGAATTTCAAGGATCTTGTATTTAAATCCCCTGGATTCCATTTAACATACACAGACAGCATGAACGTGTCCTCTGACAGACTATACCATATTACTGAGGAGACATGAGTTTACAGCATGCACTGCCCAATGAATATCACTAATATTATTTTCTCACACAAGAAAGGCAACAAAGCAATTGGAGACTTGTTTTGTTGGAAGCTCTGTAATTATTATGGGCTGAGACACCATGTAATTGTTTTAAGCTTGGCTAGAATACTAACGTTTGACAGTAGATGCATAGGAAAAATGATTTGTTCTCACAGGATGTAATATATAGTTCTATAGTTCTACAACTTCTATACGTCTATAGTTCTATTCATGTTCGTCCATCCTTGTCGATGAAGAAGACCTTGACACTAGTTGATGGTGTCAAGACTAGCGCATGATTTGGATTTAAGTGAGGGAGAGTTGCACAGCATCAGCTTCACTCTCTCTTCCCAATTCCCATCTGAATCCAGTGGCAAGACAAGAGTCGAGATGGCTGGAGATGGGACTAGGCGCAGTGGATGACCAGGACGTCTTCTGTGTCTAGTCTTGCTCTACGCGTTCCAAAGTTGTACCATGGAGAACATTCTGACAGGCTGCATCACTGTCTGGTATGGAGGAGCTACTGCTGTTACTTGCTCAAAGAGATCCGTGTTTTTTTTTTGTGAGAATGATGTAATGGACTTTTGAAGGTCACCTGATGTGATTTTCCCGCCGATGTGAGGTCACGTGATGACATGTACACAATGAGTATATAAGGGTCTACCCAGGTGACGCAGTTGATTTTTAGTTTGTTGATTTCCAGGTAGAATGCGCTGTATCTCCGTTTCTGTTGCGTGTTTGTTTTTGTGACACAGTTTCATTTTTAAAATGGAGTGGTGCGTTCTGTTGCAAGATACCATATTATTGGACTGGAAATTTTTGCTAGATGTGTTGATTTACCCAAATCCAACAGTAGAAGGGAGAGTGAAGAATTTATCGAAGTACAGGATCGAAGGATCGAGAGGAGTCGGCATCATTTGGCAGTTTAATAAAGGATCAACCTTATTGAGTCTTTGTTGGAGGAGTACGACCTGCATCGTGGATAACTCTTGCCAAAAAGAGCAAGGAGTTCATGCAAAGGTGTGCTCTCTCTCTAAAGAAATTCAAGGTCAGTTGATTTAAACCGTTTATTTTCGGCATCGTGAATCCTGTGGACAGAACCAGCAGTAAAGTTACGTCTGTGAAGAAATCCTTCTCCAGAGAAGTCTCTCCCAATTGAACGTGTAAATCTGTTGGACTTTCAAAGTAATCGCTTTAAGAACTTTATCTGACTGTATCGCTTTAAGAACTTTATCTGACTGTATCACTTTAAGAACTGTTTTCGCATTTAACGCTTTAAGAACCAGAGCCAAGTGACGAGTTGGTGAACGGCTGCACATATCTGTTAACTTCCGGTTAAAGTTTTTCATTTGTTTTTTTCCTTATCATTTATCCCTGTTTAATAAATGTTTGGTTGTTTTTATATAGCCTGTCTCGGCTGATATTCATTGTTGCCACACTGCACAGGACTGAAAGAAGCTGCAGAAGGTTGTAAATCTAGTCAGCTCCATCTTGGGTACTAGCCTACAAAGTACCCAGGACATCTTCAGGAAGCGGTGTCTCAGAAAGGCAGTGTCCATTATTAAAGACGTCCAGCACCCAGGGCATGCCCTTTTTTCACTGTTACCATCAGGCAGGAGGTACAGAAGCCTGAAGGCACAGACTCAGTGATTCAGGAACAGCTTCTTCCCCTCTGTCATCCATTTCCTAAATGGACATTGAATCTTTGGACACTATCTCACTTTTTAAAAAATATTCAGTATTTCTGTTTTTGCACGCTTTTAAAAAAGCTATTCAATATATGTAATTGATTTACTTGTTTATTTAGTATTTTTTTCTCTCTGCTATATTATGTATTGCATTGAACTGCTGCTGCTAAGTTAACAAATTTCACGTCACATGCCGGTGATAATAAACCTGATTCAGATTCTGAATGTTCTACCCATCAGTGTGAGGATTTTATCTGACCACTGTGCATCAGGAACAACTTCAGCATTGATATGACTTTACAATCTTGCTCAGAATAACAGGCGGAGGAAATGCTTTACATGTGATATTAACCTCACATGGTCTACAACCATAATAAATGAAAAAGTATCAGCAGATATTATTCAGTATTTTGAAAGCCACAGACATAACAGGTTTGTGAGAAGGCGTCTCAATCGCCAATTATTTTCTTTTTATACTCTCACAACGCTTCAGCTCAGATACAAAATATATCTAAGACAAATATTCAAAGATTCAAAGTACATTTATTATCAATGTATGCATGCAGTGTACAACCCCGAGATTTGTCTTCTCCACAGACAGTCACGAAACAAAGAAAAACATGGAATCTGTTTGAAGAAAAACATCAACCCCCTCTTCACAAAAAAATCACGCAAACAGCAACAAAAACAAGAGTGAATAACACAGAATATAAAAGGGAAAATTGAAAGGTTCACATATGTTTGTTATCTGAAGACTGCCCTGATTCAAAATCGCCCAAAATAGCAACCAGAAAAGTTGCAACCGTAAACCAGAAACAGATCATAAAATGAAATACAGAGTCCAATCCACAAACCATGTTGATTAAACCTTGCCCATGAACCAGGACTCCAGCACCATTCTTTGACAGCGTCGAGGAAGAGAGAAACTATGCGAGCACAGGCAACTTCCTTTGGTTGAAGCCAGCGAGAGCAAGAGAGAGACACTTTCCATGAGTGACAGGCTGCTAGATGGCACTGAACAGGTGAGAAATGGAGTCAGTCATGGGCTCATGTGCCATCTCCAGGGTTCTTGGCCTTGAAGCAGCAAGGCTCATGGAATACTCTCAGAGGCAGCAAAGCACCAGACTGCTCTATCAGACAAAAATCACACCACCAGCATGTAGATCACAGGCTCCAACAGAAGCAGAACATTTGAAAGAAAAAAAAGATGCAACGGAAGTGAAAGAGTGGCTTTGTGAAATGTCCTTGGTCACTTATTTTGCTGGTGCCATCTTTTTCTGGAATGTAAAACTATTTTACACTTTAGGGGTGGAGATACTTCTCTATCAAAGGAAGTATAAGGCGCTCCTTCCCTTTACCCTTGGGAGAGATGTAGCACTTGCTTAGCTCTCTGTGCCTCCCCCCCCCCCACTGATCAGGGTTATGTGAAGCCATGAGACCAGGTGGTGGATGGTCGTATGAGCAGCTGGTGCATATCACACGACCTGGTTATGTGACCACTGACGCCAGGCAGACAATCTCTGGAGAGTGTTGATAATGTGGCTAGGGTCACCCATCTTCTAAAGAAGGGTGACGAAGGGTTCCGGCCCGAAACGTCGACTGATCGTTTCCACAGATGCTGCCCAACATGCTGAGTTCCTCCAGCGTGCTGTGAGTGTTGCTTCTAAAGATGCCACCTAGAAGAAGGCAATGGCAAACCACTTCTGCAGAAAAATGAGCCCATGATTGCCCATGTCATGTAACACGGCACATAATGATGCTGATGATGATGCTATAGAGCTGTTTATTTTGTCTCATAACACAAGAAAATGGCATCTTGCTTTTTAATAAGAGCTTCTTCAACTTCAAAGAGAGAAATGAGTCCCATCGAGAACATAAACTGTGCAGTAAGGAAGCCAGTTCGAAACAGGCTTGCATCTGCTGTTTTCTGCCAGAGTTCCAGATTTAATTGATCTGCTAAAGGCTATAGTAGAAAATAAGCTTCAACCCAGGGCAACTAGTACATAAAACAAGGTGGAAGTATTTGACCTTAAGCTACAGCCTGTTGTAATTCCACTTTTATTAGCAATAAGTGAGTCAGATTTTTTTTAATCTTATTTCTTTAATCAATTTAAATCCAAGCTTGGGAAGGAAAGAGCCCTTTGGTTCCCACTCTGGGGAAGACCTTGCCCATAAATCTGGCTGAATAGCTATTTGAAGTATTTTGTGTCCTTCCTCCTTGTTGCTTTTTCTTTAATTAAAATTAATTGACTCTGCCACTATCTGAGATTTTGTTAGGTTAAGCCCAACTTCAAATGCTTGTGCTCCAAGGAGATACATGATGGAGACCTGTAAATGCCATTCCTGACTTATTTCCTATCCATCTGACTTTAAATTAAAATTGATGTTGTCATTATCTTATACTTTAATCTGGCAGACCTTTAGAAGAAAAAGATCTTATGACTTTGAAACCCGAAGATCTATTATTAAATTGTTCTTGTTATTTTATTTAATCCTGTTGACAAAGGAGAACATGTCTTTCTGGCCCAACGAGCTGCACTACCCAGCAACCAAACTATTTAACTCCAGCCTAATCACAGGACAATTTACAGTGACTAATTAACTCACAAATTGGTATGTCTTTCAAATGTAGGAGGAAACCAGAACATCAGGAGGAAATCCAAGCACACACAGGAAGAGAAACTTTCTTACAAAGGGTGCCAGAATTGAAATCCAAACTGTGACGCCCCAAGCTGTAATAGCATCCTGCCAATCACTGTGCTACCATAGCACCCAAATACAGACACCCCACCTCTCCTGGAAGTTCCAGGAGTCTCCCGCATATTGATAGTGGCTCCCTGCTGCCCGGAAATTATATACAATATCCCAGAAATCGATTTTTTTGAGAGCGAGCGAGCGAGCAAGAGAGAGCAAGAGAGAGTGCGAGAGAGAGCGAGAGAGAGTGAGCGAGACAGAGAGACTGCGCCGTGGCAGAGTTCTCCAAAAAAAGAAAATATAAAACATACGTCACCCCAGACTACACTAAAGTGTACCCCTGCCTGATAGGGGCCAGAAATAATGACAGTGTTGCTCGCTGCACTGATTGCAACAGTGACTTTTCTATTGCCCATGGTGGGTTAAGACTGTAAAAGACATGTTGAGGTGAGTTTAATAGGTGTCATTCGTTCATTAGTATAGCTAATGTTATTTAAACTAGTTCGCTAGCTCCGAAGGAGCTACTCTATTGCAGACATCCCATCTCTCCCGGAAGTTCTGGGATTCTCCCACAAATTGATGACGCTACCCCCCTGAAATGAGTTTTTGCAGGGTGGGATGTCTGCAAATAGCATGGCCAACAATATCAAAAGGACAACAAATAGATTAGAACTTGCAGAGAGCTGCAAGCATTTCTGTGGGAAACTGCTGGAAATTAAGCCTACAAGTGCTATCAAGTTCAAATCTGGGCAGGCCTTGAAGGTCCTAGCTGAACTTCATGACCAACTTCCTGGCTGCATGTTGCCACGTGACTGCAAGGGGAATTGGCTGGGTTTTCCCAGCTCATGGGCTGAGGAGTCTACGCACAGAGAGTGTGTCAGGTTAAACTCAATTTAAAATGGTTTCAATTTAATATCAGAGAATGTATACAATATGCAGCCTGAAATTCTTACTCTTCACAAAGACAACTATGAAACAAGAAACCTCAAAAAACTAATGATGGTAACATCAGAGCTACAAATCCCCTTCTCCCCCTCCCGACACCAGCAGCAGCATTGACTGTCCCCCCACCTGCACTAGCAAAAGCACCAACCCCATCTCTTCCCCCCTACTATGCAAGCAATAGCAAAAACCCTCCAAAGAGACCTTGATCCGAGTCAGTCAAAAACTACAGTCCATAACCCAATATTTGGGTATCTCAGACAGGTTCTCACTTGCTAGAACGGCAGACCAACAACTCGCAGTTCCAATTTTACAACCTCCTGCTTTGCATCTCGAAGCCCCCCTGGCTTGGGGACTGGAAACGGAGAGGGGGAGGGGGGAGAGAGAAGGAGAGGTCAAGATCGTTCGAGTATAGGGGCCTTCTTCTGACAGCAGTGCACACCATTCAGGATCATCTGCCCAATCTTTTGAGTGGAGAATTGAATGGAATGAGGAAGATAGGTGAAAATATGGCATGTTAATTATTTATGTTTGCTATAATATTTGAAGTTATTTCTATGAATTTTTTTGGATTTTTTTTCATATTCATCACAAATTTTTCAAGATGTTTAAACTTTTTTAAGTTAGTTACTTGATTTTAAAAGGTCTTTAAATGCTTCTAAATATCAGGATGTACAGTGGAGTTTGAAAATGTTAACTGCTTTGACAGACAGTAAAGCAATGCGACAGATCTTTTATCAGTTATCTCTTTAGACTGCCCATGTAACCAGATTATCCCTACAGGGCTCTGTTACAATGTATGGCCTTGTTTAAGAGATTATGAGTGTTATTGTTCAGCAAGTAATGCCTTGCAGGTTTGGTTTTGCTAAGTTCGCAACTCTGCTGGTGAGCAGCAACGGCTGAGGTTTATAAGGTTATCGGAGGTATAGATACATGAGACCAGGGGTTCACAACTTTGTTATGCCATGAACCATTACCATTAAGCAAGAAGTCCTTGACCCTTTCCTTCAGTAGATGGAAAGTAAGTTTTTCCCAGGGATTAAATGTCTAATACCAGAGAGTTTGCATTTATGGTGAGAGGGAATAATTTTAAAGGAGATGTGAGGAGCAAGTGTTTTTTTTACACAGAGAGTGGTGGGTGCCTGGAACGTGCTGCCTGGGGTGGTGGTCGAGGCAGATACATCAGAGACCTTTAAAAAATGTTTAGATAGGCCCTGGAATGTGAGGAAAATGGAATGATATGGAAGTTGTGTAGGCAGAAAGGATTTGTTTAGTTAGCCATTTGATTACTAATTTAATTGGATTGGCACAACTTTGTGGGCTGAAGGGCCTTTTCTTGAGCTGTCCTGTTTTATATTCTATGTTTTAAGGTACCTCCAATGAGTGTTAGACAGTTTTAATTAAGAAATTGAATGATGACTATCGGCCAGGCAAACTGCAGTATTTTTAAAATAGGGTCTGGTTTTTATGCCCAGATTAAAGGCCAGATTGGTCCTATCATTGAAGTCTCCTCCAACAGACCAGTAACTCATTCATTGTCACCTTAGTGTTCAAGTCTCTGAAATGGAATTTGAAATGACAGATTCCCCTAGTACTGCATGTATGAAGTTTATACACTTTCTTTGCAAAAATCATCCCAAAGACATATTGGTTGTGAGATAAATAGGTGAGTTTATTACCCCTAACGCAAGTGGAGTTCATGGGCGTGTGTGAGAGAATAACTATCAGGGAAATAAAGTGGCAGAATGAGATCAATATAAGAGAAAACATAAACTCAGTCAATCAAATGGCCTCCTCTAATGAGAAGAAATCTCAGGAGATCCCTCTCTGTAGAGTTCATACAGTTTATAGAAAAACTTTCAAGAAGGCGGAGGGAGATCTGATAGCTATTTATAAGATTATGAGACACATTACTTGCTGCACAATAGCACTCAGTTTCTCTTAAGCAAGGTTGTACATGGTGACAAGCTCCTGTAGGTATAATCTGGTTACATGGGCAGTCTAAAGAGATAGCTGGTAAAAGATTTGACCTGTCACTTTTTACTGTCTCTCAAGGTAGTTAACATTTTCAAAACCTCCTGTACATCCATGATGTTTAGAGGCATTTAAGAACTTTTGAAAATCAAGTAAAGAACTTAAAGCAGTTGAAACATCTTGAAAATGTTGTGAGAAATATGAACAAAGACTCCAAAGATTCAACCGATGACTATGGGATAATAATTGTTCCTGAACCCGCTGATGTGGGATCCAGGGCTCCATTGGTAAGAGAGCATGGCCTGGGTTGTGGTGGTGGTTATTTTTTACCACCAGACTCCATCTTTGTAACACTGATATTCATTGTGGATCTGAGGATGAGATGATGCAACAGGTAAAAATGGGAAAGGGAATAGTAATGAGATTGAAGATGAGGATGATGAGCATGGTGATCTGAATGGGGGAACAGGGTGATGATGAAGATAGTGATACAGATGAGGATGAAACTCATGAGGATGGAGAAGAGGGTAACAATGTGGATGGTGGTAAAAGTTGGAGATGAACAGAATAGTGAGGGTGACATTCGAGGTATCAGTGAGAATGATGGTGGAATGGTGAATATTAAAGGTTAAATGATTAGCTTTATTTGTCACACATACATCGATACATTCAGTGAAAGGCGCCATTTGTCTCAAATTAAAGTCATCAAGGATTGTACTAAGCTATCCGTAAGTATTGTCACATTTATGATGCCAACATCGTATGTCAACACTTCACTAACGCTAACCGGTACGTCTTTGGACTGTGGGAGATAACAGGAGTGCCCAGTGTCACTGTTGAACTGAGATACATCCTGAAGTAAGAATTGAACACACTAATGAATGTGAAATAATTCTTGCAGGCATTTTTCTTTGATGTCGTTGATTGGGGAGATGGTATTTTATTTTATTAGAGAGACATTGTGTGGAACAGGCTCTTCTGGTCCAACATGCTATGCCATTCAACAACCCACCTATTTAACCTGGGCCTAATCACCTGCCTTGTGGGCAGGCCTTGGGAGATACAAAGGCTACGGGAGTAAACCCAGACAGAAAAGCTGGAGTGGAGGCCCTAAGGCAGCTGGACAAAACTGAACATCCTTCCGGCAGCTCCTGCGGCCAAGCTGGTGCCAAATGTGTTGTTTTGGTTTCCTTTGGATTACACTGGTGAGGCTCAGAAGGGAATATTAATGACTGGGCATCTCAGAATTTCTATACCTTCTGCCCAGGCTTGCACCCATAGTCCCTAGAGACAGACGAGTGTCAATCACAGGGCAATTTATAATAACGAATCAGCTTAATAACCGATACATCTTTGGACGATGGGAAGAAATTGGAGCACCCGGCAGAAACCCATGCGTTCACAGTGAAGGCTTACAAATTCATTACAGACAATATCGGAATCGAACTCTGAACTCTGATGCCCTGAGCTGAAATAGTGTTGTGCTAACCGCTACTCTACCGTCGCAACCCCTGTTCCCATCAAATCCCCACCCTTCTGATTTTACCACTCACCTACTCACGATGGATAATATTTAAAACACACAGTGGGCAATTTATTAGATATCTCCTGTACCTAATAAAGTGGCCACTGAGTGTACATTTGTCATCTCTTGCTGCTGAATCCCACCCATTTCGAAACTGAATGAGATCCAGTTTTTATTCCAAATTTTGTATCAATCTTGATTTTTGTATTACATATTCATTTATTTTACTTTAGTTTTTAAATTTTATTCAGAGCTAAAGTGTGGAACAGGCCCTTCTATCCCAACATGCCCGGCAACCCACCAATTTGACACTAGACTAATCATAGAGTAATTTACAAAAATCAATTAACCTACAAATCAGAGTAAGCAGTCAACTTTTCAGGCTTGAGATCCTTCATCAGGACTTATGAGTCTTTATTCATTGCCATTGATGCTGCCTGGCCTGCTGAGTTCCTCCAGTATTTTGTGTGTATGCAAGGATTTCCAGCATTTGCAGATTTTCTCATGTTTGTGAATTGACTAATCGGTATGTCTTTCAACTGTGGGATGAAATCCAAGCACCCAGAGGAAATCTCTGTATTCACAAGGAAAACGTACAAACTCCTTACAGATGGCGCCGAAATTGAGCTTCATACTTCGAACTGCAATGGCGTCACGCTAACCTCTATGCTGCCGTGTGCCTTGTAGGCATTTTTCTTTGATGACATTGTTGACTGGGGAGAAGGTAGGGGCTGGTGAAACAAGAAAAACAGCTTTTAATATGCTCAGGCATTTACACATTTCAGCAAGGAAGCCATGAACCATGATAGAAAGCAATTTGACTGGAGTAAATTGCGAAGCAGTGCCATCTCTGTAACAGCAGAGTTGAGGGTATTTAGTATTCTGCGATGGTTATGATGGTACAACATGGAAAATTGCTTTTAGTTTTCAATTTGTTCCCTGCACAAACATTCGCTTTACAAATACCCATCTAAGTGGAATCAGCTGTAAGATTGAAGGTGGTAGTCACCTGGACAGAATCCATTTAATTCTGCCTCCTCTGCTGGAGTTAAAGTGCCTTCTTGCATTTCAGCTCTGCCTGGCAATCTGTCACTCAACAGAAACCACCATGAATGGGATCATTAAAGAAGAACTTGCCCCTTTTCCACCCTCCCTCCTCCTGCCATTAACTTCAGTCTTTCACAAGACAAAAGTCTTCAATTTAAGCTTCAGATGAAAAGGCTTTTCAAAAGAATATTGGCAGCATTTGGTAGAACCAGGCATGATATATTGCTTCTGAGAATTGTAATTTAATTGTCTGCAAAAGATCTCCTTGTTTAAAAAAAGTTCCCACATTAGAATCTGAATGAAATCAGAATCAAGTTTATTATCACTGCTTTTTAGAGTTATAGAGTCACAGGTGGGTGCGGGGTGGAGATATGTCTCTACCAAAGGAGGTGTAAGGAACTCCTTCCCTCCGCTAGCCTGGGCAAGAAGTAGCACCTGCTTGTGCTCTCCCCCCATCCCACCCCAATCACAGTCACATGAAGCAGAGGTGGGTGGTTGTATGAGCATTTGGTGCATATCACAAGTCCTGGCTATGTGACCACAGACACCAGGGAGATAATCTCTGAGGAGTTATGATTATGACTGGGTTCATCCATCTTGTAAAGACACTGCCCAGAAGAAGGCAATGGCAAATCATTTCTATCGACAATTTGCCAAGAAAAATCATGGTCATGGATAGACCATGATTGCCTAGGAGTACAACCTGCCTCAGGAGCTGCTGATTCAATTCTATTCAGGAATAATCCAGTCTGTTCGCTGTTCATCCATCACTGTCTGGTTTGGATCAGCTACCAAACAAGACAAGAATAGGCTCCAAAGACCCGTTAGGGCTGCAGAAAGGATTATTGGTGTGAAGCTGCCCTCGATCCAAGACTTATATGCATCTAGAGTCAGGAAGCGAGCAAGCAGCATCATTGTAGACCCATCACACCCTGGACATCACCTGTTCCAACTCCTTCCTTCTGGTAGGCGCTTTAGATCACTGTATGCCAGGACAAATAGGTACAAGAACAGTTTCTTTCCGTACGCCATCAGTCTTATGAACACTTGAATTTTAGTCTGTTATAAAGCAAGTCCACCTGTACATACACAGGTATACCTCATTGTATATAGTTCACGATTATTTGCGCTATTGTTTTGTTTGCTTTTTGATTCTGTACAGCGAGAGCTCAGGGAAATCGGCATCAAATTCCCCGTATGTGTCCACATACTTGGCAATAATAAAGCATTCTGATTCTGATTCTGATATGACATGGCATAGTAGTGTAGTTCTCAGCCTAACACTTTACAGTACAGACAACCTGGGTTCAATTCCCATCACTGCCTGTAAGGAGTTTGTACGTTCTCCCCATGACTGCTTGTGTTTCCTTCAGATGCTGCGACTTCCTCCCACAGTCCAAAGACATATCACTTGGTGGTTAGTTGTTCATTGTAAGTTGCCCTGTGGTTAGAATAGGACTAAATTGGGGGATTGCCATGTGGTGCAGCTTGAAAGACTGAAAGGGCCTAGTCCATGCTATATCTCAATAAATAAATAAATAAATAAGTGCATAAATAAGAAAGTTTCAGAGTAAAATGGACCAAATGCAGGTGAATAAGTCCAGCTCATGTCAGCAACTTGTTCCATTTGGATGTGTTGGGCCAATCGGCCTGCTTCCGTGCTGCATAACTCTAATGCTGTAAGATCCGTACAACAGAGGGCATTTATGAGAGAACAAACTCAATCAATAATTTAGGGAAGTGACAATTCATCCAAAGCAACGCACAGAAAATGTTGGAGGAACGCAGCTGCTCAGACAGCATCGATGGAAATGAGCAAACAGTAAATGTTTTGGACCGAGATTCTACTCCAGGACTGGAAAGGAAGGGGGAAGATGCCAGAATAAAAAGGTGGGGGGAGGGGATGGAGAATAGCTGGAAGGTGAAGTGGTAAGGGACCAGAGTGGGGAAAAATGTTTTACCGGAAGGAGAAATCAATATTCATGCCATCAGTTTGGAGGTGATCCAGAAGGAATATAAGTGTCGTTACGACTTTAAATTCAGTACGGCAGAGCATTTATGGGAAAACAAACTTAATTAATACAGTATTTTAGGGAAGTGACTATTCTTTAAAAGCAACACAGACAAAATACTGGAGAAACTCAGCAAGTCAGGCATCATCTATGTAGAGGTATAAATGGTCAACATCTTGGGCTGAGACCCTGCTTCAGGACCAGAAAGGAAGGGGGAACATGCCAGAATAAGAAGGTGGGTGGAGGAGGACGAAACAAGAAGCTGGGAGGTGCTGAATGAACAGCGTAAAAGGCTGAAGAAGAAAGAATCTGATAGGAGAGGAGAATGGACCAGACCATGAGACAAAGGGAAGGAGGAGAGACACCAGAGTGAGATGATGGGCAGGGGAGGAGAAAAGAAAATGTAAGAATGGCACCCTGGTTTATACATCTCAATGGATACTGCCTTAGCTACTGAGTTCCTCCAGTATTTTGTGTTTGTTGCTCTGGATTTCCAGTAACTGCAGAACCTCTTGGTTTCTGATTAGCCATTCACCAAAACTGGTCAACATTCCAATTGCAAGCTTTTTGGAATCTTTGTATGCAAATCTGGCATGCTGAATTTACTCACTTAATGGCTCTTTCAAAACATTTCTCGCTCACCCAATCTGACGTTGCAGAAAGCATCAGTGAGTGCTATCAGATACTTGAATTTCACCGCTGAAAAATGTTAGCCAATCTGAAAATGCTTGAAGTCCTAAATAAAAATAAGCATGCAGCAGGTCACACCTCACCTGTTGAAAGTACAGTACTGTGCAAAAGTCCTAGACACATAGATATAGCTACAGCACCTAAGACTTTTGCACAGTACTGCAGCTGTCAACGTGAAAGGGAAAGTGAGTTTGTAAGTCTGGCAGGAGCAAAGTATGTTGGGAACGGTGAAGGTGGAGCACCATGGGAGCGATGTGGGACAGGTGGCAGAGAAAGAATGCCAGCGGTGGGGGTGCAATGGGTACAGCTGTGAGACACCAGACAAACAGACAAGCTCATCTGATTCCAAATAATTGGTTTATTAGAAACCATAGAAACCATAGAAAAACTACAGCACAGAAACAGGCCTTTTAGCCCTTCTTGGCTGTGCCAAACCATTTTCTGCCTAGTCCCACTGACCTGCACACGAACCATATCCCTCCATACACCTCCCATCCATGTATCTGTCCAAATTATTCTTAAATGTTAAAAAAGAACCCACATTTACCACCTCGTCTGGCAGCTTATTCCATACTCCCACCACTCTCTGTGTGAAGAAGCCCCCCTTAATGTTCCCTTTAAACTTTTCCCCTCTCACCCTTAACCTATGTCCTCTGGTTTTTTCTCCCCTTGCCTCAGTGGAAAAAGCCTGCTTACATTCACTCTATCTGTACCCATCATAATTTTATATACCTTATCAAATCTTCCCTCATTTTTCTACATTCCAGGGAATAAAGTCCTAACCTATTCAACCTATCTCTGTTACTGAGTTTCTCAAGTCCCGGCAACATCCTTGTAAACCTTCTCTGCACTCTTTCAACCTTATTAATATCCTTCCTGTAATTTGGTGACCAAAACTGAACATAATACTCCAGATTCGGCCTCACCAATGCCTTATATAACCTCATCATAACATTCCAGCTCTTATACTCAACACTTTGATTAATAAAGGCCAATGTACCAAAAGCTCTCTTTACGACCCTATCTACCTGTGATGCCACTTTTAGGGAATTTTGTATCTGTATTCCCAGATCTCTCTGTTCTACTGCACTCCTCAGTGCCTTACCATTAACCCTGTATGTTCTACCTTGGTTTGTCCTTCCAAACCATTACATTATTGATCATTACAGAATGTCTATCCGGAGCTTCCTGCACCCTCTATTCTCCCGTTCCCTTTTCCCAACCATGATTCCCCTTTTCCATGCCTCCTTCCCACTCTCAGTTCACAGCAGGGACCCATATCAGAATCAGTTTTATCATCACTCACATATATCATTTTTTGCAGCAACAGTATAGTGCAATACATAAAATTACCACAGTACTGTCAAAAATCTTAGGCACCCTAGCTATATATGAGCCTAAGATTTTTGCAGTGATGTACATAAAGGATGCTCACTACTGGAGGAATTAGTTGATAAAATTACCCCATACAAGTTTAAGATACAGTAACTATTAATACAAATGAGAACCAGATGTCATGAGAATTTCAGAATGTAAACTATAGGCAGTAATCAGTTCTGAATGAATAAAGTCCGCTATCTCAAACAAAAATATGACTGCTGGTTCACAGTCGGAAGCCAATCTAGGGATGGGTTTTGTAAAACCACATGGCCGTAAGACATTATTAAGTGCATTGGCCTAACATTCAGAAAGTGAGGTGACGTTAATTGGACTACATCAAACATCTTCAGCCAAGTAATCAATAATTAGAGGGGTTTGTGTATCCCGAAATTTACCCCCCACAATACTAATTTAAAGTGCCCGCTCGAGTGTCTGTCCTCAGAGGTCATCTGTGTGAACTCCATTGTCCCAGCAGAGGTATCTTTTCAGTTACTGTTGTGACAGGGTCCTGAATTACCCCTATGAACTGTGCTTTTAAAAGAGACAGAGAGAGCTGTTCAACACCAGACACCTTGTTAAAAAGAGAGAGAAAGAAAGAGAGAGAGAGACAGAGAGAGGCGAAGACTGCTCACAGTTTGTTTACACTTTCTACAAGGACACTAGCAGCTTCTGTGTTCTTACAGAGAGAGAAAGGAGGAGCTATTTGATGGACAGCTGGTGTTCAGCATGGTGAGATAAATAGAAGGGCAGCTGTTAGACCTGGAGACACATGGTTCTGGACACTGAATGAGCTTTGATGTGCCCACAAAAAAGGTGGGTTTTGGAGGATCGATCAGGCGGATCGATCAGTGGCTCTCACAGTGTGAAAAGGGAGTGACCGGTGGGGAGTTATTTGTGCGTCCAACCCTTGCCTGGGTTGATCATTCCAACACAGAAGAGCGGTCCCCTTTGTTGTGGTCACAATCGGTGAATTCTAAAGGATTTCGGAGGACAACGGGAAGATCGACAGCGTCAGCTCACCTGAAGAGTCAAATCTCTCCCTCTCTCTCTCTCTCCATCACTACTCAACTCAATACCACGAACTGAACTGAACTTTACTCATCATCGTAAGACTATCTATTTACCACTAGACTTGAAGAAGCTGGGTTTTCATATATTTCCACACTTAATTGTGGAACATGACACTGTGGACTCCCACTGTAAAGGTTAGTCAATAGGTTAAGGGTGAAAGGTGAAATATTTAAGGGAACGTGAGGGAGTTTCTTCAGTCAGGCGGTGCTGAAAGTGTTGAACAAGCTGCCGGTAGAAGTGGTGGATATGAGTTTGAATGTAACATTGAAGATAAGCTTGGGTAAATACTTGGATGGGAGGGGTATGGAGGGGTATGGAGAGGTATGGTGCAGGTCTGGGTTGATTGATCTAGACAGAGTAACAGTTCAGCACAGACTGGATTGGCCAAAAGGCCCTTTTGTGTGCTGAAGTGCTCTATACCTCAATGGAACCATTTGTTCACACTGAAAATAATGATGGAAACGATCCAATTATAATGATTGAAGATATATTCAAGCATCTACTGTTGGATTCTGAATTCAAAGAGATTTATTTACTTATTTAGAAATGCAGCTCAGAACAGGCCCTTTTAGCCATACGATCTACAGCACTCTGCAACCCACAGAACGTTGAGTCAGAAAAGATTGTTCTGTATTTACCTCTAAGTAAAATAAGGAAATAAATAAAATAGATATATCAGCTGATCCCACTTCTTTTCTCAAGGAGGTACTCAGTGGAGCGGTGGTGGAGCAAGGTTGGTTGTTTTTCTGTTTTTCCTACTGCTCTGAATTTTGTACCATTATGCATGTCACCTATAGAAAGACAGAAAAATGGCCTTATTAAAATATTGCTCACGCGTATGTTTGTGTATGTGTATGCATGTGGGGCGGGTGGGAGCGCAGTTGTTCGTCCATGCAAAATGCCCTTGTTAAAATCTTGCTTACGTGTGTGTGTGTGTGTGTGTGTGTGTGTGTGTGTGTGTGTATGTGTGTGTGTGTGTGTGTGTGTGGGGGGGGGGAGGTTGCCGGGGAGGGTTTGCGTGGGAGGGGTTGTATATTCATGCAAACTTGTTGGCATAAAGAGAGGAGTTATGAATTTTACATTTGGTGGAATGAGATCATTATCACTTTTTTGTGGTATTCAATATTGTAAAACGAAACAAAAAGAAATATTAAGAAATATAATTAAATGTTTGAATAACACAGTATTGTTCCATGAAAGACACTTTTGAGAACTGCTGTAAAAAATTCAATCAATAACATTGTGAACACTAATAACTGTGAAGGTCTTGCAGCACGTACTATATTTCAACAGGATATTAAAATCTGTGATGTGTAACCAGGAATGACAGACAGATCATCAATAAATATTTTTTTGTGAAATCCACTACATAGTACAGATTGCCTGCTTTCTGACATAAAGCAGTTCTCAGCTACAACAGGGTTGCTTGTCATTATATTTCTAGTTATATCTTATGGGAAACCAACGAGATCCAAAGATAAGATGGAACCTTCAATGAAGGGGCAATGAAATATAGTGACTGACACTGAGATAAAACAAGGGACTGGGCACCACAGAGTGCTTTTGGCAGATGTAATGACAATCCAACTGTGGTTATCAGACCAATTAAAAACATCAAACCATTGTCTCCCACACCATCACTGCCCTTATCAACTCAGGAGACCTTCCATCCTCAGCCGCTAAACTCATTATTCTCACACCCTGTACCGCTCGGTTTTACCTCCTCCCAAAGATACACAAGACTGACTGTCCCGGTAGACCCATAGTTTCTGCCTGCTCGCGTCCCACCGAACTTGTATCTGCCTACCTGGACTCCATTTTGTCACCCATAGTTCAGTCCCTCCCCACCTATATCCGGGATACATCCCATGCCCTCCACCTCTTCAATAACTTCCAATTCCCCAGTCCTAACCGCTACATTTTTACTATGGATGTCCAATCCTTATACACCTCCATTCCCCATCAAGAAGGCCTCAAAGCTCTCCGCTACTTCCTGGATAATAGACCTCACCAGTTCCCCACCACCACTACCCTACTCCAGTTGGCGGAACTGGTTCTCACACTTAATAACTTCTCTTTTGGCTCTTCCCACTTTCTTCTGACTAAAGGTGTAGCTATGGGAACTCGCATGGGATCCAGCTACGCCTGCCTCTTCGTTGGTTATGTGGAACAGTCTGTACTCCAGACCTATTCTGGTACTGCTCCCCAATTTTTCCTTTGGTACATTGACGACTACATTGGTGCTGCTTCCTGCACCCTTCTGAGCTCGTCAATTTCATCAACTTTACCTCAAAATTCCACCCAGCCCTCAAATTCACTTACTCTATCTCCAACACTTCTCTCCCCTTTCTCGATGTCTCGGTCTCCATCTCTGGAGACAGACTGTCCACTGACATCTTCTACAAGCCCACTGACTCTCATAACTACCTCCCACCCCGCCACATGCAAAAATGCCATTACCTATTCCCAGTTCCTCTGTCTCCGCCACATCTACTCCCAGGATGAGGCTTTCTGTTCCAGGACATCTCAAATGTCCTCTTTCTTTAAGGATCATGGTTTCCCTTCTACCGGCATCAATGACGTCTTCACCCACATCTCCTCCATTTCCCGCACTTCGGCCCACAACCACAACAGGGACAGAGTTCTCCTTGTCCTTACCTACCACCTCACCAGCCTCCGGATGCAGCACGTTATCCTCCGCAACTTCCGCCACCTTCAACAGTACTCCACCACTAAGCACATCTTTCTCTCTCCACCCCTCTCTGCTTTCCACAGGGATCGGTCCCTCGGCGACTCCCTTATCCACACGTCCCTCCCCACGGAACTCCCACCCGGCACTTATCCCTGTAAGCGTAAGTGCTACACCTGTCCCTACACCTCCTCTCTTGCAACCATTCAGGGCTCCAAACAGTCCTCCCAGGTGAGACAACACTTCACTTGTGAGTCTTTTGGGGTCATCTATTGCATCCGGTGCTCCCGGTGCGGCCTCCTCTACATCGGCGAAACTGGACGCAGATTGGGGGACCGCTTCGTCGAGCACCTCCACTCCGTCCACCACAACAGACAGGATCTCCCAGTAGCCACCCACTTCAGCTCTGCTTCCCATTCCCATTCAGATATGTCCATACATGGCCTCCTCTACTGCCATGATGAGGCTAAACTCAGGTTGGAGGAGCAACACCTCATATACCGTCTAGGTAGTCTCCAGCCCCTTGGTCTGAACATAAAATTCTCCAACTTCCGGTAATTCCCTCCCCCTCCCTTCCTCTATCCCTATTTCACTCTACCCCCTCCCCCAGCTCCCTCATGGTTCCGCCTCCTTCTTCTACCACCCATTGTTTTCAGGGCTATGATGTCAATGCTTCCCCTCCCCCACCCCTTTGTCTTTCAAATTACTGGTCTTTCAACTGACGCTACAAGCATTCTTCAAATCCCTCCCCATCTTTCATTCTTCAGTCCTGACGAAGGGTTCCAGCCCGAAACGTCGACTCATTGTTTCTGACTGATGCTGGCTGACCTGCTGAGTTCATCCAGCATACTGAAAGTGTTGCTTTGATCTTTTACAGCATCTGCAGATTATTTTGTGTTTACAGCCCAATTAAGTATCGGATGTGTGTGAACAAATGTGGTCAGATGGGAAATGCAAAACCATTCTCCTCACTGAGTGTTCCCCATGTAGATGACTACTATTCAATGTGGGATGTCAATACCATAAACCTGAACATCTTACAAATAGTAAAGTCAAATAGACTTGGAAACCTTAAACAAAGTCAGCAGCAATTTATCAGCTACTAATCAACATCAACCCAACACAACTTGAATGCATTTCAAGATGTACACTCAGTGGCCACTTTATTAGGTGCTCCTGTACACCTGCTCGTTAGTGTAAATATTTAATCTGCCAATCACAGGGCAACAACTCAATACATAAAAGCATGCAGACATGGTCAAGAGATTCAGTTGTTGTTCAGACCAAACATCAGAATAGGAAGAAATGTGATCTAAGAGGAGATGGGGATAGACAGATTTGTCAGCAACAGATGAAAAAGGAGGTAGTGAATGAGAGATGATATTGGGTGATAGGTGTTGTCTAGAAGAAAGCAGGTGGCAAATTAGGATTGTATTGGCTTTTAAGACCATAATATTGTAAGATATAGGAGCAGAATTAGGGCATTGAGTCTGCTCTGCCATTTCATCATGGCCGATCTATTTTCCCTCTCAACCCCAGTCTCCTGCCATCTTCCTATATGCCTTCATGCTCTGACCAATCATGAACCTAACTATACATAAGCCTTCAATATACATAAAGACTTGGTCTCCATGAATACCTGTAACAAAGAAGTTCACAGACTCACCACTCTCTGGTTAACAAATTCCTTTTAGCCGCTGTACTGGTCTTAGACTCTCTCACCACAGGAAACATCCTCTCCACATCCAATATCAGGGCTTTCACCATTTGATAGGCTTCAGTGAGGTCACCCCTCATTCTTCTGAATCGCATGAAATATTCTTCAGATAACAAGCCTTTCAATCCTGGAAATATTTTTGTAAACCTGTTTTGAACCCTATCCAGTTTCAGTACATCCTTTCTAAGATAAGGACCCTAGAACTACCTACAATACTCTAAGTGAGGCCTCACCAGTGCTTTATAAAGTTTCAACTTGGCATCTGTTCTTTTATATTCTCACCCCCTTAAAATGAAGGCTAAAATCGCATTTGCCCTCCTCACCCCGACTCAATCTGCAAATTAACTTTGCACCACAGTTTTTTTGTGTTTTCTCCATTTAGAAAATAGTCAACCCTTTCAATTCTTCTACCAAAGTTCATGACCATCCACTTCCTGACACTGTATTCCATCTGCCATTTCTTTGCCCAATCTCCCAATCTAAGTCCTTCCTCAAAACTACCTGCCCCTCCAGTTATCTTCATATCATTAGCAAACTTTGCAACAAAGCCATCAATTTCATCATCCAAAGCATTAACAAATAATGTAAAAAGAATCGGTCCCAACACGGGCCCCTGTGGAATCAACAACAGCCAACCAGACCAGGCTCCCTTTAATCCCACTCTTTGCCTCCTGCCAATCAGCCAATGCTTTATTCATGCTAGAATCTTTCCTGTAATACCATGGGCTCATAGTTTGTTAAACAGCCTCATGTGTGGTATCTTGTCAAAGGCCTTCTGATAATCCAAGTACACAACATCAACCAATTCTCCTTTGTCTATCCTACTTGTTATTTTTTTAAATAATTACAACAGGTTTGTCAGACCAGATTTTGCTTTGAGGAAAGCATGCTGACTGCAGTCTATTTTATAATGTGTCTCCAAGTACCCTGAGACCTTATACTTAATAATCAATTCCAACATCTTACCAACCACTGAGGTCATACTAACTAGCCTATAGTTTCCTTTCTTCTGCCTCTTTACCTTCTTGAAGAGTGGGGTGACATTTGCAATTTTCCAGTCTTCTGGAACCATTCCAGAATCTAGTGATTCTTGAAAGATCATTAATAATATCTCCACAGTTTCTTCAGCTACCTAGTTTAGAACCCTGAGGTATACATCATCTGATCCAAGTGACTTATCTTACCTTCAGGCATTTCAATTTCCCAAGAAACTTCTCTCTGGTAATGGTAACTTCACACACTTTAAGACCCCTGACACCTGGAATTTTCACCATGCTGCTAGTGTGTTCCATGGTGAAGACTGATGCAAAATTCTTATTCAGTTTGTCTGTAATTTCCTTGTCCCCCATTACTATCTCTCCAGCATTGTTTTCCAGCGGTCCGATATCCATTCGCGCCTCTCCTTTACACTTCATGTCTCTGAAGAAACTTCTAGTACATCTTTAATATTATTGGCTAGCTTACTTTTGTATTCCATCTTCATCTCCTTAATGACATTTTAAATTGCCTTATGATGGTTTTAAAAAACCTTCCCAATCCTCTATTTTCCCATTAATTTTTGATCTATTTTAAGTCCTTTCTTTGGCTCTTATGTTTGCTTCAATTTCTCTTGTTGGTCATGGTTGTGCCATCTCGCCTTTAGAATATTTCTTCCTCTTTAGGATGTATATATCCTGTGCCTCCGAAATTGCTTCCAGAAATTCTAGCATATGCTGATCTGCTGTCAACCCAGGTAGTACTCTTTTCCAATCAGTTCTGGCCATCTCCTCTCTCACTGATACATCTGACTTCAGCTTCTCCTTCTCAAATTTAATCATATCATGATCACTTACCCAAAGGGTTATTTTACCTTAAGCTCTCGTAATCAATTCTGGTTCATTGCGCAAGAACAATCTAGAATAGTTGATCCCCTATTGATCCCCTATGCCATAACAGAGGCATTCCAGAAATTCCCACTCTTGGGATCCCACACAAACCTGATTTTCCCAATCTACCTGTATATTGAAGTCCACCATGTCTGTTATAACGTTGCCCTTTTAGCATGCATTTTCTATCTCCCATTGCAACTACTTGTCCACATCCTTACTCCTTTTTGGAAGGTCTGTATATAACTCCCATGAGGGTCATTTTATCCTTGTAGTTCCTTAGCTCTATCCACAATGACTCAACACCTTCTGACCCTATGTCACCTTTTTCTCATGATTTGATTTCATTTTTTGCCATCAGAGCAACTCTGCCGTCTCTGTCTTCCTGCCTGTCTTTCGATCCAATAGGTATCCTTGGACAGTGAGCTTCCAACTAGAATCTTCTTTGAGTCATGATTCAGTGAACACACACAAAATGCAGGAGCAACTCAGCAGGGCAAAGAGTATCTATGGAAAAGAGTAAACAATTGATGTTTCAGGCTGAGACCCTTCATCAGGACTGGAGGAAGAAGAGAAGTTAGAGCAAAAAAGTAGGAGGAGGGCAGGAAGAAATACAGGTCGGTAGGTGATAGGTGCAATCAGGAAAGTGGGAATGGTGAAGTAAAGAGCTGGGAAACTGATAGGTGAAAGAGGTAAAGGGCTGGAGAAGGGGGAATCTGATAGGAGACTGTAGAAGACCATGGAAGAAAGAGAAGGAGGAGGAGCACCAGAGGGAGGTGATGGGCAGGTAAGGAGATAAGGTGAGAGAGGGAAATAGGGTATGGGGAATGGTGAAGGAGAAGGGAAGGGGCTATTACCGGAAGTGCGAGAGAGTTCAATGAGAGAGTTCAGAGGAGAATGGCCAGACTTTCTCAAGCTGGCAGGAAAGCAACAGTCACTTAAATAAGAACGCTTTACAAAGGTGGTGTGCTCAAGAGCATCTCCGTATGCAAAACACTTTCAGTCTCCCTTGTTACCTACTCATTGCTGACTCCATTCAGAAACAAATGCCTGTGGATTAAAATTGGACAAGTTACATCAAAATGTAGTTTTAACTCTTAGAAAAATATTTAAGAGAAATGAAAAACTGCCTGCCGTATAACCTCAACATATCGATTTTCTAAAAGTAAAAGGCATACAGTATATAATTGAATTATAAATATGAGAAAATCTGTAGATGTCAGAATGTGTTTCAAAATTGCCACCAATTCAATGTCCTCAAGAAGACTCTCAGCCTGAAACGCCGACTGTTTATTCATTTCCATAGATGCTGCCTGACCTGCTGAGTTCCTCCAGCATTTTGTGTAAATGAATTATTTACATTGTAATAATCAATACCCCTATATTCAAAGACACCTGGGATTAAAGTACATGTGGAATATATGTTTACAAAAATTATTATTTAAAGTTAAAATAATAATGAAATGCAGGTTAATATTCCTTTTATTATGAAATTTCATCTGTTAGGTGTGAAAGATTTTTGCATTATTGTAAAATATATTTGGAATATTAAATAAGTTGCATTGATAATTGAGGGAAATTAATAGCTAATGTATGCAAAGACGTCAGTAAATGCAGTGGTGTGAATGCACATTAGTTAATATTATTTGTTTATTCATATTTTGCAGAGGATTTTTTAGATTGTGATCTGGAATGCATTAATTTTGGAAGCAGATCAAAAAAAGGACTTTTAAAAGATGCAAAAAGTGAGATTTAGGGCCCTGGGGAAACAGGGAGGAAATAGAACCAAAGTAACAGTTTCTTCAAAGTGCAGATGCAGAGAACTACAGTGTGATCTGTAAGCCCATTGATCATTCCCTCTCCCACATTAGAAAGTTCCAATGGAAAGATTGGCACTGATATGCAGCACAACCAATAGAGGGACGGTATTTCTTGAAGTTTATTAATGAGTTTAGGTTGATGTAATTGAATTTGAAATATAAACATCTGATTATCTTGTTAATTACACATTTAAAATACTGTAGCAAGTTTCTGCAATAATTTTTCTCATCTCAATTTCAATGTATAAGAGAAGTTTGGAGAGGTATATGGATGCTAAGGGTATCGAGGGCGATGGTCTGAGTGCAAGTCGGTGGGAGTAGGCAGTTTAAATGGTTCGGCATGGACTAAATTGTCTGAAGGGCCTGTTTCTCTGCTGTGCTTTTCTATGACTCTCCCTACATAGATCTACACAAAATTTACAGTCTGTCAACCTTTACCTGCACGCAAGAACAACACACACAAAATGCTGGAGGAACTCAGCAGGTCAGGCAGCATCTATGGAAATGAATGAACAGTCAACATTTCAGGTGAAATGCTTCTTCAGTATTGATTGTCCAATGGTTCTTGAATTTATCCTTCTCTCCTTCGTTCTAAATGGGTTCTGGGAGTTTAAAAATATTGCCAACATGGAATCTCTGACTAAGGAAATGAGTTTATAACAGATATTATGGGATCACTTATAGGGTTCATTGGTGTGTAGGAAGGATATTTCCTCTGGCTGAGGAATATAATACAAAGGATTATTGTTTTAAAATAAAAAATATGCCCTTTAGAGGTAATATTTCACTATTTATTGAGGAGTATTCCTTTACCTCCTGCTCTGAAATCCATGACAGAATCACAGAAAGGTTGAATAGATGAAGACTTTATTCCCTAGTGCATAGGAGAATGAGGGGAGGATTGACAGAGGTATACAAAATCATGAAGCGTACAGACAGAGTAAATGCAAGCAGGCTTTTTCCACTGAGCTTGGGTGAGTCTACAACTAGAGGTCATGGGTTAAGGGTAAAAGCTGAATTGTGTAAAGGAAACATGAAAGGGAACTTCTTCACTCAGAAGGTGGCGAGGGAAGTGGAAAGTGCCGCCAGTGGAAGAGGAGGATACAGATTTGATTTCAATATTTAAGAGAAATTTCATAGGTACATGAATTAGATGGGTATCATTGTTGTTGTCGTGGTTATCCCTTGAGGTCGAGGATGATGGTCTTCGTTCTGAAGAAGTGGCCCACAGAGTGAAGACACCTGTGTGTGTATTTGTTTAACGTATGCTTGACGTTGCACTCCAAGAAGCACATGATACTTCACAAATCAACCAACTGATTCCAATGGCATGGAAACCACGACGATTGGAGCTGATGGATTTGTTTCAGCCTTCATCCGCCTTCATAGCCGTTGAGTTCGAGGTAACTTCGTCCACCTGTTCCAACGTTGAGGTCTTGGTTGGATTGTTCTTTATCAGGGACCTCACCCTCGACCTAACTGCCATGGGTGACCCTACCAGGAGCATAGCTCCAGACGGCATTGCTCTCGGGATCATAGGACCACACAAGCTTCTCCACCATGACAAGGTGACAATCCACAGAGAAGAGATGGGTATAGAGAGCTATGGTCTGAGTTCAAGCTAATGGGACTAGGGAAATTAATATTTCAGCATGGACGAGATTGGCTAAAGGGCTTGTTTCCATATCAGACTGTAATGCAACGAGCCAATATACACTACACCACACATCTATAGAATTTTGTCAATAGAAGTTTTGGATGTCATGCGGAATCTTCACAAACGTCTAAGGAAGCAGAGGCATTACCGTGCTTTTTTCAGAATTGCACTAATTGTGTGTGTATAAGATGATGAGAAGCATTGATCATATGGATAGTCAGAGGCTTTTTCCCAGGGTTGAAATGGCTAAGAAGAGAGAAGGAAGAAGGTACAGAGGAGATGTCAGGGGTAAGTTTTTTACACAGAGAGTGGTGAATGCATGGAGTGGGCTGGCAGTGACGGTGGTGGAGGCGGATACGATAGGGTCTTTTAAGAGACTTCCGGATAGGTACACAGAGCTTAGAAAAATAGAGGGTTATGGGTAAGCCTAGGCAAGTACATGTTTGGCTGAAGGGCCTGTATTGTGCTGTAGGTTTTCTATGTTTCTATGCACTTTATGTGCTGGGCCCAGGACAGGTCCTCTGAAAAGATAACACCAAAGAATTTAAAGTTGCTGACCCACTCCACTTCTGATTCTCATGATCAGGACTGGCACATGGACCTCTGCCTTTCTCATCCTTGAGTCAATATCAGCTCCTTGCTGACATTGAGTGAGAGGTTATTGCTGTGGCAGTAATCAGCCAGATCTTCAATCTCCCTCCTATATGCTGATTCGTCACCCATCTTTTATCCAGCCAATGACAGTGATGACATCAGCAAACTGAAGTATGACATTGGAGCTGTGCTTAGCCACACACACAGTGACAAGTGTAAAGCAAGGCACTAAGCATACAGCCTTGAAGTGCACCTGTGCTGATAGAGATCATGGAGATTTTGTTGTCAATCTGAACTGACTGCTGTCTACAAGTGAGGAAATTGAGAATCCAATTGCACATGGTGGTATTGAGGCCAAGGTCTTGAAGTTTCTTGAATGGTTTTGAGGGGAACGATAGCATTGAATACCAACCTGTAGTTGATAAAGAGCATCATGATTTATGCATCTTTGCTGTCCAGGTGTTCCAGGGTTGAATGAAAAGTCAATGAAATGGCGTCTGCTGTGGAACTGTTGTGCCTGTTGGAAAACTGGAGCAGATCCAACTCACTTTTCAAGAAGGAGTTGATAAGTTTCATCATCATCCTCTCAGAACAGTTCATCACTGTGGATACAAGTGCTACTGGATGACAGTCATTGAGGCAGGTTACCACATTCTTCTTAGGCACCGGGATAAGTGAGGCCTGCTTGAAGCAGGTGGCAACTTCAGACTGCCGAAGCGAGAGGTTAAAGATAGCGGTGAATGCTCCAGCCAGTTGATCAGCACAGGTCTTTAGTAATTGGCCAGAGGCCCAGTCTGCGCTGGATACTTTTTGTGCATTCACGATCTTGAAAGAGGTTCTCACGTCAGTCTCAGAGATTGAAATTACAGGGTCATCAGGGCAGTGGGAGTTTGTGATGGTTTCTCCATGCTTTGACAGTCAAAGGAAACGTAGGAGGCACTGAGTCCATCTGGAAGTGAAGCTTCGTTGTCACCTATGGCGCCTGATTTCATGATTTCACTCTGGAATGGGTGATTGCACTCAAACCCTGCCACAGCTATCTAGTATCTATCCATTGTTTCAAGTTTAGTCCAAAATTGCCACTTCACCCGTGAGCTGGCTTTCTGGAGATTGTGCCTGGACCCCTCGTATCTTACTTTGTCAGCAGACTGTGGGTCTCCTGGTTCATCCAGAGCTTCTGTAAGCTGCAGTCCGGATTCTGAATGATTTTGCGGGCATACTCATCTACAACTGTTTTTATACAGTCCATGACAAATGTGGTGTGTTCATTCAGATCCTCTAATGAGTCCTTGAACATGGCCCAGTCGACCGATGCAAAGCAATCCCGTAGCTGCTCCACGGCCTCCAACAACCAGCCCTTTGTTACCCTTATCTCTGGAGCCTTGCTCTTTAAACTCTGCCTGTATGCAGGGAGGAGAAGGACAGATTTCCTGAAATGCAGTATGGGCAAGGAACAGTAGGCTTCCTTTATTGTATTGTATTGTATTGGAACCTCCAGTGCTGCTGGTTATATGCTGAAGCTAATTGGTCAGAGATTGCTTCAAATAAGTATAACTGAAGTCTCTGACCGTGATTTGAAATGCATTGAAGTAGCCTGTTTCTTGTTTAACAGCATGCAGTACCTCAAGTGTCTGATTATAGTCAGCCGATGGTGGCCACGTAAGCAGCAGTCAGGATCGTTAAGGCAAACTCTCTTGGTAAATAGAATGGTCGGCACTTAATCGTTAGATGTTCCAGGTTGGGGGATCATGAGTACAACTAAACCACCAAATTGGAGCACCACAGAGAGTTTATCATGAAACACATCTGAATGTTACTTGGCATTCCTGTCTGCCCTGCAGTTGCCATTCGCAGGCTTGATAATTAACTCTCTTTCTCTGTCTCAAAGGTATCCTAAACTCTGTTTCTATAGACCTTTGGGAAATGATGTTCATAAGACTTAAACATTGCTAGGAGAAAAATATTTCACTTCATCTTCAATATAAATGGGAAATCCTTTATTCTTAAACAGTGAAACTTGAGTCTTGATGATCTCAGCAGGGAAAGTATCCTATTAATATCTATTTTTCGGGATCTTATGTTTCAATCATTCCCCAGTTACTCTTCTAAACTCCAGCAGAACAAACCCAGTCTGCCCATCTTTTCTACTTAACTGTGGCACCTGTAAACAAAACATTTGATACCCTCATCCAAGTGAAATACAGTTTGAGGTACTAGATTGGCCCCTAGCCAATCACTTATAGCAATCTGCCAACCAAAAGTAATAGTGCCAGAGAGTCACGGAACAGTACAGCACAGAAACAGGCCCTTCAGCCCACCCATTCTGTGCTGAACCATTTAAACTGCCTACTCCCATTCACCTACACCTGGACCAAAGCTCTTCATACCTCTCCTATCCAGGTACCTATCCAAACTTCTGTCAAACATTGAAATTGAGCTTGCATGCACCACTTGCGCATTCCACAGTCTCGTGATCCTCTGACCGAAAAAGTTTCAGCTCATGTTCCCCTTAAACATTTCACCCTCTAGTTATAGGTCCACCCAACCTCAGTGGAAAAAGTCTGCTTGCATTTACCCTGTCTATATCCCTTGTAAATTTATATACCTCAAATCTCCCCGCTGGAAGAATCTCATTGAAACCTTTCAAATGTTGAAAGGCCTTGACAAAATAGATGTGGGCAGGATGTTTCTTATGGAGGAAGATTCTAGGACAAGAGATCACAGCCTCAGGATAGAGGGGCATCCATTTAAAGAGAGATGCGGAGATGCCGGAGGGTGGTGAATTTGTGGAATTTATTACCACAGGCAGCTGTGGAGGCCAGGTCGTTGGGTGTATTTAAGGCAGAGCTTGATAGGTTCTTGATTGAACATGGCATCAAGGGTTACAGGGAGAGGGGCTGAGGAGGGGGAAAACGAATGAGCTGTGATTGAATAGTGGCCTAATTCTGCTCCTCTGTCTTATGATATTTATGGTCTCTATCTTCTACATTTCAAGGAATAAAGTCCTAACCTATTCAATCTTTCCCTATGACTAAGGTCCTCCAGTCCTGGAAACATTCTTATAAATTTTCTCTCTACTCTTTCAACCTTATTTACATCTGTTCTGTAGGTAGGTGACCAAAACTGCACACAATAGTTCACATTAGGCCTCACCAATGTCTTATACAACTTCAACATAACATTCATTTTCCTGTACTCAATACAAACAAGAGAAGATCTGCAGATGTTGCAATTCCAAGCAACACACACAAAATGCTGGAGGAACTCAGCAGGTCAGACAGCATCTATGAAAAAGTGTAAGCAGTCTACGTTTCGGGCTGAGGACGACTCTAATGAAGGGTCTCAGCCCGAAACGTCGACTGTTCACTCTTTTCCATGGATGCTGAGTTCCTCCAGCATTTTGTGTGTCCCCTGCACTCAATCCTTTGATTTCTGAAGGCCAATGTGTCAAAAACTTTCTTTATGACCCTATCTACCCTTGCCACCACTTTCAATTAATTATGCACCTGTATTCTCAGATCCCTTTGTTCGACTGAATTCCTCAGTGTCCCACCATTCACTGTATAAGATCTACCCTGGCTGGTCCTACTGAAGTACAACATCTCGCAAGTGTCTGCATTAAATTCCATCTGCCATTTATCAGATCATTTTTCTAGCAGGTCCTGATCCCACTGCAAGCTCTGATAGTCTTTCTCACTGTCCACTACATTCCCAGCCTTGGTGTCCTGAACAAATTTGCTGAACCACTTAAACAAATTCTATCTACTTTTTCTTTCTTCATAGCCAACCAATCTTTCATCTATGCTAAAATATTGCCTTCTACACCAGAAACTTTTATTTTCCTAATTCCCAATATGTAGCATATTACCAAATGCCTCCTGAAAATCTAACTTTCATACTTTCTTTTATCCACAAAACAGCCTATTTCTTCAAATAATTCCAATAAATGATTTTCCCTTTCACACTTCATTTCATTCCTTTGCTATAACATCTTTAAAAATACCTCCTATCACTTTCTCTACAGTGAGTGTTAAGTTAACAAATATGCTGAATACATACCAAAAGAAAGATGTTAGATGTCTACAACAGTTTTTTTTTTCTGAATTCTATTCCCCTTCCTTGTCAAGTAAGGAGTTACATCTGCTGCTTTATACAAGACCATAAGACTGGGGAGCAGAAATAGACTATTTGGCCCATCAAGTCTGCTCTACTTTTTCATCAAGGCTTATCCATTTTCCCTCTCAACCCCATTTTCCAGTCTTCTCCTTGCAACTCTTCATTCACTAACCAATCAAGAATCTAACAACCTCTGCCTTAAATATACCCAATAACTTGGCCTCCACAGACACCTCCGGAAACAAATTCCACAAGATTCACCACTCTCTGGTGAAATAAATTGCCTCTCCTCTCCCTCCTAAATGAACACTCCTCTATTCTGGGGCTGTGTCCTCTGGTTCTAGACTCCCCCACTATAGGAAACACCCTCAGCACATTCACACTGTCAAGGCCTTTCAATATTCAATAGGTTTCAATGTGATCCACCCTTATTCTTCTGAATTCAGTAAATACTGGATTCCAATCTAATGGAATCTAGGGAAATTTGGGAAATTGAAACCACTGCACCAGCCATCTCACTAATTACTTCATTTAAGAAGTATGCTGTCAAGAAAAAACACCTTGTTAGAATAAAACAAGAAGATATGGAGTGGGGTTTGGGGCATTCTCTCCTCTTCCATCATTCTAGGAGACTGGGGCTGAACTCCTTCCCCAGACTGTGCCACTTTAATCATCTGAGTACGAAACCTCTATTGAATGAATAACTGTACAGGTAAAAATCAAAAGTGAGTGTAAGGTGGGTAACCAACAGCTAGAGAGCAACCCCAATAATAGTACATAAGGTATCACTGTAGCATAGTGTTTAGCATAATGCTATCAGTGCTCAGGGCACTCCAGGGTTATGAGTTCAATTCCGGCACCATCTGTAAGGAGTTTGCACATCTTCCCAATAAGGTCATGGGTTTACTCTGGGTGGTCTATTTTTCTTCTACATTCCAAAGAAGTACCATTTAGTAGGTTAATTGGTCATTGTAAGTTGTCTCGTGATTAGACTACGGTTAAGTTTGGGTAGTGCAGCTCGTTGTGCTGGAAGAGCCTGTTCCACACAGCATCGCTAAATTAATTTTTAAAAAATAATAAAGTAGAAAGGAGAAATATGCTTTTTCCCCATTTGGGTTGCTTACATCTCTCACCCCACAACTTACCATCAGGTACCTCTGTAAATTGGATGTTAACACAAATATTACTCCACTACGCATTATGTGCTAATTAAAGTGGGAAATTAACATGCTAACGTGGTAAAAATCACTGCCAGTTCCTTACACTTGTGGAGAGGTGGATGGTTACATCAGAAAGGAAGATGGGGTTTTCCAGATTGGGTACAGATACACTCAGTGCTCACTGTAGTAGGTGCACCTGTTTGTTAATGCAAATACCTAATCAGCTAATTATATGGCAGCAACTCAGTACATAAAAGCATGCAGACCTGGCCAAGAGGTTCTGGTATTGCTCAGGACAAACATCAGAATGGAGAAGAAATGTGAGCCAAGTAATGTTGTGTCTGCACACAACTATCTATATATTGATTAAATAACGGCAAGCACACGGAGATGGCTTTAACTGGTATATACAGGGAGAGAGAGATCAATGCACTTGCATAGACAACAGATCAATATGTCATGCTAGGGGATGGTCATTAATCTAAAAGAAATAGATCCATATATTACACTTCCTCCCTTTTAGATTAATGCAACATAAATCTGTATATGTACAAAACATTCAATTTTCCTTTCATAAACTCATATTCCAAATAACCGTGCTTTCACAGTAACAGTCCATAACTAACTTCACGGTTCTACAGGTTCAGTCTTTTGGTCGGCCCTCCGTTTCTTTCAGGATAGCACCTCTGGACCTCAGGTTTGGCAGGTTTCATGACAATGATAATGTTCTCGTAATGCCTCTAGACCTGTGGAGTAGCATCAGGTATGGTAGGTGTCTTGTCTAAGACAACATTCTTGGTTTCTGGTGTCATGCTGCTGTCAGTGACATCGTCACTGAGGAGTCAGTCCGGTGACTGTAATGTCTCCGGCTTGTTGGACGCAGTAGACTCAGGGGTGTTCTTCATTTGTGCATGCAGTATCTGGTCCACTTGACATCTCCATGTCTGATCTACATTCACTATGGAGGAGGAGGAGATGGCGGCATGACGGCAGCACGCGCGGCCTCTTGGGTGACGGTGTCTGTTATCTGTCAAGTAGGGGACCGTGCACAATTCTGATTTGATGGAGACGGACGTGACAGTACGGAGGAACATCTGGAAAACTTCTGAAATGCCCACTTCGCTGCCACTGCTACTGTGTGGTAACCGGAATCTCCGGAGCAGAAGGACCTGAATCCTCGGCTTTGCTTGTTTCAGCGGTCGGGGTGAGGTTGAAGGTGCTCAGCAGAGGATGGCGCTCAGGAGGCTGTATCAGAGAGGCTGGTCGGAGGCTCGAATTTCTCGGACGGATGGACTCGGTGTCGGCTGTGGTCGGCTGCTTCCAAGGCATCGGCAAGTTGACGGTGCCTGGAGGTTTATGGCAGGGAGTTTCTCCCTTTTGCCGCCTGCTATCGGGGATTCGGGAGTCGATCAACTCGGGGACTTCTGAGACTTTTTTTTATCATGCCCATGGTTTGTTCTTCATCAAATTATGGTATTGCTTTGCACTGCTGTAACTATATGTTATAATTATGTGGTTCTGTCAGTGTTAGTCTTTGGTTTGTCCTGTTTTCTGTGATATTACTCCGGAGAAACATTGTATCATTTCTTAATGCATGTATGCATTTCTAAATGACAATAAAAGAGGACCGAGTGTTCTCATAATCTAAAACTATGTACATCAGTGGTTTAGTTCTTGTAGCTATCCTACTGGGTGTCCACCAGTCTTCTCAGTAGTCACACACTAGGACTTAAACACAAAATAATCTGCAGATGCTGTGATCAAAGCAACACTTTCAGTACGCTGGATGAACTCAGCAGGTCAGGCAGCATCAGTCAGAAACGATGAGTCGACGTTTCGGGCCGGAACCCTTCGTCAGGACTGAAGAATGAAAGATAGGGAAGGATTTGAAGAATGCTTGTAGCTTCAGTTGAAAGACCAGTAATTTGAAAGACAAAGGGGTGGGGGAGGGGAAGCATTGACGTCATAGCCCTGAAAACAATGGGTGGTAGAAGAAGGAAGCGGGACCATGAGGGAGCTGGGGGAGGGGGTAGAGTGAAATAGGGGTAGAGGAAGGGAGGGGGAGGGAATTACCGGAAGTTGGAGAATTCTGTGTTCATACCAAGGGGCTGGAAACTACCTAGACGGTATATGAGGTGTTGTTCCTCCAACCTGAGTTTAGCCTCATCATGGCAGTAGAGGAGGCCATGTATGGACATATGGACATATGGACATACCTGAATGGGAGTGGGAAGCAGATTGAACTTCCTGTCCAACCTCAAAGCTCCTTGCTGCTTCACTTGGCAACTGGCTGAACTGTTTATTCTACACTTCCCTCCATAGATCTGGATTCAGGAGGTCTATGCAAAAACTCACATCCTTCCCATCCCAATGCCTGCCAAACCCTGATGACCCCGTGTCGGTAACTCCTCAGCAGTGTAGGAGTTGCAGAACGATGATTTGTACTGATACAAGAATGGCCTGTGTTTAAATACTTTTCAGGTTAGTCAGCGCCAAAGATGGGACAAAACAATGGAGAGGTCAGTTGGGATCACAGAGAAACAAAACAAACTAACAGGGAAGCACGGAGAAATAATAACCAAAGTGAATCTAAATCACCACACTGAATTTCAGTGGATTTCTGCTTTAGCTGTATTCTCACGGGGTGTTTGTGTTGAGCCACGTTTTGAGTTCAGCTGAGGAATTTGAACATTTAGTGTTTTCTTGGCAACTCAGTCTTGGGAAATCACGGCAAGAGACAGATAAATGCAAATTTATTAGACCATAAGACATAAGAGCAGAATTATGCAATTTGGCCCTTAAGTCTTCTCCACCATTCCCATCATTCTCATTTATTATCCCTCTCAGCCCCAGTCACCTGCCTTCTCCCCATATTCTTTGACATCCTGTCTGATCAAAAACCTATCAATCTTCTCTTTATGTGACCTGGCCTCTACAGTGGTCTGTGGCAATGAGTTCCATGTATTCACTCCCCTCTTGTTTAAGAAATTCCTCCTCATCTCTGTCCAAAGTGATGGTTCCCAACCTTTTTTTATTGCCATGGATCATTAAGCAAGGGGTCCGTGGTTCGCTGTTTGGGGGACCCCTGAGGGACATCCCTCTGTTCTGAAGCTGTGGACCCTGGTTAGCCTGCCTGTAAGCTTGCAGGGGAATGAACTATTCAAAGAAGTAATTTTTCCCTAAGTACACAATGCCATTGTGAATTACCACACTAGCATCAAGAAGGAATTTTTGAAACAAACTTTTCTTCCGTGATTATCTTGTCATGTCTGAGGAGCACTATGACCTGACATGGCTAACAAATCTGTTGTCCCACAGTTCCAATGAATTGGGTTCAATCCTAGATGTCTCTGTTATACAACACTGCTTGTAGCCCTGTCATACACTGTGTATATACTGCCCAGGTTTTACTCTCCATTACACAGTACCGTACAACATAGATATAGCTACATAGATATACCCTGTATCTTGGGGGGGCCTAAGACCTTTGCTCAGTACTGTAGTAATGCTATCTATTGCACTGTACTGCTGCCACAGAAAAAATACAAATTTCATGATATGTTTGAGTGATATGTCTGGTCCTGATATGGGTTTCTATTGCAGACTGAGATTTGGAATAGGGCAGGGAGCAGGGAAAGCAGGGAATCATGGTTGGGGAAAGGGAATGGGAGCAGGAAGCACCAGAGAGACATTCTGTAATGATCAATAAACGAGTTGTTTGTAATCAAACACCCTTGCCTGGTGTTTCAGGGCTGGGTGGGTCTGCACTTGCACAGCCACCACCCACCCTCCCCACCCCGGCACTCCTCTGTTACCTGTCCCCCACCTCTCTCGTGCTCTCCACCCTTGCCATTCCCCATAGCCTTTGGTCCCGCTGGATTTACCAACTCGTTCTCCACTCAACATTGACAAATACAGTACTGTGCAAAAATCTTAGATGCTTTTCTCACTCTTCCTTTTCACCTTAATTCTGTTGTTACTGTAGACAACCTTCCTCACTGTCCACCACACCATGAAACTTAGTGCCAACTGCTAACATACTAATCATACCACTTACATTCTTATATCATTTCTATTGATGGCAAACTATAGAGGACCTATTACTGATCCCTGCGGCTCCTCTGTGGTCATAGGCCTCCAATCTGAAAAACAAGCCCTCCCTATCCTCTGACTCATGCCACTAAGCCAAATTTATATCCAGTTAGCTAGCTTATCTTGAATCCCATGCGATCATTGGACCAGCCTACCATGCAGGATCTTGTCAATAGCCTTACTAAAGTACACATAGACAATGTCTACCATCCTGCCCTCTTCAACCCTTTTGGTCACTTCTTCTATGAAGTTTTGAACCACTGTTTCCCATTCACAAACAAATACTAACTCTCCCTAACGACTAGAGTAAGGCAATTTGGCCATCAAGTCTGCTCCACCATTCTATCATGGCTGATTTATTATTCCCCTCAATCCAATTCCCCTGCCTTCTCCTCATAATCTTTGACATCCTTACTAATCTATTAACCTCTGCTTTAAATATACCCATGGACTAGACCTCCACAACCATCCGTGGCAATGAATTCCACAGATTCACCATATTCTGGCTGAAGAAATTCCTCTACATTTCTGTTATCAATAGATATCCTTGTACTTTGAGGCCATGTCCTCTGGTCCTAGATTCTTCCAGTATTGGAAGCATCCTCCGCAAATCCACTCTACCCAGGCCTTTCAGTAACATTGCGTAGGTTTCAATGAAATCCCCACATTCATCCAAACTCCAGTGGTATATGCCTAGGGCCATCAAACACTCCTCAAACATTAATCCTTTCATTTCCAGTAACCTCCTCTGGACCCTCTCCAATGCCAACACATCCTTTCATAGCAACACACATAAAATACTGTAGGAACTCAGCAGGCCAGGCTGCTGAGGCTGTAAAAGTGTAAATAGTCAACATTCTGGGCTGAGGCCCTGCTGAGTTTCTCCAACATTTTGTGTGTGTAGTTTGGATTTCCAGCATATGCAGATTTTCCTGTGTTTGTGCTACATCCTTTCTTAGATAAGGGACTAAAACTTCTCACAATACTCCAAGAGTGGTCTGACCAATACTTCATAAAGCCCCAACTTCAATTTTATATTGTAAAATACATCAGAACTATAAACTGAGTGATAAACTAGCTAATCCGTTACCTAGCCTATCAACTAAACAATATCCATTCAAACCATTTTACAAGCTTGCACATGAAGAATCTATTGTCTTTTGTTAAGCTACCTTTGATTTTATTGATAGTTCCAGCTAGCAATTAGCATTTCATAAGATTATTTGTGATAATCTTCAGAGTGAAATCAATATCACACAAAATATGTTGAGATTGATGTATTGTTGGTGAAGGACAGGGATGGGGTGGCATACAGACAAGCTTGCAACTTGGTAAAAGGACTCTACAAAAAGCCAATAAACCTGATAGGTACTAAAAAAACAAAAAAAAACAGAGCCAATGAGATCAAGCTTTGTTTTGTTACTGAACTTGCAGATATTGCTGCCTTCTATAAACTTTCCCAATTAAAATTCACAGCTGTATCTCCAAGAGCTTTGAGGGAAACAGTTACTTAAGTGGCAAAGATCACAATTTTCTGGAAAAAAAGCATTTGAACTTTGGACAATATCACTGCAATTCCAGTTTTTGCTAATCAGCTGATTTTTCTCAATGGCACTGAATCATCACAGTCTTTTCCTTGATAAAAGGACCATCACTGGTAAGTTTAATTGTTCATTATGTGCTGATGTGGCTGATCATGGTCTTCCCATGACCATGAATGTTCTTGGCAATTTTTTTCCCACAGAAGTGGTTTGTCATTGCCTTCTTCTGGGTGATCCCAGCCATTATCAATGTTTTTCAGAGATTGGTTGCCTGGAGTCAGTGGTTGCATAACCAGGGCTTGTGATATGTATCAACTGCTCATACAACCATCCACCACCTGTTCCCATGGCTTCACATGACCCTGACTGAGGGTCAAAGCAGGTGCTACACCTTCACCAAGATTGGCCTGCAGACTAGTGGAGGAAGGAGTGCCTTACACCGCCTTTGGTAGAGATATATCTCCACACATCACATATAAAATAAGCTTAATTTTTTTTTACAAAAATGAATAGTGTAGTCATTATATTACTGTTACAACATTATATATTAACTGTTCCTCTTTCCATTGAGGTTATTTGACCTGCTGAATTTTCCCATGTTTTTTCTACGTAGATACACTACAAACCAACAGTTACAATATTTCAAAAAGTTCCAAACTGTCCTAAGAGTGCCACTGTATTTGTAAAAGAAATGAAAGCCTTCTGAAGAGGTTGCCCAATACGCAGGAATTGAATAGAATTGATTTGACTTTATTAATTACATCCTTCATATACATGAGGAGTAAAAATCTTTACGTTACGTCTCCATCTAAATGTGCAATGTGCAATTTATAGTAATTTATAATAAATAACATGTACAACAGGACAGTAAATATAACATAGAAATACAGTTGCGTCAACATGAATTAATCAGTCTGATGGCTTGGTGGAAGAAGCTGTCCTGGAGCTGTTGGTCCTGGCTTTTATGCTGTGGTACCGTTTCCCAGATGGTAGCAGCTGGAACCGTTTGTGGTTGGGGTGACTCAGGTCCCCAATGATCCTTTGGGCCCTTTTTACACACCTGTCCTTGTAAATGTCCAGAATAGTGGGGTGTTCACATCTACAGATGTGCTGGGCTGTCCACACCACTCTCTGCAGAGTCCTGCGATTGAGGGAAGTACAGTTCCCATACCAGGCAGTGATGCAGCCAGTCAGGATGCTCTCAATTGTGCCCCTGTAGAAACATGCTCTCTTCTCATTGCTACCATCAGGGAGGAGGTACTGGAGCCTGGAGACACACACTCAGTAAAGACCTCCACTTTACTGAAGAAATCCAGACTGACAGCAAACATATGCAAGACACTTCTGCCTCAGGCAACGGTATTGCCAAGACTTTATGTGCTCCCTAAGATACACGGGGAGGTTTCCTCCAAGGCCTATCGTCAGTGGGATAGACTCTCAGACTCACTACCTCGCTAAGCATTTAACAACCATGTTGTCTCCCTTTGTTGGGGACTGTGAACATTCTATCACAAATGTGACCGACTTTGTTAAAATGATAACTGACATCCAGCTGGACCTGGAGAACATAATGGTCAGTTTCGACATGGTTACCCTGTTCACAAGAGTTCCCATTATGAACAGCTTGTCCTCCGGCAGTCTAAGTTTGATAAGCATGTCATTGACCATAGAAACAAACCATAGGAAACTACAGCACAGAAACAGGCCTTTTGGCCCTTCTTGGCTGACCCAAACCATTTCTGCCTAGTCCCACTGACCTGCACAAGGACTATATCCCTCCATACACCTCCCATCAATGTATCTGTCCAATTTATACTTAAATGTTAAAAAAGAACCCACATTTACCACCTCGTCTGGCAGCTCATTCCACACTCCCACCACTCTCTGTGTGAAGAAGGCCCCCCTAATGTTCCCTTTAAACTTTTCCCCCTTCACCCTTAACCCATGTCCTCTGTTTTTTTTCTCCCCTTGCCTCAGTGGAAAAAGCCTGCTTGTATTCACTCTATCTACACCCATCATAATTTTATATACCTCTATCAAATCTCCCCTCATTCTTCTATGCTCCAGGGAATAAAGTCCTAACTTATTCAACCTTTCTCTGTATCTCAGTTTCTCAAGTCCCGGCAACATCCTTGTAAACCTTCTCTGCACTCTTTCAACCTTATTAATATCCTTCCTGTAATTTGGTGACCAAATCTGAACACAATACTCCGGATTCGGCCTCACCAATGCCTTATACAACCTCATCATAACATTCCGGCTCTTATACTCAATACTTTATTCATTGACCTGTTTGAACACACCCTTACGTCAACGTACTTCCTCCATATGGAGAATTACTCTGAACAAACATAGGGAGTGGCCATGGGATCACCTTGTCATTGGCAATTGTTAATTTCTACTTGGAGGACTTTAAGGAGAAAGCTCTGAATTCATTGTTCTTACACCTCAAAATCTTCTTCCCTATAATTCCATGGTTTCTGGAAGGAGCACCAGGATCCTGAAGAACTATCAGATTAATGCCATCCACAAATCCGTCAGGAAGCTCAAACCACAGCTTCTCCAGGTCAAAGGTGACCTGGGACTCAGGTCAGCTGGTGTTTACAGGATTCTCTGTGAATGTAGAGCAGCGTATAATTGGCCAGACGGGATGCAGGGTGGAAACCTGCATCAAGAAGCACAGCAGGTGTATCCGTTTGGGTTACCTGGAGAAATCGGTGGTAGCAGAACATTGCATTTGCAATTGCACTCGCCATAGGATTGACTTTGAACTGCATAGAACTACTGTGCTGTGCCAATGGTTTTTGGGACCGCCTGGTTAAGGAAGCTATTGAAATAAAACTAGTGGAAAAGCATTTTAACAAATATGAGCGTCTTGCTTTAAGTAAGAACTGGAATTCGACTGTCAGCAAGGCAGGAGAGCAGAACCTGATTGGATTAGGACTAACCAATCAGGAGAGATGGATTATCGGGCAATAAATACCACTGAACTGGACATAACCCAGGCATCATTCCTGATGAAGATGGCAGAGTTTATCATCAAAGCATTGTTCATAATTGATACCTATACACGGCTGGAAGCCCAAGAAGAGTTTATCCGTTACACACTCAATGTTTCAGGAACACATTCTTCCCCTCTGCCATCAGATTTCTGAACAGACAATTAACCAATCCATGAATGCTACCTCAGTTTTGTTTTTTTTTTGCTCTTTATGCACTACTTAATTAATTTCATTTTTAAAATATATTTTCTTACTTTAATATAAAAATTTTTATGTATTGCACTATACTGCTGCCGCAGAAAAGCAAATTTCCTGACATATGCCGGTGATATTAAACTTGATTCTAATTCTGAGGTTAAACTCAAGGCTTTGTCACAAGGGCTGTAACATGCTTAGCCGAAATATGAGCTGCTACTTTTTCATCCTATATTCAGAATCAGAATGTGGCTTAATATCCCTGACATATATCATGACATTTGTTGTTTTGCCGCAGCAGTACATTGCAATACAGGATACTAAACAAAACTACAAATAACAATGAAGATATATAATTTTAAAAAATTAAATTAAATTAATAAATAGTGCAAAAGGAGAGGAAATATGGTTTAAAAGTTTTGTTCATGAGTCATCTTCCTTTGTGAACATTTGCTTCTACACAGCACAAGGTGAATTCCTGATACAGGACATTAATAATGCAACTCAAAATCAGGTTTTATATTACTGGCATATGTGGCAAAATTTGTTGCTTTGTAACAGCACTACATTGCAATACAAAATAATAAAAAAAATCTATAAATTACAGTAAGAAATATATATAAAATACACTAGTGCAAAAGAAAGAATGTACTTTGCTGAAATGATGTTGGCTATCAGTGGAACAATGCAGATGATTCGTGACAGAGAATTAATCGGACAGAATCCTCAGAAGAGAGGGATGTCCATTTAGAAATGAGGTGAGGAGGAATTTCTTTAGCCAGAGGATGGTGAACCTGTGGAGCTCATTGCCACAGATGGCTGTGTCAGTCATGGAGTATAATGTTCACCACAAAGGAAGATGATCCACGAACACAAGCTTTAAAAACATTCTTCTCTCATTTTGCACTATTTATTTAATTTAAGGCGGAGCTTGATAGGTTCTTGATTAGGAAGGATGTGAAAGGATATGGGTAGAAGGCAGGAGAATGAGGTTGAGAGTAATATTAAATCAGCCATCATGGCATTACAGAGCAGACTCAATGGGCCAAGTGGCATAATTCTGCTCCCGTGTCTTATAGTCTAAACAGTCCATATGGGGAACCGAAATCCCAGCTACCTGTCACTTTCGTTCTTTTTCCCCTACTTCAGCAGACCTTGTGTGTTGCTATACTGATGCTTAGATACAGTACATCACAGAATGTAGAACCCTTCAGGCCCTTTGGCCCACAATGTTGTGCTGACCGTTTAATCTACTGTCATCTTCTCCCAAATGGATACATTACAACTTTCAGTACTTAGTATTTTAAATAAACACACCTCCTTCATAAATGTTGTACATTTGTTTCAGTTTTGTCTGTCAGCTGTTTCTTCAAAATATTGTCATTTTAATCTGCAACCCATTCCTCTGTCCTCTCCCCCCTTCATACTCTTTGTAACCATGAATCTGTTTAGCTTCTTGCTCTTCCATTTTTGATGAAAGGTCCTTAATCCTGTCTCCCATTGACAAATCTGACTGGTTTAGTGCTTCGCATGTTCAAATGCTGGTGTTTAATTTGACTCTTTCCACAAAAAAAAGCTGCCTTCACAGAGGTGGCATCTAATTGCAGGACTTCCTAGTGACATGAATTGAATCAGTGTGGGGTTCCTCATTTACCTGGTACTCATCACACAAGGGATTGCCATTCTTTGTGTATATTTAATGGCAGTTGGCAGACCAGCATAAGGTGCATTGCCACCTACTGAGTTGGAGTGTGAAGCAAAGAGACAGATGTATACCCACTAAATTACACCCCGCGCCAAATATATCTCAAATAGAATCAAAGAGTCTCCTGGTTTTCAGAAAGACAAATATGCACTTGTACTCATTATGTTAGCAGTGATATTGTGATATACTTTCCATGTTAAATGGTGTCTGTCCCAATTATCTCAACTTAGCCATTAAGTGTTTCCTTTGCACCTCAGAAGAACTGCATTCAGACAATATATGCTGCACCATTTCTTGACAAGTACACTCCCTACAGATACCATTGTCACGCATATTAATTCTCAACATGTATATTAATCCCAGTTATGGGTTAATAGCCCCATTGCCTTGTGAGCAGCCTCCAGAGGGACGAAGTCTACAAGAGAAAACCAAGAAAGAAAACTTTTCAGCAACTCCTGCAGCCAAGCTGGTACCAAACTTTATTGTTTTGCTCTCCTTTGGACTACATTGGTGAGGCCAAGAGGAGGATCTTGATTATTAGGCATTCCAGGATCTCCAAACCTTCTGCCCAGGCTTGGACTCCATCGTCCTTCGAGACAGATTGATGCCCCCCACCACCATCATTAATTCTGAACAGAGAATTTTTCATCCTACAATGTCCAATACCTAAACGTGTAAGTATAATTTCTTTTGTCCTCTTATATCGGTTGGGCTACCATCTTCTGAATTTTTCAAGGGCTTGCCATAACCAACATTTGTTCATTTTATGCAGGCCCTAATTATTAATAAGCATGATTCAAACTGTTTGTCATTGGAAACAAACTATCAGACATGTGGAATCTCTTTCTTTCAGACATTAAAAGTGTTAAATTTTTCATAAATATTTTAATTACTTAATTTTATAATTGTTAATAGTTTAATTTGTATAATTAGTTTTTAACTGCTTCTGCCTATCTAATTCAAGTTAATAGACAGCTTTAACAGCCAGTTCAGCCCCAGGGTTGTGGCTTAAATGGCTATTAAAGGATACCTCTGGCATTTTCAAATACTTCGGGACCAAGTATCACTGGAGTATTCATTCAAGTCAAGAGCAGATTTAATTCAACCTACACAAAATGCTGGAGGAACAAAACAGATCAGGCAGCATCTATGGAGAGGAATAAACAGTTGACATTTCAGGCTTGTGTTTGTGTGTTGATCTACTGTAGGTACATGGTGAGGAAGTTCTGTGTCATGTTCCTCTTTATCTGTGGCACTATTTATTTCACTGTTAGTTCTCTTTATTTGTCCTTCTTAACCTGGTTTGACTTAACTTTTCATGTTATTTGCTACTTTCTCTTGATTCCTTTTTAGTCCTTCAGTTTGACTGATTTAAGTCCAGATGAAGGGTTCCGGCCCGAAACGTCCACTGATCTTTTCCACGGATGCTGCCCGACCTGCTGAGTTCCTCCAGTGAGTTGTGAGTGTCGTTTTGACCCCAGCATCTGCAGATTATTTTGTGTCACTGATTTAAGAGATATAGTTATGAAGGGAATCGGTGGCTCTATGTTAGAAACAATTAATGCCTGAAAGAGAGATCCCAAACTTCCAATAACTTCTATCTAATGACAGAGAGACAGACTACCATATTGAGTTAAAAGGAACAAGAATGTATTTGCCTCATGCTGTATCCTCTAATCCACTATTAATCTGCAGCGTAAGAACACAAAGTGTATGAGCAGAATTAGGCCATTCAGCCCATTGAGTCTACTCCACTATTCTGTCATGGGTGATTTATTATCACTTTCACTCCCATTCTCCTTTGACACCCTGACTATTCAAGAATTTATCAACTTCTGCTTTAAATATACCTAATGATTTTTCCGCCACAGCTGTCTGTGCCACCTGGCTAAAGAAATTTCTGCTCATCTCTGTTCTAAAGGGATGTCCTTGAATTATGAGGCCGGGCCCTCTGGTCTTAGACTCCCCCACTATTGGAAACATTCCCTTCACATCCAATCGATCTACTCCTTTCAATATCTGATATGGTTCAATGTGTCCTAATCACTGACATGACCTTTCAAAAGAAAGAACGTGTGTTTATATAGAGGAGTTAATATCCTCAAGTTTTCAAGACAATTCACAGGAGTATTTCCAAACAAAATGAGGTTAATCTCACATGAAAATACACCAGGGCTCTGACTGAGAAATCAGTCAAAGGAAGTGATGAAGGAGAGAAGGGTAGAGATTCTGAGAGCGATTTCCAGAGCTTGCAGTCACAGGTCTTTAGGGATCATTCATTCAAAGTTCAAACTAAATTTACCACTTTTTATAATTTACCACAGACAACTTGGTGATTTATTTACTTGTAGGCACTCATGGTAGAACAGAGAAATCAAACAGAATCAATGAAAAACTACACACAATCAAAGACTGAAAACCAACCAGTATGCAGGAACATGAAAATAGAGGCTAGAATTAGAGTGATCTCAAGCACTACAGGTAAAATAAAATGATAAATCCAGGAGACAGAAGAAGTATGAAATGGTTTTAAAAAACTGGCATTTTTAACTAAGACATATTTACAAATGGTTAGTAGATTAATAGAAATTGTTACCAGCTCTTATTCTAGCTTCTTACCTCTTCTTTTCCAGTCCTGATGAAGTGCCTCAGCCTGAAATATCAGTTGTTTGTTCATTCCCATAGATGCTGTCTGACCTGCTGATTTCCTCCAGCATTTTGTTTGTGTTGTTCTGGATCTCCAGCATCTGCAGAATCTCTTGTGTTCATGTCTATGACATGGATAGAAGCAATTTAAAAGTCCAAAGTACATTTATTATCAAAGTAGGTATACTTTGTAGTATGTATTATCTGTCTTCTTACAGGCAGGAAGCCGCAAAACAATGAAACCCAGTAGAACTCATTAAAACAAAAGAAGACTGTCAAACATCCAGCATGCAGAGAGAGAGAGAGAGAGAAAGAAAAACCAATTGTGCAAACAATAAAAGTAAACAAATAGCATTCATAACTGAAGTTCACAAAATGAGTCCACAGCCGTCGGAAGCCTGTTAGTTGCAGGCCACAGGCTCAGTTCAGTGCAGAGACAAGTAAGAAGGATATAGACCAAATATGGCAAAATGGATCCTTGTTTGGTGGGCACCACAGCTGGCATGGAGGTGTTGACCTTAAGGGCCTGCCTTCAAGCTTTATAACTCCATTACTATATCACAATTAGTGATTCTTCTTCCGAATCTCATCACTCCTTCTGGGACATGGGCTACTAACAGCAGCTGGTGAGAGTTCTCTGACCTGGGCTGATAGACGATTGATTATCCCTATGGTTTCTGTTGCTTCCATTTTCACCACACAACGCCATATATCTTCTAGGTAAAGATCCTTCCCCTACTCAGGATGAGGTCTTTGGAGCTTCTGTTGGTGCTTCTGTAGCTTCGGGTTTTTATGATAGGGTTACTAGCATCATGCCCAACTTCCCTGCTTACCCAGCCAAGCTTGGGTCAGTCCATGGCAAAGTAATAATCAGTGATTAAGTTTCTGATAAAATTGAATGATTTCAGACATCCCACCCTGCAAAAACTCATTTCAAGGAGGTAGCACCATCAATTTGCAGGAGACTCCCGGAACTTCCGGGAGAGGTGGGATGTCTGCAATAGAGTAGCTCCTTAGCAGCTAGCCAGCTAGTTTAAATAACGTTAGCTATGCTAATGAACGAATGACACCTTTTAAACTCACCTCAACATGTCTTTTACAGTCTTAACCCACCATGGGCAATAGAAAAGGCATTGTTGCAAACACTGCAGCGAGCAACACTGACATTATTTTTGACCCCTATTAGGCAGGGGTACACTTTATTGTAGTCTGGGGTGACGTACGTTTTATATATTTTTCGGAATACTCTGCCATGGCACGCTCTCGCTCTCTCTCTCTCTCGTGGTCGCTCGCATGCTCTCTCTTGCTTTCTCTTGCTCGCTCGCTCACTCTCAAAAAAAAAATCTCCGTGACATTGTATATAATTTGCGGGCATCAGGGAGCCACTATTAATATGCGGGAGACTCCCGGAACTTCCGGGAGAGGTGGGATGTCTGTGATTTAATGCTTAAATCCACATAATGCAATATCTAGGTGTTTGAATATGCAGTGTTGTTCTATGAAAAGGTAACTTTTCCGATTTTATAGTGCAGAGAAGAATTTACCATCTCTCATTAATAAATGTAGAAGAGGTTCTGTGAAGTAATAACCTTCTTTCTGTGTCAAAAATAATGTTCTTTTGTAGTTATGTGCACTGAACTAATCCCTTAGTTATGTTTCACTGAGATATTTTGGAGAATAAGAATATCAGAGTTATATACTTTGATAATCAACTAACCTTTGCATAACTCAAATACTTTGCACTAAGGGATTAGTATTATTGTATTGTACAGATGTATCTGTTAATCATAAATCAGTGGCTAAGAATCCATTAAATATCTTATTAGAAAGATATTTCAATAGTAACAAGATATACAAGTTAATATAGGGCAACAGCAAAGCTTTTTCAAAGTCAAAGTTCAAAATAAATTTATCATCAAAAGATTCACCATATACAGACTGAGAATCATTTTCTTCTGGGCATACTTAGCAAGTCCAAGAAACACAGTAGGTTGAGTGAAAGATTGCACCAAATCAGGACAGACAAACAACCAATGTGCAAAAGATAACAAACCATAGAAATATAAACGAAAAAAGAAATAATAGTAATTAATGAATAAGCAATAAATAATCAAGAACATGAGATCAAGTGTCCTTGAAAGTGAGTCCACAGGTAATAGTAACAGTTCAGTGATAGGGCAAGTGAAGTTATCAACGTTGGTTCAAGAGCCTGACGGCTGAGTATATAATTACTATTCCTGAACCTGGTGGTGTGGGTCCCAAGGCTCCTCATATATGGAGAGGAATAAACAATCAATATTTTGGGCCATGAAAGTCTTGGTGAATAATCTTGACCTAAAATGTCTACTATTTATTCTTCTCCGTAGATGCTGTCTGACCTGCTGAGTTCTTCCAGAATTTTTGTGTTATTTTGGATTTCCAGCAACAGCACAATTTCTTGGAAGGATGTTGAGGCTTTGAAGTGGGTGCAGAAGAGGTTTACCAGGATGTTGCCTGGATTAGGAGACATACGCTGTAACAAGAGGTTGGACAAATCTTTGTTGTTTTCTCTGGAGTGGCAGAGGCTGAAGAGAGATCTGATAGAGTTTATAAGTTTGAGAGGCATGGAGTAGACAGACAGAAAGAAGAGAAAACCTGCACATGCTGAAAATCCAAGCAACACACAAAAAATGCTGGAGGAACTCGACAGGCCAGGCAGCATTTATGGAAAAGAGTACAGTCGATGTTTCATCAGGACTAGAGAACAAAAGATGAGGAAGAATAAGGAGGTCGGGGGAAGGGGAGGAAGAAACACAAAGTGATAGGTGAAACTAGGTGGTGGAGTGGTAAAGATTTGGGACGTTGATAGGTTTTGCCAGCCCATCAAGGATAGGGTTCCTCTTTTTCTCACCTACCACCCCATCAGCCTTTACGTCCAGCACGTAATTCTCAGTAACTTCCGTCACCTCCAATGGGATCCCACCACCAAGAATATTTTTCCCTCCTCCTACTTTTGGCTTTCCGCAGGGATCAATCCCTGTGCGACTCCCTTATCCATTTGTCCCTGCCCACTGATGTCCCTCATCGTATTTATCCTTACAAGCAGAACAAGTGCCACATCAGTCGCTACACCTCCTCCCTCACTACCATTTGGGGCCCTAAACAGTCCTTTCAGGTGAGGTGACACTTCACCTGTGAGTCTGTAGGTTCATCTACTATCTCCGGTACCCCCGGTGAGGCCTCTTGTATGTCGGTGAGACCCGACGTAGATTGGGAATCCACTTTGCCAGGCACCTACTCTTCATCCCCCAGAAATTCCCGGATCTCCCAGTGGCCACCCATTTTAATTCCACCTCCTAGTCCCATTCCAACACATCCGTCCATGTCCTCCTCCACTTTCGCAATGAGGCTACACCTGATGGATGGAGGAGCAACACGTTATATTCTGTCTGGATAGCTTCCAACCTCAGGCATATTAATGCATGGCAGAGGGACTGGTGTTGGGGGCAGGGCTTCGGGTTCCTAGTTCACCGGGGCTTCTTCTGGGGGAGGTACGACCTGCACAAAAAGGACTGGTTACACCTGAACCCAAAGTGGTCCAATATCCTAGCAGGCAGGTTTAATAGAGCTGTTAGGGAGGGTTTAAACTACTTTGGCAAGGGGGATGGGAACTGGAGTGAGAGGGCTAAGGAAGGGGAAAACAAATAAATCAAAAATAGCATGCAACAGAGATTATGGGAAGAACAGGCAGGAGATGAGGCTTAATCACAGCCTGTGGGATGAGTTAAAGAGCAATAAAGGCGTGATGCAGTTAAAACCAAAAGAAGCAAATACTGGACTGAAAGTGTTGTATTTGAATGCACACAGCATAAGAAATAAAATGAGCAATCTTGAAACTCAGCTACAGACTGGCAAGTCTAACATTGTGGCCATCTCTAAAACTTGGCTAAAGGATGGCTGCCATTTGGGAGCCTGAATGTCCAAGGATATACGGTGTATTGGAAAGATAGTTTAGTAGGCAGAGGGGGCTGTGTGGCCCTGTGTATAAGAAATAATATTAAATTATTAGAAAGGGATAACATAGGATCGGAAGGTGTAGAGTCTCTATGTGTTGAGTTCAGAAATGGCAAGGGTAAATGGACCCTAATGGCAATTGTATATAGGCCTCCAAACAGCAGCTGGGATGTGGATTACAAATTACAGCAGGAGAAAGTAAAGGTGTGTCAGAAGTGCAATGTCATGATAATTGTTGGGGATCTTAACATGAAAGTGGACTGGGAAAACAGGCCAGTTCTGGACCTCAAGAGAGAGAATTTGCAGAATGTCTAAGGGATGGCTTTTTAGAACAACTTGTTGTTAAGCTGTGCTGAATTGGGTGTTGTGCAATGATCCGGAGGTGATAAGAGAGCTTAAGGTTAAGGAACCCTTAGGGAACAGTGATAACAATATGATCGACTTCACTTTGAAATTTGAGAAGAAGAAACTAAATTCCAATGTGTCGGTATTTCAGTGGAATAAAATAAATTACCATACAATGGCATGAGAGGGGAACTGGTCAAGGTTGACTGGAAAGGGACACTAGCAGGAAGGACTGCGAGCAGAACTGGCTGGAGTTTCTGCGAAAAATGAGGGAAAAGGAAGACAGGTATATTCTAGATAAGAAGAAATTTTTGAATGGGAGAAGGACAGTATCGTGGCTGACAGGTGAAGTCAGAGCCAAAGTAAAAGCAAGAGAGAGGCCATACAATGAAGCCAAAGGTAGTGGCAAGATAGAGGATTGGGAAACTTTAAAAAACTTGCAGGAGGAAACTAAGAAGTTCATTAGGAAGGAAAAGATGGATTATAAAAGGGAGATAGCGACCAATATCAAAGAAGATACTAAAAACTTTTTTAAGTATATAAAGGATAAAATAGAGTTGAGGGTAGATATAGGACCAATAGAAAATGACACTGGAGATATTGTAATGAGCGACACAGAGATGGCAGAGGAACTGAATGTGTGTTTTGCATCAGTCTTCACAGTGGAAGACGTCTGCAGCATATCGGACATTCAAGAGTGTCAGGGAAGTGAAGCTTGTGCAGTGAAAATTATGACTGAGAAGGGGCTCAGGAAGCTTAATGGTTTGAGGGTGGATAAATCTTTTGGACCAGATGGAAAGCACCCTCAGGTTCTGAAGGAAATAGCTGGAGATATTGTGGAGGCATTAAAAATGATCTTTCAAGAATTGATAGATCCTGGCATTGTACCAGATGACTGGAAAATTGCAAATGTTACTCTGCTCTTTAAGAAGGGTGGGAGGCAGCAGAAAGGAAACTATAGACCTGTTAGCTTCACAACAGTGGCTGGAAAGATGTTGGAATCGATTGCTAGGGATGAGATTACAGAGTACCTGGAGGCACATGACAAGATAGGCCAAAGCCAGCCTGGTTTCCTGAAAGGAAAATCCTGCCTGACTAACCTACTGCAATTTTTTGAGGAAATTACAAGCTGGGTAGACAAAGGAGATGCAGTGGATGTGGTATACTTGGATTTTCAAGGTGCCACACTGGAGGCTGCTTAACAAGATAAGAACCCATGGAATTACAGGGAAGTTAATAGCGTGGGAGGAGCTTTGGTTTATCGGCAGAAAATAGAGAGTGGGAATAAAGGGATGCTTTTCTGGCTGGGTGCTAGTTACTAGTGAATTTCCACAGGGGTCTGTGCTGGGATTCCTATTTTTTATGATGTATGTCAATGATTTGGACTCTAGGATTAATGGATTTGTGGCTAAATTTACCAATGATACAAAGATAAGTGGAGGAGCGAGTAGTGTGGAAGAAAGAGATTACCTGCAGAGAGACTTAGATAGTTTAGGAGAATGAGCAAGGAAGTAGCAAATAAAATACAAGTTTGGAAAGTGTATGGCCGTGCACTTTGGTGGAAAAAATAAATGGACAGACTATTATTTAGATGGAGAGAGAATTCAAAATGCAGAGATGCAAAGGGACTTGGTAGTCCTTGTGCAAGATACTCTAAAGATTAACCTCGGGTTGATTTGGTGGTGAAGAAGGTGAATGCAATGTTGGCATTCATTTCCAGAGATATAGAATATAAGAGCAGGGATATGGTGTTGAGGCTCTATAAGGCACTCATTAGACAACACTTGGAGTATTGTGTGGAGTTTTGGGCTCCTTATTTTAAAAAGGATATACTGACATTGGAGAGGGTTCAGAGAAGATTCACCAGAATGATTCTAGGAATGAAAGAATTACCATATGAGGAACGTTCGGCAGCTCTTGGACTGTATTCCCTAAAGTTCAGGAAAATGAGGGGGATTCTCATAGAAACATTTTGAATGTTCAAAGGCCTGAACAGATTAGACATGGCAAAGTTACTTCCCATGGTAGGGGAGTCCAGGACAAGAGGGCACGACTTCAGGATTGAAGGACGTCAATTTAGAACAAAGATGTGGAGAAATTGCTTTAGTCAGAGGGTGGTAAAGCTGTGGAATTTGTTGCCATGAGTGGCTGTGGAGGCCAAGTCATTGGGTTCATTTGAAGCAGAGATAGATAGGTTCTTGATTAGCTAGGGCATCAAAGGGTATAGGGAGAAGGCAGGGAAGTTGTGATAACTGGAAGAATTGGATCAGCCATGATTGAATAGCGGAGCAGACTTGATGGGCCAAATGGCCTACTTCTGCCTCTATATTTTATGGTTTTATAGTCTTACCTTATGGCATGAACATCGATTTCTCAAACTTCCAATACTTTACCTCCTCCCACACTTTACCATTCCCTATTTCCATTTCCCTCTCTTACCTTTTCTCCTTACCTGCCCATTACCTCCCTCTGGTGCTCCTCCCCCTTTTCTTTCTTCCATGGCTTTCAGTCCTCTTCTATCAGTTTCTCTCTTCTCCAGCCCGGTATCTCTATCACCAATCAACTTCCCAGCCCTTTATTGTACCACGTCCTGCTCCCTCTTTCACCTATCACCTACTACCTTGCATTTCTTCTTCCCCTCCCCCCACCTTCTTACTCGGACTTCTCATCTTTCTTTTTCTCCAGTCCTGATGAAGGGTCTCGGCTCGAAACATCGACTGTACTCTTGTCCAAAGATACTGCTTTGCTTGCTGAGTTTCTCCAGCACTTTATGTGTGTTGAGTAGATGGACGGCATGCATTGAAGGAGAGGGGGTAATTTGTAAGGTAATGTGATGGGCAAATTTTATTTTTAAACAGAGAGTGGTGGGTGCCTGGAATGATGGACACATGAAGGTAAGGAAAATAGTAGAATATGGACATTGTGCAGGCAGAAGGGATTAGTTTGGTTAGTCATTTGATTACTAATTTAATTGGTCTGGCACAAAGTTGTGGGCCAAAGGGTCTGTTTCTGTGCTGTACTGTTCTATGTTCTCTGTTCTTAGCAGTAGTTGACATTGATCCCATTTTACTGCACATTCCTGATGACTCCTATAGATTCTGACACTCACATTCACTCTCCAGGCAATTATAGTGATGATTTAACCTTCAGAGTGCATGTGGAAGAAACCTGATCACCAGGAGGAAATCCACAGGAAAGACATGCAAACTCTACATGTATCAGAGTCAGCACTGAGTTCAGGCCACTAGATTGGTGAGACAGCTGTCTCAGTACTATGACACCACTGATTCTGATTGTTTTAGAAAGGAGAAAAACAGGGGAGTTTGCCACCATGCTCAATCTCATATTCACACGTCAATCACATTTCATCTAACCAGACGTTTCACGTTGTGCATTGTGAACACTTACAGTGCAAATTTGCTGCAACTGTCCCTATATTACAACGGCTACTATAATAATCACAAGAGATCTGCATTAACCCTTTTTTTATTTTCCAATATTTGCATCAACTCTCACCAGATCCTACTTCTCACTCCACATCTGAACAATTTACAGTGGCTAATTAACATAAAAGTCAAATTATGAAGAAAGCATGGTAACAGAAATTCCCCATGATTTCTAAAACCTTGACAAGATTCTACAGATGTGTAGTGGGGAGTGTATTGACTCTTTGGATCACGGCATGGTATGGAAACACAAGTGCCTTTGAATGGAAAATCCTACAAAACATAGTGGATACAGCCCAATTTATCACAGTTGAAGCCTTCCCAACTACTGAGCACATCTGCAAGAAATGCTGTCACAAGAAAGCAGCATCCATCTTCAGCAACCTGCACCACCTACAACATGTTCTCTTCTCACAGCTACCGCCAGGAGGTTACGGGACCCCCCAAACTCACACCACCAGGTTCAGGATCAGTTACTTCCCCTCAACCATCAGAATCTTCAATCAAACAGGATAACTTCAGTCAACTTCGCTTAACCCATCGTTGAAATGTTTTCTCGACCAATAGACTCACGTTCAAGGACTCTTCATTTCATGTTCTCGATACTTTCAGCTTGTTTAGTTATTTATTTAGTATTTGCACAAGTTGTTGTCTTCTGCACTCTGGTTGAAAGCACAAGTTGATGAAGTCTTCCACTGATTCTATTAGATTTATTGAATGTGCCTACAAGAAAATGAATTTCAGGGTTGTATTTAGAGGCATTCGTGTACTTTGATAATAAATTAACTTAGAACTTTACTTTGAACTTACAAGTCTATATGTTCGAGAGAAAACCTACACAGTACAGGGGAATATGTTAATACCATGCAGTACCCGAGACAAGGACTGAACTCAAGTCAGTTGTGCACTGAGTAAGCAGATCTACCAGCTACTGTATGTGCCACTCTGCTGAGTTTGAACCAGGACTTGAAATGTAAGCTTAATTTGGAAAAGAAGCACAACTTTAAGGTAGGTTTCTGCCTCAATTACTAATTCCAACCAAAACAGAAATTTTGCCCAAAGTGAGATTTCTGTCCTTGTTACAGACTGAGAGTCATTATACAAGCCTTTGATTAGAAAACCTTCACTGGGATTGCACTGTAAATCAAAAAGGAAAGTGATTGCCCGTGGTGGTAATGTTCACCTTCTTTGTAATTACCATGTCCTGTAAAGCATTCCAGGAGATAAAGTGAACTGCTGAGAGTTTAAACCAATTAACACTCTTGTAAGGTTACAAGATAGCAAGGGTATTAAATTAGAAATAAAATATAAGGCTACAAGGTATTATTCAGAATATCCTCCATTACACTCAGAAAATGAGTGTACATCTTGTGGTTTTATGTGACTCAACAGCATAGACCTGTAAAACTAAACATAACTACACAAGCATGAATTGGAAGTGACATGCACAAAATGCTGGAGGTACTCAGTAGGTCAGGCAACATCTATGGAAATGAATAAACAGTCAACAGCCAAGGCCCTTATTCAGGACTGGAAAGGAAGGGGGCGGACGCCAGATTAAAAAGGTGGGGGGAAAGGAAGGAGAATAGCTAGAAGGTGATAGGTCAAACCATGTGGGTCGGGAAGATAAAGGGCTGGAGAGGAAGGAATCTGATAGCAGGCGAGACTAGAGGAGGAAGGAAGGAAGGAGGGGACCTGGGGAAAGATGATGGCCAGATGAGAAGATGTAAATAGCCAGAGTGGGGAATAGAAGAGAGGAGAAGGAGGGATGTTTTTTAACCAGGAGAAAAATCGATACTCATGCCATCAGGTTGGAGGCTACATAGACAGAATATAAGATGTTGCTCCTCCGCCCAGAGGGTGGTCTCATCGCAGCAGTAGAGGAGCGCATGGACCAACATGTCGGAATGGGAATAGAAATAAGGATTAAAATGCTTGGCCATTGGGAAGTTCCTCTGTTGGCAGATGGAACAGAGGTATACAAAGAAGCAGTTTACAATGACTCTCACCAGTGCAGGGGAATTTGAACTGGTCATACTTTAAATCATAAAACTCAATTAAGTATTTGTATTCAAACAAAAGCAGCAGAGGAGAGATATGCATTAATTAATTGTCAATATGATCTTAACCACCCTGCCCTCCAATTGGCTCACATCTCTTACTTATTGAATCCCATCATCCCTACTGCAGCATATGCCCCCAACAACAGTGAGTCCTCTATCTTGGGTTACTCTTTCAAGTTTTCCCCAGGTGTAGCACATCTTTGAGAATCCTTCCTCTCCCAGTAATGAGGTCTTCAAAGCTTCTCTTGGTGCTTCTGTAGCCCTGGGTTTTATGGAATCAGTTGCTGGTCCCGTGTCCAACCCTCCTTCTTTCAGAACCAGGCGCGGGACTGTCCTTGGCGAAGTTTGGTCACATATTCGATCATCCCCATTAGTCAAGGATTTGCCTTTTGTGCTTCACCTATTTTGACTTTAACTGCTTTAACTAGAAAACTGGTACTCTCCTAATCCAGACCCCTTTCAATGTAGTCCATTGTGATCATTGTAATTAGTAGCTATTGACCCATGGAGAGAACCCCTATCTCACTGAGTTAGTGCTGACTATCAGTCACCAAGTTACAATAGCAAACGTAGATTGTAGAAACTCAGCAGGATGAGCAGTATCTGAGGGGTGAAGGTACCTATTTTACTGAGGATGACTCACTAGGTGGGCTGCAATATGGCTGATCAGCAAGGGAATTAAGACCATAAGGCGTAGGAGTAGAATTAGGCAATTCAGCCCATCAAGTCTGCTCTGCTCTCCCATTTCATCATGGCTGATTTATTATCATTCTCAATCCCATTCTCTTCTATGCTCCACTTAACCATTGATTTCCTTACTAATCAGGAACTAATTCCTCATTAAATATGCTCAATGACTTGAACTCTACAGCCCTTTATGGCAATGAATTCACTATCCTGTGTCTAAAGAAATTCCTCCTCACTTCTGTTCTAAATAGACGTCCCTCTATTCAGAGGTTGTGCCCTCTCATCTGAGACTCACCCACTATAGGAAACATCCTCTCCATATCCACTCTATCAAGGCCTTTCAAAATTCAATGAGATTTCACCCCATTCTTCTAAACTCGTGAGTACAGGCACAGAGCCATCAAACACTATGGATTAATAAATTGATGCTCATAAATTAACAAGGTAGTTTGGATTGTCATTGCCTGCATAAATCACTTCTGAACAAACTAAATGTGTGAGACTTTGAGAAACAGAGATTTTCCTGATGTTGGCCCAACCAAACCAACAAAATGTTCAATGTAATATAATGATGGAAAAGATATCTGTTGACTCCAGGATCTCACAGCAGCGATGAAATAGACACCGTATGTTTTAACAAGCAAAAAACATTGCAGAAAAGTATTTGTATATAAATGTAAATAGAGAAAAAACTCAAATCTTTTGGTTCTTCAGGGATGACTGATGTTCTGGGTGGATTCTGTGAAAGAACTAATCACCCAGCACACACTCTCTTCCAATGGATACCATCAAGGAGGAGTTGCAAGAGCCTGAAGACACACACTCAATGTTTTAAGTACAACTTCTTCCCTCAACCATCAGAATTCTGAATTGACAATGAACACAACCTCACTATTTTTTTGTTCTCTTTTTGCACCATGTATTTAATTTTCATATACACTGCTGCGTAAAAGTCTTAGAGACACATATATATAGCTAGGGTGCCTAAGACTCTTTTACGTATTGCACTGTACTGCTGCAAAAAAACCATGACATATGTGAGTAATGGTAAACTTGATTCTAATATGGGTCTCTGTTGTGGACTGAGAGTGGGAAGGGGAGCAGGGAGAGAAGAATCATGGTTGGGAAAAGGGGAAGGAAGAGAGGAGGGAGCGGGCTGTACCAGAAAGAATTCTCTAATGATCAATAAAAGAATTGTTTGAAATCAAATTACCTTGTCCGACATCTCAGGGGCTGATTATGTCTGCACACATGCCACCCTCTGCCCTGGCACTCCTTCTCTGCCATCTATCCCACACTCCTCCTGCAATACTCCATCCTCACCATTCCCAACATCTTTTGCTCCCACCAGATTTAAAAACTTGCTTTCTATTCCACATAATATACATATTTAATTATATATACACACACACACACACACACACACACATGTATATAATTATAATTGTAATTTATAGTTTTTTATTACTATATATTGCAATGTACTACTGCTGCAAAAGAAATTTCTCAACATATGCCGATGATATTAAACCTGATTCTGATTCAGATAGCAATGATTTGAACACCATATTCCCATGGGGAACATTTGTCATTTTTTTTCCACTGAGAACAGCACTGGCCTTCCGAATTGAGTGACAGGCTTATAAATGATGGTGCATTTAAACAGAAGGTTAGATCAAGCCCTCATGATAAGCAAGGCAAACAGGAACAGAGAACATGGAGTCAAATGCAATTCCAAGTGCATCACAGATATAAGTGTCCTAATTTTATTTCAAAGGTGTCGTAGGACAAATCATTTATAAAATTAGAGTTTAACACGGAACTAACAAATACTACTAATGAGATATTTGCATAACACTACATCTATCTAATATAATAGAGCCACAAAGACCTTTCACAATTTGGGCTGTGCCAATCATTTCCCTCCTGTGTCAAGGCATTATATAAATAAAAACAGCAATATGATGGTATTTCTCAGGATTGCACAAAAAAAAAATCTGACTTTTTTTACTCCTCCAGTTGCAGGTTAATTTGGTGGTAGGAATCTCAAGGTAGAGTCCGTGTAGCTACCAATATAATAATATCAATGTAGGAATGTAAATAAATAATAAACACAAGATAATCCACACACAAAGTGCAGGAGGAACTCAGCAGGTCAGGCAGCATCTAAGGAAAGGAATAAACAGTCGACATTTCAGGCCAAAACCATTCATTATAATTTATGTAGACATATATTTAATTGAGTATGTAATAATTCTTCTCTTCCAAACCAACAGAGCTTTTAAAAATAATCAGGCACAGGTGGAGGTGGCTCACTGTACTGTTTTTGATCTTTGGAAAACACCATTTGGATTGATTTCCATGAATTTTTTTTTTGTAAAGCTGTGATCTCAAGAGGATAAAACTCAACTTCCACTTTCCGTGTAAGTTTAGATACATCTAAAAATAGTTAGAACGTATTGTTGATATAACTTAATTAAAACAAAGCAGAAAATAGAGAAAGAAACAAATAATTTGATCTTCTCTTCCTTTTTATAAATGAAGATCAGTGTCCCCATTTCAACAAATAAGGATGCACCAGACATGTCAGGTCATAAAGAAAACTTTTGACACATTGGCTTTCGTAGATCAAAGAGTTGAGCACAGGAGTTGGAATGCTATGTTGAAGTTCTATAAGACATTGATGAGATCTAATTTAGAGTATGGTGTCCAGTTTTGGTCACCTACCTACAGGAAAGATGTAAATAAGACTGAAAGAGTACAAAGAAGATTTACAAGGATGCCACTGGAACTGAGTTATAAGGAAAGAATGAGTAGTTTAGGACTTTGTTCCCTGGAACCTAGAAGATTGAGGGGAGATTTGAGAGACGTATACAAAACTATGAGGTGTATAGATAGGGTTAATGGGTTAATGCAAGCAGGCTTTTTTCCGTTGAGGCTGGTCATGAGACTACAACTAGTGGTCATGGGTTAAGGGTAAAAAGTGTCATGTTTAAGGGGAACGCAAGGGGAAACTTTTTAACTCAGTGCATATGGAATGAGCTGCCAGCACAAATACTGGATGAGATTTTGATTTCAATATTTAAGAGAAGTTTGGATCAGTACATGGATGGGTAGAGTATGGTACAGAAGAGAGATTTCTGAAGGGTGGAGGACTTCAGTTATGTGAAAATGGTGGTGTAAATATGATTGTCCTCCTTCATCAGGTTACGAAAAATATAATTGAAGAGGCCAAAATTATGAAATGAAACAAAAAAACTAGACACACTTAGCAAGTCAGAAACCATCCGCAGGTGGGGGAACGTTTAACGTTTTGGACCCAGAATATTAACTGATTTTCTTTCAAAAGGTACTTTCTGTCCTGTTGAATGCTTCCGATAACATCTGTCTTTGTTGGGGTTTCCAGCATCTCCTTTCAAAGTTACAAAGAGCTTCTCCTTCTCAAACTCTAAAGCAAATTTTGTCATATTATGATCACTCTCTTGTAAAGGTTCCTTTACCTTAAGCTCTCTAACCAAATCTGGGTCATAACATAACACCCAATCCAGAATTGCTGTGCCTTTCATGAGCTCAACCAAAAGCTGCTCAGAAAGTCATCTTATAAGCATTTTACAAATGTTCTCTCTTGGGATCCTACACCAATCTACCAGGAAAGCTATTAGTTACTAATGTGGTTAGAGCATTGGCTGTCTGGAAGAAGGCAACAAGTGGTGTTCTGTGAGAGTTGGTGTTGGGACTGCATATTTTTATGCTGCATATCAATGATTTGGATGATGGAATAGATGGCTTCGCTGCCAAGTTTGCTAATGATACGAAGATTGGTGGAGGGACGGTTAAGCTGAAGAATGCCTTAGACAGATTAGGAGGTTGGGCAAAAAATGGCAAATGAAATACAACATTGGAAAATGCATGATCATGCACTTCAATAGTAGAAATAAATGTGTAGGCTATTTTCTAAATGGGGAGAAAATCTAAAAATCTGAGATGCAAAGGGACTTGAGAGTCTTTGTGAAGAACACCCTGAAGGTTAGCTTGCAGGTTGCGTCGGTGGTTAGAAAGACAAATGCAATGTTAGTATTCATTGTTAGAGGTCTTTAATACAAGAGCATGGATATCGTGTTGAGGCTTTATAAGGCACCGGTGAGGCCTCACCTTGAGTACTGTCCTCATCTTAGAAAAGATGTGCTGGCATTGGAGAGGGTCCAGAGGCAGTTCACAAGGATGATTCTGGGAATGAAAGGGTTATCATGCGAAGAACATTTGATGGCTCTGGGTCTGTACTCACTGGAATCAAAGGGATGAGAGGGGATCCCATTGAAACCTTTCAAATGTTGAAAGACCGAGACAAAGTAGATTTGGAAAGGTTGTTTCCCGTGGTGAGGGAGTCTAGGACAAGAGAGCACAATCTCAGGATAGCGGGGTGTCCACTTAAGAGAGATGTGGAAAATTTATTTTGCCAGAGGGTGGTGAAGCTGTGGAATTTGTTACTACAGGCAGCTGCAGAGGCCAGGTCATCTGGTGTATTTATGGTAGAGATTGATAGGTTCTTGATTGGACATGGCATCAAAGGTTATGGGGAGAATGTCAGGGAATGGGGTTGAGGAGGAGATAAAAGGATCAGCCATGATTGAATGGTGGAACAGACTCGATATGTCAGATGACCTAATTCTGCTCCTATGTCTTATGTTCTTATATTGAAATCCCCCATGGCTACTATAACATTTTATGTGTTACATGCCTTTTCTATTCCACTGTAATGAGTTGTAAGAGATGAATATCTCCATTAATAACTGAGCCAATTTTACATATCAAACAGTAACGATGTAGAATTCACTATCTAAAAGACTGGGGGAAACTCTAAACTACAGCTTTTGGAAAAATAAATCAGACATTCACCAATAGCAATAATTAATGCAGAAGCTGTGCAGAAGGAATTGGCTTTTAGAAGAAATTCACTAGGGTTCAATCCAATAAGAAAAGTGTGCTTACAGGGAAAAGACTGAAGAATGGGAGTGAAAGGGATAGTAAATCAGCCATGATTGAATGGCAGAGCAGACTCGATTGGCCAAATGGCCCAGTTTTGCTCTCATGTCTTACAGTCCAATAGCACTTTATAGATACAGTATATAATGAATCAATGGATATACCTAACTGCATACGAGTATTAGGCACACATGTATAGCTCAGATGCATAAGACCTTTACATAGTACTGTATATTACGCCTTTCCGGTATCCAAATAACACTTAATATTACTGAGCTAATACAATGCTAAGTACTTGTATTGTTGTTTTACAACCTATTTAACCAATATACAGTGCAGTGCAAAATTCTTATACACCCTGGATATATGTATGTTTCAAATACTTTTGCGCAGTATTTTAAATTATCTTATGTTTTGGTCTGAAACGTCAACTGTTCATTTTTCCATAGGCACTGCCTGGCCTGCTGAGTTCCTGCAGCATTCTGTGGGTGTTGCTCTTTATTTTTTGTATTTTCTGTGTTGCTTTGGATCCAGAGTAACAATTATTTTGTTCTCCTTTACATTTGTGTACTGGAAATGACACTAAGCAATCTTGAAGGTTGAAATTTTGAATCAAATATCTGACATTCTATGCTGGGCTGAATGGTTTCATTAAATGTTGTCAGGCGTTTTTGACACCATAGTTTTTTTTCACATCGTAAGGAATATGAACATTTGAAGAAGCATGTCCTGAAACAGAGTTGTGGATAAATCAAAATTGGTTGCTTCTGGGTTAAATGTTTAGTGTCAATCTACATGGATATAATGAAGGGTTATATTATTATCAGGGGGGTTGGATTACCTTGAAGAGCTCATTCTGGGACTCTTACTGTAAGGTTCAATAGCTCTTGATTTTAATCCTCCTGGGTAGTACAATAACAACTCACTGTTCTGCAGAATAGCACATTAGCAAGTATACTTAATGACATATGTTTGCATGATGTTGTGCTTATTAAGGTGAGGGATGACAATGCAGTGGGGGAATGAAATGCTGTGAGAATTATTCCTCAGCAATGTCATTCCTCACTTTGATCAGCACAAACACTTCAAAGAAAATTTAAAAAAAATAGATTTTATCTTGGAGTAGACACTGGAACATAATTGGCCCAACTTCAGGCTGTGACATTTCTGTGTTGATTCAAATAAGTCTTATTGGATGGAATCCAACAACACAGCACAGAGCCAAGGGTAATTAGTAGCAAGTTGGCTCTCTCAGCTGGGATAATTCATCTGGCAAATGGAAAGATGTTGAGTCCGGTCCAGCTGAAGATATTCCACGGAGGGAATGGTTGTATTAAGTAGTAGTAACTTGGACCATGTATTTCACTTGGAGCATTCTGTACAGATACTGGAAGACCATAATGCAAAGTCTTCCACCTATCAGCATAAGCTGCTAAAACTAACAGTGCGTGGCTCCTTACTTAGGAGGAGCATTTGATGGCTCTGGGCCTGCACACACTGCAGCTTAGAAGAATGGTGGTGGGGGAATCTCATTGAAACCTATCCAATATTGCAAGGATTAGATTGAGTGGACAGACATCCCACCCTGCAAAAACTCATTTCAGGGAGGTAGCACCACCACCCCCACCTCCCGCAACCCTATATCCCCCACTGTCGACCTCCAAGGGTGTATATACACAGGACATTTGATTATGAAAGAACACAATTTATTTGAGCACGTATTGAAACTATTTATACACACACACACACACACATATATATATATTCCTTGTTGAGTATTTTGTTGGCAGTCTCAATGCTAATAGTCAAATACTAATGCAAATAGCTTTTCTACTTCTTTTGCAAACTTTCCTTGTACTGTTATGTGGCTTGCTTGGCAGATTTGAGCATTTTGCCTGAAGTCTAATGAACGAATGACACCTGTTAAGCTCACCTCAACGTGCCTTTTACAGTCATTTAACCCACCATGGGCAAGAGAAAAGTCACTTTTGCAAACAGTGCAGCGAGCAACACTGTCATTATTTTTGACCCCTATTAGGCAGGGGTACACTTTAGTGTAGTCTGGGGTGAAGGACGTTTTATATTTTCTTTTTCTGGAACACTCTGCCATGGTGCTGCAGGACACAAAACTGAACTGATGGACAATGAAAGAGAGAACAATGTCAACTGTAAAGTCCGCCCACAGCAAAAACTGATAGATCTACTTAGCACAAAGAGAGACAAATCAGGATGCTCTCTCTGTCACTCTTCCGCTACATCTGTCACTCTCTCTCTTCCCCCCTCCCTCCGTCTTGTTCTCAAAAAAATCAATTTCCAGGATATTGTATTTAATTTCTGGGCGTCAGGGAGCCACTATCAATATACGGGAGACTCCCAGAACTTCCGGGAGAGGTGGGATGTATTACGTAACCGGCAACAATGAATATCAATCGAGTCAGGTTATATAAAAACAACCAAACATTTATTAAACATCGATAAACAATAAAATACAAATGAAAACCTTAACTGGAAGTTAACTGCTATGCGGCTGTTCAACAAATCGTCACTCGGTACTGATTCTTAAAGCGATAAATATGAAAACAGTTCTTAAAACGGTAAAGTCAAAATACAGTTCTTAAAATAGTAAATTCGAAAGTCCAACAGGTTTATACATTCAATTGGCAGAGACTTCTCTGGAGAAGGATTTCTTCATAGACGCGACTTTCCTGCTGGTTCTGTCCAAAGGATTCACGATGAAGAAAATAAACGGCTTAAAACAACTGACCTTAATTTCTAGAGAGCACCTTGCATGAACTTCTTTACTCTTTTGGCAAGAGTTATCTTCGATGCAGGTCGCTACTTCTTCAACGAAGACTCAATAAGGTCGATCCTTTATTAAACTGCCCAACGATACTAACTTCTCTTAATCCTTCAGGTCCTGTACTTCGATAAAGTCTTCACTCTCCCGTACTTCTTAAAAGGTACATCAACAAATCTAGCAGAAATTGAGTAAACTGCCAGTCCAGCACTATTGTACCTTACAATTGAACGTAAAGCTCTGTTTTAAAAATGAAACTGCGTCGTAAAGCAAATACGCAACAGAATGGAGACAATGACGAACGTTCTAGCTGGAAAACTGAAAACTAACTGCGTCACTTGAGGTCTTCCCTTTTATACCCATGGCGAACATGTCATCTCGTGACCTCATATCAGCGGGAAAATTACATCAGGTGACCTCCAAAAGACCATTACATCATTCTCACAAGAAAGTCACAAGATCTCCTTGAGGTATGTAACAGATGTCTGGAGTGGATACGGAAAGGACATTTTCAATAGTGTGGGTATCTAGGACCAAACGGCACAGCTTCAGAATACAAACGATGTTCCTTTAGAACTGAGATGAGAAAAAAAATTCTTTGGATAGTGAATTTATGGAATTCATTGCCGCAGACAGCTGTGAAGGCCAAGTCATTGATGACGCTTAAAGTGGAGGTTGATAGATTCTTGATTAGTCAGGGCATCAAAGGCTGTAGGGAGAGGGCAGGAGAAAGGGTTTAAGAGGGATAATTAATCATCCATGTATGAATGGTGGAGCAGTCTTGATAGGCCTGATATGGCCTGATCCTGATCCGATGTCTTATAGTTACTTTTCCCTGCTGATTTCTGATACACATTTAAGGGCTGATGTGGTAATCTGAATAACTAGATGGATGTGATACATTGATTACATCGGCAATCAGGCAAGTTTGCTGGTAGTGGTTGGAATTCCTAAGATTTTCACCAGAGTATTTCATTGTGACATTTTGGTTTCAGTTATTGTGAGATCAGAGGTCTACTTTCAAATGAGCTTCACGCCAGTGGTTTGGAGTCCCTGATTTGTATGTATGAAGAAAGGGGTCTCCATATGCCATCACCAATTAACTGGACTTTGAACAAATGCACTCGTTCCTCAACCGTACTTTATTTTATTTGTGCAGCATGGTCCCATCACCTCAATGTTCTGAAATCTGAACAGATAAATGCTATTTTTATACAGAATTGGCTAGCAGTTAAGGATATTGACTATTCGATAAACTAGATGTTTGAATTCCTTACTTGCAAGATCAATCACCATTCACAATAGAGGTGTTAAAAGTCAATAGAAACTACAAGCTGACAACTGATGATACTTTGAAGTTAGAAAAGCAATTGTCCTTTAGTTAATGTGTGTGCCTTGGATCACTTATCATCTCCAGACACCTGGTGTGGAAAGGGAAGCTATGCGCTTCAAAGACTTTTCTTGCCAGGGCTGTTTGCACTCAGTTTGCCAATTACCCTTGCCTGCACATTATGTTAACACTTACCTGACCACAACTTCCACACATACACCTGAAGCCATCTTCAACATGTGGATTGATGGCTTCTCTGTGACACAAGTTGTTCTCAGAAAGCCTTGGATGTCCCATTCCTTACCATTTTGTTTGAGTTCTTCATGTTGTCATTATTGTAACAAGATATCTAAGATAGGAGGGGAGGAGAAGATGGCGGCGCGACGCAGTGCGCGCGGCCGCTCTGAAATGAGATTGTATTTGTAAGTAGGAACCGTGCACAATCCTGATTTGATGGAGACAGACGTGAGAAGCACAGAGGAACATCTGGAGAAACTTCTGAAATGCCCGTTTTGCTGCCGCTGCTACTGTGCGATCGAGAATCTCCGGAGGGGAAGGCACCAAATCCTCGGCTTTGCCTATTGCCTGTTGCCGGGGCCGGGGTCGAAGTGCTTGGCAGAGATGGTGCTCGGTTCTCGGTGTCGGAGGGCTGGTTGGAGGCTCGAAGTTTTCGGACGGACTCAAGAGTTGGCTGTGGTCCGGTGCTTCCAGGGTGCTGCATCGGCAAGTTTGCGGCGCTGGAAGCTCATAGCAGGGAGAGTTTTTCCTCCTTCTACCACCTGCGTGAAATGATGGGACTTTCGAGAGATTTTGAGACTTTTTTTTACCGTGCCCATGGTCTGTTCTTTATCAAATTACGATATTGCTTTGCAATATTGTAACTATATGTTATAATTATCTGGTTTTTGTCAGATTTTCAGTCAGTTTGTCTTGTGTTTCTGTGATATAATTCTGGAGGAACATTGTATCATTTCTTAATGCATGCATTACTAAATGACAATAAAAGAGGACTGCGTGTCCTTATAATCTAATCTCATCTAATCTAATATCCCTGAGCCTCGAGGCACCAGATATCAGAAAACACAGAAACATTATGGTGTCTACCTGTGAATCTTGCACATTTCCCATAGGTTCAAGGAGATAAGGCATGGAAATCAAGTCCATATCAACCACCAATCAACCACCAGAAATCATGACAGTTGATACACCACTTCCCATTGAGGGGTTGGAAGTTTTTGAATTGAATTGATTTTATTTCTTACATCCTGCACATACATGAGGAGTAACAAAATCTTTACGTTATGTCTCTGTCTGTGCAATGTGCAAATTATAGTAATTTGTAATAAATAGTATGTACAGTAAGATATATAACAGAACAGTCATTATAGATTAGAAATACAACTGTGTCAGTGTGAATTCATCAGTCTGTTGGCCTGGTGGAAGAAGCTGTCCCAAAGCCTGTTGGTCCTGGTTTTAATGCTGCGGTATTGTTTCCCAGATGGTAGCAGCTGGAATGGTTTGTATTTGGGGTGACTTGGGTCCCCAATAATCCTTCAGGCCCTTTTTATACACCTGTCACTGTAAATGTCCTGAATCATGGGAAATTCACGTCTACAGATGCTCTGGGCTGTCGGCACCACTCTGCGGAGTTGTGCGATTGAGGGAAGTACAGTTTCCATAGCAGGCAGCCATACAGCCAGTCAGGGTTCTCTCAATTGTGCCCCTGTAGAAAGTCCTTAGGATTTGGGGACCCATACCAAACTTCTTCAACCGCTTGAGGTGAAAAAGGCACTGTTGTGCTTTTTTTCAACACACAGCTGATATGTACAAACCACATGAGAACATCGGTGGTGTATATGCCTAGGAACTTAAAGCTTCACCCTCTCAACCCCAGATCCACTGATGTCAATAGGGGTGAGCCTGTCTCTGTTCCTCCTGTAGTCCACAACCAGCTCCTTTGTTTTTGCGACATTGAGGGAGAGGTGAAGTGTCAAGGTGTGTCAAGGTGATGATTGCTTCTCTGTAGACTGCCTTGTTATTATTTGAGATAAGGCCAATCAATGTGGTATCATCTTAGTATCATCTACAGATTTAATTGGCAGATTGGAGCTGTGGGTGGTGGCACAATCATGGGTGTACAGACAGTACAGGAGCAGGCTTAGGACACAGCCCTGAGGGGCTCCTGTGTTGAGGGTCAGAGGGGCAGTGGTGAGGGAGCCCATTCTTACCACCCGCTAGTGATCTGACACAAAGTCCAGGATCCAGCTGCACAAGGCAGGGTGAAGGCCAAGGTCTCTGATCTTCTGGTCAAGCCTGGAGGGAATTATGGTGTTGAATGCAGAACTATAGTCCAAGAACAGCATTCTCGCATAAGCATCCCTTCTCTCCTGATGTGTAGGGACGGTGTGTAGAGCTGCGGCTATTGCATCATCTGGCGATCAGTTGTCTCGGTAGGCAAATTGTAGGGGGTCCAGTGTGGGCGATAGCATGCTGCAGATGTAGTCCCTGAACAACCTCTCAAAGCATTTGCTTATTATTGAGGTGAGTGTGACAGGACGCCAGTTGTTCAGACATGTTACCTTGGTCTTTTTAGGTACAGGGACAATGGTGGATGTTTTGAAGCAGGAGTGCATTCTACACTGGGAGAGGGAGAGATTTTCATTGATTCTATTGTGTTTCTTTGTATTTATTTGTCTTGTCCTGTCTTGTCCATACTGCAACAACCGCCGCCACTGGGCTATAAACGTGTGGGAGCAATGTGTGGTTAAGTGACTTGCTCAAGGACACAATGTGCTGCCTCGGCTGAGGCTAGAGCTCGAATGCTGCAAAAAATGAATCTCAAAGTAACATCTGCTGACATACAGGTATACGCACCTTGGTAATAAATTTACTTTTACCCTTGAGCTTTGAAGAGGTGACCAGTTTCAACACGTTCGCTCACTACATGCCCTCTACGATCTCTGCTGCTGTCCATCTCTTTGACCATTGCATACTCAGACTCGTTAACACAGCCACACATCCTTCTTTGGAACTTCTCTCTGCCACCATCTTGTGCTACTAGGCTTCCAGCTTCATTTCCAGGTCTCCCAGTTTCAGCCCAGTATGGATCCCAGCACCAGTGTTCCACTGACTGCTTTACCCTCTACTCCTACTGTTGGAGATTCCAGCTGTTCTTGCACCATTTTGCGTGTGTTGTTGCAACTTCAAGTTTCTGGGCATCGTCATTTCCGAGGGTCTATCTGGGGCCGTCACAATGACGCAGGCACTACAGTGGCTCTATTTCATCAGCAGTTTGAGGTGATTTGGTGCATCACCAAAGACTCTGGCAAAGTTCTACAGAGGTATGCAATGCAGTCTGGTATGGGCAGGATCACACAAACCTTCTGAATGTTGTAGATCAATTGAGTTCGATTATAGGCATAACCCTCCTCCCCATCATGGATATTTATTTATTTTGATACAGTGTGGCCCTCGCCGGCCCTGTGCGCCATGCTGCCCAGTAATCCCCCAAGTTAACCCTCGCCCAATAACAGAACAATTTGCAATGACCAATTAACCCACCAACCTTTGGACTTTTGGATGATCTTTGGACCATGGGAGGAAAATGCAACACCCAAATGAAACCCACAAGGTCACAGAGAGAATGTATAAACTCCTTACAGATGCCAGTGGGAATTGAACTGCGGTTGCCTGTACTGTAAAACATTGTGCCAACCACTACACTAGCTTTAAAAGGCGGTGCTTCAAGAAGATGACAGCTATCATTAAAGACCCTCACCATCCAGGACACCCTCCATTTACATTAATACTATTGGGAAGAACTTCAAGAGCTAGAAGACTGATACTTAACATTTTAAGCACGGGGTCCTCCCAGGGCTGTGTGCTCAGTCCACTGCTGTTCACCCTGCTGACCCACGACTGAGCTGCAACACACAGCTTGAACCCCATCATCAATTTTGCTGATGACACCACCGTGGTTGGTCTCATCGGCAAGAAGGATGAGTCAGCATACAGAGAGGAGGTGCAGCGGCTAACAGACTGCTGCAGAACCAACAACCTGTCTCTGAATGTGAACAAAACAAAAGAGATGGTTGTTGACTTCAGGAGGACACGGAATGACTACTCTCCGCTGAACATTGACGACTCCTTCGTAGAGATTGTTAAGAGCACCAAATTTCTTGGTGTTCACCTGGTGGAGAATCTCACCTGGTCCCTTAACACCAGCTCCATAGCAAAGAAAGCCCAGCAGCGTCTCTACTTTCTGCGAAGTCTGAGGAAATTCCATCTCCCACCCCACCATCCTCACCACATTCTACAGAGGTTGTACTGAGAGCATCCTGAGCAGCTGCATCACTGCCTGGTTCAGAAATTACACCATCTCGGATCGTAACATCCTGCAGCGGATAGTGAGGTCAGCTGAGATGATCATCGGGGTCTCTCTTCCCACCATTACAGACATTTACACCACGCGCTGCATCCGTAAAGCAAACAGCATTATGAAGGACCCCAGGCACCCCTCATACAAACTCTTCTCCCTCCTGCCATCTGGCAAAAGGCACCGAAGCATTCGGGCTCTCACGACCAGACTATGTAACAGTTTCTTCCCCCAAGCCATCAGACTCCTCAATACCCAGAGCCTGGACTGACACCAACCCACTGCCCTCTACTGTGCCTATTGTCTTGTTTATTATTTATTGTAATGCCTGAACTGTTTTGTGCACTTTATGCAGTCCTGGGTAGGTCAGTAGTTTAGTGTAGTTTTGTGTTGTTTTTTTACGTAGTTCAGTGTAGTTTTTGTATTGTTCATGTAGCACCATGGTCCTGAAAAACGTTGTCTCATTTTTACTGTGTACTGTACCAGCAGTTATGGTCGAAATGACAATAAAAAGTGACTTGACTTGACTTAAGAACAGCTTCTCCCCCTTCATCTTGAGATTCCTGAATGGTCTATTAGTTGGCTTTTGCACTATTTATTTCTAATTCAGTTGTTTTGCATTAATTCTGAAAAAAGGCAATCTTTTATTCAGCTCACCAGCAATCCATCCAGCTGTACATATTCTACAACAAACCCACACACTAGGAAGAGATTAAAGTGATCAATTAGCTTGTTAAAGTGGTAAGAAATTGACTGAAAACCAAGTGATCACAGGAACAACATTGACGTTCTCCCTCCCCTCCTCACCCTCCACAGTCAGCACCCAAGGGCAGATCTCAACTTTGCTACAGTACTATGCAAAAGACTAGGGTACATAGTGTCTAAGACTTTAAGCAGTAGTGTAGCAATTTTATGTATTGCACTGTACTGCTACCACACAAAAACAAAATTTCATGACATATGTGAGTGATGATAAATATGATTCTGATATGGGTCTCTATTGTAGATTGAGAGTGGGAAGGGGTCAGGGAGAGGGGAATCTTGGGTGGGTAAAGGGGAAGGGAGAGGCGAGAGAATGGGAACCACTGGAGATACTTTCTGTAATGATCAATAAAAGTAGTTGTTTAAAATCAAATGACTTTGCCTGGTGTCTCGGGGCTGGGCATGTCTGTACCGTCCCCATCAAGCCACACTCCTTCTCTGCCACCTATCCAGCACCCCTCCCATGGTGCTCCACTCTCTGGATACAGTACCTCCTCAGTAAAAGACCATAAGATATAGGAGCAGAATTAGGCCATTTGGCCCAACAAGTCTTCTCCTCCATTTCATCATCACTGATCCATTTTCCTCTCCTGATTTCCTCCCATAATTTTCATGCCCATGACTAATCAAGAACCTATCAACCTCTGCCTTAAATATATCGAATGACTTGGCTTCCACAGCCACCTGTGGCAAAGAATTCCACAGATTCACCACTCTCTGACTATAGAAATTCCTCCTCATCTTTGCTTTAAAAGGATGCCCCTCTATTCTGAGGCTTTGTCCACTGGTCTTAGCCTCTCCCACCATAGGAAAAAGCCCCTCCACATCCACTCTAACTAGGCCTTTCAACATTTGACAGGTCAATCCTCATCTTTCATTTTCCTGAATTCCAGTGAGTAGAAGTCCAGAGCTATCACTGATCATATAACAACTCTTTCTATCCTAGAATCATTTTTGTGAACCTCCTTTGAACCTCCTCCAATGTCAGAACATACTTTCTTAGATAGGAGAACAAAACAGTTCACAGTACTCCAAGTGAGGCCTCACCAGTAATCTGATTACTTGAATCATCTGCTTTCCCATCCCCCCAAATGTCAACCTGCTCCGCACCTTCACTCCTCTGAAATTATGAACAACTCTCTGCCATTGTTTACTGTGCTGCTCTTGAGTCAAAAACACTCTTGATGATACTGCCTTACAGAATAGGAAACAGCAGCTCACATGAGGTCAGCTTCAAGGTTTAGAAACCTGAAATGCCAAGTTTAGAAGCTTAACTTCTTTACTTACAACAGAGTTTCAATGACTTCCAAGTGCACATTCTATGAACAAAAATGTTTCTTTGAATCATTCAAGAAAGCAGCTGTGAAATCAGTGAACTTCTTAATGAACTTCCTGGTCAAATCTATACCCCAATTCAATGGTATTGAGCTCTTATCTTGAGTGTACAGAGAGGCACCGTAGAGAAACGTCTCTACCAAAGGGGGTGTAAGGCGCTCCTACCCACCACTAGCCTGTAGGTGACCCTTGAGCAAGGTGTGGCACCTACTTAGCCCCCGATCATGGTCCTGTGAAGCCATGGATGGTCATATGATGGCTGGTGCACATCACAAGTCCTGGTTGCGTGACCACTGACACCAGATAGACAATCTCTGAAGAGCACTGATAATGGCTCGGATCACTCATCTTGTACAGACACTACTCATAAGGTGGCAATGGCAAATCACTTTTGCAGAAAAATTGCCAAGAACAATCACGGCTTTGGAAAGAACATAATCATCTACATCAGACAACATGGCACTTAAGGAAGGACAAACTGAGAGAACTTATGAGTTTAAGAAACCCATACACAATCAGCCAAAGATAAAATCTCCTGAATGAGTGAGGTCTCCATCAGTCAGGATCAAACATGGACGCTGCATCCTGGCTGTCTAGAAACGCAAGCCTGGGCAGTACGATATGGAGAGCAAGTTGTTGCCCATGTAACAAGATCCTCGTCTCTACACATCTGATGAACCTAGTGACCGATACAGTCTGGTACCAGCAGAATTACAGGAGCTACCAGTCAGCATTGAACTTAAAGTAGGACTTGCCTTAGGGACTCGCAAAGCAGCAGAAATTTGAGATCAGAGTTTTCCTTCTCCTAAATGTCCTGCGGTGGCTGACGAGCCCATCTGCCTGAAGCGACTGGCTTTAAGGGGCCAGTAACCTGCCCTTGTCCCTCCTCCTGACAGTAGAAACTGTACTACTAGGCTTAGTAGGTAAGCCACATGTAAAGGCCAGGAGCTAGACCTGGTTTCTCAGAGGCGACTTGATGCACACCATTGGGAGCATTTAATAGGTAGTGGGAGTTTGTCCCCATTACCATCCCCAGTTACGACAAACTTAAGGAACCAAAGAAATCTAATATCAATCATAATGATCTAATATCTGACAGAATTTGACAAACCATCTTTGCCGAGATGTTGTTCACATCAAAACGATAAAACCTCGGCATGACATTGAGGAAATATACTTAATAGAGCATATTTGCCTTATAGGGGTGTATAAAGTATTAACTTTTATAGGTGAGTAAAATTTCAGACCAATGATCAATTTTATTTACTATATACATTTACATGTATTAGGAATTTGTAGTTCTTGCAGTACTCTGCTCAGTTCTGGTTGCCACACTACAGAAAGGATGTGGAAGGGTGCAGAGGAGATTTACAAGGAGATTTACTGCCTGGTTTGGCGAGCATGCCTTTTGAGAATAGGTTGAGTGAACTCAGCCTTTTTGTCCTTGGAGTGACGGAGGATGAGAGGTGACCTGATAAAGAGGTGTACAAGAAGATGAGGGGTATTGATCGTGTGGATAGTTAAAGGCTTCTTCACAAGGTTGAAAGGACTAGCACAAGAGGACAAAGTTTTAAGATGCTTGGAAGTAGGTACGGAGGAGATGTCAGGGGTAAGTTTTTTTATGCAGAGAGTGGTGAGTGCGTGGAATGGGCTGCCAGCGACGGTGGTGGAGTCGGATACGACAGGGTCTTTTAAGAGATTCCTGGATAGGTACCCGGAGCTCAGAAAAGTAGAGGGCTATGGGTAACTCTAGGTAATTTCTAAGGTAAGGACATGTTCAGCACAGCATTGTGGGCCAAACGGCCTGTATTGTGCTTTAGGTTTTCTATGTTTCTATGAATTTGTTGTGGTGTGTTTACACAACACACAACACAAAGAACAACATTCAACATTTATGAAGATAAAGAATTATATAAAAATAAATGTCACAGTAGCATAGCAGTTACTTTTTTTAAGTTCTTACTTATTGAAATTCCGTCGTGAACTGTGCTGCCCAGCCATCCCTCGATTTAGTCCTAGCCTAATCGTGGGACAATTGACAGTGATCAATTAACCAACCGTTAGGTCTTTGGACTGTGTAAAAATAGATAAATATCAGCATGTACTTACAACATAAACAACATTATAAAAGTAACTACGGTGGACGACAGTGACTGAGGTAATAGATAGAAGGAGGTGGGAGTGGGGTACCAATTAGAATGGTTAATCAAATTAACTGCCAGGGGAAGATCTAAAACTGCTACAAAAGCTGTTAGGCTTAAAGTCAGTTTCTGTGAGGCACGTATTGTGTCGCTTTCCATGGACTGAGGACAGCACAGGTCAGGCAGCATCGTACTGATAGGCAGGGCAGTCTCAGAGAGCCAGGCAGCCTTCCCCTGCTCCCATTTACTTGTGTCTGAGCAATTCTGCAATATTTGCAATCATTATGCCTTCATAATGACTAACCGTTGTTGTTTTCTCCGGAGACAGTGGAGGCTGAGGGGAGATCTGATAGATGTTAAATATTATGAGAGGCATAGACAGAGTAGACAGACGGAATCTTCTTCCCAGGGATGAATGTTGGTAGAGGCAGAAACAGTAGGTTTAAAAGATGTTTAAATAAGCAGATGAATGCGTGGAAAATGGGAGAATATGTCCAGTTTAAGATGATGCTGTCAAAGATATGTGGCAACTTACTGGCAAATCATAAGGCAGGAGAATCGATTAAAAACATTACTTATAACATCTTTCGTGAAGCAAATTGTGATGAACTGTCACCACAGACAGTGAAGATGCAGGCGGAGGCAAGACTGGTTCGGGGGATGAGCAGGGGATGGATGTGAAACTTGTTCAAGCCGCTGGCTTTGTGGACATACTTGGCATCGCTATCGGATATGGACTGAGTGGTTTGGAGATGAGTCGATGCAAAGAGTTTTGATGCCCGTCGGCACTCGAGTGAGTGTGAGGTTGGGTCACTCCAAGCTCTGTGCTGAGTTGGTGAGATCGATAACAGCTTCCGGCAGGGCGGCCCAAGCGTATCAGGGCACCGAGATCCGGGTCTTAGATGTGGCACTACTCGGTGCACGGACAATTTAAATGCCGGAACAGATAGACTGGAAGCCTGAGTGTGGGGTATAGAGGTGAGAGTCGGGCTGATTTCACTCACTCTCCCACAATTGTTCGTTACTTTCTCCATGGCACCAAGGCTATGAACTGAACTGGCCACTATGCACTTCTGCCCCGCTGGTGTAAAAACTGGGGACTGAGGCTTGGTTTGGGCCTACGCTGGCTGCTCCAGGAGCGGACCTGGGACGCAGTCTGATTTGGGATGCTGTTGGCTTGCTTCTATTCTTTGCACAATGTGTTTTTTTCCCTCTCTCTTTCTCTGTGCAGCGGTTTTTGGTCTTTTTTTAAAAATTGGATTACTGAGTTTCTTGCTTTGTGGCTGCCTATAAGCAGACAAATTTCAAGGCATATAATTTATACATTGTTTGTTAATATATATGCTTTGATATGGACATTGGGTGGACAGAAGAGATTAGTTTAGTTAGCAATTTGATTATTAACTTAATTGGTTTGTCACAGCATTATGGGCTGAATGGCCTGTTCCTGTGCTGTACTGGTGTTCTATGTTCTAACTGCACGCAACTGTAATCCATATCTCATTAAAGATTTTCATTTCAAAGAAAATCACAAATATTGTTTTTTGAACTGATAAGTCAGCAGGTGAATGAAGAGATCAAGGCAAGGAAAACGATCATTGATCAGCAACACTAAACATTCAGTGCAGTGCAGTACAGTGGCAGTTTGTAAGCAGAGTACAAGATGCAATCTTTGTTTTAATGTGAATATTGCCCTATGACTGAGGTCAGATTTCTATTCCTCACCTACTGTCTCCATTTCTATCTTTTACATTGAGGGGATTGCATAGTTGATCTTCAACAAGGTCAAGACGAGTGGGAAGCCGGAGGACTGGGAAACTTTTAAAGAGCAACAGAAGGTAACTAAAAAGGCAATACGTGGAGAGAAAATGAGGTACGAAGGTAAATTAGCCAAGAATTTAAAGGAGGATAGCAAAAGTTTCTTTAGGTATGTGAAAAGGGAAAAAATAGTTAAGACCAAAATTGGGCCCTTGAAGACAGAAACGGGTGAATTTATTATGGGAACAAAGAAATAGCAGATGAGTTGAACAGGTACTTTGGATCTGTCTTCACTAGGGAAGACACAAACAATCTCTCAGATATAATAGTGGCCAAAGGACCTAGGGTAATGGATGAACTGAAGGAAATTTATATTAGGCAGGAAGTGGTGTTGGATAGACTGTTGGGTCTGAAGGCTGATAAGTCCCCGGGACCTGATGGTCTGCATCCCAGTGTACTTAAGGAGGTGGCTTTAGAAATCGTGGACACATTGGTAATCATTTTCCAATGTTCTATAGATTCAGGATCAGTTCCTGTGGATTGGAGGGTGGCTAATGTTGTCCCTCTCTTCAAGAAGGGAGGAAGAGAGAAAACGGAATTATAGACCGGTTAGCCTGACGTTGGTGGTGGGAAAGATGCTGGTGTCAATTATAAAAGATGAAATTATGACACATCTGGATAGCAGTAACAGGATTGGTCCGAGTCAACATGGATTTACGAAGGGGAAATCGTGCTTGACTACTCTTCCTGAATTTTTTCAGGATGTAAATATGAAAATGGACAAGGGAGAGCCAGTAGATGTAGTGTACCTGGACTTTCAGAAAGCCTTGATAAAGTCCCACATAGGAGATTAGTGGGAAAAATTAGGGCACATGGTATTGGGGGCAGAGTACTGACATGGATTGAAAATTGGCTGGCTGACAGAAAACAAAGAGTAGCGATTAACGGGTCCCTTTTGGAATGGCAGGCGGTGACCAGTGGGGTACTGTAGGGTTCAGTGCTGGGACCGCAGTTGTTTACAAATTATATTAATGATTTAGATGAGGGAATTAAAAGTAACATTAGCAAATTTGCCGATGACACAAAGCTGGGTGGCAGTGTGAAATGTGAGGAGGATGTTATGAGAATGCAGGGTGACTTGGACAGGCTGGGTGAGTGGACAGATGCATGGAAGATGCAGTTTAATGTGGATAAATGTGAGGTTATCCACCTTGGTGGTAAGAACAGGAAGGCAGATTATTATCTAAATGGAGTCAAGTTAGGAAAAGGGGAAGTACAACGAGATCTAGGTATTTTTGTACATCAGTCACTGAAAACAAACATGCAAGTACAGCAGGCAGTGAAGAAAGCTAATGACATGCTGGTCTTCATAACAAGGGGAATTGAGTATAAGAGCAAAGTGGTCCTTCTGCAGCTGTACAGGGCCCTGGTGAGACCACACCTGGAGTACTGTGTGCAGTTTTGCTCTCCAAATTTGAGGAAGGACATTCTTGCTATTGAGGGAGCGCAGCGTTCACAAAGTTAATTCCCGGGATGGCGGGACTGTCATATGTTGAAAGATTGGAGCGACTGGGCTTGTATACTCTGGAATTTAGAAGACTGAGAGGGGATCTTATTGAAACATATAAGATTATTAAGGGATTGGACACGCTGGAGGCAGGAAGCATATTCCCACTGATGGGTGAGTCCAGAACCAGAGGCCACAGTTTAAGAATAAGGTGTGGGCCATTTAGAACGGAGTTGACGAAATAGTGGTGGATATATGGCATGCTCTGCCCCAGAAGGCTGTGGAGGCCAAGTCTCCAGATGCTTTCAAGAAAGAGATGGATAGATCTCTTAAAGATAGCGGAATCAAAGGTTATGGGGATAAGGCAGGAACTAGATACTGATTGTGGATGATCAGCCATGATCACAGTGAATGGCGGTGCTGGCTCGAAGGGCCAAATGGCCTACTCCTGCACCTATTGTCTATTGTCTATTGTCAAAATTTCAAAGTACATTTATTATCAAAGTATGTATGCAGTACGCAACCTGGAGATTTGTCTCCCACAGAGAGCCACAAAACAAACAAACACCATGGAACCCATTCAAAGAAAAACATCAAACACCCCAACATGCAAAAAAAAGAACAAGTCACGCAACCAGCAAAAATAAATGAGCAAAAAACACAGCATGTAAAACCCAAACTACAGAATTATCGAAAGGGTCCAGGCATATTCAGTCCAACTCAGTGCAGCCTAATCTCATGCTGTGTGTTCATTATCTGCAGGCCACAGGAGCCAATCTACCCCGATCATAAATAGCAACAAGAAAAGGAGTGACCAGAAACACATCATAACATCAATGACGGAGTTCAAACTACAAACCGTGTCTATTAAACCTTGCCCAAGATCCAGGACTCTGGCACCATCCTCCGACAACATCGACCATAAGGACCACATGTCTCTTTTGTTCATTACTATGCAACCACTTCAGTAATGTCTTGGAATCAGAGTGCTAAACATGAAAGAAAATTCTATTGCTGCGTTGTGGCCTCTCTTCACACATTCACTGTCTCAGGCAAAACATAGATGAAAGTAAATCTCTCTGTTTTTTTAAATTATTCATTTTATTGGAATTCTGCTGTAACCTTTAATTATGATACTTTTCGGCAGAAAAGATTAAGTTCTTGATAATGAGATGCAATATAATTTAAATTTTAATTAGCTTGTGTGCTGGCTGCAAGAATTCTATAATTGAACTTTTCTAAATACGTAACTGGTTCTCCAGTAACTATATGACTTAAAACATTACTTGTAAAATGTCGGTCAAATTCAATATTACACTGGTCATTTCTTCCAATCACTATGTAATCTAGTGTCTATGAAATATCAACAATGCCTGCGTTATATTTATTTAGTGATAAAGTGTGGAGTAGGCCCTTCCAGACCTTCAAGCCATGCCAGCCCAGCAAATGCACAACCATGATTAGCCCTAAACTAGTCACAGGACAATTTACAATGACCAATTAACCAGTCTGTCTGGAATGTGGGAATAAACCAGAGCACCTGGGGAAAACCCATGCATTCCACGGGGAGGACATACAGATTCCTAAGAGGATGCCAGAATTGAACTCCAAACTCTGGAATGGTCCAAGCAGTAATAGCGTCACACCAACTGCTATCCTACCGAGGTGCCCTGTAAGATGCAGTACAGTTGGAAATGATTTAAACACTCAGCTCTTTGTCTCAAGTTAATGCAAAACATTTAAAGATCAAAAGACATCCTGGTTATTAGGCTAATTAGAAACATGGGAACGTAGAAAACCTACAGCACAATACAAGCCTTTCAGCCCACGATGCTGTGCCAAACATGTAATTTAGAAATTACCTAGGGTTACCCATAGCCCTCTATTTTTCCAAGCTCCGTGTACCTATCCAGGAGTCTCTTAAAACATCCTATCGATTCCATCTGCACCACCATCACTGACAGCCCATTCCATGCAATCACCACCCTCTGTGTAAAAAACATCGCTAAACATCTCCTCTGTCCTTAAATGGTCATTGTAAATTGTCTTGTGATTGAGATGGTTGTCCGTTGTGATCAAAGATGACAGGAAACCTGTGTGGCAGAGTTTTTAAAGTGGAAAAGCCAATACACTGGTGCAGTTCCACTCTCTTGACTTCAGAATTCAGGGTCCAGTAGTACAAACAAGCGTCACCATCTGCGTTCTTCCTTGGCGCAGTGGAGGACCATGACATCTTCTGAGCCTTGTCATGCCCTTCAGTCTCCATAGAGTGAGACAGAACCACCTTCCTGCTGGTTGGATTTTCACTGTGGAATCTCATAAACCCAGTCTGTTGGAGTTGACTTTGCAGGCTAGGGCATGCTGTCTTAACAGGGTATGACGCTGCTGGCTACCCTGTCCTGGTTTAGCCCATCTTGCAAAGTGGTGGACCATGATGTGGCTGCGTCACAAGCAAACAGCTATTTGGAGTCACAGGTAAGAGCTGAATGTCCAGAGGATAACTGTAATTAGGCTCGAGTTAAATAAGGGCATTGCTGGGTGATGTGACAATACTTTACTGTCGCCAAACAATTGATACTAGAACGTACAATCATCACAGTGATATTTGATTCTGTGCTTCCCGCTCCCTGGATTACAAATCGATAGTAAATATTAAAAATTTAAATGATAAATCATAAATAGAAAATAGAAAAAAATGGAAAGTAAGGTAGTGCAAATAAACCGAGATGCAGGTCCGGATATTTGGAGGGTACGGCCCAGATCCGGGTCAGGATCCGTTCAGCAGTCTTATCACAGTTGGAAAGAAGCTGTTCCCAAATCTGGCCGTATGAGTCTTCAAGCTCCTGAGCCTTCTCCCGGAGGGAAGAAGGACGAAGGGTGTGTTGGCTGGGTGGGTCGTGTCCTTGATTATCCGGACAGCACTGCTCTGACAGCGTGCAGTGTAAAGTGAGTCCACGGATGGAAGTTTGGTTTGTGTGATGTGCTGCGCCATGTTCACGATCTTCTGCAGCTTCTTCCGGTCTTGGACAGGACAACTTCCATACCAGGTTGTGATGCACCCTAGAAGAATGCTTTCTATGGTGCATCTATAAAAATTAGTGAGGGTTTCAGGGGACAGGCCAAATTTCTTTAGTTTTCTCAGGAAGTAAAGGTGCTGTTGGGCCTTCTTGGCAGTGAACTCTGCTTGGTTGGACCAAGTCAAGTCATTTGTGATATTGACCCCGAGGAACTTAAAGCTTTTGACCTATTCCACTTGCGCTCCACCGATATAAATTGGGTCGTGCGGTCTGCTACTCCTTCTGAAGTAAACAACCAATTCCTTCATCTTGCTGACGTTGAGGGATAGGTTATTGTCTTCGCACCATGCTGCCAGGTTCTTAATTTCCTCTCTGTACTCAAACTCATCATTACCTGAGATATGGCCTACAATTGTTGTGTCATCAGCAAACTTATATATTGAGTTCAATGGAAACTTGGCTACACAATCATGGGTGTACAGTGAGTACAGCAGGGAGCTGAGTACACAGCCCTGTGGGGCACCGGTGCTCAGAGTGATTGTAGAGGAGAGCTTGTCCCCCATTTTTACAGCCTGAGTCCTGTCTGTGAGGAAATTGAAGATCCAGCTGCAGATCTGAGTGCTAAGGCCCAGGTTCCGGAGCTTAGGAATCAGTTTATTTGGAATGGTCGTATTAAATGCAGAGCTGTCGCCAATGAAAAGGAGCCTTACATAAGCATCCTTATTCTCCAGGTGTTCTATGGAGCAATGTTGGGCCAGAGAGATGGCATCTGCCGTTGACCTGTTGCTCCGGTAGGCGAATTGCAAAGCGTCGGGGTTGACCGGTAGGCTGTGGTTGATGTGTGCCATAGCCAATCGCTCGAAGCACTTCATAGCAATCGATATCAGAGCCTCAGGTCGTTAGTCATTCAGGCATGACTATGTAGAGTGAGAATAGGCTGTTCCACGCTGTATCTCTAAATAAATAAATTTAGATTTGGCATTTCCGCATTCAGTGATGGCTCCCTCCTGTTACTGGAAAATGTATACCTAAAATAGGGACATGCTTTGTAATAACCAGATTATCTGTACCCGTTGATTACCCAACATTATGATAGCAGTCAACATGACTCTATTGCGGCTCAGATCGTCGGAGTTTGGAGTTTAGTTCCGACGTCCTCTGTAAGCAAGTTTGTACCCTCCTTCCCTTGTGCACGTGGGTTTCCTCCGAATGCCCTAGTTTCCTTCCATAGTCCAAAGATGTCCCGGTTAATAGGTTAATTGGTCGTTGTAAATTGTCTATTGATTAGACTAGGGTTAAGATTAATCATTTGCTGGGTGACGTGGCTCGATGTGCTAAATGGCCTGTTATGCTCTGTATTTCTAAATTAAAAAAAAAATAATTTGTCTTGCAAGCCCATTTCCAAAATTGCTCCGTGAACTATTCAATGTATTGGCAAGAAGTAGTGACAAATCATGACTGCATCCAAAAGGACCCAGAAGTAGAACGGGAGGGAAAGTTTCAACATTCAACATTCAAAAGGTTGCAGTCCTTCTAAGTTCCAGCAACTACAGGCTCAGAGATATCCAAAGTTCCTCATATTGTAAGCTTTTTATTCCAAGAATCATCCTTGTGAACCTCCTCTGAATCCTCTTCAGTGCCAGAGAGGTCTTAGACGGAGGAGCCCAAAACTGTTCACAATACACAAGGTGAGGCCTTACTAGTGCTTTTCAAAGCCTCAGCATCACATCCCTGCTCTTGTATTCCAGACCCTTTGAAACTAATGCTAACTTTGCATTTGCCTTCCTCACTACCGACTCTACCTGCAAGTTAACCTTTACGGTGTTCTGCACAAGGACTCCCAAGTCCCTTTGCATCTCAGAGTTTTGGATTTGCTCCCTATTTAGAAAAAAAAGTCTGTATATTTATATCTACTACCTATATGCATGTCCATGCATTTTACAATATTGTATTTCATTTGCCACTTTCTTGCCCATTCTCCTAATCTGTCTAAACCCTTCTGCAGCCTACCTGTTTCCTCAACACTACCTGTCCCCCCCACCAATCTTCATATAATCTGCAAACTTGACAACAAAGCCATTTAAGTCATTGATATACAGCAAAAAAAAACAATCCCAACACCGAACCCTTTAGAACACAACTAGTCACTGGCAGCCAATCAGAAAAGAATCCTTTTCTTCCTACTCACTGTCTCCTACCATCAACCAATGCTCTAACAATGCTAGTACATTTCCTGTAATACCATCAGCTCTTAACCTGGTAAGCAGCTTCCTTTGTTGTACCTTGTCAAAGGCCTTCTGAAAATCCAAATGTACAACATCCACTGCATCTCCTTTATCTATGCAAACTTGTAATCTCCTCAAAGAATTGCAAAAGGTTCATCAGACAAGATTTTCCCTAAAGGAAACCACGTTGACCTTGTGCTGTCATGTCCTCTGTCACCAAGCACTCCATTACCTCATCCTGAACAATTGACTCCAGTATCTTCCCAACCACTGAGGTTAGATTAATTGGTCTATAATTTCCTTTCTGTGGCCTTCCTCCTTTTTTAAAGAGTGGCATGACATTTGCAATTTTCCAGTCCTCTGGTACCAGGCCAGAGACCAATTAGTTGAACGACTATTACTAATGCCTCCACAATCTCTACCGCTACCTCTTTCAGAACCACAGTTCACCTGGTCTGGGTAACTTATGTACCCTTAGGTCTTTCAGCTTTTTTGAGTACCTTCTCTCTTGTAATAGTAACTGCACTATTCCCTCACACCTTTCAACACCTAACACACTGCTAGTGTCTTCCACAGTGAAGACTGATGCAAAATACTCATTTAATTCAGCTGCCATCTCCTAATCCCCCATTATTATTTCTCTGGCCTCATTTTCTAGCGGTCCTATATCCACTCTCATCTCTCTTTTACTTTTTACAAACCTGAAAAAGCTTTTACTATCCACTTTGACATTGTTTACTACCTTGCTTTCATATTTCATCTTTTCCCTTCTAATGATTCTTTTTGTTGCTCTCTGTAGGTTTTTGAATGCTTACCAATCCTCTATCTTCCACTAATTTTTGCTTTGTTTCATGCCCTCTCTTTTGATTTTACATTAGTTTTGACATCCCTCATCAGCTACAGATGCACTATTTTGCCATTTGAGTATTTCTTCATTTTTGGAATACATCTGTCCTACATATTTCTTATTTTTCTTAGAAAGTCACACCATTACAGCTTTGCTGTCATCGTTGCCAGAAGCTTCTTCCAATTTTGGCCAACTCCTCTCTCATACCAATGTAATTTCCTTTACTCCACTGCAATTTTGCTATGTCAGACTACTTTCTCCTTATTAAATTTCAAGTTGAACTCAGTCATATTGTGATCACTGGCTCCTAAGGGCTCTTTTACCTTAAGTTCCCTAATCGTCTCCAGTTTATTACATGACATGACTCCCAGTCCAGTATAGCTGATCCTCTGGTAGGGTCAATGACAAACTGCTCTAAAAAGCCATCTCATAGGCATTCAGCAAACTCTCTCTCCTGAGATCCATTACCAACCTGATTTTCCCAATCCAACTGCATGTTAAAATCTCCCATGACTGTCATAACATTGCCCATTTGACACACAATTTTCTATTTTCTGCTGTAATCTGTGGTCTATATCCCAACTACTGTTGGGAGGCCTGTGTATAACTGTCATCAGGGTCCTTTTACCCTTGCAGTTTCTAAACTCAACCCACAAGGATGCAATATCTTCCAATCCCATGTCACATCTTTTTACTAATTTGATGCCATTCTTTACCAGCAATCCAGAAATTACTATCCTGAAGGTTCCGCTTCTCAGCTTTCTACCCAGCTGTTCTCTCCTCAGGACTTCTTTGCTTTTCCTTCCTCTGTTATTGGTACCAATATGTACCAAGCTATCTGGCTGCTCTCCCTTCCTCTCTAAAATGTTGTTGACATGATCCGAGATGTTTCTAACCCTGGCACCTAAGAGGCAACATACCATCAAGGTGTCCTATTCACATCCACAGAATCTCCAGTCTGTTGCTCTGACTATTGAGTCTTCTATCAGTACTGCTCCCCTTTTCTCCCTCTGTATCTTCTGCACCACAGACCTATGCTCAGTGCTATTAACCTGGTCTCCGTGGCATTCCCCAGGGATGTCATCCCCTTTCTCTCCCCAGGGATGCCATCCCTCTTTTAGTTTTTATATACCTAAGAAGTTTTTACTATCCACTTTGATATTGTTTGTTAGCTTGCTTTCATGTTTCATCTTTTCCCTCCTAATGATTCTTTTAGTTGCTCTCTGTAGGTTTTTAAAAGCTTCCCAATGCTCTATCTTCCACTAATTTTTGCTTTGTTATATGCTCTCCCTTTTGTTTTTACTTTAGCTTTGAATTCCCTTGTCTGTCTCAGTTGTAATATTTTGTTATTTGAGTATTTCTTTGTTTTTGGAACACATCTACCCTGCACCTTCCTCATTTTTCTCAGAAACTCAAGTCATTGCTGCTCTGCTGTCAATCCTGCCAACATCTCTTATATCTCTTTCCAATTTACTTTGGCCAACTCTCTCTCATACCACTGTACTTTCCTTTACTCCGCTGAATTACATCAGACTTTACTTTCTCCCTATCAAGTTTCAAGTTGAACTCAATCATATTGCGATCACTGCCTCCTAAGGGTTCCTTTACCTTAAGCCCACTCATCACCTCTGGTTCATTACACAACACCCAATCCAGTAAAGCTGATTCCCTATTAGGCTCAATGACAAACTATTCTAAAAAGCCATCTTGTAGGTGTTCAACAAATTCACTATTGAGGTCCATTTTCCAATCTACCTGCAAGTTAAAATCTCCCATGACTATCATAACAATGACCTTTTGACATGCCTTTTCTATTTCCCATTGTAATCTGTAGTGCACGTCCAGCTACTGTTTGGAGGCCTGTATATAACTGCCATCAGGGTCCTTTTACCCTTGCAGTTTTTTTAACTCAACCACAAGAATTCAACACTTTTCAATCCTATGTCACTTCTTTCTAATTTGATGCCATTCTTTACCAGCACAATAAATAAAATATACTTATTATAAATTCAAATCCTTATATTAATATTGTACAATCATATTACAATCAGAACAGGATAAAACATAACTAACACATTCCCATCCTCACTGAGCGTGGCATTTGTTCCCTGATGTGCTCATCGGTCTTGAAACAGCTCTATGTTACCCATGGATGCCACATGTTCTTTTTCCGCAGCTACTGACATAAACCCTGAACATTGTGGACATTGGCAGCTACTTAAGTAGCGGCAAATACAATGGATTCCAGTTAATTAGGATACATTGTGACCAGTATGTCTTGTCCAAGTTGTGGCTGCACCAATTATCTGAAGTTTCATAGAAATAGTGAAAAAAGGTATAAAAATGTTAAGCTACCATTAACTGAGTAACAAATTATGCATCAAAATGAAATACAGAACAATTTGGAACAATAATAATTAGATTAGATTCAACTTTATTGTCATTGTGCCGAGTACAGATACAAAGCCATTGAAATGCATTTAGCATCTGACCAGAAATGCAGAGAATAGTGTTAGTTACAAAATAACTGGGAATACAAAAAGTGCTACAGCGCACAAATATAAAAGTACTGAGACAGTACAATATGGATGCAATACTGCTTAGCGCTGTGATGAGAGGTTCAGCAGTGTCACAGCCTCAGGGAAGAAGCTCTTCCTGGGCCTGCTGGTGTGGGAGTGGAGGCTCCTGTAGCGCCTACCGGATGGGAGGAGAGTAAAAAGTCCATGGTTAGGCTGAGATGCATCCCTGATAATGCTTTTCGCCCTGCCCAGGCAACGTTTATGGTAGATGTTCTCAATGGTGGGTAATTGGGTGCCGATAATCCACACCCAATAATATTACTTTGTTGTTACATGCATTAAGTCGAGTCCGTCTCTTCGTAAACTCATGGATCATGGGGTCCAGAGGGTTTTCATGGCAAGATACGGAAGTAGATTGCCAGGTCTTTCTTCCGCACAGATTCTGCTGCTGCCCAGGTTGGGACCTGGCTGGGTTTGACCTCAGGACCGTCTGTATTGAAGTCCAGTGCTGATGCCACTACACCACCAGCTGGCCCAATATTATTACTACAGTACTATAAAACTGTATTAGTTCATAATGGTTACCAAAGGATGAATTCTGAGTGTACGCTGACATCTTACTCAATTGGTAAACTATCCATTCTTAGCTCCTTATTGCATCGAGGTTTAATGCTTTTCCCAATGACCAATAATTTATTTTAACAGTCCCTGACATATTTGAACAACACAACACAGTTATGCAATCCATTGCTTTCTTTGAACCCAATGCTGTTGTGTGTTTGTAGCCATGAGAATTGTCCGGTGTGGCACAATTTAAAAATCAGCCTGTTTCATCAGCATTGTAGGCATCATCTGCACAAAATTTTTTTGAAGCAAGTCGGGGAGTTTTGTAGATTTTCATGCTTCTGCACTTACACCATCTGCACTACCTTTCTTGCTGTGTACTTGCTTGAATTTAATGTGGTGCCACCGTTTCCATCCAGATAACCAACAATTTCTTGTTTTAAAATCTTCGTGATCCCACTTCTTATTTAGCTATTCTGACTTGTCTTTTTTTTAAGCATTGGTCCATTTGTTCCTCGTGTAATGTCCATTCTTCTCACAGTTTATTCTGCTGAGGTATCAATTGTGCATTTGCAGGTTTCGACACTACAGTTGTCTCTGCCAGCTAATTTAATCTAGTAGGGTTTTTTTTGGCTAGTGTCAAATCGTCTCGAGGCAAAAGTCTCAAAATTCTTTTTAATCAAAAATTTTTAAAAAATGATCATAGCTCACTGCTTTTTGAACTGCTGTTCATTGGCCCAAATGGATAACATAACACAAGCAAAAGCAACTGACACAAGTGTCCGCTATAAGCACGGTGCAATATCTAACAGCTACAAAAGTGCACGCCCCTAATTAAGCACCAGAATGTCCAAAATAAATTAATGAGCTCCTGGCTATTTTCTCAATTTGTTTTTGTTAGTTGCTGCAATTATCCAATGGACCAATTAGCCAGAATCCACTGAATTTTGATCACAATTACACTTTCCTTTTTCTTGTGATACACATTGGGAGGCAGCAGATGATCGGAAGGGGAGGAGAGAGCCAACCTATAGTTGATAATCTGCTAGCCCTTATGGACTCATTTTTTCCTTTTCCCCTTCCTCCTTCTGAGCCAAGGTCCTTACATGGAATTTCCTGATATGCAAAGACAAAGGGAAATATATGGAGAAAGTAGTCCGTTGTGTCAAAAGACCACAATGCCTGTGCAGTTGTTGTTTAAAGTTCAAAGTAAATTTATTATTAGAGTACATAATTGAATAATTACTTTTGTTCTGTCTTCACTAAGGAGGACATAAATAATCTTCCAGAAATAGTAGGGGACAGAGGGTCCAGTGAGATGGAGGAACTGAGCGAAATACATGTTAGTAGGGAAGTGGTGTTAGGTAAATTGAAGGGATTGAAGGCAGATAAATCCCCAGGGCCAGATGGTCTGCATCCTAGAGTGCTTAAGGAAGTAGCCCAAGAAATAGTGGATGTATTAGTGATAATTTTTCAAAACTCATTAGATTCTGGACTAGTTCCTGAGGATTGGAGGGTGGTTAATATAACCCCACTTTTTAAAAAAGGAGGAAGAGAGAAACCGGGGAATTATAGACCGGTTAGCCTAACGTCAGTGGTGGGGAAACTGCTGGAGTCAGTTATCAAAGATGTGATAACAGCACATTTGGAAAACGGTGAAATCATCGGACAAAGTCAGCATGGATTTGTGAAAGGAAAATCATGTCTGACGAATCTCATAGAATCTTTTGAGGATGTAACTAGTAGAGTGGATAGGGGAGAACCAGTGGATGTGGTATATTTGGATTTTCAGAAGGCTTTTGACAAAGACCCACACAGGAGATTAGTGTGCAAACTTAAAGCACACGGTATTGGGGGTAAGGTATTGATGTGGATGGAGAATTGGTTAGCAGACAGGAAGCAAAGAGTGGGAATAAACGGGACCTTTTCAGAATGGCAGGCGGTGACTAGTGGGGTACCGCAAGGCTCAGTGCTGGGACCCCAGTTGTTTACAATATATATTAATGACTTGGATGAGGGAATTAAATGCAGCATCTCCAAGTTTGCGGATGACACGAAGCTGGGTGGCAGTGTTAGCTGTGAGGAGGATGCTAAGAGGATGCAGAGTGACTTGGATAGGTTGGGTGAGTGGGCAAATTCATGGCAGATGCAATTTAATGTGGATAAATGTGAAGTTATCCACTTTGGTGGCAAAAATAGGAAAACAGATTATTATCTGAATGGTGGCCGATTAGGAAAAGGGGAGGTGCAACGAGACCTGGGTGTCATTATACACCAGTCATTGAAAGTGGGCATGCAGGTACAGCAGGCGGTGAAAAAGGCAAATGGTATGCTGGCATTTATAGCGAGAGGATTCGAGTACAGGAGCAGGGAGGTACTACTGCAGTTGTACAAGGCCTTGGTGAGACCACACCTGGAGTATTGTATGCAGTTTTGGTCCCCTAATCTGAGAAAAGACATCCTTGCCATAGGGGGAGTACAAAGAAGGTTCACCAGATTGATTCCTGGAATGGCAGGACTTTCATATGAAGAAAGACTGGATGAACTGGGCTTGTACTCGTTGAAATTTAGAAGATTGAGGGGGGATCTGATTGAAACGTATAAAATCCTAAAGAGATTGGACAGGCTGGATGCAGGAAGATTGTTCCCGATGTTGGGGAAGTCCAGAACAAGGGGTCACAGTTTGAGGATAAAGGGGAAGCCTTTTAGGATCGAGATTAGGAAAAACTTCTTCACACAGAGAGTGGTGAATCTGTGGAATTCTCTGCCACAGGAAACAGTTGAGGCCAGTTCATTGGATATATTTAAGAGGGAGTTAGATATGGCCCTTGTGGCTACGGGGATCAGGGGGTATGGAGGGAAGGCTGGGGCGGTGTTCTGAGTTGGATGATCAGCCATGATCATAATAAATGGCGGTGCAGGCTCGAAGGGCCAAATGGCCTACTCCTGCACCTATTTTCTATGTTTCTATAATGTCACCCTATAGAATCCTGAGATTCATTTTCTTGCAGGCATACTCAAAAAATCCATTTTAAAATAAGAACCATAAAAGAATTAATGAAATACTGCAACAACTTGGCCGTTCAACCAGTGTACAAAAGACAATGAAGTACAAACACAAAAGGAAAGAAATAATAATAATAAATAAATAAGCAATGCATATCGAGAACATGAGATGAAGAATCCTTGAAAGTGGATCCTTAGGGTGTGGGAACAATTCAGTGATGAGGCAAGTGAAGTTGAGTGAAGTTATCCCCTTTCATTGAAGAGTCTGATGGTTGGAGGTAATAATCTTGAAACTGACGTAAGTCCTGAGGCTCCTGTACCTTCTTTCTGATTGCAGCAGTGTGGTGAGGGTCTCTGATGATGGAGGCTCCTTTCCTGAGAAAACTGGGTCATATCCACTGCTTTTTGCAGGACTTTCCATTTAAGGGCATTGGTGTTTCCATACCAGTCTGTGATGCAACCAGCCAATATACTCACCATCACACATCGATAGCGGTTTGTCAATATTTCAAATGTCATGCCAAATCTTTGCAAACTCCTAAGGAAATAGAGGTGCTGATGTGTTTTCTTCATAATTGCACTTACAGAAGGCCCAGGACAGGTCCTCTAAAATGATAACACCAAGGAATTTAAAGTTGCTCACCCCCTCCATCTCTGATCCTCCAATGAGGACTTGCTCATGGCCTCTGGTTTCCTCCTCCTGAACTCAATAATCAGCTCCTTGGTCTTGTTGACATTGAGTGGTTATGGTACCACTCAACCAGATTTTAAATCTCCCTCCTGTATGTTGATTCATCACCATCTTTGATTCAGCCTATGACAGTGGTATCATCAGCAAACTCCTTTCAGAGAAAGCCATACAATACACAGTACAAAGCAAGTGGACCCAGACAAAGTCTTGCATCAGATTTTGCCTCCCACAACCAGATTAGATGTACTAGCACCAGTTGTTTCACTTCCTGGCATTGCTCCTCTTCCAATGCCTTCAAATCCTTAGTGTGTGTGTCTACCTTAAACCTTGCTGGTTTTTGGAGAGCCAACTGGTTTATACACCACCACAAAAGGCTGCGCAACTCACTGCAAAGCTAACTGTCACAGTGTTTACACCCTGTGTAGGTATACCAATTATAGCAATGAATGAGGTGGAACTGTTGAATATTTAAATCTAAGAAAATTCTGGCAATATCCAAAATAAATAATCCAGAAATCAATGTATAAGGACTTAAGATGCTTTGAAATAATATTGGTGAGGCTTGTTTCATGACTACTGTGGTTGCTGAGCAGTGAGAGGGCCAAGGGAGATGTTGGTCTAATGTTTGCACCTTCAACATGGCAAACTAGCATCAAGTTATATTTACTGGTGATTTTGGTCATCGCTTCCCGGTGCTGCATGTTTCATATTGTTAGTCAGCGGAAGTTTTCAAGTCCATTTGCAAATATGGGCTTGGTGCACATTCATTAATGTTGATTGTGTGCAAGGTGGGAACCATTTTAGTAGTTGATGAGGCATCACAAGCATCAATTGAAGGAAATCTAAAAACTCAGCCTTAGGATGCCAATTAATTAGGGCTGCTACATCAGAAATGTCAGCATCTATCCAAATTGGTCATCTCCATCTGTGTTGCCGCAATCAGTGAAAAAGGATCTACTGTGCTGGGAAAACAGATTAAAAGAAATCCTAATTTTTAATTAACTGCTAGAAACTAAGCACGGTACAATAAATATATATTTGCTTAATCATAAACTCAAGGGATTCTGCAGATGCTGGAAATCCAGAGCAACACACACACAAAATGCTGGAGGAACTCAATAGGTCAGGTAACATCTATGGAAATGAATAAACAGTTTATGCTTTGGGCCAAGACCCTTCTTCAGGACTGGAGATGAAGGGGAAAGATGCCAGAATAAAAAATCGATATTCATGTCATCAGGTTGGAGACTACCCTGACAGAATATGATGTGTTCCTCCGTCATTCTGAGAGTCACCTCATTGTGGCAAAAGACTGACATGTCAGAATGGGAATGGAGATAAGAATTAAAATGTTTGGCCCTGGGAAATTCCTCCTTTGATGAATGGAGGGTAAGTGCTCAACAAAGCAGTTCCCCAACTTACGTCAATTCTCACCAATGTAGAGGAGGCCAGATAGGGAGCACCAGATACAATAGACAACACCAACACATTTATAGATGAAGTGTTGCCTCATCTAGAAGGACTAGGGCCCTGAATGGAGGTGAGGGAGGAGGTGAATGTGCAAATGTAGCATTTCTGTAGTTTGCAGGGATGTGTGCCAGGATTGAGATTAGTGGAGAGGAAAGAAGTGAATAATGGCATTACGGAGAGATTGATTTCTGTAGAAAGAAGAGAGTGAGGGGTAGGTAAAGATGTGTTTGGTAGTAGGATCCCATTGGAGACAGTGGAAGTTGTGGAGAATTGTGTGTTGCATGTAAGGCTCATAGGGAGGTAGGCAAGAACAAAAGGAACTCTACCACTGTTGAGGTGTCAGGAAGATGGGTTGAGGGCGGATGTCTGGAAAATGGAGGAGATTCAGATGAGGCAGCATCAATAGTGGAAGAAGGGAAACCCTGTTCTTTGAAGGAGGAGGATATTTCTGAAGTTCTGAAAAGGAAAGCCTCATCTTGGGAACAGATGCAGCAGAGACAAAGGAACTGAAGAAAGAGAGTATCATTTTTACTGAGTGGGAAGAGGTATAATCAAGATAGCCACATTTTTTCTCCAGATATGGAGACAGAGAGATTCAGAAAGTAGAGAGAGTTGTCAGAAATGGACCAAGTGAACTTGAGAGCAGGGTTGAAGGTGGAGGCACAGCAGGGGTGCATGAAGCATTGCGAATACAGTCGTTAATGTAGTGCAGAAAGAGTTGGGGAAAGCATAACCAGAGAAGGTTTGGAACATGGACAGCTATGAGGATCCCTGCAGCATCTGACAATCCTGTGATCTTTGTCTCAGAGGACGACAACAGGTTGTCTTTCAAGAGGGTGAATGCTTGCAAGGCAGCAGGGCCTGATGGAGTACCTGTGCCAACCAACTTGCGGGAGTACTCAAAGACATTTTCAATCTCTCACTGCTACAGTCGGGAGTTCCAACCTGCTTCAAAAGGGCAGCAATTATACCAGTGCCCAAGAAAAGCAGTGTGAGCTGCCTTAACGACTATCGTCCAGTAGCACTCACATCTATGTGAGTGATGAGGTGCTTTGAGAGGTTAGTCACAGCTAGAGTAAACACCTCTCTCAGGAAGGACCCAGACACACTGCAATTTGCCTACCACCACAATAGGTCTACAGCAGACACGATCTCAACGACCCTCCACACAGCCTTGGATCACCTGGACAATGCAAATACATATATCAAGATGCTGTTCATTGACTATAGCTCAGCGTTTAACACCATCATTTTTACAGTCCTGATCAGAAGCTACAGAACCTAGGCCTCTGTAGCTTTGTCTTCAACTGGATCCTCGACTTCCTAACCGGAAGACCACAATCTGTGCGGATTGGAAATAACAACTCTACCTCGCTGACAATTGACATTGGCACTCCACAGGGATGTGTGCTTAGCCCACTGCTCTCCTATCTCTATACACATGCCTCGTGGCTAGGCGCAGCTCAATCAGTATTTATAAATTCGATGATGATACATCTGTTGTTGACAGAATTTCAGATTGTGACAAAAGGATGTACAGGAGCGAGATATACCAATGTCCTTCATATGATAAACCTTTCTTTCTCGGAATCATCCTTGTGAACTTCCTGTAGACCCTCTCCAATGCCAGCACATCTTTTCTTAGATGAGGAGCCCAGAATGATTCACATTTCTCAAGGGGAGGGCTCATCAGTACCATGTAAAACCTCAGTATCACATCCCTGCTCTTCTATTCTAGACATCTTGAAATGAATGCTAACATTGTATTTGCCTTCCTCTGTCATGGTCCCGTCTGGCAATTCCCTATCTTGCTATTACCTCCTTAATTGGGCCTTAATCCCCTTGTCTGATTTCCAATCATTCCCAGTTCCACTAATTACAGCACACCTGGTTCCCATTAGCGAATATAGGATAAAACTCGGGCAGCAGGGCCATGCTTTGCCAGTTTGTTAGTTGACTCTAGTGTGAGTAAACCTTGTTTACTGATTTCTTGGTATTGTCAGTTCTAAGCTCTGCAGCATTTCCTGGATACTCTACGTAAACCTTGTCTCTGTGTAAAGACTCTCTTGGATACCGGTTCCCTGTTCGCGGCGGTGCTAACGCCTCACAACTCTGTCTCCATGCCTGTGTCCTGCACTTGGGGTTTGTCCTCAGACTCATCCTTACAACATCCTCACCATCGACTCTACCTGCAAGTTAACCTTTCGGTTGTTCTGCGCACGGACTCCCAAGTCCCTTTGCATCAGCACATTGATATCACTGAGAGAAAAGGACTGTCTGATTTGGATTCTATTTCATATTTCTTACCAACACTTTGAAGCTTGAAGCAAATTTTATTTGTGACTAATTGAACATTCTCCTTTAATTATGCAGTACATCTGAAACTATCTTACCAGGTCTGGAAATGTGCCAAATTGCTCATTTCTGAGCCGTCTAACCAGCTGCTTCAGTATTTACATGAAGAACTGTCCTTTTACCTTACACATCCTCGTTTAACACTGCCATTCAGTCGCATGAGATGTTAGGTTGTTGCTAAACAGCCATTAGTACTAGTCTCTCAAAAGGTGATGAAGCAACGGTATATTATAGATGTTTAATACATCTAACACTTGAAATTCAGCACTTCCACTTAAGAAGATGGCCACTGAATGTATGTTCATGGTTTTCTGTTGCTGTAGTTCAACCACTTTAAAGTTGTGCATTCTTCAAATTTTCTTCTGCGCACCACTGCTGTAATGTGTTGTTGTTTGAGTTACTTTCACCTTCCTGTCAGCTTGAACCAGTCTGACCTCTCTCCATTATCAAGCTGTTTTCACCCACAGGAGTTGTTTGTTTCTCACACCATTCTCTGTAAACTCCAGAGCAGGGGTTCTCCATGTACTACTTGGTTAATGGAAAGGGTCCACGGCATAAAAAAGGTTGGGAACCCCTTCTCTAGTGATTGTTGTGCTTGAAAATCCCAGTGCGATCTTCTGCTGCTGTAGCCCATCCACTTCAGGGTTCAATGTGCTGTGTGTTCTGAGATGCTCTTCTGCACATCTCTGAGGTAACACATGGTTACTTGAGTTACTGTTGTCTTCCTGTCAATAGTGGCTATTCTCCTCTGACCTCTCTCAGTAACAAGGAGTTTTTGCCCATAGAAATGCTACACACTGCTTTTTTTTTGTTTTTCATGCCGTTCTCAATAAACTCTTGAGATGGTTGTGTGTGAAAATCCAAGGAGACCAACAGTTTCTGAGATACTCAAATCACCCAATCAGTGACCTACAATCATTCCATCGTCAGACTCACCTAGAGCATATTTCCTCCCCATTCTGCTGATTGGTCTGAACAATATACTAAACCTATTGACCATGTCTGCATGCTTTTATGCATTGAGTTGCAGCAATATGATTGACTATTTTGTTTCAAATTGCTCACATTTTATTCTAAAAAAGTGCTCTGTATTATTAAATTTATCTGTCAACTATATTTTATTTCTAGTTATTTATTTATTTTAAGATCCTTCTGGCCCAACAACCCACACTGTCCAACAGTCCCCCGATTCAATCCTAGTCTAATCCCAGGAAAAATTACAATGATCAATTAATCTACTAATGGGTACATCTTTGGAATATGGGAGGAAACTAGAGCACCTGGAAGAAACCCACAACTGCAACATAACATCCCATGTGGAAGCCATGTGATCCCATGGATCAGCTGTTCATTTTGGCTGCTGGACACTTTCTTGCTTAATTATTATTAGCAAAAAGCAAAACAGAATCTCTAGGCATCCTAATCAGTTTACTTAATGCCACCTTACTGGGGTAAAATAAAATCCACATCTCACCAGAAAAGAATCAGCCATCCATACTGAAACTGATATGTAACTCTATGCCCCAAATCTCAAATGGACCAGTTGACCACCTAAGCTGGCAGATCACTGGCTCATTAATTGCATTGTTTTCTTGAGCAGATCCGTAATATCAGCCTCCTCGGTGAAACCATGTTTAGCCTAATTGTCCATACTTTGGGATGGACAAAATTTTCACTGATCACTATGGCAGTTTCTACTCTCTGTAAAGCTTTCAGACAATACTGCACCAAAGTACTGCACATATATATATATATATAGCTAGGGTGTCTAAGACCTTAGAACAGTACAATTTTTGTCAATGTGGAGTGCAGAGTGAGTTTGTAAATCTGGTGGGAGCAAAGGATGTTGGGAATGGCAAGGGTGGAGCACAATGGGAGGGGTATGGGAGGGGTATGGGACAGGTGGCAGAGAAGGAATGCTAAGGGTGGTGGGTGGTAATGATGTAGACACACCCAGTCCTGAGACACCAAGCAAGTTCATTTGATTCCGAAGAATTGGTTTATTGATCTTTACAGAATGTCCCTCTAGTGCATCGTGCTCCCTCCCCTCTCCTTCCCCATTTTCCCAACTATGAGTTCCCCTCCCTCTGCCCCCTTCCAATCTGCAGTCCACAATGGAGACCCATATCAAAATCAGGTTTATCATCTCACGTATGTCATGAAATTTGTTTGTTTTTGTGGCAGCAGTACACTGCAATACATAAAATTACTACAGTCCTGTGAAAAGGTCTTAAGTATCATATATTTACATATATATATATATGTGTGTGTGTGTGTGTGTGTGTGTGTGTGCTTAACTAAGATTTTTGCACTATACTGTATCTGGCTAAGTGAAGCGTCCAGGTTCCTGGTTATTGAAAGCTTTCAACAACTTGAAAGCTCCTAAAGGCTCTGTAATTCACCATCTTTCAGAACATAGATGAATCTTAACAAAGGCCGTCAAGGATAGACAATTAATGCCAACGAGCACTGCCAGCACTGTCTACCTGCAGAGAATGGAGTGATAAGGACTACATCTAGGCAGGAAGGAATTAGAATCAGAATCAGGTTTAATATCATTGGCATATGCCAATCATCCCTGAAACAATGTGATCTATCTCATTCCTGAAGGCTATCATGCCTTCTTCTGCAATTGCATCAATATGTTGGTCCCAGGATAGATCTTCAGAGATGTTGGCACCCAGGAACTTGAGAATGCTCACATTTTCCACCCTGATCTCTCGATGAGGACTGTGTGTGTTCCATCGACTTCCCCTTCCCGAAGTCCACAATCAATTCCTTGGTTTGACTGCCATTGAGAAGAAGGTTGTTGTTGAGACACCACTCAGCCAGCTGCTCTATCTCACTCCACTATGACGCCTAATATCTTAAACATGTGTGTAAAATTTGGTGGGTGCCAAATAAGAAAATTGCCTTGTCTTTCTTTTTGATTGTCACTGATAATTATTCTGACATTATAGCCCATAGTCTCCTGTGCTGTCACGATGAGGACACTCTCAGACTGGAGAGGCAACACTACATATTCCATCTGGGTAGCCTCCAATCTAATGTCATGAATTTTTAACCCTCTCCCCCTTCTCTCTTTTCCCATTCCCAATCCTGGCTCACCACTTACTCCTTCTCTTTTTCCCACCTGTCTTCTGGTTCACCTCCTCCTTCCCCTTCTGCCACGGTACGCTTTCCCCTCTTATCAGATTTCTTCTTCTTCAGCTTTTCCCTCTAACCTCCCAGCTTCTCACTTCATTCTCCCTTCCCCCTCACCTGGCTTCACTTATCACCTCCTAGCTTGTATTTTTTCTTATTCCTACCCACTATCTTCTTATCCATTCTCTTCTACCTTTTTTCCCATCCTAATGAAGGGTCTTGTCCTGAAACATCGACTGTTTATTCATTTCCATCAATGTGCCTGATCTGCTGAGTTCCTGCACCATTTTACTTGTGTTGCACCGGATTTCTAGCATCTAGAGAACCTGTAGTGTTAATGATAATATACTTAACTTGAAGAGTTTCGAAAATTGTAAATCAGAGATTGCAGGCAGAATAATAATTGCAAAAGGTTTTTGTGTTGATAAGTTCATTGATTCAAACTAATAATCAGACTTGATTTCACAGGTCAATCTGGGGTCTAATTCTAGGGCAATATCAGCAATCACTGTTATTTCACTATGAAGCCTTCAGGGACTTCAGATTTATATGAATGGATAATTAACCTGGCAATCCTGAAGCTACTGACAGCCTCCTCCACAGACCATACTATTTGCATCCTCTCCAATGGAATTAAGGGAAATCACCTGATCTAATATGAATTTAAATTTTTTGGGAACTAATCCCTGTCTTAAGTAACCTGAAAATCTTATGTTTTGCTTCATGATGTACAATTGAGTGTCAAATCACATACTAAGCCATAATTAAAGCTTAACAACCTCTCTGGTTCTTAATAATTAATCTTATGTCTGCGTGTTGCAATTCGCACACATAAATTTTTCAAAATATACTGAAAGATTCTGTAGTTTTGAACTATCCACCACCACAAATAAAATAGTTATTTAGTTCTTCAACATTAAAACTTTTATGATTGCTCCAGTTTTTCTTTATCAGAGTAAATTTGTTTCAAAACAGTTAATTCAACTGTTTTTGTTTTTCTCTCATCCGTGTTGGCTATTTGGGAAAATCCTTTTATATGATTGGTTGTTCATCTAATTTAGTGTTATGCCGGATACGGTGGTGTAGTGGTTGCCTCAACACTTTACAGTACCAGCGATCCGGGATCAATTCCGAACGCTGTCTGTAAGGAGTTTGTGTGTTCTCCCCATGACCACGTGGGTGTTTTCCGGATGTTCCGGTTTCCATCCACAGTCCAAAGATGTAGCAATTAGTAGGTTAATTGTTCATTGTAAATTGACCCGTGATTGGGCTAGGGCTAAATCAGGGATTGTTGGGCAGTGCAGCAAGCAGGGCCAGGAGGGTCTGTTCCATGCTCTTATCGCAATAAATAATAAGCATCGCAGATACAGGGCAATTGAGATCCCTTTGAATTGATGCTCAACATAAAGTAATGTTGGAGATGTTCTCTCCACATAAATCAGTAGAAATTTTTCTTTTACATGCCATGTACAGCACAAGAGGTTTATTAACAGCAAATTTTAACCTGATTTTAATGTAGAAATCCCAGTGATTCACCACTCTCTACTGGCTATGCTGCTGCAGTCTATGAAGTTAAGACTACCATAGATTTCAATGAGACTGAAGGTACTTGAAAACTTCATACAACTTTTTTAAAAATTATTTGCACAATTTGTTCTCTTTTGTGCAATTTGGGTGTTTATCTGTCTTGGTTGTGTGATCTTTCTTCATGAATTCTGTTGTTATTTGTTTTGTGGCTCCTTGTAAGTAGATGAAACTTAAGGTTGTATATGATATATGATTCCGTGCAAAATTCTTAGACGCATACATATAACTACGGTGCCCAAAACATTTGCACAGTTCTGCAGTGATTTTATGTATTGCGCTGTACCACTGCTGCAAAAGCAAAACAAATTTCATGACATGTAAGTAACGGTAGACCTGATTCTGATGTGGGTCTCTATTGAGGACTGAGAGTGGGAAGAGGGCAGGGAGAGGGGAATCATGGTTAGGAAAAGAGGGAGAGGGGAATGAGCAGGAAGTACCAGAGAAAAATCATGTAAAGATCAATAAACCAATCATTTGGAATCAGATGACATTGCCTGGTGTCTCAGAGCTGGATGTGTCTGCTCCTGTGCACCTCCACACCAAACCTCCTTCTCTGCTATATGTCCCACACCCCTCCATTCCCGACAGCCTTTGCTCCCACCAGATTTACAAACTCGATCTCCTCTCCACATTATCAAATATAGTACCGTGTAAAAGTCTTGTATCTATCTAAAGCCTTTGCACAATACTGTACATTCTTTGATCATTTTATTTATATATTTAGAGATACAGAGCAGAATGCACCTTTCTAGCCCTGCGAGCCACACTACCCAGCAACCCTTGACAAACCTGATTTAAGCCTAATCTAATCATGGGACAATTTACAAAGACCAGTTAACCTACCTGGTACTTCTTTGGGCTGTGGGAGGGAACAAGAGGACCCAGAGAGAACCCACACATTTCATGGGGAAGATGTACAGAGACTCCTTACAGAGGACTGAAGTCCAATCTCCAAAACCCTGAGCTGTAATCGCATCATGCTAACCCCTACGCTGCTATGGTACACATAATAAACAGACTTAGAACTTTGAAATTTCACTTACATTTAGAATTTGCACTAAGTGGGGTGTGTTCACTGTTTTCCTAATTTGGAAGAAGATTTCAATGCAATGAGCATTGGCTGGGAGAGGCCTGAGTGTCAGATTTGAATGAATTGTTAATTTAAAAGGTCTACTAAAAATCTTTTTGATGCCTTGTTCATTAAAAAAAATCTTGTTAACTTAACAAGCTTTTGGAAAAATACCAAAATATCTTTTAAAATTAATAAGCCATTACTCTGTGGAAGGATCTTTAGAAGTATTTTTGTATTACAGAAGCTTGTTAATCTGAAATGATCTTTAAATATGTTTCACACTTAAATAGCTCGCTTCCTTTCATTACATTTTATTAAATATTTCTACGCAATTAAAAGTTATTTTTTTCTTAATGCTTGCTTGTACGTGCAAACTTTTTTTCATTCAGAATCTAGCACAAGAACATGTTTTATTTAAACACGGCAACCATTTGTAATATTGGTCGGGTGGATATATGTCTCTACCAAAGGAGGTATAAGGCGCTCCATTCCTCAACTAGCCTGCAGATCATCCTTGGTCAAGGTCTAGAACCCATTTAGCCTCATGATCAGGGTTATGTGAAGCCATTGGAGCAGCTGGTGCAGATCACAAGTCCTGGTTATGCGACCACTGATGTCAAGCAGACAATCTCTGAGGTGTATTCATAATGGCTGGAAACACCCACATTGTTGATAAAACTACCCAGAAGAAGGCAATGGCAGACCACTTCTTTTCTTTTTAAATCTTTTTATTAATTTTCCAAAATTATAAACAGAATAACAATATTGATACAGAGAGATTGGAATAATCTTATTGTTGATAGACATGTACAAAAAAGACTTCAAATAATACAAGTGTAGTAGTATAGAGGAAGAACTAACCAATTGAAAAATTTTATCCCATTTCTCTATAGGAAAGGGAAGTTGAAGTTCCCTTTCCCATTCATTTTTAATTTTATCAGATACACCTGACTGTAATTTCATAATTATATCATAAATAGTTGCTATTAATCCCTTCTGAAAGGGATTTAAACCTAAAATTTTATTGGTGATATCAGTAGGGTGTGAAATCGGGAAGGTAAGCAGCATGATATTTAAAAAGTTTCTTATTTGTAGATATCAAAAAAAATGGGATCTGGGCAAACTATATTTATTAGATAACTGTTCAAAAGACATGCAACAATTATTCAGAAATAAGTCACGGAAACATGTTATACCTTTCATTTTCCATATCGAAAAGGCTTGATACATAACCAAGGGGTTAAAAAAAATTAGATATAATAGGGCTTGATAATATAAATTTGCTCAAACCAAAACATTTACGAAATTGAAACCATATTCATAATGTATGTTTAATTATCGGATTAGCCATTTGTTTATTCAATTTATATAATACAAAAGGAAGTGAATTTCCTAAAATGGAAGCCAAAGAGAACGGCAAACCACTTCTGTAGAAAAATTTGGCAAGAACAGTCATGGTCATGGAAAGACCACGATCACCCACGTCATATGATATGGTGCATAACAAACAGACTGTAAATGCCTGCAAGGAAATGAATTTCTGGATAGTATATGTAACATATTTGTACTTTGATTTTTTTTAAACTTTTGAACTTGTACTCTTCTGTGGGGTACTTCACCATGTCTTCAACCTGAGCCTGAGGCTCCGGAGGGTTCCTGTGCTGTAGAAGACGTCCTGTCTTGGCCCTGTGCCAAAGATGCCGCACCCCAGTGACCTCAATGACCACAGACCGGTGGCATTGGCCTCCCACATCATGAAAACCCTGGAGAGACTCGTTCTGGAGCTGCTCCGGCCTATGGTCAGGCCACACTTAGATCCCCTCCAGTTCGCCTACCAGCCCCGACTAGGAGTTGAGGATGCCATCGTCTACCTGCTGAACCGTGTCTACGCCCACCTGGACAAGCCAGTGAGCACTGTGAGGGTCATGTTTTTTGACTTCTCCAGTGCGTTCACCACCATCCGTCCTGCTCTGCTGGGGGAGAAGTGCTGACAGTGATGCAGGTGGATGCTTTCCTGGTGTCATGGATTCTTGATTACCTGACTGGCAGACCACAGTACGTGTGCTTGCAACACTGTGTGTCCAACAGAGTGATCAGCAGCACTGGGGCTCCACAGGGGACTGTCTTGTCTCCCTTTCTCTTCACCATTTACACCTCAGACTTCAACTACTCCACACAGAGTATTGTCATCTTCAGAAGTTTTCTGATGACTCTGCCATAGTTAGATGCATCAGCAAGGGAGATGAGGCTGAGTACAGGGCTACAGTAGGAAACCTTGTCACATGGTGTGAGCAGAACTATCTGCAGCCTAATGTGAAAAAGACTAAGGAGCTGGTGGTAGACCTGAGGAGAGCTAAGGTACCTGTGACCCCTGTTTCCATCCAGAGGGTCAGTGTGGACCTGGTGGAGGATTACAAATACCTGGGGATACGAATTGACAATAAACTGGACTGGTCAAAGAACACTGAGGCTGTCTATAAGAAGGGTCAGAGCCATCTCTATTTCCTGAGGAGACTGAGGTCCTTTAACATCTGCCGGACGATGCTGAGGATGTTCTACGAGTCTGTGGTGGCCAGTGCGATCATGTTTGCTGTTGTGTGCTGGGGCAGCAGGCTGAGGGTAGCAGACACCAACAGAATCAACAAACTCATTCTTAAGGCCAGTGATGTTGTGGGGATGGAACTAGACTCTCTGACGGTGGTGTCTGAAAAGAGGATGCTGTCCAAGTTGCATGCCATCTTGGACAATGTCTCCCATCCACTACATAATGTACTGGTTGGGTACAGGAGTACATTCAGCCAGAGACTTATTCCACCGAGATGCAACACAGAGCATTATAGGAAGTCATTCTTACCTGTGGCAATCAAACTTTACAACTCCTCCCTTGGAGGATCAGATACCCTGAGCCAATAGGCTGGTCCTGGACTTATTTCCTGGCATAAATTTACATATTACTATTTAATTATTTATAGTTTTATTACTATTTAATTATTTATGGAGCAACTGTAATGAAAACCAGTTTCCCCCAGGATCAATAAAGTATGACTTATGACTATGACTATGATATGGTCATCTCCAATGCTATGTTCCTCCCCTCTTGTCCTGGGTTGGATCATTGAGTCACCACAGTTATGCAGAAATCAGATCAGAGATTTTCAGTATTATCAAAAGACCAAAACTCTGTGTCAATGTGTTGTAAAGTTACAATTGTGATTTAACTTCTAAGCAGTCATATAAAATTTTAACTGCTGCTGTGGGGTTTCACTTACTGTGAGATTTCACTTCAGTTCAGTTTTAAGTGAGAAGTCAGTTTGGATAGAATTACACTATGTATAGAGTTCTGTGCATCAAGTTGTCTGAGGATAAACCCACTGATGATCCAATTAGGGTATCCTTCCCTGAGCCTAGCAGTTTTATGGCTTAGAGATATTGCTTTAAAGTTATGACTCCCAATAGATGTTAAAGCCTGTAAATATCTTTTCATCTAATCCTACATTTTATATTTCCCCGGCCTGACTAGTCCGTCCAGTATCTTCCCTTGCTGTTTAATACTACTTCAGCAGATTACAAAGTTACAATTCAAATTTACTTCTAGGCTGTCAAATAAAATTTCAGCAACTGCGGTGGGGTTTCATTAAAATGAAGTTACACCTCAGTGGAATTTCAGCTGAAAAATCAATTTCAATGGAATTAAATGGCCATTGAGAGTTTACATTTCAGGGAAAACACAACACTCTTTGACCTGTATCTGTGTGGAAAGCAGCAATGCACATATTGATATTTGGAATGATATAATACCATAATGTTCAGCACAACATTTTACAGTACAGGCAACCCAGGTTCAATTCCTGCTGCTCTGTCAGGACTTTGTACGTTCTCCCCGTGACCATGTAGGTTTCCGTCCACAGTCCAAAGATGTATCAGTTGCTGGGTTAATTGGTCATTGTAAATTGTCCTGCGATTAGGATAGGTTTAAATCAGGGCACCGCTGGGTGGTGTGGTGTGAAGGGCAAGTCCCACACTACATCTCAATAAATAAAATTATTAATACTGTGTGATTCTAACACACAGCAGAAGTGCACTTCCAGAAACTTATAACTCAGTTAATTTGGAGATTATTTTGTTACCATATTATGAGTATTATAATCTTTTATATAGATAAAAAGATATAGTTAAACTTTAACAATTAAATGCCTCTCCTGTATCTGCCCTACCTAATGAGATGGCCATTAATTGTATGTTTATGGTCTTCAGCTGCTCAAAAGATTCAGTACATCTACTTCAAGATTTGGTGTTGTGGGATCAGAGATGCTCTTCTGTGCACCACCATTGTAACGCATGGTTATTTGAGTCCTGTTAACTTGGACTAATCTGGCCATTCACCGCCGACCTCTCTCATTAACAAGGTGTTTTCACTCATGGAACTGCCACTCTTTGGACTCGTTTTGCTTTTCGCACCATTCTCTATAAACTCTTGGGACTCTAGCATGTGAAAATCTGAGGAGATGAACAGTTTCCGAGATACTCAAACCACCCTGTCTGGCACCAACAATCATTCCATGGTCAAAATCACTTAGATCACATTTATTCCCCATTCTGATGTTTGGTCTGATCAACAACTGAACTTCTTGACCATGTCTGCATGTTTTTATGTATTGAGTTCCTGCCACATGATTGGCTGATTAGCTATTTGCATTAACAAGCAGCTGATGAGTGTACCTAATAAAGTAGCCATTCAGTGTATATTGTATCCACACTCTCCCAATCCCACTACTCACCCTGTTCCCTCAGCTTAGTATATTAATATCTCAGCACAGAGTTGTCTTCCTTGTTACAGGCCCAGATATTTCGTGTGGTTAACTTTTGGATTTGTAGGCCAAAATTCCCTCAAATCTAGGGTTGTCTGGTCCAATGAATATAGGTTCAGTTAGTCACGTTAATTGTGATATGATTACAGGAAACCTTCATAAAGATGCACTGAATCCCCTTACTCAAACTTCATAAGAGCAATGCCCATAACACGCTGCAAAATATAGCTGGTTAGATAGATATGTTTCCAAAGACGTACGAGACTGTTAGTGTTAGCGAGTTGTGGGCATACTACATTGACATGGGAAGCATGGCGACATTGAAGAGGGTTCACAGGAGGTCCATGAAAATGATTCTGGAAAGGCTTGTCATATGAAAAGTGTTAGATGGCTCTGGGCTGGTACTCACTGGAAGATAGAAGAATGAGAGGTGACCTCAATGAAACCTATCAGATGTTGAAAAGCCTTGATAGAGTGAATCTGGAGAGGATGTTTCCTATGCCAGGGGAGTTTCAGACCAGAGGACACAGCCTCAGAATAGAGGGGTATCCTTTTAGAATGGAGATGAGGACTTTTTCCCCCCACAGAGTGGTGAATCGGTGGAATTTGATGCCACAGATGGCGGTGGAGACCAAGTCATTAGTTATACTTAAGGTGGAGGTTGATAGATTCTTCATTAATAAGTATGTCAAAAATTATGAGGAGAAGGCAGGAGAATGGGGTTGAGAAGGATAATAAATCAGCCATGATGGAATGGCAGAGCAGACTCGATGTGCTGAATGGCCTGGTTTTGCTTCGGTGTTTTATGGACTTGACATTTACAGGAAAAAAAAGATTTACAATACATTCTATGAAAAACTATTCATAAATAAAGATTGACAAACCAATGAGCAAAAGGAGACAAAATTTCAAAGTTCAAAGCACAATTTATTATCGAAGTACGTTTATGTCACCATATCCAACCCTAGAACAGTAACTATAGCAGGATCAATGAAAGATCAAGCAGAGTGCAAAAGACAGCAAACTGTGCAAATAATAAACAAACTTACCTACTTGCCTTGCCTCCCCCCCCTGTTCTTAGCTGAATCCTGTTGAGCCAAAGCCTTACCACTCTGACTCGGACCACTCCAACGATGACTGCTCTGCTAGATGGTAACTCTCTTTTACGGAGAATGAATCTTTCAATCCCTGCTCTTGACTTGCGTGGGAATGCTTCTACCGCGTCTGTGCCACTGCCAAACCAAAATACTGAGAACACAATCTTCAGTGCCCTCAAAAGTGAGTCTGTAGGTTTTGAAGGGTTTCAGCCCAAAACATCGACGGTACTTTTTTCTACAGGTGTTGCCCAGCCTGCTGTGTTCCTCCAGCATTTTGTGTGTGTTGTTGTAGGTTTAAGAATCAGTTCAGTTTTGGGGGGGAAGTGAAGTTATCCATACTGGTTTAGAAGCCTGATGGTTGTAGGGTAATAACTGTTGCTGAACCTACTGGTGTGGAACTTAAGCCTCCTGAACCTCCTGCTCACTAGTGGTGAGAAGAGTCAAATTAGCTTCCACTAAGCCACATTTATACCAGGCATCATTTCTGTTATCAGTGTAAGTGTCGGAAGCCATTGCAGAAGTTTGAATGTAAATTTTGTTTACCATTATGTTTCCATGTACGTTAGCCATAATTTTAAATATAATTGGATGAGAATGAAACCCAGTTACAGAAATTATTTGTAATTTGCCTGGACACATTACTCACTGCTGGGGTATTTTGCTTGTTTTGGAGCCCACAAAAATTAAATTAGACCTTATGAGTGAGAAGTATGAACTTGGATTTTTCATGCAATTTACTGAAAACCATCAAGTAAACAGTTTTCAGTGGATTTTGGAATTCACTGGCAAGGTCAGAATTTGTTTGAGAACTACCTGCAGACAGATAGTGGATTTTCACTGTGATCCAAGTTGGTATTTTGTTGTTATGTGAACATTTTCAGCTATGCTAATCAACCTTTGCCAAGTTGCATTTGCAATTTATTTTAAAATAATTCTGCAGTTGCTCAGTAGATTTGTGTTCACTGAATTTAAACAGGAACTTGAGGACAATCAAACATGCTTTGAAATAGATTTGATTCTAGTCTCAAAAGGCTGATAAAGGCCTGAAGGGAAACATATGATAAACGTAGTCAAAGTTCAAAATTCAAAGTAAATCTTATTACCGGAGTACAGGCACAGAAATGTCACCACATAAAACACTGAGATTCATTTTACTGTGGATATACTCAGCAAATCTATAGAATGGTAACTACAGTAAGTCCCCGGGTTAAGAACGTCCGACTTACAGACAACTCGTACTTACAAACAGACTGCCATAAAGCCTGTTATATTAAAAATTTGAGTTAAAACATTGCACGGCTTCAGCGGTTTGTCGGCTCGAGGAAAGAGAACGCCGTCCGCCATTTTAAGTCGGATCATGTTGCCGTTAACACTGTGTTGAGTGAGTAACTTTGTATTTGGCTTAAATTTTTCTCTTGTAACCACGCCTCCAAAGTGTAAATCCGATGCAAGTGCTGCTGATGCATCAATGAAAAGGAAAACGATCATGATTGAAAATAAAATGGAAATAATAAAGCCATCGGAAAGAGGTGAAATGCCAATGTTCATTGGAAAAGCATTATTCTACAGTCAGTCAACGATCGGAAAAATTTTAAAGAATAAAGTGAGAATAATGGAGCATGTGAAAGGCCCTGCCTTGATGAAAGCTACAATTATTACTAAGCAACACAGTGATTTAATTATTGAAATGGAAAGGCTATTGATAATTTGGTTAGATGATCAAAATCAGTGTAATATGCCTATTATCCTTACTTTCGTGTAAGAAAAGGCTTGAAGCCTTTTCAATGATTTAAAAGCTGCACGTTCAGCAAGTGAAGGTGATTGTAATGAAGAATTTGTTGCGAGTAGAGGTTGGTTCAATCGTTTCAAAGTGAGGGCAAATTAACATAATATTAAAGTGCAAGGTGAGGCAGCAGGTGCCGATGTAAGTGCTGAGAGTGATTTTCCTGAAATGTTGAAAAAAATTATTGAGGGAGGTTATTCCCAGACTAAATATTTAATGTAGACAAGACTGGCTTATTTTGGAAAAAAAAATGCCTGAAAGGACCTACATTTCGAAAGAGGAAAAAAGTGCACCAGGGCATAAGGCATCGAAGGACAGGCTAACGTTATTGCTTGGGGGTAATGCATCCGGGGGTCTCAAGCTCAAGTCTTTGCTTGTGTATCGCTCCCTAAATCCGAGGGCACTTCGCCATATCATTAAGGCATCTCTTCCCGATATTTGGAAAGCAAATGCAAAGGCTTGGGTTACAACTGCCATCTTTGAAGACTGCTTCTTGAACCATTTTGTCCCTGCTGTCGAAAGGTAAAATATATACTGCAACAAACATTTGACTGACTGACGCTAAATAAGAAACGTATGTGCCTGTTCCGACTTACCTACAAATTCAACTTAAAGACAGACTTAGGAACAGATCTCATTTGTAACCCGGGGACTGCCTGTATTACAGGATCATGAAAGATGAAGCAGAGTGCGGAAGACAACAACTGTGCAAATGCAAATATAAACAAATAGCAACAAATAATGAGAATATGAAAATAACTAGATAAAGAGTCCTTAAAGTGAGATCATTGGTTGTGGGAACATTTCAATGGATGGGCAAATGAGTGCAGTTATCCCCTTTTATTTAAGAAGCCTAATAATTGACGGATAATAACTGTTCTTGAAGCTGTCTTGCAACTGTTCTTAAATGGAAGAGTTGGAAAAATTATGGCCCACTGGTGCATTGGAAACCACAGTGAATTTCATCATTAATGTCTGTCATCACTGAGAGGCGACTCCAAGGACAAAAAATGGTCAACATTTTCCAAAATCTTGGCTTTATTTCTCATATTCATATTGAAACATTGAAACATACATTGAAGTGCATTGTTTTGCGAACCAGGTTTGCGCTGGGGACTACTCGCAAGTGCCAACATAATGTGGCCTCGATTTACTAACCCTAGCCTGTTGGTCTTGGGAATTTGGGAGGAAAGTGGGAGCACCAGGGTGAACATTCAGACTCTTTACAGACAGAGGCAGGACTCGAACCCCGTCAGTGATCTCTGCTACTGTAAAGTGATTGTACTAAACCCTCTTGCCGCAAACTGTTATTGTTAGAGTGTGATGTTGCAAAGCCAGGGTAGATTGCTAGGTAGTCCTGTCGAAGGGTCTCGGCCTGAAACGTCGACTGCACCTCTTCCTAGAGATGCTGCCTGGCCTGCTGCGTTCACCAGCAACTTTGATGTGTGTAGATTGCTAGATGTTTTTTGTCTTGTGGGTCGTGAGTATAAGGGCTATCTTCCTGTGTTTTTTTTTTTTTCGGGCCGATTGTTGACCTGGTGCTTTACTGTTTCCGTGGGTGTTTGGTGAGGTTTTGAGTGAAGTGACACCAATTCAGGCAGATGTCACTTCAAGGAAGATTGAGATCGATGAGGTAGAGAGCAGAAGGTGAGCAGGTGTTCAGTGCCTGCAGGTGACTGGTTTTTCTCTTGCTTCCGCTCATTGCTTTTGGAGGAAGGTGCCTGTACTGATCAGTGTCTCTCTATTTCCCTCTCAATGCTGCTGGATGGGCAAAGCTTAATTAATGCGGTTGTGAATTAGACTCTGTGGTTCACGTTATGGTGTGTTTCTGGTCACTGTTTTGTGCGATTTGATTGGTATGGACTGGTGCTGGGCCAACTAGCAGTGCAGCCCCGGATTGAACTAGCCGGCTGGGCTGAATATCCCTCGATGGTTTGGCATTTTATATTGTGTGTGTTTCGATCGATTTTTTTTTGTATTCTTCGCATAAGTTGTTCCTTGCACTTGGGGGTTTGATGTTTATCTTTGAATGGGTTCCATTATTTTTTGTGGCTGTTTGTGGGGATGAGAGTCCCGGGGCTGTATACTGCATAAATGCTTTGATAACAAATGTACTTTGAATCTTTGAACAAATTGACAATGTCTTGGAACTCATCCTACAAATGTATGTAAGTGCAATTGTCAAAAACAACAGAAAATCTGCAGATACTGGAAATCCAAACAACATACACAAGGTGCTGAAGGAACTCAGCAGGCCAGGCAGCATGTATGGAAAAGAGTAAACAGTCGACATTTCAGGCTGAGACCCTTCATCAGGACAATTGTCATCTATGTGCTAGAAATTGACTACTAAAGTTCAGGTGATTTTGGCTCTGGAGGCATCATTGCTTTAAGTTCTGAAACTTAATTTCACTCCCACAGAACACTTCCTAGAGAGTTAGAAAAGGTGTATGGGTACTAATGAAGCCTTAGGTGACACCAGATTTTCCCAGATTGGCTTCTGTTAGAGACCTATGGTTAAGTTCATGGCTGGCATATGTCACGACCAGCAACAATGAATATAGAAATGAGTCAGGTTTTAAAAAAATAAACATCTATTAAACTCTGCTCAAAATTAGTAAAAAGATAAACAAATGAAAACCTTAACTGGAAGTAAACTGCTTTGCTGCCATTTAACAAACCTCTAAACTCAGTACTAGTTCTTAAAGTGGTAAATGTAAACACAGTCTTAAAGTGGTGAATTAGAATACAGTTCTTAGAATGGTAAATTTGAAAGTCCAAGAGATTTATACAGTCAATTACGAGAGACTTTCCTGAAGTAAAGAATTCCTCGAAGACACAACGTTACTGCCGATTGCAGCCGGAACGTGCCTTGTCCGCAGGACTCTCAATGACGGAAATAAAACGGTTTAAAGGCACTGACCTTTTTCCTCCGTAGACTAGATACTGTACAACCTTTTCTGCTGCTTTTAGCAGAGGTTATCTCATGCAGATCACACCTACTTGAACAAATTCAATAATGGTCGATCTGCTTCCGAAACCGCCGGACGACTCCTTCGGGTTCCTGTTTTCACTCTCCAATACTACTGAAAAGATACATCAACAAACCTGGCAGCGATTGGTGAAACTACCAGCCCAACACTTCTGTACCTTACAATAGAAAGTAAAACTGTTTTAAAACAAAACTGCACCATAAAAAATATATGCAGCAATACAGAGTAACTGAAGAACTAAACTTAAAACTCAACTGGGAAAAGTAACTGTCACCGGGGGTCTACCCTTATATATACCTGTTGAGAACAGGTCATCACGTGACCTCACATCAGTAGGAAAATTTACATCCTGTAACCTATGTAAGACCATTACATCATCCTCATAAGGCAGTCACAAGATATCCATGAGGTATACAACACATCATCATGAAGCAAAATTTATGTGGGCAATGGAATTTGAGAAAGACAGTCTCAAATTCCTCCCTATTGATGGAGACAAAACTTCAGTGATATGGAAAAAGATTGGGGAATTTCCCTGCAATTCCCTTCAACTTAGTGAAGATCGTGATGGATGGTTGTATGGGTGATCCAGGGGTGAACCTCTGAAATGACATGATTCAGGAGGACCCTGTAGAGAATTCTTTGTGGCAGGTTTCACAAAGACCCCTCAGTAGCTACCTCTGTTGGATTTATCTGATTTCTTCAAGATGTTCACAATGTTAGAATTTCAGAGGTATTCCACCACTTTCTCCACAATAAACCTGTGGAGTTTTGACTTAATGTTCTCAGCCCTGATTCAAAACTTCAGCAAAGATACTATCTGCTCCAGAGGCCTATTGTCTTTTGGTTAGCTCATTGACAAGTCAAAATGACAATCAGAGTGACATCAAGGCCAAACCAAATAGATTTGTTTGTGTTTGACACAAGAATATTTACTTCAAGGACAGCGATGCAGCTAAGAACATTTTAAAATGTGTATTCCATTGATTATCTGTGGCCTTGATCAGCTCACCTCAGAACAGTGGCATCCATCATTAAGGACCCCCATCACATTTTGTGTGTCTTGAAATAATCTCAGATAATAGGTTTTGTTTAGGAAATTGCCGAAAAGAGTCTAAGCCCCTTCATGATCTCATTTTTACTAAATTTTATTAACATTTAGGGTAATTTTTGTTGCATGAACTGACTGTGATAGGTCCAGTTGTTTGCTTGTTATCACAGTATCTACAGTCAGATGACAATAAATTTGAACATGCACCTAAGCGTGAACCCGTTCTTGCACACATCTCTACTTGCGCCTAGATTTACTTCACACTAAACAAAAACAGAATTGCAAATAGAACCATGGATTCCCAGAAGAATCACTACTATAAACACTGACATTTAAGATACATAAAGTCAATATTAGGAGTTCCAGCAGTGTAATTAACAACAAGTCAGATGACTGGGCAGCTTCTGATCCCAAGGTATATTTAGAAAGAGTGAATTGAACTGTGCAGGATTCGTCAGTCAATATATTGCTTCAATGTTATTTTTTGAGACTTGCTGGGAGTTAGAATGCAGTTTCTCTCATATGGTAGAGCAGACTTCAGTTAATACCTTATCAGAATGATTACATTACATAGAAACATAGAAAATAGGTGCAGGAGTAGGCCATTCGGCCCTTCGAACCTGCACCGCCATTTATTATGATCATGGCTGATCATCCAACTCAGAACCCCACCCCAGCCTTCCCTCCATACCCCCTGACCCCCGTAGCCACAAGGGCCATATCTAACTCCCTCTTAAATATAGCCAACGAACTGGCCTCAACTGTTTCCTGTGGCAGAGAATTCCACAGATTCACCACTCTCTGTGTGAAGAAGTTTTTCCTAATCTCGGTCCTAAAAGGCTTCCCCTCTATCCTCAAACTGTGACCCCTCGTTCTGGACTTCCCCAACATCGGGAACAATCTTCCTGCATCTAGCCTGTCCAATCCCTTTAGGATCTTATACATTTCAATCAGATCCCCCTCAATCTTCTAAATTCCAATGAGTACAAGCCCAGTTCATCCAGTCTTTCTTCATATGAAAGTCCTGCCATCCCAGGAATCAATCTGGTGAACCTTCTTTGTACTCCCAATAGGTAACAGGTGCAAAGATAATATCCCATGACCAATAATCAAACTCTTGGGCAAAAATCATTCTTAAAAATCCAGGCCTAATAACAGTACTCTCTTTTTTGTAGTAAAATAACTTGACTTTGGAAACTCCATCGAAATGTGCCTGTGCATTGTTGTGACTGATTAAACCAAGCCACATCGAAGACATGAACAGGAAAAATAAAAATATTTTTTCATACAACAGATCTTCTGGAGAGAGAATTGCCTCAATCTCCCAATACAATTTTTTATACTTTTTAAACAAACACAACTTTGTACAGTTATAAACTTCAAGGTCCAAAGTTCAAAGCAAATTTATTATCAAACTACATACAGTACCATAGCCAGCTGGTGGCATAGTGGAATCAGCGCCGGACTTCGGAGCGAAGGCTCCCAGAGTTTGAATTCAGCCGGCTCTCCAGGCATGCTTTCCATCCGTGCTGGGTTGAGCGTCAAGCTAGCAACTCAACCTCGTAAAAAAGAATTTGCCTGCTACGGAAACATCAACAGCAAAAAGTTGATGGCCTATGCTCTCTCATGAGTTTAAAAGGCAATTTCCTTTTCATACAGTACCATGCAAAAGTCAGAGAGAGAGATATATAACTAGGATGCCTAAGACTTTTATGCAATGCTGTATTTGTCAGCATGGAGTGGAGAGCAAGTTTGTAACTCTGGTGGGAGCATAGGATTTTGCGAATGGCGAGGGTGGAACGCAACATACACAAAATGCTGGAGGAAATCAGCAGGCCAGGCACCACCTATGGAAAAAAAAATCCTTCAGCAGGACTGGAGAAAAAAAGCTGAGGAGTAGATGTGAAAGGTGGGGGAGAGGATAGAGAAACACCAGGCAATTGGTGAAACTTGGAGGGGGAGGGATGAATTAAAGAGCTGGGAAGTTGCTTGGTGAAAGAAACAGAAGGCTATGGAAGAAAAAAAAAATGGGATGGGGAGGAAGCAGCACCAGAGAGAGGTGATGGGTGGGCAAGGAGATAACATGAGGGGGAAAAAGGGGATAGGAAATGGTGGAGGAGGGGAGGAAGCATTACTGGAAGTTTGAGAAATTGATGTTCATGCCATCACGTTGGAGGCTACCCTAAGTGTGGCCTTTTCACGACAGTGGAGGAGGCCATGGATGGACATATCGGAATGGGAATCAGAAGTGGAATTAAAATAGGTCCCACTGGAAGATCCTGCTTGTTCTGGTAAATGGAGAGTAGATGCTTGGCAAAGCAATCTCCCAACTTATGTTGTGATTGCAGGTATATTGGGAAAATTAAGATTGTGCTGAGTCCAGGAGGTGGAATTTCTAGAGTGCTTACGAGATGCCTTTTAGAGCAGCTCAGAGCTGAGCCCACTAGACGATCAGCTATTCTAGATTGGGTGTTGTGAAATGAAACAATTGATTAGAGAGCTTAAGGTAAAGGAACCCTTAGGGGAAAGTGATCACAATGTGATCAAATTCTCCCTGGAATTTGAGAAGAAGCTAAAGTCAAACACATCAGTATTATAGTGGAGTAAAGGCAATTACAGAGGCATGAAAGAGGAGTTAGCCAGCACTGATTGGAAAAGAATTGACTGGCAGGGATAATAGCAGAGCAGCAATAGCTGGAATATCTGGAAGCAATGCAGAAGGCGCAGGATATATACATCCCAAAGAGGCCCAAAGGACATGGATAACAAGTGAAAACTAGCATAAAATTCAAAGAGAGGGCATATAATAGAGCAAAAATTAGTGGAAGTTAGAGGATTGGGAAGCTTTTATAAACCAACGGAAGGCAACTAAAATAGTCATGAAGAAAGTAAAGATGAAATACGAAAGTAAGCTAACATAATATTAAAGAGGATACCAAAAGTTTCTTCAGATACATAAAAGAGAGGTGAGAGTAGATATTGGACTGTTAGAAAATGAAGCAGGAGAGGTAGTAAAGTAGAACAATGATATACCGGATTAACTGAATAAGTATCTTGCATCAGTCTTCACTGTGAAAGACTTCAGCAGTGTGGTGGAAGTTTGGCAGGAAGCAAATAGTGGGAATAAAGGGAGACTTTCCTGACTGACTGCTGGTGACCGGTGATGTTCCACAGGAGTCTGTGTTAGGACTAATTCTTTTTATATTATATGTCAATGATTTGGATAATGGAATTGATGGCTTTGTTGAAAAGTTTCCAGACCATATGAAGATAGAGGGCAGAGCTGCTAATTTTGAGGAAATAGAGAGACTACAGAAGGAAAATAAGATTAGGAGGATGGACAAAGAAATGGCACATGGAGTACAGTACCAGGAAGTGTGTGGTCATGCACTTTGGTAGAAGAAATGAGTGTTGATTTTCCAAATGGAAAGAAAATACAAAAAACTGAGGTGCAAAGACTTGGGGTTTTGTGCAGGATCCCCTGAAGTTAATTTGTCGGTTGAGTGTGGTGAGCGAGGCAAATACAATGTTAGCATTCATTTCAAGAAAACTGGAATATAAATGCAAGGATGTAGTGTTGAAACTTTATAAACACTGGTGAGGCCTTACTATTATGAGATGGTTTTGGTCCCTTACCTTAGAAAAGATGTGCTGAAACTGGAGAGTGTTCAAAAAAGGTTCACAAAAATAATAGCTGGATTGAATGGCTTTTCATATGAAGTATATTTGATGGTTCTGAGCTTGTACTCACTATTCACTGGAATTCAGAAGAATGAGGGGAGACCTAATTGAAACCTATCAAATGTTGCAAGGCCTTGATAGAGTGGATGTGGAGAGGATGTTTCCCATGGTGGGAGAGTCTAAAACCAGAGGACACAGCCTCAGAATAGAGGGGCATCCTTTTTAAACAGATATGAGGAGGAATTTCTTTAGCCAGAGGATGGTGAATCTGAATTTATTTGCCACAGGCAGCTATGGAGGCCAAGTCTTTATGCATATTTAAGCAGAGGTTGTTAGATTCTTGATTGGACAGGGCATGAAGGGATACAGGGAAAAGGCAGGAGATTGGGGCTGAGAGGAAAATTGGATCAGCCATGATGAAATGGTGGAGCAGATTCAATGGGCTAAATGGCCGAATTCTGCTCCTATATCTTATGGTCTTAGTCTTCTGGGTGTGGGGCAGGTGGCAGAGAAGGAGTGCCAGGTGCAGGGGTGGCCCGGCTGCAGACATACACACAATTCTGAGACACCAGGCAAGGTAATTTGGTTCTAAACAATTGATTTATTGATTACAGAATGTTTGTCTGGTGTTTCCCATTCTCTTCTTTCTCCCTTCCCCTTTTCCCCAACCGTTATTGCCCTTTCCCTTCTCTGCTTCCCACTCAGTCCACAATAGAGGCCCATATCAGAATACAGTTTATCATCACTCACATATCATGATTTCTTTTTTTGTGGCAGCAGTACAGTGCAATCCATAAAATTACAACAGCACTGTAAAGATTGTAGGCACCCTAGCTATAGATGTGTGCCTAAGACTTTTGCACAGACTTTTGTACATGTCACCATATCCAACCCTGAGATTTATTTTCTTGCAGCCAATCACAGTAAATACAAGAAACACAATAGAATCAATGAAAGGCCACACACAGCAGGATGGACACAACCAATGTGCATAAAGTACACAAGTTTGCAAGTGGAAAATAAATAAACAAATAAATAAACAATAAGCATTGAGACATGAGATGAAGAATCCTTGAAAGTGAGTCTATACGTTGTGGGAACAGAACCCAACAAGCAGAATACCTTTGAAAATTCAATACTGGTGTCTGTTCTAAAAACCACCGATCATAAACTTCAGAAATCCAAAGTTCACTCTGCTGCCTTATTATCAGGTACATCTATACTGTATACCAGCTCGTTGATGCAAATATCCAATTAGCTAATGATACAGCAGCAGCTCAAAGTTCAAAATTCAAAGTAAAATTTATTATCAGAATACATACACATCACTATAAACAACAGACTCTTTCTGCAGGCATACTTAGCAAATATCACAATAGGGTGCTGGGAACAGACCCAAATGCAAGACACAGACACTGAAGTACAAGGAACAGGACTTGACTAGAGTCGGGACATGACAGGATTCAGATCAGGAGCAGGGACAAGAACACAGACTTGGGCTAGGGAAAGCAGGACAAGGACTAGAAACCATGGACTAGGAGACAAGGCTTCAACTCCAAGCCCAAGACTGGATAAGGACCGAGAACCTGGGTCTTGCCTCAGGCTCAGACCCTAGAACCAGGCAAGGACATGACATGGCTTCAGGACAGGACATGGCTGGAGGCTTGGGTTCTGGGAGCTCAGCTACAGGATCCTCAAGGCTTGGGTTCTAGGAGCTTCTCCTGGGCAGGAAGCAGAACTCCTGGGCAGGACACAGAACTTCACCCCACAGAGGCAAGGACAAGGAAGGACCAACCCAACCACAGGGTAACAGCAAACAGCCTGCTTACCCAACAGAGGCAAGGGACAGGAAGGGAAAGAACCAACCACAGGGTAACAGCAATTACAGCCTGGCTTACCCAACAGAGGCAAGGACAGGGAAGGAGCTCAATCCAGGGTGGCTGTCAGTCTCAGGGCAGCCAGCAACCTTGGCTGGCTACAGAAACAGCCAAATCCATACCACAATGACTTCTGACAAGTGACAACAAGGCTCCATGAGGCTCCAACAAGGCAGTGGTCCTCCAACCAGGCCTAGAGATCACAAATGGTTTCACTGCCTTTCCATCAGCAGGTTACTCCAAAAGGAACTGACAAGACAAACCAACAGCCCACACTCAACCCCGAGGCTACTTATATTCCAAGCTACAAAATGGGAATCAGGTGCCTATGATTAACTCAAACAAGGGACAGCTGGAAGACCTGGAGTCCTGAGTCCATGGACCGGACCGCGAACTGGAATGCGGACTTCACGGACCAGACCATGATAGCAAATCCATAGAACGGTAACTGCAAACACTAGGAACTGTAAACTGTAAAGAAATCGTGCAAATGTAGAAATAAAATAAATAGCAATAAATAATGAGCATGGAATAACACGATAAAATTGTCCTTAAATGAGTGTAGTTATCCACTTTTGTTCAAGAGCCTGATGGTTGAGGATTAGTAACTGCTCTTGAACCTGGTGGTGTGAGTTTCTGAGACTCCTGTAACTTCTACATGATGGCAGCAGTGAGAAAAGAGCACAGCCTAGATGGTGAGGATCTTTGATGACAAATGCTGCAATATTTCATGTAGATGTGCTTAATGTTTGGGGGGGGGGGGTGGTATTCTACACGTACTGGACCAAATCCACTACCTTTTGTGGGATTTTCCGCTCAAAGGCATCGGTGTTCCCATACTAGGCCATAATCCAGCAAGTAAGCACCCTTTCCACCAAACATCTTTAGAAGTTTGCTAAGGTTTTTGATGACATGCGGAGTCTCCACAGACTCCTGAGGAAGTAGAGGTACTGTCGTGCTTTCTTCATAGTAATACTTATTTGATTGGCCCAAGAGAGGTCTTCTGGGATAGTAACACCCATAAATTTAAAGTTACTGATCCTCTCCATCTTTGATCCTCTGATAATTACTGACTCATGATCCTCTGGTTTCCCTCTTCTGAAGTCTGCTATCAGTTCCTTGGTCTTTTTGACATTGAGTGAGAGGTTGTTGTTATCATACCACTCAGGTAAATTAAACCACTCAGTCAATTCAATGCATTAAATGCACGCAGACGTGGTCAAGAAGTTCATTTGCTTTTCAGACCAAACATCAGAATGGGGAAGAAATGCAATTGAAGTGACTTTGACCATGGGATAATTGGTGGTGCCAGACAGGGTGGCTTGTGTATCTCAGAAACTGCTAATCTTTCATGTACAACAGTTTCTAGACTCGAGTTTATGGAGGATGGTGCAAAAAAAATCACGTCAGGTGAACAGCAGTTCTGCGGGCGAAAACATCTTGTTAGTGAGATAGGTCAGAGGAGAATGGCCGGACTGGGTCAAGCTGACAGGAAGGTGACAGTAACTCAGATACCCATTGTTACATCAGTGATATGCAGGAGAGCATCTCAGAAAACAGAACACATCTGACTTTGAGTGGATGGGTAACAGCAGCAGAAAACACAAACATACTCTCAGTGGCCTCTTTATTAGGTACAGGAGATACCTAATAAATTGGGCACTGAAATTTATATTCCCCTTTTTCATCAAAATAAAATTTAACTATTATAAATAATTTTTAAAAATTGGGCAATGTCTTTTCATTCTTACATTCATAGACAATGTGTTAGGTAGTATTCTATAACATTTCTTTAAACCAATAGCACTGTGGCCATTTGTGTGACAATATGTATCCCTTTTGTTACCATATTGGTGGCTGGCACACTGAACAGACAACTAACCAGAAATAACAATACAAGCCTAGCCTCAAGTGTGCATTGAGTGTCAGGGATACATCTTTAACAATGTGTTAGATAGGAAATGCCCACTTAGTGCCTTCCCTGATCTCAGTCTGAAATATTCAATGACCTCTAATTTTTACTATTTTTAATATTTAATATTTGTAATCCAGGGAGTGAGAAGCGCAGAATCAAATATCGCTGTGATGATTGTACCTTCTAGTACCAATTGTTTGACAACAATAAAGTATAAAGTATAAAGTAACATGAACATTATTGTTTTCTTCTGCATATTTTCAGTGTGACAAAATCACCCTCAGTGACTGGTTTTAATCACTTTAAAGTATCTGTTGAAATTGAGAACAAGTTTTATTTCTTAACACAAGATATTTTACGTGTAATGGCATGGGTAAAATTTCTACTGCTATGCTATTTTTATTTTAACAGTTCTGTAAAAGCAATGTTTCCTGCTAGTGAGAGTGTTTTGGCATCAGCTATGTTGTCCAACTTAGGAATATGGTGTCAGCCAATCGTGATTGTCTTGGTATGTGTTGTAAGTTTCTGCCCAGTGGAACATCCAAGAGTGCTGGCAGGAGGAGAGTTCTGAAGGACAGTAGTCTGGTTTGGTGTTGTTTGGCAGGAGCTGTGGATCAGGGAACAAGGGAAGATGCCTGCCAAATGCCGTTGGAAAGAGAGACCCTGTCCTATGAGGTGCCTTGTGCAGATGAATGGTTCAAGGGAGGAAGTACCAATGCTCCTGAAATAGCCAGTTCATTCGAGATGGTCTTCACCAGAAGTTCAGACTGTGGTGGGTGTCTTCATGCAGACCACGGTTTCCATATGTGAGTAAAGTGGTCCACTCCCAGCTACCGCAGAAATCAGCTCCAACATTTATGTGCACATTGGACTGCGTAACTTTAATGGGCCTTTTTATTTATTTTTAAATTTTTTCTTTAACTGTAAATTTGGTGAATATATTTCTTTATAAGTTTATGCGTATACTTTCTGTTAATTTTCTGGCAAGTGATAACATTGCAAGGAACAGTATTTACAGAGCATTCGCTACAATTAATGTTCCTTAATCACAACATACCAACTTTCCTGTTTGGTTGAACCCCCAATCATATTGACCCTACATAGTTTAAGAAATATGGCCTTCTCACTGCTGAGACACATGGCTGTTAGCAGTGTTAGCTAGCAAGCCAAGTCTGTATTCAAGTCCCTGGTGAGAGGATTACACAGAGCTGTTGGAATTCCTGAGCAACGCAAACTAAATGCTGGAGGAACTATGGAAGGGAGTAAGTAGTCAAAATTCTGGGTTTCAGCGCAAAACATTTATTCTTGTCCATAGATGCTGTCTGACTTACTGAGATCCTCCAGCATTTTGTGTGTGTTGATTTTATTTTCTGAAGACTGGTTCTTATTTTATTTAATCCATAATTATGCTATCCATAATTCCATAACTCCAGAATAATCCCTAGCATGCATATCAATGATATATTGCTGTTCCCATTCAAGAGGTGAGTTGTTAATCGGTTTGCAAGATGCAGTGTGGCAATTCACTAAGCCTTCATCAACGACACCACCCAAGAGCACAATAGGATACTGTAGATACCGGGAGAGACATGATGATCTGCAAATCTTCCACAAGTCAGGCAAAACCCTGGCATGATAATATTTTGCAATATTTCTTGAAGCACGGAATATGCCACTTCTGCTATATTGGTGCGTGTGACAATACTGAATCTAATAAGGATTTTCAGAAAAATACTTGTTTAGTAAAGAAGAAGTTGACAACATGGACCTTGCCACGGCTAATCATAACTGGGGTGATTCCCAGGCTGGGTTGTAATCAGGATTCCAATGGTGAAGTTCAGTATCATTAATCAGTGAACTACCAGGAGAGACTTAGACCAGATGGACCCAAGTACGTAGGAGAACAGAAGTGAGAGGGAGTTGAATATAGAGTCTTTACTTGTGCATTGATTTGCAGAGAACATTTGAGAATTGCTACACACAAGGTCGGTAAACTCAACACTGAGCAAAAACAAACAAAACAGAGGGAACTTAAATAGAGAAACTCAATTTGGGAGGACACTGACAGTAACTGAGGACAGGATCGAACCGGGGACTGTGGAGTTTGGGAGGACACTGACAGTAACTGAGGACAGGATCGAACCGGGGACAGTAGAGCTTGGGAGGACACTGACAGTAACTGAGGACAGGATCGAACCGGGGACAGTAGAGCTTGGGAGGACACTGACAGTAACTGAGGACAGGATCGAACCGGGGACTGTGGAGTTTGGGAGGACACTGACAGTAACTGAGGACAGGATCGAACCGGGGACAGTAGAGCTTGGGAGGACACTGACAGTAGCTGAGGACAGGATCGAACCGGGGACAGTAGAGCTTGGGAGGACACTGACAGTAGCTGAGGACAGGATCGAACCGGGGACAGTAGAGCTTGGGAGGACACTGACAGTAACTGAGGACAGGATCGAACCGGGGACAGTAGAGCTTGGGAGGACACTGACAGTAACTGAGGACAGGATCGAACCGGGGACTGTGGAGCTTGGGAGGACACTGACAGTAACTGAGGACAGGATCGAACCGGGGACAGTAGAGCTTGGGAGGACACTGACAGTAACTGAGGACAGGATCGAACCGGGGACAGTAGAGCTTGGGAGGACACTGACAGTAACTGAGGACAGGATTGAACTGGAGACTGTGGAGTTTGGGAGGACACTGACAGTAACTGAGGACAGGATTGAACTGGAGACTGTGGAGTTTGGGAGGACACTGACAGTAGCTGAGGACAGGATCGAACCGGGGACTGTGGAGTTTGGGAGGACACTGACAGTAGCTGAGGACAGGATCGAACCGGGGACTGTGGAGTTTGGGAGGACACTGACAGTAGCTGAGGACAGGATCGAACCGGGGACAGTAGAGCTTGGGAGGACACTGACAGTAGCTGAGGACAGGATCGAACCGGGGACAGTAGAGCTTGGGAGGACACTGACAGTAACTGAGGACAGGATCGAACCGGGGACTGTGGAGCTTGGGAGGACACTGACAGTAACTGAGGACAGGATCGAACCGGGGACAGTAGAGCTTGGGAGGACACTGACAGTAACTGAGGACAGGATCGAACCGGGGACAGTAGAGCTTGGGAGGACACTGACAGTAACTGAGGACAGGATTGAACTGGAGACTGTGGAGTTTGGGAGGACACTGACAGTAACTGAGGACAGGATTGAACTGGAGACTGTGGAGTTTGGGAGGACACTGACAGTAGCTGAGGACAGGATCGAACCGGGGACTGTGGAGTTTGGGAGGACACTGACAGTAGCTGAGGACAGGATCGAACCGGGGACTGTGGAGTTTGGGAGGACACTGACAGTAGCTGAGGACAGGATCGAACCGGGGACAGTAGAGCTTGGGAGGACACTGACAGTAGCTGAGGACAGGATCGAACCGGGGACAGTAGAGCTTGGGAGGACACTGACAGTAACTGAGGACAGGATCGAACCGGGGACTGTGGAGTTTGGGAGGACACTGACAGTAACTGAGGACAGGATCGAACCGGGGACTGTGGAGTTTGGGAGGACACTGACAGTAACTGAGGACAGGATCGAACCGGGGACAGTAGAGCTTGGGAGGACACTGACAGTAACTGAGGACAGGATCGAACCGGGGACAGTAGAGCTTGGGAGGACACTGACAGTAACTGAGGACAGGATCGAACCAGGGACTGTGGAGCTTGGGAGGACACTGACAGTAGCTGAGGACAGGATCGAACCGGGGACAGTAGAGCTTGGGAGGACACTGACAGTAGCTGAGGACAGGATCGAACCGGGGACAGTAGAGCTTGGGAGGACACTGACAGTAGCTGAGGACAGGATCGAACCGGGGACAGTAGAGCTTGGGAGGACACTGACAGTAGCTGAGGACAGGATCGAACCGGGGACAGTAGAGCTTGGGAGGACACTGACAGTAGCTGAGGACAGGATCGAACCGGGGACAGTAGAGCTTGGGAGGACACTGACAGTAACTGAGGACAGGATCGAACCGGGGACTGTGGAGTTTGGGAGGACACTGACAGTAACTGAGGACAGGATCGAACCGGGGACTGTGGAGTTTGGGAGGACACTGACAGTAACTGAGGACAGGATCGAACCGGGGACAGTAGAGCTTGGGAGGACACTGACAGTAACTGAGGACAGGATCGAACCGGGGACAGTAGAGCTTGGGAGGACACTGACAGTAACTGAGGACAGGATCGAACCAGGGACTGTGGAGCTTGGGAGGACACTGACAGTAGCTGAGGACAGGATCGAACCGGGGACAGTAGAGCTTGGGAGGACACTGACAGTAGCTGAGGACAGGATCGAACCGGGGACAGTAGAGCTTGGGAGGACACTGACAGTAACTGAGGACAGGATCGAACCGGGGACTGTAGAGCTTGGGAGGACACTGACAGTAACTGAGGACAGGATCGAACCGGGGACAGTAGAGCTTGGGAGGACACTGACAGTAACTGAGGACAGGATCGAACCGGGGACAGTAGAGCTTGGGAGGACACTGACAGTAACTGAGGACAGGATCGAACCGGGGACAGTAGAGCTTGGGAGGACACTGACAGTAGCTGAGGACAGGATCGAACCGGGGACAGTAGAGCTTGGGAGGACACTGACAGTAGCTGAGGACAGGATCGAACCGGGGACTGTGGAGTTTGAGAGGACACTGACAGTAACTGAGGACAGGATCGAACCGGGGACAGTAGAGCTTGGGAGGACACTGACAGTAACTGAGGACAGGATCGAACCGGGGACAGTAGAGCTTGGGAGGACACTGACAGTAACTGAGGACAGGATCGAACCGGGGACAGTAGAGCTTGGGAGGACACTGACAGTAGCTGAGGACAGGATCGAACCGGGGACTGTGGAGCTTGGGAGGACACTGACAGTAACTGAGGACAGGATCGAACCGGGGACAGTAGAGCTTGGGAGGACACTGACAGTAGCTGAGGACAGGATCGAACCGGGGACAGTAGAGCTTGGGAGGACACTGACAGTTGCTGAGGACAGGATCGAACCGGGGACAGTAGAGCTTGGGAGGACACTGACAGTAGCTGAGGACAGGATCGAACCGGGGACAGTAGAGCTTGGGAGGACACTGACAGTAACTGAGGACAGGATCGAACCGGGGACTGTGGAGTTTGGGAGGACACTGACAGTAACTGAGGACAGGATCGAACCGGGGACTGTGGAGTTTGGGAGGACACTGACAGTAACTGAGGACAGGATCGAACCGGGGACAGTAGAGCTTGGGAGGACACTGACAGTAACTGAGGACAGGATCGAACCGGGGACAGTAGAGCTTGGGAGGACACTGACAGTAACTGAGGACAGGATCGAACCGGGGACTGTGGAGCTTGGGAGGACACTGACAGTAGCTGAGGACAGGATCGAACCGGGGACAGTAGAGCTTGGGAGGACACTGACAGTAACTGAGGACAGGATCGAACCGGGGACAGTAGAGCTTGGGAGGACACTGACAGTAACTGAGGACAGGATCGAACCGGGGACAGTAGAGCTTGGGAGGACACTGACAGTAGCTGAGGACAGGATCGAACCGGGGACAGTAGAGCTTGGGAGGACACTGACAGTAGCTGAGGACAGGATCGAACCGGGGACAGTAGAGCTTGGGAGGACACTGACAGTAGCTGAGGACAGGATCGAACCGGGGACTGGGGACTGTGGAGCTGTGATGTAGTATTTTCAATATTTTGTCACTATGCCACCCTAGGGCAATGATCGAATTAATTGTAAGGGTCCCTGCCCCACTAACCCCCCGTTGCCTAGGGTGAATAGCCGTCAACCCCGCCAAACAGTGCAATTGATTTGGTGCGGATAAGGTGTGAGTCACCCAATGATCAGCCACGACACAAATATGAAACAATATTCAAAGTGCCAGTAAACAATTATACATTATAGCAAATTTTTGGTTTTGGGTTAGTAGAAGCAACTACAAGAAAAACCGCCACATAAGTAACTTATCAGTCTTGTTCACATAATATTTTAATACGTTGGAGCTCAGGCCTCCAATTCCATCCACAACGTCCTTCCGAGACTCCGACCACCCTCCGAACCCCGAGGTCCAGTGTCTGCCGTTCGTTCCTCACACGTCCGTCCTCTCTGCTCGCCTCCCGAAAAAGCCCACGCTCCTCAACTCAGCACACATAGACAAGGTAACAGAACATGACTTGTATTGGCTAACAAACGAATACAATTTCCATTATCTCCCTGTATAACCCAATTATTGCAGTTACAGAGAACCCCTTGCTCAGCAGTTAACATTACAAGAAGCCATTTTAATATACCACTTCAGAGAAGTCATTTTGGTTATAAGTGATCAACAGTTAACAGTCCACCTAGTATACTGAGAGCCCTACATTAACTTCATAAATGTATGCAGGTAAAATAAGGTTACACCTTGAAGATTTTTCCACTGACGTTGGGTGAAACTAGAATAGAGATCATGGGTTAAGGGTGAAAGGAGAAATGTTGAAGGGGAACATGATGGGAAATGGTGCATGATAACTTGAATTCAATATCTAAGAGAAGTTTGGGTAGGTACATGGATGGTAAGGGTTTGGAGGGCTGTGGTCCTGGTGCAGGTCGATGGGAGCGGGCAGATTAAATGGTTTGGCACAGATGAGACTGAATGGTGTGCTTCTGTTATGTAGCTCTCTGTGACTCTGTGAGAAGGCACAGTAAAAGTCACGATCATCCACCGCAACCAAGGAAGCCACTAATTTGTGACTACCACTATTACTACTGGTCAAGAGACTGGAACTGCCCCAGTGCTTTCCCACTTTAAAATCTCTCCTGCACAGGTCTCCTCTCATTGTTGGATACAGTGGATAATGAACTCTGAGCAATTAAGTTAATTTCTGCACTCACATTCTTAATGAGGCTCAGTTACCAAAAAAATTAGTTTGGGGATTTTTTTGGCTTGTATTACCCTCATTATGTGGGAGGAGAATCTCACAGAACTAAAGCGTGTGCTATGTGATAACCATGGATGCATTAAGGGAACTAGATGGCAACTGGATCGTAGTTCAAGCTAAGTGTCGTTCATTGGCCTCTTTCACTTCTAAGTTTTTTTTCATGCTCTCACTCAGTTTTTCTAGTTGCCGATTGGCGGGCTGGAGGTTTGAGTGATCTGTTAGTTTTTGTGCAAGGGAGGAGTCAGGTGTGTTTGGGATTTGTGAGTTTTTGTTTCTTTTTCTTTTTATGCAGGGGAGATGAATGATGTCTTTCTTTCAATTACTTGTTTTTCTGTATTCTGTGGCTGTCTGGAGAAGACAAATTTCAGAGTTGAACTCTGTGTACATACTTGGATAATGAAATCAACCTTTGAACCTTTGGAATGTGACTGAATGTCAAAATTGGTTCGAGGGGCTTGCTGGCCTACTCCCATGGTTATGTGCGTAATACCAATCTGTGTTTTGTATTCCTGCAAAGATAATTTCAGAATAATCTCCTCAATTAATTCCATTCAGTTTAACAGTCTACTTCATTTATATTTTTGGCAACTCAACTGTCCTGTACCAATCTCAATTTTATTGAAGTGAAAGGTACATCATTGATATGCATACTCGGGATAAAGGAGACTTCAAAATAAGCTGTCCACACAATGATTTATTAAAACAGAGGCACCTAATTTTAAGACCATTAGCCTCAAAAGTCTCAGTGCTTAAAAATAATTGGATTTGTCTAAACCTTTCGATTACTGGTCTGGTAACATAACCAACAGATCTCCTGCATGTAAAAAGGATATTTTGAACTGTGGAAATAATTCAGAAGACGTGTAACTCGAGTGGTTGATGGTTGGGTTCAGTTGTTTCTTGATCTTGGCAATTTACTTGCTGACATTCATCTAGTTCTTCTTTTATAACCTTTTCATAGTTTTAAGACAATTATGAAGTATTTTGAACTATTTCTGATAGACATGAGCAGTTGTTGTACAATTTCATGTTTTCCTTCTCATGAACAGATAAAACTATATTCTACATCCCAAGATATCCTGTTATAACGCTGTATCAAAGTATTGACTGATGAATTCTGTACAGTAAACTTAATGTCATTTAAATATATTGCAGGATCCAATGATATCCGGTCAACTGATTCACTTCTGGATATGTACAGTATTTTTTACAGATCTTCTATGTCGCAATGTTTTCTGACACGTTCTGCTTGCACTTTAGTAAATCTATAGTTATTTTTCTGATGAATTTGGGTTCTTTGGGAAGTAAACCCACAGGATTTATTCCCATTCAGGACCTTCACTCAGTGTCCACTTCATTAGATATCTCTTGTACCTAATAAAATGCCTATTGAGTGTACGTTCATGGTCTTCTGCTGTAGCCCATCATCTTCAAGGTTTGCATTGTTGTACATTCTGAGATGTGCTTCTGCACACCACTGTTGAAGTACATGGTTATTTGGATTACTGTTGCCTTCCTGTCAGCTTGAACCAGTCTTGCCATTTTCCACAACCTCCCTCATTAACGAAGTGTTTTCATCCACAGAATTGCTGCTTGCTGCATGTTTTTTTTTCACTTCTTGCACAAATCTCTGTAAACCGTAGAGACTGTTGTGCATGAAAATCCCAGGAGATCAGCAGTTTCTGAGATACTCAAACCACCCCATCTGACACCAACAATCATTCCATGATCAAAGTCACTTTAATCACATTTCTTCCCAATTCTGATGTTTGGTTTGAACAACAACTGAACCTCTTGACCATGTCTGCATACTTTTATGCATTGAGTTGCTACCACCTGATTGTCTGATTAGATATTTGCATTAACAAGCAGGTGTAGAGGTGTACCTAGTAAAGTGGCCACTGTGTGTATCTGGGAGTATCACAATGTATTTTAGAACCAACAACTGAATGAGGTGTCAATCAAGTATTCCTTGAGATTGGTGTCTTGGTGCCATCGGGATATTGCTAATGTGTACACTCAAGATTCAATATTATTTATTGACATTCATCAATGGACAAGTGCAAAGGAGATCAAAATAATCATTACTCCAGATCCGATGCAGTATAAAAACATAATAAACATAAAGAACACAATAAAAAAACACAGTGATTATGCAGTACTGTGCAAAAGTCTGAGACACATATGTACAGTTAAGTTGCCAAAAACTTTTACACAGTACTATAATAATTTTACTGTATTGCTGCCACACAAAGAAAATCATGATATATATGAATGATAGTTGAGTAGAATGTACAATTAATATTGAGACTTTATAACATAATGGTGAGATCTCACTTAGAGCATTGTGAGCAGGATTGGGCTCCTTAATGGATGTGCTGACACTGGAGAGGGTTCAAAGGAGCAACACACACAAAATGCTGAAAGAATTCAACAGGCCAGACAGCATCGATTGGAAAAAAGAACAGTTGACGTTTCAGGCTGAGACCTTTCGACAGGACTGGAGAAAAAAAGATAAGGATTGGATTTAGAAGGTGGGGGGAGGGAGAGAGAAAGATAATGTGATAGGTGAAACCGGGAGGCGGAGGGATGAAGTAAGGAAGTTGATTGGTGAAATGGATAAGGGGGAGTCCGAAAAGAGAGAACAGAAGGCCATGGAAGAAAGAAATGAGGGGTGGGGGGGATAAGCACCAGAGGGAGGCGATAGACAGGCAGGCTAAGGTGGGGGATCGGGTCTGCTGAAGGAGAGGGCGGTGGGGGGGGGAGGGGGTGCCATTACCAGGTGTTTGAGAAATCACTGTTCATACTATCAGGTTGGAGGCTACCCAGACGGAATATAAGGTGTTGTTCCTCCAACCTGAGTGTGGCTTCATCTTTACAGTAGAGGAGGCCGTGGATGGACATATCAGAATGGGAATGGGATGTGGAATTAAAATGTGTGGCCACTGGGAGATCCAGTTTCTTGTGGCAGATGGAGCGTAGGTGGTGCCACCGATTTTAATTCTACTTCCCATTCTCAGGAGAACAGAAGATGACATAAGCCCAATGTCTGTGCACCAATGAAAACTGACTAAAAAGCAAACGCCGTCTCCTTTTACTTTACGAGAATTCGAGGTTTGATCCTCGATGACCGGAGATGAGGAGGAATTTTGTTAGCCAGTAAGTGTTGAATCTGTGGATTTCTTTGCCATGGGTAGGTGTGGAGGCCAAGTTTTATATTTATATAAGACAGAGATTAATGGATTCTTGATTGGTCAGGGCATGAAGGGATATTGGGTGAAGGCAGGAAATTGGGGCTGAGAAGAAAATTGAATCACCCATGATGAAATGGTGGAGCAGACCCAATGGGCAAATAGCCTAATTCTGCTCCTTTATCTGATGGTCTGATGGTCTTCTGATAGATCTGATTCTGGTATGGGTCTCCATTGTAGACTGAGAGCGGGAAGGGGCAGGGAGAGAGGAACCATGGTTGGGAGGGCAAAGCAGCAGAGAAAAATTCTGTAAATAATGCTAAACCAATTGTTTTGAGTCAAAAGATCTTGTCTGGTGTTTCAGAACTCAGTTTGGGGCCACCTCCCCACACCACTGGCACTCTTTCTTCACCCTTGCCATTTGCAATATCCTTGGTTCATGCCACCTTTACAAACTCACTCTCTACTCCAGGTTGACAAATGTTGTACTGTGCAAAAGTATTAGACACATAGTTAAAAACACAAAAGTATAGCTAGGGTGCCTCAGATTTTTGCTCAGTACTGTAAATCATAAGATAGCTTATAAACACAGAGTGATTTTATGCAGGTCCATAAAGTGACGGCAGGCACAGGAGTAACTGTACATACTGCAAGGCGATTCAGACTGGAAATGATGGTGGTGGGGGTTGTAGAGGGGTGGGTTAGTGAGAGGAAATGTTGATCAGCTTTAGTGCTTGGGAAAAATAACTGTTTCTGAGTCTGGTGATACTGGTGTGGAAGTTACGTAGCCTCCTTCCTGAACAGAGTGGAACAAAGGATATGAGCAGGGTGGGTGGGATCCTTCATGATATAGCTGGCCTTCATTCGGCACCTTTCTGTGTGTACTGTACAGTATGTCCTTGATGGTGCATCAGCTAATGTTGGTGATGCATTGGCAGTTTGAACTACCCATTGTAGAGCCCTCCTATCTGCCTTGTCTTCATTTCTTTTTTAGCACTCACGTTGCTATCCCTGTCATTGTCTGTTCAGTGCCTTCACAATCAATTTGTTCAGTAAGGAGAGCAGATGACACGGGGGAGGCTCTCACCTCCTCCACAGGCACCTGTGGCAGCTGGCTTGCCAATCCTCAGTTGCTGAAGGAAGCCACAAAAATAAATGGAGTTATATATCTACTTATTGTGTTTAACCTATGTAGATCAATACCTACTACTTTTTCAAACTATGATTTTCAAACCTCTCAAGCTCAGTGCTGAGATATATAAGAGGAGCATCAGTGGCAGCTGTTGATATTACCAACAATGAGCCTTCATTTAATAATCCTTTTTGCTAGCATCAGCACCATCTTCACTAAAACGTCAGGAGATGCCCATTACCCACAATATATAATTTGCATCACTATGGTTACGCACATCTGTTTGGAAATTCAGCCCAGTTATTAGTGCCAAATTGAATGTACAGTTGCAGATGTCAATGAAACAGTAGCTTGGATAGGGAGAATAATATGCCAACATTACAATATTTAGTGTTAACAAATCGAGAATTAATTCCCAGGAGATTAATTTAACCTCCACTGTCACATTGCCAAAGTTTAAATAGTGGGTGGTTGAGTTTGGGTCCTGCACTGAGGGTCCTGCATAACCATCCCTCAATATCACTAGACCCTGATTGTCCAGCAGAACCATCCCCCACCGCCAAGAGATACTGAGTGTCCTGCATAACTGCCCCTCACTACCACGAGACACTGAGGGTCCAGCAGAACCATCCCTCACCGCTCAGAGACACTGTGGGCCCTGCATAACTACTACTAGAGGATACTGCATAGCACCTCAAAACACTTGACAGGTTTATTGTTCAACGGGGCAACATGAATGGCTACACACACACACACACACACACACACACACACACACACACACACACACGCACACACACACAAAACACTGAAGGAACTCAAGAAGTCAGGGGGCATCTACGGAGGGGAATAATCAGTCAATGTTTCAGGTTGAGGGCCTTCATCAGGACTGGAAAAGAAGGGGGAAGAAGGTGAGGGAGGGGAGGAGTACAAGCAATCAAGTGTTAGGTGAGAACCGGTGAGGGGGAAGGTGGGTGGTTGAAGTAAGAAGCAGGGAGGTGATAGGTGGAAGTGATAAAGAGTAGAAGAAGACTGAATCTAATAGGAGAGACTGTGGACCATTGAAGAAAAGGTTCAAGTTCAAGTTCAATTTTATTGTCATTTAATTTTACACGTATTTACCACCAAATGAAACAATATTCTTCCAAGGTGCACAGTACATATAATTCACATGCAACACATAAAGTAACAAATAATAAAATATATGTATTCCAGGTGTTTGACATTTAGCATAAGTTGCATTTATGACGCAGTCAAAAAGTAAACAGTATTTTGCTACTGGCACTTCATAAGTGATGACACCTGGGTGGTAGCAGGGTGTTCAGTAGTCTCACGGCTGAAAACCAAAGAGAAGGAGGAGGGATCCAAAGTGAGAAGATGGGAAGGCGAGGAAGGGGGTAACCAGAATGTGGAATGGAAAAATAGAGAAGAAGAGAGGGGGAAAAATTTATCGGAAGTCAGAGAAATCAATATTCATGCACCAGGTTTGAATATGCTGTATCGCTCTTCAGCCTGAGTTTAGCCTCACCATGGCAGTAGAGGAGGCCATGGATAGACAATGGAAATGGGAAGATGAATTGAAATGAGTGGTCACCAGGAGATCGCATCTTCTGTAGTGGACAGAGCAAAGGTGCTTAACAAAGCAGTGCCCCAAAATGCGTTGGCTTTTGCCAATGTAGAGGAGGCTGCACCAAGAGCATGGGATGTAATAGATGACTCTGACAGACCACAGGTAAAACGCTTCCCCACCTGGAAGGATTAATTGAGCCTCTGAGTGGTGGTGAGGGAGAAGTTGTCGGGGCAGCTGTTGCACTTGGCAAGCTTGGAGGGCTAAGTGCCAGGAGAGATGAGTGGACAAGGGAGTCTAGTAGAGAGTGATTTCAACAGAAAGCAGAGTAGGGGTGAGAAGTAAAAGATGTGCTTAGTGATATGTATTGGTGCTTTGTCAATAGAATCATTTGATAACGCAATGATTGCACTGATTTGAGGAAACTATAAATGCAAAGAAAGACTATGTGCTGATCGTATTTCATGCAAATATGTTGATTAAAAATATTTTTGAACAAGAACAATTTGAGTTTATGTGGCAATTTTAATCTAGGATAAATGCCCTGCTAAATTTCATAGGTACATAAATCATTTTCCTCAAAATATTACGTATTTAGTTAGGGATACAGCATGGAATAGGTCCTTCTGCTCCATTGAGCCACTCAGTATCAGCAACCCTCAACAACCCCAATTTAACCCAAACCTAATCAGGACACAATTTATAATGATAAATTAACCTACCTGGTATGTTCTTGGACTGTGGGAGAAAACCATAGCACCTGGGGAAATCCCATGCATTCCACAGGGAGGTCGTACAGAGACTCCTAGCAGAAGACGAGAGAATTAAACCCAATGCCCCACTGCTCTGAGCTGTAATCGTGACACACTAACTGCGGCACGATATAAGATATTAGATGATCTTAAGCTTAGGGAGGGACTTTTAGGGACTTAGGGAGTTAAAACTTAGGGAGTTTTAAAGAGGTGGAGATGATTAAGAAAGGATAGTAACTGGCACAAGGTTTGAACACCTGAACCTCAGTATGTGGAAAGCAAAATGACACTAGAAGGCGTATCTGGAGGAACATAGGCTTACCTGAGGTGATAAGGCTGGGAATTACAGAGATTGAACAGGTTTTGACCAGTTGGAGAGATGTGAGCACAGGACTGATGGGTGAACAGAAGTTGTTTCAATATTGTATCAGGGCAGAACAGTGGGGATTCCCTTGTGTAAAGATGCTGATGAACATTTTGCTAAATGCCAAGTTCACTCATTTTTATTTGGTGAAAGACTCTGCATGTTAGCCCTTCAATTAAGCAGGATACATGAAGACTGATTTATTGTACCTATTGACAGAGAACTGAAATCCCTCCGATACTGTCTGTTGTGGTATTACTCTTCTCTTCATGATAGTGGTTGTCAATGTTTATTACAGTAAAGGAGCAGGATACCATAGGAGTCTTCCTGGTGCTTGTGTCCTCACATTTGATTTGCTGCCAGTCAGCCTTTGCTGCAATCTGTAATATATGTTATTTGTGTTTAAGTTTAGTGATTCTGTCACTTTAAAAGGAAAATACAACATTGATTCAAGAATAGATCTTCTTGTGGTGAAAGAAAATATAAGAATCTGAGGCTGTAAGACCTACGAGTACAATTAGGCCATTTGGCCCTTCAGGTCTGCTCCATCATTAAATCATGGCTGATTTATTATCCCTGTCTTCATTTATTTCAGGACAAATGCTGTTGATATTGAACCTGACTCTGATTCTCGATTTATTGTATTTTTATTTTATTTAGCGATACAGCGCCGAGCAGGGCCTTCCAGCCCTTCGAGCCATGCCACCTCAGCAACCTCACAACCCAGATTAAACCTAACATAATGTTGGGACACTTTACAATGACCTATTAACCTACTTTGGTATGTCTTTAGACTGTTGGCAAAAAACCAGAAGACACAGGGAAATCCCACACATTCGATGGGGATGAACTACAGAGACTCTTTACAGAACAACGCTAGAATTGAACTCCAAACTCCAGATTGCCCTAACTCCAACCACTACATTGCCATGGTGCTGTATTCATTTTTATTCCCAACTAAGACACACAAGATGCTGGAGGATCTCAGTTGACGTTTTGGGCCAAGACCCTTCGGCAGGATTGGTGATCCCAGCTCTTTACTTCACCCCTCCCCTCCCCTCAGTTTCACCTATCTCTCTCCCTTACCAGCAACTTTTAAATCTACTCCTCAGCATTTTTTTTTCTCCAGTCCTACTGAGAGGTTTCAGCCTGAAACATTGACTGTACTCTTTTCCATGGATGCTGCCTGGCCTGCTGAGTTCCTCCAGCACTTTGTGATCATTGGGGGCTTATTTTACCTTTAGTTTTGTTTCACTGTGATATCGTATTGTATAATTTACTAGGTCAGTAAGTAACTTTTAATGATTTACTTCAATATTGGTAAGAAACAGAAGCAAAATTTCACACAAGTTTTAAAAAGGTGTTGGTGTAAAAATATACATGAAACTCAGCAACATAAATATTAGAGAGAACATAATTTAATGTTAATATTGAATGTTGTCTGAACATGCTGTATCAAAGTTCAAAGTTCAGAGTAAATCTATCATCAAAGTACTTATATGTCATCATATACAATGGTGAGATTTATTTTCATGTAGGCATAATAAATCCATAGAATAATAATCTTAACAGAATCAATGAAAGGCTGCCCAACTTGGGGGTTCAACCAAAGTGCAGAAGACAACAAGCTGCACATACAAAAAGAAATAAATAATAATACTAAATAAATAAGCAATAACCATATAACCATATAACAATTACAGCACGGAAACAGGCCCTTCTAGTCCATGCCGAACGCTTACTCTCACCTAGTCCCACCGACCTGCACTCAGCCCATAACCCTTCATTCCTTTCCTGTCCATATACCTATCCAATTTTTCTTTAAATGACAATATTGAACCTGCCTCTATCACTTCTACTGGAAACTCATTCCACACAGCCACCACTCTCTGAGTAAAGGAGTTCCCCCTCGTGTTACCCCTAAACTTCTGCCCCCAACTCTCAATTCATGTCCTCTTGTTTGAATCTCCCCTACTCTCAATGGAAAAAGCCTATCCATGTCAACTCTATCTATCCCCCTTATAATTTTAAATACCTCTATCAAGTCCCCTTCAACCTTCTACGCTCCAAAGAATAAAGACCTAACTTGTTCAACCTTTCTCTGTAACTCAGGTGCTGTAACCCAGGTAACACTTTAATAAATCTTCTCTGTACTCTCTCTATTTTGTTGACAGCTTTCCTATAATTTGGTGACCAGAACTGTACACAATACTGTACTTCAAATTTGGCCTTACCAATGCCTTGTACAATCTTAACATTACATCCCAACTTCCATACTCAATGATCTGATTTATAAAGGTCAGCATACCAAAAGCTTTCTTCACCACCCTATCCACATGAGATTCCACAGGGAACTATTCAGGGAACTATGCACCATTATTCCTAGATCCCTCTGTTCTACTGCATTCTTCAATGTCCAACCATTTACCATGTATGTCCTATTTTGATTAGTCCTACCAAATTGTAGCACCTCACATTTATCAGCATTAACTATCAAGAACTTGAGACGAAGTGTCCTTGAAAGGAATCCATTGGTTGTAGGAACATTTCAATGATGGTGCAAGTGATGTTGAGTGAAATTATCCTCTTGGGTTCAAGAACCTGATGGTTGAGGTGTAATAGCTGTTCCTGAACCTGGTTGTTTGAGTCCTGAGGCTCCAGTGCAACACCCACAAAATGTTGGAGAAACTCAGGAAAGCAGGCAGCATCAGTGAAAAGAGTAGATAGTCGATGTTTTGGTCTGAGACCCTTCACTGATGAGTGGCTGCCTCCCAAAAACAGCCTTTATTACAAAGTAAACTACCATTAACACTTTGAGCAGTTGGCTCTCGAAGATCTGAAGCATGACAGGATGTAGCACAGTTAAGTTCAGCGATTGAGTACATAAGGCACTGACTCATGGCAGTCTGGTGTACTGAGTAGTCGCCAATCAGTGATCGTGATTCATTGGCAAGAACACATTAAACAAAGGCAGGTGCAAGTGGAGCGGCCATTGTTGGAGTAGACAGTAATAGAGTGGGGATTTTGAGGCTTCAGCCCTTTGAGGCTTTAGCAAGGAGTGGCTTCACTCAGAAAAAGCGAAAACCTGCAGGCAGATTTTTTTCCACACAGCATATTTACTGTTTACTTCTGTATATTTGCTCAGTTAGAACAATAGAGATGCCAGGCAGGATTGTTAAATGCTCCTACTGCATGATGTGGGAAGGTAGGGAGACCTCCAGTGTCCCTGATGACTCCTGCTGCAAGAAGTGCATGCAGCTGCAGTTCCTCTTTCAATATTTTTATTAGTATCATATAAATTGCATAAATACAAATACAAAATTCATAAGGATACAAATAAGTAATACGAATTGCATTACATTTAAATCACAGTAATATGATCACAGTATCCCATATTCCAGATCAATCATGTAGAAAAAAATTGAATTATGAAATGAAATAATAAAAAATAATTGCATTTTATTAAAAAAATATCCACCCCACTTCAAAAATGAGCTGGCTGGTAAAAAAAAATAAAAAAAATACCTTACCATATAATATAATAATAATGGCATCCATACTTTAATAACAGTTCAAAGATTATGAAAATAACTCAGAAAGGGTCGCCATAACATTAGAAAATCATATTTAGAATCAGAAATCGAACAACGAATCTTCTCTAGATCAAGGCACAACATAACATCAGATAGCCATTGAACATGAGTGGATGGGGCAGCCTCCTTCCACTTGATCAAGATCGCCCTCCTGGCCATAAGAGACATAAAGGCCAATACCCGCAAATTAGATGGCTTCAATTTTGTTGCGCTATCCTCGACAATACCAAACATGACAGTCAAAGGATTGGGCTTAAAACTAACATTGAAGAGTACAGAGAAAGTTTGAAATACATCTTTCTGAAATTTTTCAAGGCTTGGACGTGATCAAAACATATGAATTAGTGTGGCCGCTCCATTAGTACATCTATCACAGTAAGAGGAAATATCTGCGTAGAAGCGAGAGAGCTTATCTTTAGACATATGAACTCTGTGTACCACTTTGAAATGTAATAAAGAATGACGAGCACATAATGATGAAAAATTAATCAATTTTTAAATAATCTTCCCTTCAGATATGAAAATCTGTAAATCCTTTTTCCAGTCTCCTTTAATTTTGCCTAAAGAGGCCTTTTTCAGTCCCAACAGCAGACCATAAATGTAAGATATTGAACCATTGTCAAAGGGTTTCAAATTAAAAATTGTATCTATTATATTCTTATCTGGACTTGTAGGAAATATATATAATTGAGATCTTAAAAAATCTCTAATCTGTAAATATCAAAAAAAATGGGTATTGGGAAGGTTAAATTTCATTGAAAGTTGCACAAAAGAAGAGAGATTCCCTCCATCAAACACATTCTGAAATTGTTTAATACCTAATCTATCCATTCTTTGAAAGATAAGCCAATTAACAATGGTTTAAAAAAACAATTAGAAAAGATGGGGCTTGAGAGGGAGAATCTCAATAAACCAATATGTTTTCTAAACCGTGACCAAATCCTCAAAGTATGTTCGACCACCACATTGTCTGTTAATTTATTTAAAGATAAAGGAAGTGAGGATCCAAGTAAGGAAATAAAAATCAAAAAGCAGAGGGCTCAAGGGACAACCTGGTCCAGTTCCAAGTTGGAGTTTAAAGGGTTTAGAATTCTGAAGATTAGTAAGTATCTGAGCAGAGGGAGATAAATAAAGTCATTTAATCCAATGAATAAAACTAGGTCCAAAATTAATTTTTTTTTAAGGATGTAAATAGATAATTCCATTCAACTCTGTGAAAGGCCTTCTCTGTATCCAAAGATATTACACATTCCAATATTTCCTTAGATGGAGAATGCATAACATTTAACAAACGCCTTATATTAAAACGGGAATATCGATTTTTAATAAATCCTGTCTGATCATCCGAAACTATAGAAGATATAATATTTTCAAGTCTGTCAGCCAACACTTTAGATAAAATTTTAGTATCAAAATTGAGTAAAGAGATAGGTCTATACGAAGAACTTTCAGTAGGATTCTTATTCTTTTTGAGACTAAGCTAAATGGAAGCTTCATAAAAGGACTGCGGTAGTCTTCCTACATTAAAGGAATCTGTAAGGGTAGAACATAAATGTGGTATAAGCAAGGAGGAAAAAGCCTTATAAAACTCTCCAGAGAATCCATCGGGTCCTGGGATTTCCCAGAATGCAATTCTCGAGTAGCCTGTGCAATTTCCTCCTGGGAAATGGGTTACTCCAATTGCCTATGATCGTCTATCGAAAGTTTAGGAATATTTAATTGATCTAAAAGATTATTCATTGCAATAGTATCCTTAACAGAGTCAGAACTATACAATTTGTGTCATTAATTTCAAAGTGGTCAGTTGTCATGTCCCCATTACTTTTACGTATTTTTAAATTTGCCGCTTAGCTATAAATGGCTTCAAATGATTAGCCAGTAGCTTACCAGTATTATCTCCGTGAATATAAAATTGACTTCTATCTTTTATAAGCCGGCTTTCAATAGGATACGTTAAAAGAAAATCATATTTAGTTTTGGTTTCATTACGTCTGTTATATGTTTCAGGATCAGGTATCGAAGGATATTTATGGTCCAGTTGTTTCAACTGATTAGCTAATTTGTTTCTCTCTTTGTTAGCATTTTTAATGATGTTTGCAGTATAAGAAATAATTTGACCCGGAATATATGCTTTAAAAGTGTCCCATATAATAGAAATTGAATAGGACAGCACAGTACAGGTCCTTTGGCCCACAATGTTGTGCCGATCCTCAAACTCTGCCTCCCATATAAGCCCCCACCTTAAATTCCTCCGTGTACCTGTCTAGTAGCCTCTTAAACTTCACTAGTGTATCTGCCTCCACCACTGACTCAGGCAGTGCATTCCACACACCAACCACTCTCTGAGTAAAAATCCTTCCTCTAATATCCCCCTTGAACTCCCCACCCCTTACCTTAAAGCCATGTCCTCTTGTATTGAGCAGTGGTCCCCTGGGGAAGAGGCGCTGGCTATCCACTCTATCTATTCCTCTTATTATCTTGTACACCTCTATCATGTCTCCTCTCATTTTTTTGCACCTTTCCAAAATCTGACTCCCAATCTGCTCCTCTGTATCTCTGCTGCTACCAGGGGGCCTATAGAATACCCCCAATAGAGTAACTGCTCCCTTCCTGTTCCTGACTTCCACCCATACTGACTCAAAAAGAGGATCCTGCTACATTACCCACCCTTTCTGTAGCTGTAATAGTATCCCTGACCAGTAATGCCACCCCTCCTCCCCTTTCTCCCCCCTCTCTATCCTTTTTAAAGCACTGAAATCCTGGAATATTGAGAATCCATTCCTGCCCTAGTGTCAGCCAAGTCTCTGTAATGGCACGACATCATAATTCCATGTATGTATCCAAGCTCTCAGTTCATCACCTTTGTTCTTGATGCTTCTTGCATTGAGGTACACACATTTCAGCCCTTCTACCTTACTGTCTTTACACCGTTTATTCTGCTTCTCTTTCCTCAAAGCCTCTCTATATGTTAGATCTGGCTTTACTCCATGCACTTCTTTCACTGCTCTATCGCTCTGGGTCCCATCCCCCTTGCAAATTAGTTTAAACCCTCCCGAACCATGCCAGCGAACCTACCTGCAAGGATATTGCTCCCCCTCGAGTTCAGGTGCAACCCATCCAATCTGTACAGGTCCCACCTTCCCCAGAAGAGATCCCAATGATCCAAAAATCTAAAACCCTGCTCCCTGCACCAACTCCTCAGCCACACATTCAACTGCCATCTCCTCCAATTCTTACCATCACTGTCACGTAGCACTGGCAGCAATACTGAGAATGCCACCCTTGAGGTCCTGTTCTTCAGCCTTCTGCCTAGTTCCCAAAACTCACACTTCAGGACCTTATCACTCTTCCTGCCTATGTCGTTGGTCCCAACATGTATCATGACTTCTGGTTGCTTTCCCTCTTCTACCAGGATGTCGTGCACCCGGTCAGAGACATCCTGGACCCTCGCCCCTGGGAGGCAACAAACCATGCGGGTGTCCTTCTCACGTCCACAAAATCTCCTGTCTGCTCCCCTGACTATAGAGTCTCCAATGACGACTGCTCTCCTCTTCTCCATCCCACCCTTCTGCCAGAGTCAGTGCCAGAGGCCCTGCCATCGTGCCTCACACTTGGTTGGTCATCCCCACCAACAGTATCCAGGATAGTAAACTTATTATTCAGGGGAATGGCTACAGGGGTGCTCTGCACTACCTGTCTGCTCACCTTCGCTTTCCCCCCTCTGACTGTCACCCAACGACCTGCTTCCGACAGCCTAGGTGCGACTACCTCCCTGTAGCTCTCATCTATGACTGCCTCATTGTCCCTTATGAGTCGAAGATCATCCAGCTGAGGCTCCAGATTCCTTACACGGTCTTCCAGATCGCCGAGCCATATGAACTTCTGGCAAATGTGACTCTGCGGTAGAGGGGCGTTCCCCCAATACTGCCACATCTCACATGAGAGGCACATCACCGTCTCAGGAGGCATTATAAAGACTAACTGCAAACAAGCTTGTCCTCCTCCTCTTCTCATCGAAGCCTCTCGAGTCAAAGCCTCAAAGCTTCACTCCTTCACTGGCCCACTCACTCACTGGCCGCTTTCCACAGGCCACTTCGCTTGAGTTATTCCTCCATTTATCTGTTTGAGCTTTTCAAAATGCTTGGTCACCTGACCTTGATTGCCCAATCAGCTGCTTTCTGCTGAGTCTGAGCTATTCAAATCTTGATTGTCTAATCAACGGCTTTCTGCTGATCTATTCAAATCTTGACTGACTTGATTGCACAGACCAACTGCCAAAACTGCCAGAATCTCTTGAGTCAAAGCCTCAAAGCTCCACTCCTTCACTGGCCCACTCACTCGCTAGCCGCTTTCCACATAATAAGACTAGACGTCTCTTCTAAAGTATTTGCTTCAAAAAAAAGAGTAATTTGATTTTCCATAAATCTTAATAACTCCTCATCAGATAACACAGTTAAATTAAATCGCCAAAGTCTACTCATAGGGGTAGGACCAGAGAGATTTAAAGATAGAAGTACAGGAGAGTGGTCAGAGAAAGCAATCTCTTTATATTCGATTGATCAAACCAATGGAATCATTTGACTGTCAATAGAGAAATAATCAATCCTGGTATAAGAATGATGGACATGAAAGAAAAAAAGAATACTCCCTGTCTGTCGGATGAAGAAAATGCCAAGCATCAACTATATGGATAAACAAAGCTGATTTATTAAGTGTGGCTGGTTTGACAGATGAGCGATCTAATACTGGATCTGACCAGCAGTTAAAATCTCCTCCCATCACAAGAGAGTAAGTACACAAATCCGGCAAAAATAAAAATAGTCATTCAAAAAATCCAGGATCATCTACGTTAAGGGCATATACATTAGCAAAAACTATCAATCTACTGTCTAAACTCCCTGATACAATAACAAATCAACCATTAGGATCAGAAACAACTTTATGCTGAACAAAGGAAACTGTATTATCTACCAAAATTGAAACTCCACGTGAATTTGCATTAAACTAAGATTGGAATTGCATACCCTTCCATCCAGTAAGCAAACGTAAGCTATCACAGCTGTGTATGTGTGTTTCTTGTAAGAAAATAATGGGTGCTTTTAATTTTTTAATATAAGCAAACACTTTGTTCCGTTTAATGGGGTGATTCAACCCTTTCACATTCAGACTAAATAATTTAATATTTCGAACCATTTTAAATACAAATCTTCATGTAGTTAAAAGTTCTGGCCATAAGTTATTAAAACTAGAAAGCAAACCATAAGGTAAGGTTGTCAAACAAACAATCATATAACCAACCCAACACAGCTCCCAGAGAGAACTAGGACCTTCCCTCTCCCCCACCCAAAGCAAGAAGGCTGACTAATAGATAATCAGTGAGCTAACAACTAAGTTCCCATCCTAAAAAATCCTGTTGACAGAAATTCCAATCCTACAAGGTCAAATATGTCCCTACCAAGACACAACATAAAAAGAAAAATAATTCAGTAATCAAAAATACAAAAGGATCAGTTTAAATAGATTCAAAGAGAGCTGTATTAAAATAAAGCCTCAAAAAGGGATACTGTATAATATCAGCAGGAGGAGAGATAGCAGCACGCTGTGTGTGCGCAGCCCTCCGGTGAAAATGATATTGTATCTGTTAAATAGGGGCCGTGGACAACTCTGATTTGATAGAGACAGATGTGAAAGCACAGAGGAACATCCTGGAGAAATTTCTGAAACACTCGTTTGCTGCAGTTGTTACTGTGCGATCGAGAAACTTCCTGAGGGAAGGCCTCAAAATCCCCGGTTTTGCCTACTGTTGGCGACTGAGATTGAGGTCGAATCGTTCAGATAGAGATGGTGCTCGGTACTTGGTGTCGGAAAGCTGATCGGATGCTCGAAGTTTTCGGACGATTCAGAGTCAGACTGTGGTCGGGCATGGCAGGGAGAGTTTTTCTTCCTTCTCCCGTCTATGTGAGATGTGGGACATTTGAGAGACTTTGAACTTTTTACTGTGCTCATGGACTGTTCGTCATCAAGTTATGGTGTTGTTGCACTGTTGTAACTATATGTTATAATTATGTGGTTTTGTTAGGTTTTTTCAGTCTTGGTCTGTCCTGTGTTTTGTGATATCACACCGGAGGAAATATTGTATTATTTCTTAATGCATGCATTAAATGACAATAAAAGAGGACTGCATGTCTTCATAATCTAATAAAAAAGTATCAAAAAAATAACAAAAAGCAATATATGGACATCCAAAATGTAGGCTTATTGAAACCTTATTTCAAATTCATATTAACAGAGGAGAAAATTGATCAGATAAGAAATATAACAGCTTTAGGCTTCATCCTTCAGAAACTCCTTTGTGTCTTCAACCGACTACTCTTCGTCACAATCCATTCTTCAAAACAATACTCAGATGGGCGGGAAACTGAAGGGACAGTTTATAATCTTTATTATAAAATTCTGACATAACTTCTTTATGTTTCATACGATCAGCCATAACTTCAGGTGAATAATTTTCCACAAATCTAATCTTGTAACCATGGAAACTGATCATTCCTTGTCGACGGGTATGGCGAATTAAAAGGTCCTTAATACAAAATTCATGAAAACTTAGAATGACCGACCTGGGTCTAGCAGCCGACGACAATGGCTTCGAAGTCGGCGAGCGAAAGCTTGATCTAGCTTCAGCTCAGCAGGGAATAGCTGTTTCAGAAAGTTTGCAAAGAACATCGTAGGATCAGTGCCTTCAATAGATTCTTCAAGACCCAAAATCCGTAAGTTATTTCTCCTGTTTCTATTTTCATCAGTTTTTCATTGGATAAGGATAACTCTTTGCAGAGTTTAGATATATCTTCAAGATCCTCTTCCAGTGTCACCAGTTTTGCAGTATTTTCCTGAATTCGGTTCTCGTGCTCAGTTAAAGTTTGTTGGATTGTATCCAATTTGCCATTAAGCCGTTGAAACTCCTCAGAGAATGTGGATTTTTGCCGTTTAAGGAAGTCACTGATTGAATCCAAAGTGACTGGGGATTCATCTTCTGTTTCCCTTTCTTTTGCAGAAGCTTTTGTTCTTTTCCCAGCCATAGTAGAGCAGTATTAAAGAATTATAATAAGCTTTCAAAAAAAAAACAGTTAGGAGACAATAAAGTAAATAGGGTAGAAGCAATCTGAAAAGGTGTTACTCCATCAGATGCCAACAGGGCTCTCTCAGCTGCAGTTCCAGCAATCCAAGTTAAGGAGATGGAGCTGGAACTGGGTGAACTTTGGATCATTTGGGAGTCTGAGGCTGTGATAGATAGGACATATAGAGGGGGTGCTACACCCAAGGTGCAGGACACATGAAGCTGGGTAACAGTCAGGGAAGGGAAAGAGTTTAAATAGCCAGTGCAGAGTAGCCTTATGGCCATCCCCCTCAATAACAGGTATAGCACTTTGGATACTGTTGGGGGGTGGGGGTATGACCTAGCAGGGAAAAGTAACAGCAGGTCTCTGGCACTGAGTCTGGCTCTGTGATTCAGAGGGAAAGGGGAACAAGATTCATTAGTTAGGGGAACAGAAAGGAGGTTCTGTGGGTGAGAACAATGTCTCTGGATGGTGTGTTGCCTCCCAGGTGCCAGGACCCACAACATCTCGGCATTCTTAAGTGAGGGGGAGAACATCCAGAGGTTGTGGTCCGTGTAGGTAACCATGACATGGGTAGAATGAGTGATGAGCTCCTACATAGGGAATTCAGGGAGTTAGGTGCTAAGTTAAAGAGCAGGACCTCCGGGCTTGTGTTGTCAGGATTGCTACCCATGCCATATGCTAGTGAGGCCAGAAATAGGAAGATTATATAGTTTAGTACATGGTTAAGGAGTCGGTGTAGGAGGAAAGGTGTCAGATTTTTGGATCGCTGGGTTCTCTTCCAGGGAAGGTAGGACCTGTTCAGAAGTGATGGTTTGCACCTGAACTGGAGAGGACTAATACCCTAGTGGAAAGGTTTGCTGGTGCAGCGTGAGGGAATGTAAATGAGAGGTGAAGGGGGATGGAACTAGAGTATCAGAACAGTTAATGGAAACAGATGTTGTTAAGACTTCAGACAAGATCAGGAATCAAACCATTGAGCATCGTGCGACTAGTGTCCTGAACTGCATATATTTCAATGCAAGAGATGTTGTAGGGAAGGAAAACAGGGCATGGATCAACACCTGTAATTATGATATTGTAGCCATTAGTAAGACTTGGTTGCAGGAGGAGCAGGACTGGCAGCTCAGTATTTTGGGGTTTCCTTTGCTTTAGATGCGGCAAATCGAGAGGGATTAAAGGGAGAGGCAGTCAGGACACCCTGGAGAACTCATCTAGTGAAACTTTGTGAGTGGAATTGAGGAATAAGAATGGTAGGGCCACTTTAATGGGGCTATATTATAGACCACTCACAAGTCCGCAGGATTTAGAGGAACAAATTATAGAGAGATGGCAGACTACTGCAGGGAACATAAGATTGTTACAGAAGTTGACTTTAAATGTCCAGATATTGACTGGGACTCCCACACTATAAACGGACCAGATGGGATAGAGTTTGTGAAATATATTCAGGAAAGTTTCATTAATGAGTACGTAAAAGTTCCAATGAGAGAGTATGCAATACTTGATCTGCTATTAAAGAATGAGATAGGGCAGGTGACAGAAATTTGTTTGGGGAACACTCTGAATCTAGTGATCATAATATCATTAGTTTCAAAGTAAATATGCACAAAGGTAGGTCTGATCTGTGGGTTGAGATTCTAAATTAGGGAAAGACCAAATTCAATGGTATCTGGCAAGAGTGGATTGGGACAGACTGTTTCTGGCAAAGCTGTACTTGGTTCAAAGTTCAAAGTACATTTATTATCAAAGTATGTAACCATTATACAACCTTGAGATTTGTCTCCTTACGGGCAGCCATGAAACAAGAAACTCAAAAGAACCCATAAAAAAAAACAAACACTCAAGGTGCAGAAAGAGGGAGAGAAAAAAAAACAAATCATGCAAACAATAAAAGAAAGCAAATAGTATTTAGAATGAAAGTGAGTCCTTAGACATGAAGCTCGGAGCAGCTGAAGCAGGCCACAGCCTCAGAATCAGTTCAGCACATAGTGGAGTAAATGTGGCAGAGCCCACAGTCGCGACATATGGAGCAGTTGGAGCAGGTCACAGCCTCAGTGCAGAAAAGAGCAGAGTAAACTTTGCAGAGCAGCGAGCATAACTGACCCGACCCTTGCCTCTAGTCCTGACGCCTGGTCTTTCCAACCATCTGGCCCAGCATTTAAATCACCCTAGGACCCTGGCCTTGTCACTTTGATATGCTTTTGGCCTGGACCCCTCCACCATATTCCGGCACCTACTTGATCTTTCCAAATCAGCCCAGTACTTACTTCCTGTTTGCACCACTTTACGTGCCCTGACTCTGTCTCAACCAAGCCTCCAGCTCACTCACCGATCGTTCGCTGACTCCGTCAACCATTGATGCAGCCTTGCCTTTGTATGCCTCTTCATTTTTCGCAGTGATCACTTACTAGGATTTTTCACAGATAAAGCGTTATTAATTAAGTATTTAGTTGTATTTCCTGCTTTGGGAGCCACCAGTAAGTTGCCGCCTACCTTCATCAGTGCCATTCTACAGCACATAAACAGGAGGCTTTCAAAAGTGAAATTTTCAGGGTACAAAGCTCGTATTTGCCTGTCAGAATAAAAGGTAAAGATAACAATTTTAGGGAACCTTGGTTTTCAAGTGATATTGTTATGAAAAAAAAGAAATGCATTGCAAGTAAAAGCAGGTCCCGCATGGGAGGTTAGTCAACAAGGTTCAGTAACACGGCATTCAAGATGTGGTAGTAAAAGCGATTAGTCGTTAGCTTTGTAGGAGAAGCCAGTGGGTGATAGTAGATGGTTGTCTCTCTGACTGGAGGCCTGTGACTCGTGGAGCACTGTGGGGATCAGTACTGGGTCCATGGTTGTTTATCATGTATATCTGCGATCTGGATGATAATGTTGTTCACTGGTTCAGTAAATTTGTGGATGACACCAAAATTGGGGGTGTAGTAGACAGTGAGGAAGACTATCAAAGCTTGTACCAGCTGGGTAAATGAGCTGAAGAATGTTAGATGGGATTTAATGCCAAGGTGTTACACTTCAACAGTACCAACAAGGGTCACCAATCTGCACAGGTTGTGGTCTTCCGGTTAGGAAGCCGAGGATCCAATTGCAGAGGAATTATGGGAATGATGATCAAACAAATAGCTTGTGATGGCCTCCATTGCCAGCACTAGTGACCTGCAAGTGTACACACCAGCATTGTTAGTACATTGCTGGCAAAGCAATAGGTCAGTGGACTCAGGGTATCAGTAGTGATAACTGATCTACCCATGACCATGACTGGAAAGGTGATTTATATTACCAGTACAGGGGTAGAGGCTAAATAATGAGGGCAAAGAGAAATGAGCCTTATGGACTTGAAACTGAGGGAGTACAACTTCCAGGAGATCTATGAGTGTGCTCAAACATTAAAGACCCCCATTTTAAGCTTCCTTTTGGTTTTGTACCTTTCTGAAATCTGCTTACACATTTCTTCATTGTTTCTCCTCTTCATTTCTCCCACTTATCGGTGCCCTGCAGAATACCTGGGCACCATGGTAACGTAGCAGCTAACACAATGCTATTACAGCTCAGGGTGATCCAGAGTTCTGAGTTCAATTCTGGGCCATGTGCAAAGATTCTGCATGTTCTCTCTGTGATTGTGTGGGTTTCCTCCGGTTTCCTCTCACAGTCCAGGTTGGTGGGTTAATTGGTCATTGTGAATTGTCCTGTGATTAGGCTAGGGTTAAATTGGGGGTTTGCTGGGCCCTGTGGCTCATTGGGCCGGAAGGGTCTGTCCCACGTTGTATCTGCAAACATAATCTTCAATCTACATGTAGATTGGGTGAACCAAATTGGTAAAGGTGCTGAGGAAGAGGATTTCTTGGAATGTATGCGGGGTGGTTTTTTGAACCAACATGTCGAGGAACCAACTAGAGAGCAGGCTATTCTGGACTGGGTTTTGAGCAATGAGGAAGGGTTAATTAGCAATCTTGTCATGAGAGGCCCCTTGGGTAAGAGTGACCATAATATGGTGGAATTCTTCATTAAGATGGAGAGTGACATAGTTATTTCAGAAACAAAGGTTCTGAACTTAAAGAGGGGTAACTTTGAAGGTATGAGACGTGAATTAGCTAAGATAGACTGGCAAATGACACTTAAAGGATTGACGGTGGATATGCAATGGCAAGCATTTAAAGATTGCATGGATGAACTACAACAATTGTTCATCCCAGTTTGGCAAAAGAATAAATCAAGGAAGGTAGTGCACCCGTGGCTGACAAGAGAAATTAGGGATAGTATCAATTCCAAAGAAGAAGCATACAAATTAGCCAGAGAAAGTGGCTCACCTGAGGACTGGGAGAAATTCAGAGTTCAGCAGAGGAGGACAAAGGGCTTAATTAGGAAGGGGAAAAAAGATTATGAGAGAAAACTGGCAGGAAACATAAAAACGGACTGTAAAAGCTTTTATAGATATGTAAAAAGGAAAAGACTGGTAAGGACAAATGTAGGTCCCCTGCAGACAGAAACAGGTGAATAGATTATGGGGAGCAAGGACATGGCAGACCAATTGAATAATTACTTTGGTTCTGTCTTCACTAAGGAGGACATAAATAATCTTCCAGAAATAGTAGGGGACAGAGGGTCCAGTGAGATGGAGGAACTGAGCGAAATACATGTTAGTAGGGAAGTGGTGTTAGGTAAATTGAAGGGATTGAAGGCAGATAAATCCCCAGGGCCAGATGGTCTGCATCCCAGGGTGCTTAAGGAAGTAGCCCAAGAAATAGTGGATGCATTAGTGATAATTTTTCAAAACTCGTTAGATTCTGGACTAGTTCCTGAGGATTGGAGGGTGGCTAATGTAACTCCACTTTTTAAAAAAGGAGGGAGAGAGAAACCGGGGAATTATAGACCGGTTAGCCTAACGTCGGTGGTGGGGAAACTGCTGGAGTCAGTTATCAAGGATGTGATAACAGCACATTTGGAAAGCGGTGAAATGATCGGACAAAGTCAGCATGGATTTGTGAAAGGAAAATCATGTCTGACGAATCTCATAGAATTTTTTGAGGATGTAACTAGTAGAGTGGATAGGGGAGAACCAGTGGATGTGGTATATTTGGATTTTCAGAAGGCTTTTGACAAGGTCCCACACAGGAGATTAGTGTGCAAACTTAAAGCACACGGTATTGGGGGTAAGGTATTGGTGTGGGTGGAGAGTTGGTTAGCAGACAGGAAGCAAAGAGTGGGAATAAACGGGACCTTTTCAGAATGGCAGGCGGTGACTAGTGGGGTACCGCAAGGCTCAGTGCTGGGACCCCAGTTGTTTACAATATATATTAATGACTTGGATGAGGGAGTTAAATGCAGCATCTCCAAGTTTGCGGATGACACGAAGCTGGGTGGCAGTGTTAGCTGTGAGGAGGATGCTAAGAGGATGCAGGGTGACTTGGATAGGTTGGGTGAGTGGGCAAATTCATGGCAGATGCAATTTAATGTGGATAAATGTGAAGTTATCCACTTTGGTGGCAAAAATAGGAAAACAGATTATTATCTGAATGGTGACCGATTAGGAAAAGGGGAGGTGCAACGAGACCTGGGTGTCATTATACACCAGTCATTGAAAGTGGGCATGCAGGTACAGCAGGCGGTGAAAAAGGCGAATAGTATGCTGGCATTTATAGCGAGAGGATTCGAGTACAGGAGCAGGGAGGTACTACTGCAGTTGTACAAGGCCTTGGTGAGACCACACCAGGAGTATTGTGTGCAGTTTTGGTCCCCTAATCTGAGGAAAGACATCCTTGCCATAGAGGGAGTACAAAGAAGGTTCACCAGATTGATTCCTGGGATGGCAGGACTTTCATATGAAGAAAGACTGGATGAACTGGGCTTGTACTCGTTGGAATTTAGAAGATTGAGGGGGGATCTGATTGAAACGTATAAGATCCTAAAGGGATTGGACAGGCTAGATGCAGGAAGATTGTTCCCGATGTTGGGGAAGTCCAGAACGAGGGGTCACAGTTTGAGGATAGAGGGGAAGCCTTTTAGGACCGAGATTAGGAAAAACTTCTTCACACAGAGAGTGGTGAATCTGTGGAATTCTCTGCCACAGGAAACAGTTGAGGCCAGTTCGTTGGCTATATTTAAGAGGGAGTTAGATATGGCCCTTGTGGCTACGGGGGTCAGGGGGTATGGAGGGAAGGCTGGGGCGGTGTTCTGAGTTGGATGATCAGCCATGATCATAATAAATGGCGGTGCAGGCTCGAAGGGCCGAATGGCCTACTCCTGCACCTATTTTCTATGTCTATGTCTATAATAAATAAAAATAAAATAGACACACCAATCTAATATTGCCTTTGCCATTTATTTGCTCCAATAAAAGAGATTCTGTGTTTGACACCTCCTTCGCTGCAATATTCTCTTTAATCAATACTGCCATTGCTCCTCCTCCTCATTTTCCTTCCTTTTTCTTTGCTGATCTCTTTACATTCAGGAATATCGAATGCCCACGACTGCCCCTTTCTCAGCTAAGTTTCCGTTACCACCACATTATGTTCCAATAAGTCCATTTGATATAGGAGCAGAATTAGGCCACTCGTGTCATATTAAACACACTGAACAATAGCATTTGTGCCACCCCACCTTGCCTTTGCAGTTCATTTGCCAATGGAATGAATGTCTAGGCCAACAATGTAAGGTAAAATGAGGAAGAATTTTGTGTTCGCAAACATGGGGAGATCTGCAGATGCTGGAATTTCAAGCAACACACACAATTTTGTGTTGTTGTTTCCTCTTTTGATGACAGAACCTGGTGGTATTACCTTAATATCAGGTGCCACGGTAGCATGACGGTTAGTGTGACGCTATTACAGTTTGGACCGTTGGAGTTTGGAATTCAATTTAATGTCTTCTGCTAGGAGTCTGAAAAGTGGAAAGTGTAGGCTTCCTCCCTATGCTTTGGTTTCTTCTTACTGTGCAAAGATGTACCAGTTAGTACGTTAGTTGGTCTTTGTAGGCTAGGGTCAAATCGGGAGTCCAGCTCAAAGGGTCGGAATGGCCTATTTTACAGTGTATGTTCAAATAAAAATACAATTTAAAAATACTGGTGTAGCTGCCACAATAGGACAAGTAACCAGTCAGTAACTGCTTTGAACCCAGAATCTAGATATTCCATGGTGAATGACCTACAAGAGGTATCTCAAAGACATACTAATCCCTAAAAGGCACAAGACAGGAGTGTGAAGGAAATTTTCCACATGACTGAAGCAATGATGCTCCAACAACTTTCAGGAGACTTGTGACATCCTTGAGAACAAAACAAGTTGCCCGATTGTCACCTTTAGCTTTACTTGAAATATGTCCTGTGTATTAGCCATAATAACTCACCAGGGCAACTTTGACAGCTACTGCCCAGAAGGATAATGTCAGCAAGCACACGGAAAAATCATGAGCCATAATTTCTCCTTGAAGTCATATGGCAATCCAGTCTTTATTTGTATCACTGTCTGTGTTGACTTTGAACTGCTAACTGTAAGGAAACAGTTTTATTAAACATTTCAAGAAATGAAGCTGAAGGGCTTGTTTTCAGCTTGGATCACTCCATTACTCAATGCAATGGTTCATTACCACATTCAGATCTCAAAGAGTAGTTAAAACATTAGAAACTGGGCATTCCTAGTCATTATGACACTATTCTAACTTTATTTGTAATCCTTTGTGAAGCTGACATCAATCACCCCTGTAACCATATTTGTGGCTCCATTTACCTGTTCATCTGAACTTACTAACACAATAGAGTCTTAAGATGCTGGAAATCCAAAGCAACACACAAAAAATGCTGGAGGAACTCAGCAGGTGCTGTATTCTGTTCAGCTTGGTCTCCTAAATATACAGTAACAGACCATAACAAACTTAAGAATGGATCAAATGATATGCACATTTAGGAAGACTACCTCCATATGTTAGGTCATTGATAGGTAGCTTTAATCTTACAGCTCAAAACAATTCATTTTTATACATTTACAGAGTCCAGTAATTCATAAGTCCACATCTTGGATGTTCTTCCATCTGCTAATTGTATTCACGTTTTATCTTGGATTCGTCTTGAATGAGCCGCATTTGTCTTTAATAAGCCCATTTGTCTTTGAGGCATCTTTCCCCAGCAACTATGTCCTGCTTTTTCTGTTTTCAATCATGCAATGTCAAAACACCCTCTGTTATAAATCACATACCCTTGCAAGCTTCTGAACACAACTCCATCAGCAAACCAGAAAAGCACCCTGGGATTGCACTGGTTCCATTTTGTTACATTACAATCTACAAAAGATATAAATTCATAAAGACTTCGGGGTTGCAGATATATTTCCACACATGTCAGGCAGCATCTATGGAAATGAATAAACAGTCAATGTTTTAGTCTGTGAGCCTTCATAAATGGTTCATATAACATAAATCTTAAATATTTTGATCGCAATGATGACCTTAGAATATAATGGTAGTCAGCATGAAACTTTGGGCCAAAGAGACCATAGTGTTTTTAGGGTTCTTCGCTGACCCTAGGTGTTAGGTCATAAACATTTAGTCACCAGGTGAGATGACATCATTTGCAAGCAATTGAGTTTAATTTCTGCCAAGTGTTCATGTTGATATTGGTCCGACTTTATATTAGTGGGCATGCGCTGGTCGTGCATGCAGCCTGTTACAGCTGTTCCGACTAGTATTCTTACTTTCTTAACTTACGTTATTTGTTGTATTTTTTTTTCATGGTAACACGTTGAAGCTGCACCCTCTCTAACATGCTGATAGAGAAGAGTTTTATTTGGGTTTTTAGCGCTGGAAGTAGTTACATTCCGACACGTCTCATTAGCCGGGCAGCAGTATGGTCGCATTGTTTATTTCAGGGACCAGCTGATTGCGCTTATGCCGGCCGGTTTAGCGAACAGAACGGTGGACACCCCTGCTGAAATCTGGAGGAAAGCACGCAGAGGATGCAGAGGGGGATCACAAAGGTGAGGAAAGAGGACCGGGTCGAGACAACAGAGACTTATGGAGAAGAGGAGTTCAGTGGGTAATAAAATGGACGAGTTGACGGCGCTAGCCAGGCGTCAGAGAACATTTGAGGAGTGCACTGTTATGTGTTTTACCAGGGCTGCACGAGCACATACCTGATCAAAACTTTTCCGTGGACGGCTTCCAAACCTTTCGGGCTGACCGGAAGTGCACTGAGAGCGGTAAGCGTAAAGGAGTTGGGGGCTTACTGTTCTGGTTAACAACGGATGGTGAAATCCGGGTCATATTACGATCGAGGAACGTGTTTGTAGACCGGATATTGAACTTTTTACTGTTGGACTTCGTCCATATTCCACCAAAATACAACACTTGGCGGTACAGGAGGTCGTTCCTGCCTGTGGCCATCGAACTTGCAGCTCCTCCCGTGGAGGGTCAGATACCCTGAGCCAATAGGCTGGTCCTGGACTTATTTTCCATCTGGCATAGTTTGCATTTGTTGTTTGATTATTTGTGGTTTTTGTATTGCTATATTTATGCTCTATTCTTGGTTGGTGCGGGTGTAACGAAACCCAATTACCCTCGGGATCAATAAAGTATATCTATCTATCTGTCTATCTATCTATCTATCTGACCTGACCTCAGCTGGTGAGGAAACATTTGCGATCTAACCTCCAGGCTCAGCAAACAACTCCACAAATAAACAGCCAACCCATGTCACCAACCTTACCCTTCATTTCAAAGCCTACACTATTGAAACGTGACAACATTTTAAAATTATATGCTTCAAAAGCAAAGCTTTTTCACTGTTTTAAAGAGTATAATTAAACAGAAAAAACACATACATGTTAGGTAAATATTTTTGCATTTTTATTTTATTGCTTATTCATCTGAAAATTATACTCTGAATATATTGAGAAAGCAAAATAAAGTTACTAAACTATGTCATTTTAATGGAAGCTCTTTTTCAATTCATTTAACAACTAAGCACTTCCTGTTAGATAGCAAATAAACTAGTGAAAGAATGAAGTCTAAATTGCATTTAGCCTTGCAATGAAAGTGCAAGATGAATTCTACAAATAATATAGATTTTATTTAGAGATGCAGAGCGGAACAGACCCTCCTGACCCAAGGAGCCACACCTCTCAACAACCCACCTATTTAACTCTGGACTAATCACAGGACATGTTACAATAACCCATTAACCTACAAATGGACACGTCTTGGATTGTGGGACTAAACCAGAGCAGCTGGAACTAAGTCCACTCACTCACGGTGAGAACATACAAACTCCTTACAGGTGGGGCTGGAACAGAACACCAATCTCCAGAAAACCCCGAGCCAGAATAGTGTTGTGCTAACTGCTATGGTGCCCTTGTGGCATGGGAGAATTTCAATTATGTATCCAACAATTTAGATTTCAGCATATACTCAGCTGTGTACAGGGCTCTCTTCACACAATTCGATCTAGGTTTCTGCAGTACATGCAGAATGAAATTAAATGGTGGTTGTGTAGCAGGCCAATAAATGTGTTCGTGGATGAATTGCTAAAAAACTTAATGGGAATGTGTGGTGAACCATATATATATATATGTTGTAACTGGGTTACCTGTCTGGACACGCCCCTCTGCTGACTGCTCCTGTGGCTCCTCCCACAGACCCCTGAATAAAGGCTATTGCGCAATTGCTCCTCCTCTCAGTCCAGGGGCAGATACTCAGCATGGTCGAGGTCACATTTTACTGCTAATAAAAGCCTTTCAGTATTTACTCTACTTCCAGTCTTTTGGAGTTATTGATGGTGCATCAGAACGTGAGCCACCATATACACAGGAAAATCTTTCCACTGAGCTAGTAACGTTATAAGGAGCCGCTGTGCACTGTGTGCCCCCGTCTCAACAAGAATAGGCTGCTGGTCAATCCAGGTCCCTGAGGTTGTAGGCAAAAGAGGTTGTGGGCAAGTGAGACCTGGGATTGTAGGCAAGACAGGTCTGGGGTTATAGGGGAGACAGGACTGAGGTTATGGGTAAGAGAGGCCTAGGGTTGTGTGCAAGCGAGGCCTGAGGTTGTGGGAAAATTAAGCTGTAAGACAGAGGCCAGGTTATAGGGTTGTATGGGGGTTAAGATAGTCATCATTGTGGCTATCCCTCGAGGTCGAAGGTGATAGTCTTTGTTCTGAAGAAGTCGCCCACAGAGCGAAGACACCTGTGCGTGTATTTGTTTAACGTGTACTTGTTGTTGCACTCCAAGAAGCACACGATACTTCAAATCAACCAACTGATTCCAATGGCATGGAAACCACGACGATTGGAGCTGATGGATTTGTTGCAGCCTTCATCCGCCTTCACAGCCGTTGAGTTCGAAGTAACTTTGTCCGCCTGTTCCACCGTTGACGTCTTGGTTGGATTGTTCTTTGTCAGGGACCTCACCCTCGACCTTACCGCCACGGGTGACCCTACCAGGAGTATGGCTCCAGACGGCATTGCTCTCGGGATCACAGGACCACACAAGCTTCTCCACTGCGACAAGGTGACAATCCACGGAGAAGTAAGATAGTTGACTATCACATTTGGTGGTACTGTGTGGGCTAGCAACTAGTCAAGGTGAATATTCTTGAGGCTTTGAATGGTTGCTGTAGGAATATGGTAACTGAGTTACTGGTTACAGTGCTCAGTCAGGAGGCTGGAGTGGTGGAGAAGGAAAAGTTGCGAGAAGCTGTTGGAGGAGAATGGTTATTGCTGTTGATATGTGCAGTCAGCAGTCAGCTGTGATGGCTGGCTGGTGAACCGTTTGTTTGGTTAGCTACTGTGCGATGGTGGTGGAGTCAGCAAAGATCACAGACTTGGTAGTGTGATGGGGTTAGTAATTACCTGGCTGTTTCCAAAGCAACGCCATGCAAATAAATTGGTTAAAGTAGATCTATCCAAATGGAGTTCCCGGCATGCTCTGGAAATAGTTCAGGGATGACTCACCCAATTACACCCATATGACCAGTTAACCTACTAACCCACATGTTTTTGGAATGTGGGAAGGAACCAGAGCACCTCAAGGAGCCTACGCATGGGAAGATGTACTAACTCTTCACAGACACCTGTGGAATTCAGAGTTCAAGTTCAAGTTTAATGATCATTCAACCATGCACATGAATACAGCCAAAATAAATATTCTTCCTCCAGGGCCAAGGCGCAAAACACTGTAGCAACAGCACACAGCACAATAGCAGAAAAACATACAGTCACAAAAAATAATATAGCCCAACTATACTGAATATAACTACATTGAAAAATATAATATTGCCCAACATTGAACCTGGGTCACTGGCGCTATAAAAGTGTTCTGGTAACTGCCACACCACTGTGCTGCCATGTGACAGTGTCTGTAGTTGCTATCACTATTCAATGGAATTCAGCTTTCCCACAGCTTTGTGGGTC